>NC_091451.1:1354130-2002446 GCF_964237555.1 Oryctolagus cuniculus
ATTTCGGGTGAAATTTAACCAAAAAATCACCGTGAAAATGGTTTTGGATAAAAGCACAATCTTCCTGTTCGGCAAATGCATCCAATGTCATGTTTCCAGAAAGAAATATCATGTTTTCTCAGGTTTCTGAAGCTTTCTTCCTAGAAAACTCGAATGTGTGGAGGATTTGACTCCAGGTGGAACCAATTAGCGTTTGGCAGCTAAAAACAAAACCTTACATGCTAAAATGCATTCAAAACCATAAAGTCCATAGAGAATGTCCAGAAAACACAAACACACACAGAGGCTGTAGCAAGATCTGGGATTGAGATAGGCACAACTCACCAGATAGTTTTGTTTTCATCCAGGAGTATCTGGACAAATTGTTGTGGATTTCGGGTGAAATTTAACCAAAAATCACCGTGAAAGTGGTTTTGGAGAAAAGCACAATCTTCCTTTTCGGCAAATGCATCCAATGTCATGTTTACAGAAAGAAATATCATGTTTTCTCAGGTTTCTGAAGCTTTCTTCCTAAAAAACTCGACTGTGTGGTGGATTTGACTGCAGGTGAAACCAATTAGCGTTTGCCAGGAGAAAACAAAAAGGGCCCGGCTAAAATGCATTCAAAACTTTCAAGTCCATAGTGAATGTCCAGAAAACACAAACACACACAGAGGCTGTAGCAAGATCTGGGATTGAGATAGCAACAACACACCAGATAGTTTTGTTTTCATCCAGGAGTATCTGGACAAATTGTTTTGGATTTCGGGTGAAATTTAACAAAAATCACCGTGAAAGTGGTTTTGGAGAAAAGCACAATCTTCCTGTTCGGCAAATGCATCCAATGTCATGTTTACAAATACAAATATCATGTTTTCTCAGGTTTCTGGAGGTTTCTTCCTAGAAAATTTGAATGTGTGGAGGATATGACTCCAGGTGGAACCAATTAGCGTTTGGCAGCTAAAAACGAAAACTTACATGCTAAAATGCATTCCAAACCGTAAAGTCCATAGAGAATGTCCAGAAAACACAAACACACACAGAGGCTGTGGCACGATCTGGGATTGAGATAGCCACAACACACCAGATAGTTTTGTTTTCATCCAGGAGTATCTGGACAAATTGTTGTGAATTTCGGGTGAAATTTAACCAAAAATTACCATGAAAGTGGTTTTGGAGAAAAGCACAATCTTCCTGTTCAGCAAATGCATCCAATGTCATGTTTACAGAAAGAAATATCATGTTTTCTCAGGTTTCTGAAGCTTTCTTCCTAGAAAACTCGAATGTGTGGAGGATTTGACTCCAGGTGGAACCAGTTAGAGTTTGGCAGCTAAAAACAAAAAATTACATGCTAAAATGCATTCAAAACCTTAAAGTCCATAGAGAATGTCCAGAAAACACAAACACACACAGAGGCTGTAGCAAGATCTGGGATTGAGATAGCCACAACACACCAGAGAGTTTTGTTTTCATCCAGCAGGATCTAGGCAAATTGTTGTGGATTTCAGGTGAAATTTAATGAAAAATCACCGTGAAAGCGGTTTTGGGGAAAAGCACAATCTTCTTGTTCGGCAAATGCATACAATGTCAGGTTTACAGAAAGAAATATCATGTTTTCTCAGCTTTCTGAAGCTTTCTTCCTAGAAAACTCGAATGTGTGGAGCATTTGTCTCCAGGTGGAACCAATTAGGGTTTGGCAGCTGAAAACAAAAACTTACATGCAAAAATGCATTCAAAACCGTAAAGTCCATAGAGAATGTCCAGAAAACACAAACACACACAGAGGCTGTAGCAAGATATCGCATTGAGATAGCCACAACACACCAGATAGTTTTGTTTTCACCCAGTAGAATTTGGACAAATTCTTGTGGATTTCGAGTGAAATTTAACCAAAAAATCACCGTGAAAGTGGTTTTGGAGAAAATCACAATCTTCCTGTTCGGCAAATGCATCCAATGTCATGTTTACAGAAAGAAATATCATGTTTTCTCAGGATTCTGGAGCTTTCTTGCTAGAAAACTCGAATGTGTGGAGGATTTGACTCCAGGTGGAACCAATTAGCGTTTGGCAGCTGAAAACAAAAACTTACATGCTAAAATGCATTCAAAACCGTAAAGTCCATAGAGAATGTCCAGAAAACACAAACACACACAGAGGCTGTAGCAAGAACTGGAATTGAGATAGGCAAAACACACTAGATAGTTTAGTTTTCATCTAGGAGTATCTGGACAAATTCTTGTGGATTTCGGGTGAAATTTAACCAAAAAATCACCGTGAAAGTGGTTTTGGAGAAAATCACAATCTTCCTGTTCGGCAAATGCATCCAATGTCATGTTTACAGAAAGAAATATCATGTTTCCTCAGGTTTCTGAAGCTTTCTTCCTAGAAAACTCGAATGTGTGGAGGATTTGACTCCAGGTGGAACCAATTAGCGTTTGGCAGCTAAAAACAAAAACTTACATGCTAAAATGCATTCCAAACGGTAAAGTCCATAGAGAATGCCCAGAAAACACAAACACACACAGAGGCTGTAGCAAGATCTGGGATTGAGATAGCTAAAAATCACCAGATATCTTTATTTTCATCCAGGAGTATCTGGACACATTGTTGTAGTTTTGATGTCAAATTTAAAAAAAAAAAATCACAGTGAAAGTGGTTTTGGAGAAAAGCACAATCTTCCTGTTCGGCAAAGCATCCACTGTCATGTTTACAGAAAGAAATACCATGTTTTCTCAGGTTTCTGAAGCTTTCTACCTAGAAAACTCGAATGTGTGGAGGATTTGACTCCAGGTGGAACCAATTAGCGTTTGGCAGCTGAAAACAAAAACTTACATGCCAAAATGCATTCAAAACCGTAAAGTCCATAGAGAATGTCCAGAAAACACAAACACACAAAGAGGCTGTAGCAAGATCTGGGATTGAGATAGCTAAAAATCACCAGATATCTTTATTTTCATCCAGGAGTATCTGGACAAATTGTTGTAGTTTTGAAGTGAAATTTAACCAAAAAAATCACAGTGAAATTGGTTTTGGAGAATAGCACAATCTTCCTGTTCGGCAAAGCATCCAATGTCATGTTTACAGAAAGAAATATCATGTTTTCTCAGGTTTCTGAAGCTTTCTTCCTAGAAGACTCGAATGTCTGGAGGATTTGACTCCAGGTGGAATCAATTAGCGTTTGGCAGGTAAAAACGAAAACTTACATGCTAAAATGCATTCAAAACCGTAAAGTCCATAGAGAATGCCCAGAAAACACAAACACACACAGAGGCTGTAGCAAGATCTGGGATTGAGATAGCCACAACACACCAGATAGTTTTGCTTTCATCCAGGAGTATTTGGACAAATTGTTGTAGTTTTGAAGTGAAATTTAACCAAAAAGTCACCGTGAAACTGGTTTTGGAGAAAAGCACAATCTTCCTGTTCGGCAAATGCATCCAATGTCATGTTTACAGAAAGAAATATCATGTTTTCTCAGGTTTCTGAAGCTTTCTTCCTCGAGAACTCGAATGTGTGGAGTATTTGCCTCCAGGTGGAAACAATTAGCGTTTGGCAGCTAAAAACAAAAAATTACATGCTAAAATGCATTCAAAACCGTAAAGTCCATAGAGAATGTCCAGAAAACACAAACACACACAGAGGCTGTAGCAAGATCTGGCATTGAGATAGCCACAACACACCAGATAGTTTAGTTTTCATCCAGGAGTATCTGGGCAAATTGTTGTGGATTTCGGGTGAAATTTAACCAAAAATCACCGTGAAAGTGGTTTTGGAGAAAAGCACAATCTTCCTGTTTGGCAAATGCATCCAATGTCATGTTTACAGAAAGAAATATCATGTTTTCTCAGGTTTCTGAAGCTTTCTTCCTAGAAAACTCGAATGTGTGGAGGATTTGATTCCAGGTGGAACCAATTAGCGTTTCGAAGCTGAAAACAAAAACTTACATGCTAAAATGCATTCAAAACCGTAAAGTCCATAGAGAATGCCCAGAAAACACAAACACACACAGAGGCTGTAGCAAGATCTGGGATTGAGATAGCTAAAAATCACCAGATATCTTTGTTTTCATGCAGGTGTATCTAGACAAATTGTTGTAGTTTTGAAGTGAAATTTAACTAAAAAAATCACAGTGAAAGTGGTTTTGGAGAATAGCACAATCTTCCTGTTCAGCAAAGCACCCAATGTCATGTTTACAGAAAGAAATATTATGTTTTCTCATGTTTCTGAAGCTTTCTTCCTGGAAAACTAGAATGTCTGGAGGATTTGACTCCAGGTGGAATCAATTAGCGTTTGGGAGCTAAAAACGAAAACTTACATGCCAAAATGCATTCAAAACCGTAAAGTCCATAGAGAATGTCCAGAAAACACAAACACACAAAGAGGCTGTAGCAAGATCTGGGATTGAGATAGCTAAAAATCACCAGATATCTTTATTTTCATCCAGGAGTATCTGGACAAATTGTTGTAGTTTTGAAGTGAAATTTAACCAAAAAAATCACAGTGAAATTGGTTTTGGAGAATAGCACAATCTTCCTGTTCGGCAAAGCATCCAATGTCATGTTTACAGAAAGAAATATCATGTTTTCTCAGGTTTCTGAAGCTTTCTTCCTAGAAGACTCGAATGTCTGGAGGATTTGACTCCAGGTGGAATCAATTAGCGTTTGGCTGCTAAAAACGAAAACTTACATGCTAAAATGCATTCAAAACCGTAAAGTCCATAGAGAATGCCCAGAAAACACAAACACACACAGAGGCTGTAGCAAGATCTGGGATTGAGATAGCCACAACACACCAGATAGTTTTGTTTTCATCCAGGAGTATTTGGACAAATTGTTGTAGTTTTGAAGTGAAATTTAACCAAAAAGTCACCGTGAAACTGGTTTTGGAGAAAAGCACAATCTTCCTGTTCGGCAAATGCATCCAATGTCATGTTTACAGAAAGAAATATCATGTTTTCTCAGGTTTCTGAAGCTTTCTTCCTCGAGAACTCGAATGTGTGGAGTATTTGCCTCCAGGTGGAAACAATTAGCGTTTGGCAGCTGAAAACAAAACCTTACATGCTAAAATGCATTCAAAACCGTAAAGTCCATAGAGAATGTCCAGAAAACATAAACACACACAGAGGCTGTAGCAAGATCTGGGATTGAGATAGCTAAAAATCACCAGATAGTTTTGTTTTCATCCAGCAGTATCTGGACAAATTGTTGTGGATTCTGAGTGAAATTTAACCAAAAAATCACCGTGACAGTGGTTTTGGAGAAAAGCACAATCTTCCTGTTCGGCAAATGCATCCAATGTCATGTTTCCAGAAAGAAATATCATGTTTTCTCAGGTTTCTGAAACTTTCTTCCTAGAAAACTCGAATGTGTGGTGTATTTGACTCCAGGTGGAACCAATTAGCGTTTGGCAGCTGAAAACCAAAACTTACATGCTAAAATGCATTCAAAACCGTAAAGTCCATAGAGAATCTCCAGAAAACACAAACACACACAGAGGCTGTAGCAAGATCTGGGATTGAGATAGCCACAACCCACCAGATAGTTTAGTTTTCATCCAGGAGTATCTGGACAAATTGTTGTGGATTTCGGGTGAAATTTAACCAAAAATCACCGTGAAAGTGGTTTTGGAGAAAAGCACAATCTTCCTGTTTGGCAAATGCATCCAATGTCATGTTTACAGAAAGAAATATCATGTTTTCTCAGGTTTCTGAAGCTTTCTTCCTAGAAAACTCGAATGTGTGGAGGATTTGATTCCAGGTGGAACCAATTAGCGTTTAGAAGCTGAAAACAAAAACTTACATGCTAAAATGCATTCAAAACCGTAAAGTCCATAGAGAATGTCCAGAAAACACAAACACACACAGAGGCTGTAGCAAGATCTGGGATTGAGATAGCTAAAAATCACCAGATATCTTTGTTTTCATGCAGGTGTATCTAGACAAATTGTTGTAGTTTTGAAGTGAAATTTAACTAAAAAAATCACAGTGAATGTGGTTTTGGAGAATAGCACAATCTTCCTGTTCAGCAAAGCACCCAATGTCATGTTTACAGAAAGAAATATCATGTTTTCTCATGTTTCTGAAGCTTTCTTCCTGGAAAACTAGAATGTCTGGAGGATTTGACTCCAGGTGGAATCAATTAGCGTTTGGGAGCTAAAAACGAAAACTTACATGCTAAAATGCATTCAAAACCGTAAAGTCCATAGAGAATGCCCAGAAAACACAAACACACACAGAGGCTGTAGCAAGATCTGGGATTGAGATAGCCACAACACACCAGATAGTTTTGTTTTCACCCAGTAGTATTTCGACAAATTCTTGTGGATTTCGGGTGAAATTTAACCAAAAATCACCGTGAAAGTGGTTTTGGAGAAAAGCACAATCTTCCTGTTCGGCAAATGCATCCAATGTCATGTTTACAGAAAGAAATATCATGTTTTCTCAGGTTTCTGAAGCTTTCTTCCTAGAAAACTCGAATGTGTGGTGGATTTGACTCCAGGTGGAACCAATTAGCGTTTTGCAGCTAAAAACAAAACCTTACATGCTAAAATGCATTCAAAACCATAAAGTCCATAGAGAATGTCCAGAAAACACACACAAACACAGAGGCTGTAGCAAGATCTGGGATTGAGATAGCCAGAACACACCAGATAGTTTTGTTTTCATCCAGGAGTATCTGGACAAATTGTTGTGGATTTCGGGTGAAATTTAACCAAAAATCACCGTGAAAGTGGTTTTGGAGAAAAGCACAATCTTCCTGTTCGGCAAATGCATCCAATGTCATGTTTACAGAAAGAAATATCATGTTTTCTCAGGTTTCTGAAGCTTTCTTCCTAAAAAACTCGACTGTGTGGTGGATTTGACTGCAGGTGAAACCAATTAGCGTTTGCCAGGAGAAAACAAAAAGGGCCCGGCTAAAATGCATTCAAAACTTTCAAGTCCATAGTGAATGTCCAGAAAACACAAACACACACAGAGGCTGTAGCAAGATCTGGGATTGAGATAGGCACAACACACCAGATAGTTTTGTTTTCATCCAGGAGTATCTGGACAAATTGATGTGGTTTTGAAGTGAAATTTAACCAAAAAATCACCGTGAAAGTGGTTTTGGAGAAAAGCACAATCTTCTTGTTCAGCAAATGAATGGAATGTCATGTTTACAGAAAGAAATATCATGTTTTCTCAGGTTTCTGAAGCTTTCTTTCAAGAAAACTCGAATGTGTGGCGGATTAGACTCCAGGTGGAACCAGTTAGCGTTTGGCAGCTAAAAACAAAAAATTACATGCTAAAATGCATTCAAAACCTTAAAGTCCATAGAGAATGTCCAGAAAACACAAACACACACAGAGGCTGTAGCAAGATCTGGGATTGAGATAGCCACAACACACCAGAGAGTTTTGTTTTCATCCAGCAGGATCTAGGCAAATTGTTGTGGATTTCAGGTGAAATTTAATCAAAAATCACCGTGAAAGCGGTTTTGGGGAAAAGCACAATCTTCCTGTTTGGCAAATGCATCCAATGTCATGTTTACAGAAAGAAATATCATGTTTCCTCAGGTTTCTGAAGCTTTCTTCCTAGAAAACTCGAATGTGTGGCGTATTTGAGTCCAGGTGGAACCAATTAGCGTTTGCCAGCTGAAAACAAAAACTTACATGCTAAAATGCATTCCAAAAGGTAAAGTCCATAGAGAATGCCCAGAAAACACAAACACACACAGAGGCTGTAGCAAGATCTGGGATTGAGATTGCTAAAAATCACCAGATATCTTTATTTTCATCCAGGAGTATCTGGACACATTGTTGTAGTTTTGATGTCAAATTTAAAAAAAAAAATCACAGTGAAAGTGGTTTTGGAGAATAGAACAATCTTGCTGTTCGGCAAAGCATCCACTGTCATGTTTACAGAAAGAAATACCATGTTTTCTCAGGTTTCTGAAGCTTTCTTCCTAGAAAACTCGAATGTCTGGAGGATTTGACTCCAGGTGGAATCAATTAGCGTTTGGCAGCTAAAAACGAAAACTTACATGCTAAAATGCATTCAAAACCGTAAAGTCCATAGAGAATGCCCAGAAAACACAAACACACACAGAGGCTGTAGCAAGATCTGGGATTGAGATAGCCACAACACACCAGATAGTTTTGTTTTCACCCAGTAGTATTTGGACAAATTCTTGTGGATTTCGGGTGAAATTTAACCAAAAATCACCGTGAAAGTGGTTTTGGAGAAAAGCACAATCTTTCTGTTCGGCAAATGCATCAAATGTCATGTTTACAGAAAGAAATATCATGTTTTCTCAGGTTTCTGAAGCTTTCTTCCTAGAAAACTCGAATGTGTGGTGGATTTGACTCCAGGTGGAACCAATTAGCGTTTTGCAGCTAAAAACAAAACCTTACATGCTAAAATGCATTCAAAACCATAAAGTCCATAGAGAATGTCCAGAAAACACACACAAACACAGAGGCTGTAGCAAGATGTGGGATTGAGATAGCCACAACACACCAGATAGTTTTGTTTTCATCCAGGAGTATCTGGACAAATTGTTGTGGATTTCGGGTGAAATTTAACCAAAAATCACCGTGAAAGTGGTTTTGGAGAAAAGCACAATCTTCCTGTTCGGCAAATGCATCCAATGTCATGTTTACAGAAAGAAATATCATGTTTTCTCAGGTTTCTGAAGCTTTCTTCCTAAAAAACTCGACTGTGTGGTGGATTTGACTGCAGGTGAAACCAATTAGCGTTTGCCAGGAGAAAACAAAAAGGGCCCGGCTAAAATGCATTCAAAACTTTCAAGTCCATAGTGAATGTCCAGAAAACACAAACACACACAGAGGCTGTAGCAAGATCTGGGATTGAGATAGGCACAACACACCAGATAGTTTTGTTTTCATCCAGGAGTATCTGGACAAATTGATGTGGTTTTGAAGTGAAATTTAACCAAAAAATCACCGTGAAAGTGGTTTTGGAGAAAAGCACAATCTTCTTGTTCAGCAAATGAATGGAATGTCATGTTTACAGAAAGAAATATCATGTTTTCTCAGGTTTCTGAAGCTTTCTTTCAAGAAAACTCGAATGTGTGGCGGATTAGACTCCAGGTGGAACCAGTTAGCGTTTGGCAGCTAAAAACAAAAAATTACATGCTAAAATGCATTCAAAACCTTAAAGTCCATAGAGAATGTCCAGAAAACACAAACACACACAGAGGCTGTAGCAAGATCTGGGATTGAGATAGCCACAACACACCAGAGAGTTTTGTTTTCATCCAGCAGGATCTAGGCAAATTGTTGTGGATTTCAGGTGAAATTTAATCAAAAATCACCGTGAAAGCGGTTTTGGGGAAAAGCACAATCTTCCTGTTTGGCAAATGCATCCAATGTCATGTTTACAGAAAGAAATATCATGTTTCCTCAGGTTTCTGAAGCTTTCTTCCTAGAAAACTCGAATGTGTGGCGTATTTGAGTCCAGGTGGAACCAATTAGCGTTTGCCAGCTGAAAACAAAAACTTACATGCTAAAATGCATTCCAAAAGGTAAAGTCCATAGAGAATGCCCAGAAAACACAAACACACACAGAGGCTGTAGCAAGATCTGGGATTGAGATTGCTAAAAATCACCAGATATCTTTATTTTCATCCAGGAGTATCTGGACACATTGTTGTAGTTTTGATGTCAAATTTAAAAAAAAAAATCACAGTGAAAGTGGTTTTGGAGAATAGAACAATCTTGCTGTTCGGCAAAGCATCCACTGTCATGTTTACAGAAAGAAATACCATGTTTTCTCAGGTTTCTGAAGCTTTCTTCCTAGAAAACTCGAATGTCTGGAGGATTTGACTCCAGGTGGAATCAATTAGCGTTTGGCAGCTAAAAACGAAAACTTACATGCTAAAATGCATTCAAAACCGTAAAGTCCATAGAGAATGCCCAGAAAACACAAACACACACAGAGGCTGTAGCAAGATCTGGGATTGAGATAGCCACAACACACCAGATAGTTTTGTTTTCACCCAGTAGTATTTGGACAAATTCTTGTGGATTTCGGGTGAAATTTAACCAAAAATCACCGTGAAAGTGGTTTTGGAGAAAAGCACAATCTTTCTGTTCGGCAAATGCATCAAATGTCATGTTTACAGAAAGAAATATCATGTTTTCTCAGGTTTCTGAAGCTTTCTTCCTAGAAAACTCGAATGTGTGGTGGATTTGACTCCAGGTGGAACCAATTAGCGTTTTGCAGCTAAAAACAAAACCTTACATGCTAAAATGCATTCAAAACCATAAAGTCCATAGAGAATGTCCAGAAAACACACACAAACACAGAGGCTGTAGCAAGATGTGGGATTGAGATAGCCACAACACACCAGATAGTTTTGTTTTCATCCAGGAGTATCTGGACAAATTGTTGTGGATTTCGGGTGAAATTTAACCAAAAATCACCGTGAAAGTGGTTTTGGAGAAAAGCACAATCTTCCTGTTCGGCAAATGCATCCAATGTCATGTTTACAGAAAGAAATATCATGTTTTCTCAGGTTTCTGAAGCTTTCTTCCTAAAAAACTCGACTGTGTGGTGGATTTGACTGCAGGTGAAACCAATTAGCGTTTGCCAGGAGAAAACAAAAAGGGCCCGGCTAAAATGCATTTAAAACTTTCAAGTCCATAGTGAATGTCCAGAAAACACAAACAAACACAGAGGCTGTAGCAAGATCTGGGATTGAGATAGGCACAACACACCAGATAGTTTTGTTTTCATCCAGGAGTATCTGGACAAATTGATGTGGTTTTGAAGTGAAATTTAACCAAAAAATCACCGTGAAAGTGGTTTTGGAGAAAAGCACAATCTTCTTGTTCAGCAAATGAATGGAATGTCATGTTTACAGAAAGAAATATCATGTTTTCTCAGGTTTCTGAAGCTTTCTTCCTCGAGAACTCGAATGTGTGGCGGATTAGACTCCAGGTGGAACCAGTTAGCGTTTGGCAGCTAAAAACAAAAAATTACATGCTAAAATGCATTCAAAACCTTAAAGTCCATAGAGAATGTCCAGAAAACACAAACACACACAGAGGCTGTAGCAAGATCTGGGATTGAGATAGCCACAACACACCAGAGAGTTTTGTTTTCATCCAGCAGGATCTAGGCAAATTGTTGTGGATTTCAGGTGAAATTTAATCAAAAATCACCGTGAAAGCGGTTTTGGGGAAAAGCACAATCTTCCTGTTTGGCAAATGCATCCAATGTCATGTTTACAGAAAGAAATATCATGTTTCCTCAGGTTTCTGAAGCTTTCTTCCTAGAAAACTCGAATGTGTGGCGTATTTGAGTCCAGGTGGAACCAATTAGCGTTTGGCAACTGAAAACAAAAACTTACATGCTAAAATGCATTCCAAAAGGTAAAGTCCATAGAGAATGCCCAGAAAACACAAACACACACAGAGGCTGTAGCAAGATCTGGGATTGAGATTGCTAAAAATCACCAGATATCTTTATTTTCATCCAGGAGTATCTGGACACATTGTTGTAGTTTTGATGTCAAATTTAAAAAAAAAAAATCACAGTGAAAGTGGTTTTGGAGAATAGAACAATCTTGCTGTTCGGCAAAGCATCCACTTTCATGTTTACAGAAAGAAATACCATGTTTTCTCAGGTTTCTGAAGCTTTCTTCCTAGAAAACTCGAATGTCTGGAGGATTTGACTCCAGGTGGAATCAATTAGCGTTTGGCAGCTAAAAACGAAAACTTACATGCTAAAATGCACTCAAAACCGTAAAGTCCATAGAGAATGCCCAGAAAACACAAACACACACAGAGGCTGTAGCAAGATCTGGGATTGAGATAGGCACAACACACCAGATAGTTTTGTTTTCACCCAGTAGTATTTGGACAAATTCTTGTGGATTTCGGGTGAAATTTAACCAAAAATCACCGTGAAAGTGGTTTTGGAGAAAAGCACAATCTTTCTGTTCGGCAAATGCATCAAATGTCATGTTTACAGAAAGAAATATCATGTTTTCTCAGGTTTCTGAAGCTTTCTTCCTAGAAAACTCGAATGTGTGGTGGATTTGACTCCAGGTGGAACCAATTAGCGTTTTGCAGCTAAAAACAAAACCTTACATGCTAAAATGCATTCAAAACCATAAAGTCCATAGAGAATGTCCAGAAAACACACACAAACACAGAGGCTGTAGCAAGATGTGGGATTGAGATAGCCACAACACACCAGATAGTTTTGTTTTCATCCAGGAGTATCTGGACAAATTGTTGTGGATTTCGGGTGAAATTTAACCAAAAATCACCGTGAAAGTGGTTTTGGAGAAAAGCACAATCTTCCTGTTCGGCAAATGCATCCAATGTCATGTTTACAGAAAGAAATATCATGTTTTCTCAGGTTTCTGAAGCTTTCTTCCTAAGAAACTCGACTGTGTGGTGGATTTGACTGCAGGTGAAACCAATTAGCGTTTGCCAGGAGAAAACAAAAAGGGCCCGGCTAAAATGCATTCAAAACTTTCAAGTCCATAGAGAATGTCCAGAAAACAGACACAAACACAGAGGCTGTAGCAAGATCTGGGATTGAGATAGCCACAACACACCAGATAGTTTTGTTTTCATCGAGGAGTATCTGGACAAATTGTTGTGGATTTCGGCTGAAATTTAACCAAAAATCACCGTGAAAGTGGTTTTGGAGAAAAGCACAATCTTCCTGTTCGGCAAATGCATCCAATGTCATGTTTACAAATACAAATATCATGTTTTCTCAGGTTTCTGGAGCTTTCTTCCTAGAAAATTTGAATGTGTGGAGGATATGACTCCAGGTGGAACCAATTAGCGTTTGGCAGCTAAAAACGAAAACTTACATGCTAAAATGCATTCAAAACCGTAAAGTCCATAGAGAATGTCCAGAAAACACAAACACACACAGAGGCTGTGGCACGATCTGGGATTGAGATAGCCACAACACACCAGATAGTTTTGTTTTCATCCAGGAGTATCTGGACAAATTGTTGTGCATTTCGGGTGAAATTTAACCAAAAATTACCATGAAAGTGGTTTTGGAGAAAAGTACAATCTTCCTCTTCGGCAAATGCATCCACTGTCATGTTTACAGAAAGAAATATCATGTTTTCTCAGGTTTCTGGAGCTTTCTTCCTAGAAAACTCGAATGTGTGGAGGATTTGACTCCAGGTGGAACCAATTAGCGTTTGGCAGCTAAAAACAAAACCTTACATGCTAAAATGCATTCAAAACCGTAAAGTCCATAGAGAATGTCCAGAAAACACAAACACACACAGAGGCTGTAGCAAGATCTGGGATTGAGATAGCCACAACACACCAGATAGTTTTGTTTTCATCCAGGAATATCTGGACAAATTGATGTGGTTTTGAAGTGAAATTTAACCAAAAAATCACCGTGAAAGTGGTTTTGGAGAAAAGCACAATCTTCCTGTTCAGCAAATGAATGGAATGTCATGTTTACAGAAAGAAATATCATGTTTTCTCAGGTTTCTGAAGCTTTCTTCCAAGAAAACTCGAATGTGTGGCGGATTAGACTCCAGGTGGAACCAGTTAGCGTTTGGCAGCTAAAAACAAAAAATTACATGCTAAAATGCATTCAAAACCTTAAAGTCCATAGAGAATGTCCAGAAAACACAAACACACACAGAGGCTGTAGCAAGATCTGGGATTGAGATAGCCACAACACACCAGAGAGTTTTGTTTTCATCCAGCAGGATCTCGGCAAATTGTTGTGGATTTCAGGTGAAATTTAACCAAAAATCACCGTGAAAGCGGTTTTTGGGAAAAGCACAATCTTCCTGTTTGGCAAATGCATCCAATGTCATGTTTACAGAAAGAAATATCATGTTTCCTCAGGTTTCTGAAGCTTTCTTCCTAGAAAATTCGAATGTGTGGAGGATTTCACTCCAGGTGGAACCAATTAGCGTTTGGCAGCTGAAAACAAAAACTTACATACTAAAATGCATTCCAAACGGTAAAGTCCATAGAGAATGCCCAGAAAACACAAACACACACAGAGGCTGTAGCAAGATCTGGGATTGAGATTGCTAAAAATCACCAGATATCTTTATTTTCATCCAGGAGTATCTGGACACATTGTTGTAGTTTTGAAGTGAAATTTAACCAAAAAAATCACAGTGAAATTGGTTTTGGAGAATAGCACAATCTTCCTGTTCGGCAAAGGATCCAATGTCATGTTTACAGAAAGAAATATCATGTTTTCTCAGGTTTCTGGAGCTTTCTTCCTAGAAAACTCGAATGTCTGGAGTATTTGACTCCAGGTGGAACCAATTAGCGTTTGGCAGCTGAAAACCAAAACTTACATGCTAAAATGCATTCAAAACCGTAAAGTCCATAGAGAATGTCCAGAAAACACAAACACACACAGAGGCTGTAGCAAGATCTGGGATTGAGATAGCCACAACACACCAGATAGTTTTGTTTTCATCCAGGAGTATTTGGACAAATTGTTGTAGTTTTGAAGTGAAATTTAACCAAAAATCACCGTGAAAGTGGTTTTGGAGAAAAGCACAATCTTCCTGTTTGGCTAGTGCATCCAATGTCATGTTTCCAGAAAGAAATATCATGTTTTCTCAGGTTTCTGAAGCTTTCTTCCTAGAAAACTCGAATGTGTGGCGGATTTGACTCCAGGTGGAACCAATTAGCGTTTGGCAGGTAAAAACAAAACCTTACATGCTAAAATGCATTCAAAACCGTAAAGTCCATAGAGAATGTCCAGAAAACACACACAAACACAGAGGCTGTAGCAAGATCTGGGATTGAGATAGCCACCACACACCAGATAGTTTTGTTTTCATCCAGGAGTATCTGGACAAATTGTTGTAGATTTGAAGTCAAATTTAACCAAAAAATCACCGTGAAAGTGGTTTTGGAGAAAAGCACAATCTTTCTGTTTGGCAAATGCATCCAATGTCATGTTTACAGAAAGAAATATCATGTTTTCTCAGGTTTCTGAAGCTTTCTTTATAGAAAACTCGAATGTGTGGAGGATTTGACTCCAGGTGGAACCAATTAGCGTTTGCCAGCAGAAAACAAAAAGGGTCCTGCTAAAATGCATTCACAACCGTAAAGTCCATAGAGAATGTCCAGAAAACACAAACACACACAGAGGCTGTAGCAAGATCTGGGATTGAGATAGCCACAACACACCAGATAGTTTTGTTTTCATCCAGGAATATCTGGACAAATTGATGTGGTTTTGAAGTGAAATTTAACCAAAAAATCACCGTGAAAGTGGTTTTGGAGAAAAGCACAATCTTCCTGTTCAGCAAATGAATGGAATGTCATGTTTACAGAAAGAAATATCATGTTTTCTCAGGTTTCTGAAGCTTTCTTCCAAGAAAACTCGAATGTGTGGCGGATTAGACTCCAGGTGGAACCAGTTAGCGTTTGGCAGCTAAAAACAAAAAATTACATGCTAAAATGCATTCAAAACCTTAAAGTCCATAGAGAATGTCCAGAAAACACAAACACACACAGAGGCTGTAGCAAGATCTGGGATTGAGATAGCCACAACACACCAGAGAGTTTTGTTTTCATCCAGCAGGATCTCGGCAAATTGTTGTGGATTTCAGGTGAAATTTAACCAAAAATCACCGTGAAAGCGGTTTTGGGGAAAAGCACAATCTTCCTGTTTGGCAAATGCATCCAATGTCATGTTTACAGAAAGAAATATCATGTTTCCTCAGGTTTCTGAAGCTTTCTTCCTAGAAAATTCGAATGTGTGGAGGATTTGACTCCAGGTGGAACCAATTAGCGTTTGGCAGCTGAAAACAAAAACTTACATACTAAAATGCATTCCAAACGGTAAAGTCCATAGAGAATGCCCAGAAAACACAAACACACACAGAGGCTGTAGCAAGATCTGGGATTGAGATTGCTAAAAATCACCAGATATCTTTATTTTCATCCAGGAGTATCTGGACACATTGTTGTAGTTTTGAAGTGAAATTTAACCAAAAAAATCACAGTGAAATTGGTTTTGGAGAATAGCACAATCTTCCTGTTCGGCAAAGGATCCAATGTCATGTTTACAGAAAGAAATATCATGTTTTCTCAGGTTTCTGAAGCTTTCTTCCTAGAAAACTCGAATGTCTGGAGTATTTGACTCCAGGTGGAACCAATTAGCGTTTGGCAGCTGAAAACCAAAACTTACATGCTAAAATGCATTCAAAACCGTAAAGTCCATAGAGAATGTCCAGAAAACACAAACACACACAGAGGCTGTAGCAAGATCTGGGATTGAGATAGCCACAACACACCAGATAGTTTTGTTTTCATCCAGGATTATTTGGACAAATTGTTGTAGTTTTGAAGTGAAATTTAACCAAAAAGTCACCGTGAAAGTGGTTTTGGAGAAAAGCACAATCTTCCTGTTCGGCAAATGCATCCAATGTCATGTTTCCAGAAAGAAATATCATGTTTTCTCAGGTTTCTGAAGCTTTCTTCCTAGAAAACTCGAATGTGTGGCGGATTTGACTCCAGGTGGAACCAATTAGCGTTTGGCAGGTAAAAACAAAACCTTACATGCTAAAATGCATTCAAAACCGTAAAGTCCATAGAGAATGTCCAGAAAACACACACAAACACAGAGGCTGTAGCAAGATCTGGGATTGAGATAGCCACCACACACCAGATAGTTTTGTTTTCATCCAGGAGTATCTGGACAAATTGTTGTAGATTTGAAGTCAAATTTAACCAAAAAATCACCGTGAAAGTGGTTTTGGAGAAAAGCACAATCTTTCTGTTTGGCAAATGCATCCAATGTCATGTTTACAGAAAGAAATATCATGTTTTCTCAGGTTTCTGAAGCTTTCTTTATAGAAAACTCGAATGTGTGGAGGATTTGACTCCAGGTGGAACCAATTAGCGTTTGCCAGCAGAAAACAAAAAGGGTCCTGCTAAAATGCATTCACAACCGTAAAGTCCATAGAGAATGTCCAGAAAACACAAACACACACAGAGGCTGTAGCAAGATCTGGGATTGAGATAGCCACAAAACATCAGATAGTTTTGTTTTCATCCAGAAGTTTTTGGACAAATTGTTGTGGATTTCGGGTGAAATTTAACCAAAAAATCACAGTGAAAGTGGTTTTGGAGAAAAGCACAATCTTCCTGTTCAGCAAGTGCATCCAATGTCGTGTTTACCGA
Organism: Oryctolagus cuniculus; assembly: GCF_964237555.1. Lineage (NCBI taxonomy): Eukaryota > Metazoa > Chordata > Mammalia > Lagomorpha > Leporidae > Oryctolagus > Oryctolagus cuniculus. Next base: position 1,371,276 of record NC_091451.1, read on the forward strand.
AAGAAATATCATGTTTTCTCAGGTTTCTGAAGCTTTCTTCCTAGAAAACTCGAATGTGTGGCGGATTTGACTCCAGGTGGAACCAATTAGCGTTTGCCAGCTGAAAACAAAAACTTACATGCTAAAATGCATTCAAAACCGTAAAGTCCATAGAGAATGTCCAGAAAACACAAACACACACAGAGGCTGTAGTAAGATCTGGGATTGAGATAGCTACAAATCACCAGATAGTTTTGTTTTCATCCAGGAGTATCTGGACAAATTGTTGTAGTTTTGAAGTGAAATTTAACTAAAAAAATCACAGTGAAAGTGGTTTTGGAGAATAGCACAATCTTCCTGTTCAGCAAAGCACCCAATGTCATGTTTACAGAAAGAAATATCATGTTTTCTCAGGTTTCTGAAGCTTTCTTCCTAGAAAACTAGAATGTCTGGAGGATTTGACTCCAGGTGGAATCAATTAGCGTTTGGCAGCTAAAAACGAAAACTTACATGCTAAAATGCATTCAAAACTGTAAAGTCCATAGAGAATGCCCAGAAAACACAAACACACACAGAGGCTGTAGCAAGATCTGGGATTGAGATAGCCACAACACACCAGATAGTTTTGTTTTCACCCAGTAGTATTTGGACAAATTCTTGTGGATTTCGGGTGAAATTTAACCAAAAAATCACCGTGAAAGTGGTTTTGGAGAAAAGCACAATCTTCCTGTTCGGCAAATGCATCCAATGTCATGTTTCCAGAAAGAAATATCATGTTTTCTCAGGTTTCTGAAGCTTTCTTCCTAGAAAACTCGAATGTGTGGCGGATTTGACTCCAGGTGGAACCAATTAGCGTTTGGCAGCTAAAAACAAAACCTTACATGTTAAAATGCATTCAAAACCGTAAAGTCCATAGAGAATGTCCAGAAAACACACACAAGCACAGAGGCTGTAGCAAGATCTGGGATTGAGATAGCCAGAACACACCAGATAGTTTTGTTTTCATCCAGGAGTATCTGGACAAATTGTTGTAGTTTTGAAGTGAAATTTAACCAAAAAATCACCGTGAACGTGGTTTTGGAGAAAAGCACAATCTTCCTGTTTGGCAAATGCATCCAATGTCATGTTTACAGAAAGAAATATCATGTTTTCTCAGGTTTCTGAAGCTTTCTTTATAGAAAAGTCGAATGTGTGGAGGATTTGACTCCAGGTGGAACCAATTAGCGTTTGCCAGCAGAAAACAAAAAGGGTCCTGATAAAATGCATTCACAACATTAAAGTCCATAGAGAATGTCCAGAAAACACAAACACACACAGAGGCTGTAGCAAGATCTGGGATTGAGATAGCCACAACACACCAGATAGTTTTGTTTTCATCCAGGAGTATCTGGACAAATTGTTGTGGATTTCAGGTGAAATTTAACCAAAAATCACCGTGAAAGTGGTTTTGGAGAAAAGCACAATCTTCCTGTTCAGTAAATGCATCCAGTGTCGTGATTACAGAAAGAAATATCATGTTTTCTCAGGTTTCTGAAGCTTTCTTTATAGAAAACTCGAATGTGTGGCGTATTTGACTCCAGGTGGAACCAATTAGCGTTTCGAAGCTGAAAACAAAAACTTACATGCTAAAATGCATTCACAACCGTAAAGTCCATAGAGAATGTCCAGAAAACACAAACACACACAGAGGCGGTAGCAAGATCTGGGATTGAGATAGCTACAAATCACCAGATAGTTTTGTTTTCATCCAGGAGTATCTGGACAAATTGTTGTAGTTTTGAAGTGAAATTTAACTGAAAAAATCACAGTGAAAGTGGTTTTGGAGAATAGCACAATCTTCCTGTTCAGCAAAGCACCCAATGTCATGTTTACAGAAAGAAATATCATGTTTTCTCAGGTTTCTGAAGCTTTCTTTATAGAAAACTAGAATGTCTGGAGGTTTTGACTCCAGGTGGAACCAATTAGCGTTTGGCAGCTAAAAACAAAAACTTACATGCTAAAATGCATTCAAAACCATAAAGTCCATAGAGAACCCAGAAAACACAAACACACACAGAGGCTGTAGCAAGATCTGGGATTGAGATAGCCACAACACACCAGATAGTTTTGTTTTCACCCAGTAGTATTTGGACAAATTCTTGTGGATTTCGGGTGAAATTTAACCAAAAATCACCGTGAATGTGGTTTTGGAGAATAGCACAATCTTCCTGTTCAGCAAAGCACACAATGTCATGTTTACAGAAAGAAATATCATGTTTTCTCAGGTTTCTGAAGCTTTCTTCCTAGAAAACTAGAATGTGTGGAGGATTTGACTCCAGGTGGAACCAATTAGCGTTTGCCAGCTGAAAACAAAACCTTACATGCTAAAATGCATTAAAACCGTAAAGTCCATAGAGAAAGTCCAGAAAACACAAACAAATACAAAGGCTGTAGCAATATCTGGGATGGAGATAGCTAAAAATCCACAGATAGTTTTGTTTTCATCCAGGAGTATCTGGACAACTTCTTGTGGATTTCGGGTGAAATTTAACCAAAAAATCACCGTGAAAGTGGTTTTGGAGAAAAGCACAATCTTCCTGTCGGCAAATGAACCCAAAGTCAAGTTTACAGAAAGAAATATCATGTTTTCTCAGGTTTCTGAAGCTTTCTACCTAGAAAACTCGAATGTGTGGAGGATTTGACTCCAGGTGGAACCAATTAGCGTTTGCCAGCAGAAAACAAGAAGGGTCCTGCTAAAATGCATTCAAAACCTTAAAGTTCATAGAGAATGTCCAGAAAACACAAACACACACAGAGGCTGTAGCAAGATCTGGGATTGAGATAGCCACAACACACCAGATAGTTTTGTTTTCATCCAGGAGTATCTGGATAAATTGTTGTACTTTTGAAGTGAAATGTAACCAAAAAATCACCATGAAAGTGGTTTTGGAGAAAAGCACAGTCCTTCTGTTCAGCAAATGCATCCAATGTCATGTTTACAGAAAGAAATATCATGTTTTCTCAGGTTTCTGAAGCTCTCTTCCTAGAAAACTCGAATGTGTGGAGGATTTGACTCCAGGTGGAACCAATTAGCGTTTGCCAGCAGAAAACAAAAAGGGTCCTGCTAAAGTGCATTCAAAAATGTAAAGTCCATAGAGAATGTCCAGAAAACACAAACACACACAGAGGCGGTAGCAAGATCTGGGATTGAGATAGCTAAAAATCCACAGATAATTTTGTTTTCATCCAGGAGTATCTGGACAAACTGTTGTAGATTTGAAGTGAAATTTAACCAAAAAATCACCGTGAAAGTGGTTTTGGAGAAGAACACAATCTTCCTGATCGGCAAATGCATCGAATGCCATGCTTACCAATACAAATATCATGTTTTCTCAGGTTTCTGAAGCTTTCTACCTAGATAACTCGAATGTGTGGAGGATTTGACTCCAGGTGGAACCAATTAGCGTTTCCCAGCAGAAAACAATAAGGGTCCTGCTAAAATGCATTCAAAACCTTAAAGTTCATAGAGAATGTCCAGAAAACACAAACACACACAGAGGCTGTAGCAAGATCTGGGATTGAGATAGCCACAATACACCAGATAGTTTTGTTTTCATCCAGGAGTATCTGGATAAATTGTTGTAGCTTTGAAATAAAATTTATAAAACATCATTGTGAAAGTGGTCTTAGAGAAAAGCACAATCTTCCTTTTCAGCAAATGAATCCAATGTCATGTTTACAGAAAGAAATATCATGTTTTCTCAGGTTTCTGAAGCTTTCTTCCTAGAAAACTCGAATATGTGGAGGATTTGACACCAGGTGGAACCAATTAGCGTTTGGCAGCTAAAAACAAATCCTTACATGCTAAAATGCATTCAAAACCGTAAAGTCCATAGAGAATCTCCAGAAAACACAAACAAACACAAAGGCTGTAGCAATATCTGTGAGTGAGATAGTCACAACACACCAGATAATTTTGTTTTCATCCAGGAGAATCTGGACAAATTGTTGTAGTTTTGAAGTGAAATTTAACTAAAAAATCACCCTGAAAGTTGTTTTGGAGAAAAGCACAATTTTCCTGTTTGGAAAATGCATCCAATGTCATGTTTCCAGAAAGAAATATCATGTTTTCTCAGGTTTCTGGAGCTTTCTTCCTAGAAAACTCGAATGTGTGGAGGATTTGGCTCCAGGTGGAACCAGTTAGCATTTGCCAGTTAAAAACAAAAACTTACATGCTAAAATGCATTCAAAACCGTAAAGTCCATAGAGAATGTCCAGAAAACACAAACAAACACAGAGGCTGTAGCAAGATCTGGGATTGAGATAGCCACAACACACCAGATAGTTTTGTTTTCATCCAGGAGTATCTGGACAAATTGTTGTAGTTTTGAAGTGAAATTTAACCAAAAAATCACCGTGAACGTGGTTTTGGAGAAAAGCACAATGTTCCTGTTCGGGAAATGCATCCAATGTCATGTTTACAGAAAGAAATATCATGTTTTCTCAGGTTTCTGGAGCTTTCTTCCTAGAAACCTCGACTGTGTGGCGGATTTGACTCCAGGTGGAACCAATTAGCGTTTGCCAGGAGAAAACAAAATGGGCCCTGCTAAAATGCGTTCAAAACTTTCAAGTCCATAGAGAATGTCCAGAAAACACAAACACACACAGAGGCTGTAGCAAGATCTGGGATTGAGATAGCAACAACACCCCAGATAGTTTTGTTTTCATCCAGGAGTATCGAGACAAATTGTTGTGGATTTCGGGTGAAATTTAACCAAAAATCACCGTGAACGTGGCTTTGGAGAAAAGCACAATCTTCCTGTTTGGGAAATGCATCCAATGTCATGTTTACAGAAAGAAATATCATGTTTCCTCAGGTTTCTGAAGCTTTCTTCCTAGAGAACTCGAATGTGTGGAGGATTTGACTCCAGGTGGAACCAATTAGCGTTTGCCAGCTGAAAACAAAAACTTACATGCTAAAATGCATTCAAAACCGTAAAGTCCATAGAGAATGCCCAGAAAACACAAACACACACAGAGGCTGTAGCAAGATCTGGGATTGAGATAGCTAAAAATCACCAGAAATCTTTATTTTCATCCAGGAGTATCTGGACAAATTGTTGTAGTTTTGAAGTGAAATTTAACCAAAAAAATCACAGTGAAAGTGGTTTTGGAGAATAGAACAATCTTCCTGTTCGGCAAAGCATCCAATGTCATGTTTACAGAAAGAAATATCATGTTTTCTCAGGTTTCTGAAGCTTTCTTCCTAGAAAACTCGAATGTGTGGAGGATTTGACTCCAGGTGGAATCAATTAGCGTTTGGCAGCTAAAAACGAAAACTTACATGCTAAAATGCATTCAAAACCGTAAAGTCCATAGAGAATGCCCAGAAAACACAAACACACACAGAGGCTGTAGCAAGATCTGGGATTGAGATAGCCACAACACACCAGATAGTTTGGTTTTCACCCAGTAGTATTTGGACAAATTCTTGTGGATTTCCGGTGAAATTTAACAAAAAATCACCGTGACAGTGGTTTTGGAGATAATCACAATCTTCCTGTTCGGCAAATGCATCCAATGGCATGTTTACAGAAAGAAATATCATGTTTTCTCAGGTTTCTGAAGCTTTCTACCTAGAAAACTCGAATGTGTGGCGGATTTGACTCCAGGTGGAACCAATTAGCGTTTGCCAGCTGAAACCAAAAACTTACATGCTAAAATGCATTCAAAACCGTAAAGTCCATAGAGAATGTCCAGAAAACACAAACACACACAGAGGCTGTAGCAAGATCTGGGATTGAGATAGCTAAAAATCACCAGAAATCTTTATTTTCATCCAGGAGTATCTGGACAATTTGTTGTAGTTTTGAAGTGAAATTTAACCAAAAAAATCACAGTGAAAGTGGTTTTGGAGAATAGCACAATCTTCCTGTTCGGCAAAGCATCCAATGTCATGTTTACAGAAAGAAATATCATGTTTTCTCAGGTTTCTGAAGCTTTCTTCCTAGAAAACTCGAATGTGTGGAGGATTTGACTCCAGGTGGAATCAATTAGCGTTTGGCAGCTAAAAACGAAAACTTACATGCTAAAATGCATTCAAAACCGTAAAGTCCATAGAGAATGCCAAGAAAACACAAACACACACAGAGGCTGTAGCAAGATCTGGGATTGAGATAGCCACAACACACCAGATAGTTTTGTTTTCACCCAGTAGTATTTGGACAAATTGTTTTAGTTTTGAAGTGAAATTTAACCAAAAAGTCACCGTGAAACTGCTTTTGGAGAAAAGCACAATCTTCCTGTTCAGCAAAGCACCCAATGTCATGTTTACAGAAAGAAATACCATGTTTTCTCAGGTTTCTGAAGCTTTCTTCCTAGAAAACTCGAATGTCTGGAGGATTTGACTCCAGGTGGAATCAATTAGCGTTTGGCAGCTAAAAACGAAAACTTACATGCTAAAATGCATTCAAAACCGTAAAGTCCATAGAGAATGTCCAGAAAACACAAACACATACAGAGGCTGTAGCAAGATCTGGGATTGAGATAGCCACAACACACCAGATAGTTTTGTTTTCACCCAGTATTATTTGGACAAATTCTTGTGGATTTTGGGTGAAATTTAACCAAAAATCACCGTGAAAGTGGTTTTGGAGAAAAGCACAATCTTCCTGTTCGGCAAATGCATCCAATGTCATGTTTCCAGAAAGAAATATCATGTTTTCTCAGGTTTCTGAAGCTTTCTTCCTAGAAAACTCGAATGTGTGGCGGATTTGACTCCAGGTGGAACCAATTAGCATTTGGCAGCTAAAAACAAAACCTTACATGCTAAAATGCATTCAAAACCGTAAAGTCCATAGAGAATGTCCAGAAAACACACACAAGCACAGAGGCTCTAGCAAGATCTGGGATTGAGATAGCCACCACACACCAGATAGTTTTGTTTTCATCCAGGAGTATCTGGATAAATTGTTGTACTTTTGAAGTGAAATGTAACCAAAAAATCACCATGAAAGTGGTTTTGGAGAAAAGCACAGTCCTTCTGTTCAGCAAATGCATCCAATGTCATGTTTACAGAAAGAAATATCATGTTTTCTCAGGTTTCTGAAGCTTTCTTCCTAGAAAACTCGAATGTGTGGAGGATTTGACTCCAGGTGGAACCAATTAGCGTTTGCCAGCAGAAAACAAAAAGGGTCCTGCTAAAGTGCATTCAAAAATGTAAAGTCCATAGAGAATGTCCAGAAAACACAAACACACACAGAGGCGGTAGCAAGATCTGGGATTGAGATAGCTAAAAATCCACAGATAATTTTGTTTTCATCCAGGAGTATCTGGACAAACTGTTGTAGATTTGAAGTGAAATTTAACCAAAAAATCACCGTGAAAGTGGTTTTGGAGAAGAACACAATCTTCCTGATCGGCAAATGCATCGAATGCCATGCTTACCAATACAAATATCATGTTTTCTCTGGTTTCTGAAGCTTTCTACCTAGATAACTCGAATGTGTGGAGGATTTGACTCCAGGTGGAACCAATTAGCGTTTCCCAGCAGAAAACAATAAGGGTCCTGCTAAAATGCATTCAAAACCTTAAAGTTCATAGAGAATGTCCAGAAAACACAAACACACACAGAGGCTGTAGCAAGATCTGGGATTGAGATAGCCACAATACACCAGATAGTTTTGTTTTCATCCAGGAGTATCTGGATAAATTGTTGTAGCTTTGAAATAAAATTTATAAAACATCATTGTGAAAGTGGTCTTAGAGAAAAGCACAATCTTCCTTTTCAGCAAATGAATCCAATGTCATGTTTACAGAAAGAAATATCATGTTTTCTCAGGTTTCTGAAGCTTTCTTCCTAGAAAACTCGAATATGTGGAGGATTTGACACCAGGTGGAACCAATTAGCGTTTGGCAGCTAAAAACAAATCCTTACATGCTAAAATGCATTCAAAACCGTAAAGTCCATAGAGAATCTCCAGAAAACACAAACAAACACAAAGGCTGTAGCAATATCTGTGAGTGAGATAGTCACAACACACCAGATAATTTTGTTTTCATCCAGGAGAATCTGGACAAATTGTTGTAGTTTTGAAGTGAAATTTAACTAAAAAATCACCCTGAAAGTTGTTTTGGAGAAAAGCACAATTTTCCTGTTTGGAAAATGCATCCAATGTCATGTTTCCAGAAAGAAATATCATGTTTTCTCAGGTTTCTGGAGCTTTCTTCCTAGAAAACTCGAATGTGTGGAGGATTTGGCTCCAGGTGGAACCAGTTAGCATTTGCCAGTTAAAAACAAAAACTTACATGCTAAAATGCATTCAAAACCGTAAAGTCCATAGAGAATGTCCAGAAAACACAAACAAACACAGAGGCTGTAGCAAGATCTGGGATTGAGATAGCCACAACACACCAGATAGTTTTGTTTTCATCCAGGAGTATCTGGACAAATTGTTGTAGTTTTGAAGTGAAATTTAACCAAAAAATCACCGTGAACGTGGTTTTGGAGAAAAGCACAATGTTCCTGTTCGGCTAATGCATCCAATGTCATGTTTACAGAAAGAAATATCATGTTTTCTCAGGTTTCTGGAGCTTTCTTCCTAGAAACCTCGACTGTGTGGCGGATTTGACTCCAGGTGGAACCAATTAGCGTTTGCCAGGAGAAAACAAAATGGGCCCTGCTAAAATGCGTTCAAAACTTTCAAGTCCATAGAGAATGTCCAGAAAACACAAACACACACAGAGGCTGTAGCAAGATCTGGGATTGAGATAGCAACAACACCCCAGATAGTTTTGTTTTCATCCAGGAGTATCGAGACAAATTGTTGTGGATTTCGGGTGAAATTTAACCAAAAATCACCGTGAACGTGGCTTTGGAGAAAAGCACAATGTTCCTGTTCGGGAAATGCATCCAATGTCATGTTTACAGAAAGAAATATCATGTTTCCTCAGGTTTCTGAAGCTTTCTTCCTAGAGAACTCGAATGTGTGGAGGATTTGACTCCAGGTGGAACCAATTAGCGTTTGCCAGCTGAAAACAAAAACTTACATGCTAAAATGCATTCAAAACCGTAAAGTCCATAGAGAATGCCCAGAAAACACAAACACACACAGAGGCTGTAGCAACATCTGGGATTGAGATAGCTAAAAATCACCAGATATCTTTATTTTCATCCAGGAGTATCTGGACAAATTGTTGTAGTTTTGAAGTGAAATTTAACCAAAAAAATCACAGTGAAAGTGGTTTTGGAGAATAGAACAATCTTCCTGTTCGGCAAAGCATCCAATGTCATGTTTACAGAAAGAAATATCATGTTTTCTCAGGTTTCTGAAGCTTTCTTCCTAGAAAACTCGAATGTGTGGAGGATTTGACTCCAGGTGGAATCAATTAGCGTTTGGCAGCTAAAAACGAAAACTTACATGCTAAAATGCATTCAAAACCGTAAAGTCCATAGAGAATGCCCAGAAAACACAAACACACACAGAGGCTGTAGCAAGATCTGGGATTGAGATAGCCACAACACACCAGATAGTTTGGTTTTCACCCAGTAGTATTTGGACAAATTCTTGTGGATTTCCGGTGAAATTTAACAAAAAATCACCGTGACAGTGGTTTTGGAGATAATCACAATCTTCCTGTTCGGCAAATGCATCCAATGGCATGTTTACAGAAAGAAATATCATGTTTTCTCAGGTTTCTGAAGCTTTCTACCTAGAAAACTCGAATGTGTGGCGGATTTGACTCCAGGTGGAACCAATTAGCGTTTGCCAGCTGAAACCAAAAACTTACATGCTAAAATGCATTCAAAACCGTAAAGTCCATAGAGAATGTCCAGAAAACACAAACACACACAGAGGCTGTAGCAAGATCTGGGATTGAGATAGCTAAAAATCACCAGAAATCTTTATTTTCATCCAGGAGTATCTGGACAATTTGTTGTAGTTTTGAAGTGAAATTTAACCAAAAAAATCACAGTGAAAGTGGTTTTGGAGAATAGCACAATCTTCCTGTTCGGCAAAGCATCCAATGTCATGTTTACAGAAAGAAATATCATGTTTTCTCAGGTTTCTGAAGCTTTCTTCCTAGAAAACTCGAATGTGTGGAGGATTTGACTCCAGGTGGAATCAATTAGCGTTTGGCAGCTAAAAACGAAAACTTACATGCTAAAATGCATTCAAAACCGTAAAGTCCATAGAGAATGCCAAGAAAACACAAACACACACAGAGGCTGTAGCAAGATCTGGGATTGAGATAGCCACAACACACCAGATAGTTTTGTTTTCACCCAGTAGTATTTGGACAAATTGTTTTAGTTTTGAAGTGAAATTTAACCAAAAAGTCACCGTGAAACTGCTTTTGGAGAAAAGCACAATCTTCCTGTTCAGCAAAGCACCCAATGTCATGTTTACAGAAAGAAATACCATGTTTTCTCAGGTTTCTGAAGCTTTCTTCCTAGAAAACTCGAATGTCTGGAGGATTTGACTCCAGGTGGAATCAATTAGCGTTTGGCAGCTAAAAACGAAAACTTACATGCTAAAATGCATTCAAAACCGTAAAGTCCATAGAGAATGTCCAGAAAACACAAACACATACAGAGGCTGTAGCAAGATCTGGGATTGAGATAGCCACAACACACCAGATAGTTTTGTTTTCACCCAATATTATTTGGACAAATTCTTGTGGATTTTGGGTGAAATTTAACCAAAAATCACCGTGAAAGTGGTTTTGGAGAAAAGCACAATCTTCCTGTTCGGCAAATGCATCCAATGTCATGTTTCCAGAAAGAAATATCATGTTTTCTCAGGTTTCTGAAGCTTTCTTCCTAGAAAACTCGAATGTGTGGCGGATTTGACTCCAGGTGGAACCAATTAGCATTTGGCAGCTAAAAACAAAACCTTACATGCTAAAATGCATTCAAAACCGTAAAGTCCATAGAGAATGTCCAGAAAACACACACAAGCACAGAGGCTCTAGCAAGATCTGGGATTGAGATAGCCACCACACACCAGATAGTTTTGTTTTCATCCAGGAGTATCTGGACAAATTGTTGTAGTTTTGAAGTGAAATTTAACCAAAAAATCACCGTGAACGTGGTTTTGGAGAAAAGCACAATCTTCCTGTTTGGCAAATGCATCCTATGTCATGTTTCCAGAAAGAAATATCATGTTTTCTCAGGTTTCTGAAGCTTTCTTCCTAGAAAACTCGAATGTATGGAGGATTTGATTCCAGGTGGAACCAATTAGCGTTTGCCAGCAGAAAACAAAAAGAGTCCTGCTAAAATGCATTCACAACCTTAAAGTCCATAGAGAATGTCCAGAAAACACAAACACACACAGAGGCTGTAGCAAGATCTGGGATTGAGATAGCCACAACACATCAGATAGTTTTGTTTTCATCCAGAATTTTTTAGACAAATTGTTGTGGATTTCGGGTGAAATTTAACCAAAAATCACCGTGAAAGTGGTTTTGGAGAAAAGCACAATCTTCCTGTTCGGCAAATGCATCCAATGTCATGTTTACAGCAAGAAATATCATGTTTTCTCAGGTTTCTGAAGCTTTCTTCCTAGAAAACTCGAATGTGTGGAGGATTTGACTCCAGGTGAAACCAATTAGCGTTTGCTAGCAGAAAAAAACAGGGTCCTGCTAAAGTGCATTCAAAAATGTAAAGTCAATTGAGAATGTCCAGAATACACAATCAAACACAAGGCTGTAGCAAGATCTGGGATTGAGATAGCCACAACAGACCAGATAGTTTTGTTTTCATCCAGGAGTATCTGGAAAATTGTTGTGGATTTCGGGTGAAATTTAAACAAATATCACCGTGAAAGTGGTTTTGGAGAAAAGCACAATGTTCCTGTTTGGCAAATGCATCCAATGTCATGTTTTCAGAAAGAAATATCATGTTTTCTCAGCTTTCTGGAGTTTTCTTCCTAGAAAACTCGAATGTGTGGAGGATTTGACTCCAGGTGGAACCAATCAGCGTTTGGCAGCTAAAAACAAAAACTTACATGCTAAAATGCATTCAAAACCGTAAAGTCCATAGAGAATCTCCAGAAAACACAAACACACACAGAGGCTATAGCAAGATCTGGGATTGACATAGCCACAACACACCAGATAGTTTTGTTTTCATCCAGGAGTATCTGGACAAATTGTTGTGCATTTCGGGTGAAATTTAAACAAAAATCACCGTGAAAGTGGTTTTGGAGAAAAGCACAATCTTCCTGTTCGTCAAATGCATCCAATGTCATGTTTACAGAAAGAAATATCATGTTTTCTCAGGTTTCTGAAGCTTTCTTCCTAGAAAACTCCAATGTGAGGAGGATTTGACTCCAGGTGGAACCAATTAGCGTTTGCCAGCAGAAAACCAAAAGGGTCCTGCTAAAATGCATTCAAAACCGTAAAGTCCATAGAAAATGTCCAGAAAACACAAACACACACAGAGGCTGTAGCAATATCTGGGATTGAGATAGCCACAACACACCAAATAGTTTTGTTTTCATCCAGAGTATCTGGAAATATGTTATAGTATCAGAGTGAAATTTAACCAAAAATCACCGTGAAAGTGGTTTTGGAGAAAAGCACAATCTTCCTGTTTGGAAAATACTTCCAATGTCATGTTTACAGAAAGAAATATCATGTTTTCTCAGGTTTCTGAAGCTTTCTTCCTAGAAAACTCGAATGTGTGGAGGATTTGACTCCAGGTGGAACCAATTAGCGTTTGGCAGCTAAAAACAAAAACTTAAATGCCTAAATGCATTCAAAACCATAAAGTCCATAGAGAATGTCCAGAAAACACAAACAAACACAGAGGCTATAGCAAGATCGGGGATTGAGATAGCCACCACACACCAGATAGTTTTGTTTTCATCCAGGAGTATCTGGACAAAATGTTGTATTATCAGGGTAAAATTTTACCAAAAAATCACCGTGAAAGTGGTTTTGGAGAAAAGCACAATCTTCCTGTTCGGCAACTGCATCCAAAGTCATGTTTTCAGAAAGAAATATCATGTTTTCTCAGGTTTCTGGAGCTTTCTTCCTAGAAAACTCGAATGTGTGGAGGATTTGACTCCAGGAGGAAACAATTAGCGTTTGCCAGCAGAAAACAAACAGGGACCTGCTAAAATGCATTCAAAACTGTAAAGTCCATAGAGAATGCCCAGTTTACACAATCAAACACAAGGCTGTAACAAGATCTGGGATTGAGATAGCCACAACACACCAAATAGTTTTGTTTTCGTCCAGAGTATCTGGAAACATGTTATAGTATCAGGGTGAAATTTAACCAAAAATCACCGTGAAAGTGGTTTTGGAGAAAAGCACAATCTTCCTGTTCGGCAAATGCATCCAATGTCATGTTTACAGAAAGAAATATCATGTTTTCTCAGGTTTCTGAAGCTTTCTTCCTAGAAAACTCGAATGTGTGGAGAATTTGACTCCAGGTGGAACCAATTAGCGTTTGCCAGCAGAAAACAAAAAGGGTCCTGCTAAAATGCATTCAAAACCGTAAAGTCCATAGAGAATGTCCAGAAAACACAAACACACACAGAGGTTATAGCAAGATCTGGGATTGACATAGCCACAACACACCAGATAGTTTTGTTTTCATCCAGGAGTATCTGGACAAATTGTTGTGGATTTCGGGTGAAATTTAACCAAAAATCACCGTGAAAGTGGTTTTGGAGAAAAGCACAATCTTCCTGTTCGGCAAATGCATCCAATGTCATGTTTGCAGAAAGAAATATCATGTTTTCTCAGGTTTCTGGAGCTTTCTTCCTAGAAAACTCGAATGTGTGGAGGATTTGACTCCAGGTGGAACCAATCAGCGTTTGGCAGCTAAAAACAAAAACTTACATGCTAAAATGCATTCAAAACCATAAAGTCCATAGAGAATGTCCAGAAAACACAAACACACACAGAGGCTATAGCAAGATCTGGATTTGAGATATCCACAACACACCAGATAGTTTTGTTTTCATCCAGGATTATCTGGACAAATTGTTGTGGATTTCGGGTGAAATTTAAACAAAAATCACCGTGAAAGTGGTTTTGGAGAAAAGCACAATCTTCCTGTTCGTCAAATGCATCCAATGTCATGTTTACAGAAAGAAATATCATGTTTTCTCAGGTTTCTGAAGCTTTCTTCCTAGAAAACTCCAATGTGAGGAGGATTTGACTCCAGGTGGAACCAATTAGCGTTTGCCAGCAGAAAACCAAAAGGGTCCTGCTAAAATGCATTCAAAACCGTAAAGTCCATAGAAAATGTCCAGAAAACACAAACACACACAGAGGCTGTAGCAATATCTGGGATTGAGATAGCCACAACACACCAAATAGTTTTGTTTTCATCCAGAGTATCTGGAAATATGTTATAGTATCAGAGTGAAATTTAACCAAAAATCACCGTGAAAGTGGTTTTGGAGAAAAGCACAATCTTCCTGTTTGGAAAATACTTCCAATGTCATGTTTACAGAAAGAAATATCATGTTTTCTCAGGTTTCTGAAGCTTTCTTCCTAGAAAACTCGAATGTGTGGAGGATTTGACTCCAGGTGGAACCAATTAGCGTTTGGCAGCTAAAAACAAAAACTTAAATGCCTAAATGCATTCAAAACCATAAAGTCCATAGAGAATGTCCAGAAAACACAAACAAACACAGAGGCTATAGCAAGATCGGGGATTGAGATAGCCACCACACACCAGATAGTTTTGTTTTCATCCAGGAGTATCTGGACAAAATGTTGTATTATCAGGGTAAAATTTTACCAAAAAATCACCGTGAAAGTGGTTTTGGAGAAAAGCACAATCTTCCTGTTCGGCAACTGCATCCAAAGTCATGTTTTCAGAAAGAAATATCATGTTTTCTCAGGTTTCTGGAGCTTTCTTCCTAGAAAACTCGAATGTGTGGAGGATTTGACTCCAGGAGGAAACAATTAGCGTTTGCCAGCAGAAAACAAACAGGGACCTGCTAAAATGCATTCAAAACTGTAAAGTCCATAGAGAATGCCCAGTTTACACAATCAAACACAAGGCTGTAACAAGATCTGGGATTGAGATAGCCACAACACACCAAATAGTTTTGTTTTCGTCCAGAGTATCTGGAAACATGTTATAGTATCAGGGTGAAATTTAACCAAAAATCACCGTGAAAGTGGTTTTGGAGAAAAGCACAATCTTCCTGTTCGGCAAATGCATCCAATGTCATGTTTACAGAAAGAAATATCATGTTTTCTCAGGTTTCTGAAGCTTTCTTCCTAGAAAACTCGAATGTGTGGAGAATTTGACTCCAGGTGGAACCAATTAGCGTTTGCCAGCAGAAAACAAAAAGGGTCCTGCTAAAATGCATTCAAAACCGTAAAGTCCATAGAGAATGTCCAGAAAACACAAACACACACAGAGGTTATAGCAAGATCTGGGATTGACATAGCCACAACACACCAGATAGTTTTGTTTTCATCCAGGAGTATCTGGACAAATTGTTGTGGATTTCGGGTGAAATTTAACCAAAAATCACCGTGAAAGTGGTTTTGGAGAAAAGCACAATCTTCCTGTTCGGCAAATGCATCCAATGTCATGTTTGCAGAAAGAAATATCATGTTTTCTCAGGTTTCTGGAGCTTTCTTCCTAGAAAACTCGAATGTGTGGAGGATTTGACTCCAGGTGGAACCAATCAGCGTTTGGCAGCTAAAAACAAAAACTTACATGCTAAAATGCATTCAAAACCATAAAGTCCATAGAGAATGTCCAGAAAACACAAACACACACAGAGGCTATAGCAAGATCTGGATTTGAGATATCCACAACACACCAGATAGTTTTGTTTTCATCCAGGATTATCTGGACAAATTGTTGTGGATTTCGGGTGAAATTTAAACAAAAATCAACGTGAAAGTGGTTTTGGAGAAAAGCACAATCTTCCTTTTCGGCAAATGCATCCAATGTCATGTTTACAAAAAGAAATATGTTTTCTCAGGTTTCTGGAGCTTTCTTCCTAAAAACTCGAATGTGTGGAGGATTTGACTCCAGGTGGAACCAATTAGCATTTGTCAGCAGAAAACAAAATGGGTCCTGCTAAAATGCATTCAAAACCTTAAAGTCCATAGAGAATGTCCAGAAAACACAAACACACACAGAGGCTGTAGCAAGATCTGGGATTGAGATAGCCACAACACACCAGATACTTTTGTTTTCATCCAGGAGTATCTGGACAAATTGTCGTGGATTTTAGGTGAAATTTTACCAAAAATCACCGTGAAAGTGGTTATGGAGAAAAGCACAATCTTCCTGATCGGCAAATGCATCCAATGTCATGTTTACAGAAAGAAATATCATGTTTTCTCAGGTTTCTGGAGCTTTCTTCCTAGAAAACTCGAATGTGGGGAAGATATGACTCCAGGTGGAACCAATTAGCTTTTGCCAGCAGAAAACAAAAAGGGTCCTGCTAAAATGCATTCACAACCGTAAAGTCCATAGAGAATGTCCAGAAAACGCAAACACACACAGAGGCTAAAGCAAGATCTGGGATTGAGATAGCCACAACACACCAGATAGTTTTGTTTTCATCCAGGAGTATCTGGACAAATTGTTATAGTTTTGAAGTGAAATTTAACAAAAAAATCACAGTGAAAGTGGTTTTGGAGAAAAGCACAATCTTCCTTTTCGGCAAATGCATCCAATGTCATGTTTACAGAAAGAAATATCATGTTTTCTCAGGTTTCTGGAGCTTTCTTCCTAAAAACTCGAATATGTGGAGGATTTGACTCCAGGTGGAACCAATTAGCGTTTGCCAGCAGAAAACAAAAAGGGTCCTGCTAAAATGCATTCAAAACCGTAAAGTCCATAGAGAATGTCCAGAAAACGCAAACACACACAGAGGCTAAAGCAAGATCTGGGATTGAGATAGCCACAACACACCAGATAGTTTTGTTTTCATCCAGAGTATCTGGACAAAATGTTGTAGTATCAGGGTGAAATTTAACCGTAAATCACCGTGAAAGTGGTTTTGGAGAAAAGCACAATCTTCCTGTTGGGCAAATGCATCCAATGTCATGTTTACAGAAAGAAATATCATGTTTTCTCAGGTTTCTGAAGCTTTCTTCCTAGAAAACTCGAATGTGTGGAGGATTTGACTCCAGGTGGAAACAATTAGCGTTTGCCAGCAGAAAACAAAAACTTATACGCTAAAATGCACTCAAAATCGTAAAGTGCATAGAGAATGTCCAGAAAACACAAACACACACAGAGGCTATAGCAAGATCTGGGATAGAGATAGCCACAACACACCAGATCGTTTTGTTTTCATCCAGGAGTATCTGGACAAAATGTTGTATTATCCGGGTGAAATTTAACCAAAAAAATCACAGTGAAAGTGGTTTTGGAGAAAAGCACAATCTTCCTGTTCGTCAAATGCATCCAATGTCATGTTTACAGAAAGAAATATCATGTTTTCTCAGGTTGCTGAAGCTTTCTTCCTAGAAAACTAGAACGTGTGGAGCATTTGACTCCAGGTGGAACCAACTAGCGTTTGCCAGCAGAAAACCAAAAGGGTCCTGCTAAAATGAATTCAAAACCGTAAAGTCCATAGAGTATGTCCAGAAAACACAAACAACACAGAGGCTGTAGCAAGATCTGGGATTGAGATAGCCACAACACACCTGATAGTTTTGTTTTCCTCCAGAATATCTGGACGAAATGTTGTACTTTTCAAGTGAAATTTAACCAAAAAATCACCATGAAAGTGGTTTTGGAGAAAAGGACAATCTTCCTGTTCGGCAAATGCATCCAATGTCATGTTTTCAGAAAGAAATATCATGTTTTCTCAGGTTGCTGAAGCTTTCTTCCTTGAAAACTAGAACGTGTGGAGCATTTGATTCCAGGTGGAACCAACTAGCGTTTGCCAGCAGAAAACAAAAAGGGTCCTGCTAAAATGCATTCAAAACCGTAAATTCCATAGAGAATGTCCAGAAAACACAAACACACACAGAGGCTGTAGCAAGATCTGGGATTGAGATAGCCACAACACACCAGATAGTTTTGTTTTCATCCAGGAGTATCTGGAAATTGTGGATTTCAGGTGAAATTTAACCAAAAATCACCGTGAAAGTGCTTTTGGAGAAAAGCACAATCTTCCTGTTTGGCAAATGCATCCAATGTCATGTTTTCAGAAAGAAATATCATGTTTTCTCAGGTTTCTGAAGCTTTCTTCCTAGAAAACTAGAACGTGTGGAGGATTTGACTCCAGTTGGAAGCAATTAGCGTTTGCCAGCAGAAAACAAAAAGGGTCCTGCTAAAATGCATTCACAACCGTAAAGTCCCTAGAGAATGTCCACAAAACACAAACACACACAGAGGCTGTAGCAAGATCTGGGATTGAGATAGCCACAACACACCAGATAGTTTTGTTTTCATCCAGGAGTATCTGGACAGATTGTTGTGGATTTCGGGTGTAATTTAACCAAAAAATCACAGTGAAAGTGGTTTTGGAGAAAAGCACAATCTTCCTGTTCGGCAAATGCATCCACAGTCATCTTTACAGAAACAAATATCATGTTTTCTCAGGTTTCTGAAGCTTTCTTCCTAGAAAACTCGAATGTGTGGAGGATTTGACTCCAGGTGGAACCAATTAGTGTTTGCCAGCAGAAAACAAAAAGGGTCCTGCTAAAATGCATTCAATACCGTAAAGTCCATAGAGAATGTCCAGAAAACACAAACACACACAGAGGCTGTAGCAAGATCTGGGATTGAGATAGCTACAAATCACCAGATACATTTGTTTTCATCCAAGAGTATCTGGACAAATTGTTGTAGTTTTGAAGTGAAATTTAACAAAAAAAATCACAGTTAAAATGGTTTTGGAAAAAGCACAATCTTTATGTTCAGCAAATTAATCCAATGTAATGTTTACAAATACAAATATCATGTTTTCTCAGGTTTCTGAAGCTTTCTTCCTAGAAAACTCGAATGTGTGGAGGATTTGACTCCAGGTGGAACCAATTAGCGTTTCCCAGCAGAAAACAAAATGTGTCCTGCTAAAATGCATTCAATACCGTAAAGTCCATAGAGAATACCCAGAAAACACAAACACACACAGAGGCTGTAGCAAGATCTGGGATTGAGATAGCTACAAATCACCAGATACTTTTGTTTTCATCCAAGAGTCTCTGGACAAATTGTTGTAGTTTTGAAGTGAAATTTAACAAAAAAAATCACAGTTAAAATGGTTTTGGAAAAAGCACAATCTTTCTGTTCAGCAAATTAATCCAATGTCATGTTTACAAATACAAATATCATGTTTTCTCAGGTTTCTGAAGCTTTCTTCCTAGAAAACTCGAATGTGTGGCGGATTTGACTCCAGGTGGAACCAATTATCGTTTCCCAGCAGAAAACAAAATGTGTCCTGCTAAAATGCATTCAATACCGTAAAGTCCATAGAGAATGTCCAGAAAACACAAACACACACAGAGGCTGTAGCAAGATCTGGGATTTAGATAGCTACAAATCACCAGATACTTTCGTTTTCATCCAAGAGTATCTGGACAAATTGTTGTAGTTTTGAAGTGAAATTTAACAAAAAAATCACCGTGAAAGTGGTTTTGGAGAAAAGCACAATCTTTCTGTTCAGCCAATGAATCCAATGTCATGTTTACAAATACAAATATAATGTTTTCTCAGGTATCTGAAGCTTTCTTCCTAGAAACCTGGAATGTGTGGAGGATTTTACCCCATGTGGAACCAATGAGTGTTTGCCAGCAGAAAACAAAAAGGGTCCTGCTGGCGGCGCCGCGGCTCACTAGGCTAATCCTCCACCTATTGGCGCCGGCACAGCGGGTTCAAGTCCCGGTCGGGGCGCCGGATTCTGTCCCGGTTGCCCCTCTTCCAGGCCAACCCTCTGCTGTGGCCAGGGATTGCAGTGGAGGATGGCCCAGGTGCTTGGGCCGTGCACCCCATGGGAGACCAGGAAAAGCACCTGACTCCTGGCTCCTGCAATCAGATCAGCGTGGTGCGCAGGCCGCAGGGCGCCGGCCACGGCGGCCGTTGGAGGGTGAACCAACGGCAAAGGAAGACCTTTCTCTCTGTCTATCTCTCTCACTGTCCACTCTGTCTGTCAAAAAAAAAAGGGTCCTGCTAAAATGCATTCAAAACCGTAAAGTCCATAGAGAATGTCCACAAAACACAAACACACACAGAGGCTATAGCAAGATCTGGGATTGAGATAGCCACAACACACCAGACAGTTTTGTTTTCATCCAGGAGTATCTGGACAAATTGTTGTGGATTTCGGGTGAAATTTAACCAAAAATCACCGTGAAAGTGGTTTTGGAGAAAAGCACAATCTTCCTGTTCGGCAAATGCATCCAATGTCATGTTTATAGAAAGAAATATCATGTTTTCTCAGGTTTCTGAAGCTTTCTTCCTAGAAAACTCGAATGTGTGGAGGATTTGACTCCAGGTGGAAACAATTTGCGTTTGCCAGCAGAAAACAAAAAAGGTCCTGCTAAAATGCATTCAATAACATAAAGTCCATAGAGAATGTCCAGAAAACACAAACAAACACAGAGGCTATAGCAAGATGTGGGATTGAGATAGCTACAAATCCCCAGATAGTTTTGTTTTCATCCAGAGTATCTGGACAAAATGTTGTAGTATCCGGGTGAAATATAACCACAAAATCACCGTGAAAGTGGTTTTGGAGAAAAGCACAATCTTCCTGTTCGGCAAATGCATCCAATGTCATGTTTACAAATACAAATATCATGTTTTCTCAGGTTTCTGGAGCTTTCTTTGTATAAATCTCGAATGGGTGCAGGATTTGACTCCAGGTGAAACCAATGAGCGTTTGGCAGCTAAAAATAAAAACTTGCATGCTAAAATGCATTCAAAACCGTAAAGTCCATAGAGAATGTCCAGAAAACACAAACACACACAGAGGCTGTAGCAAGATCTGTGATTGAGATAGCCACAACACACCAGATAGTTTTGTTTTCATCCAGGAGTATCTGGAAATTGTTGTGGATTTCAAGTGAAATTTAACCAAAAATCAGCGTCAAAGTGGTTTCGGAGAAAAGCACAATCTTCCTGTTCGGCAAATGCTTCCAATGTCATGTTTACAGAAAGAAATATCATGTTTTCTCAGGTTTCTAAAGCTTTCTACCTAGAAAACTCGAATGTGTTGAGGATTTGACTTCAGGTGGAACCAATTAGCATTTGCCAGCAGAAAACACAAAGGGTCCTACTAAAATGCATTCAAAACCGTAAAGTCCATAGAGAATGTCCAGAAAACACAAACACACACAGAGGCTGTAAATCCTGTAAGCTTCTTCTCTTTTACTCAGACTACTGAAACCCGCATAGTGCGTAAGACTACTCCCGTGCTACAGAACTCCGTAGAGTTTTTCCTACACTCAGGATGCAGAACTCCTGTAAACTGCCTCTCACTACTTCCAATGTACAGAAATCCTTTAAGCTGCTTCTCTTTTACTCAGACTACTGAAAACCCGCATAGTGCGTAACACTACTCCCATGTACAGAACTCCTGTAAAGTGTTTCCTACACTCAGGATGCAGCACTCCTTTAAACTGCCTCTCACTACTTCCAATGTACAGAAATCCTGTAAGCTGCTACTCTTTTACTGAGACTACTGAAAACCGGCATGGTGCGTAAGACTACTCCCATGCTACAGAACTCCCGTAAAGTGTTTCCTACACTCAGGATGCAGAACTCCTGTAAACTGCCTCTCACTACTTCCAATGTACAGAAATCCTGTAAGCTGCTTCTCTTTTACTCAGACTACTGAAACCCCGCATAGTGCGTAACACTACTCCCATGTACAGAACTCCTGTAAAGTGTTTCCTACACTCAGGATGCAGCACTCCTTTAAACTGCCTCTCACTACTTCCAATGTACAGAAATCCTGTAAGCTGCTACTCTTTTACTGAGACTACTGAAAACCGGCATGGTGCGTAAGACTACTCCCATGCTACAGAACTCCCGTAAAGTGTTTCCTACACTCAGGATGCAGAACTCCTGTAAACTGCCTCTCACTACTTCCAATGTACAGAAATCCTGTAAGCTGCTTCTCTTTTACTCAGACTACTGAAAACCTGCATAGTGAGTAAGAATTCTCCCATGCTACAGAACTCCCGTAAAGTGTTTCCTACACTCAGGATGCAGAACTCCTGTAAACTAACTCTCACTACTTCCAATGTACAGAAATCCTGTAAGCTGCTTCTCTTTTACTCAGACTACTGAAAACCTGCATAGTGCGTAAGACTACTCCCATGCTACAGAACTCCCGTAAAGTGTTTCCTACACTCAGGATACAGAACTCCTGTAAACTGCCTCTCACTACTTCCAATGTACAGAAATCCTGTAAGCTGCTTCTCTTTTACTCAGACTACTGAAAACCCGCATAGTGTGTAAGACTACTCCCATGCTACAGAACTCCCATAAAGTGTTTCCTACACTGAGGATGGAGAACTCTTGTAAACTGCCTCTCACTACTTCCAATGTACAGAAATCCTGTAAGCTGCTTCGCTTTTACTCAGACAACTGAAAACCCGCATAGTGCGTAAGACTACTCCCATGCTACAGAACTCCTGTAAAGTATTTCCTACACTCAGGATGCAGAACTCCTATAAACTGCCTCTCAGTGCTTCCAATGTACAGAAAACCTGTAAGCTGCTTCTCTTTTACAAAGACTGCTGAAAACCCGCATAGTGCGTAAGAATACTCCCATGCTACAGAACTCCCGTAAAGTGTTTCCTACCCTCAGGATGCAGGACTCCTTTAAACTGCCTCTCCCTACTTCCAATGTACAGAAATCCTGTAAGCTGCTTCTCTTTTATTCAGACTACTAAAAACCCGCATAGTGTGTAAAACTACTCCCATGCTACAGAACTCCCGTAAAGTGTTTCCTACCCTCAGGATGCAGAACTCCTGTAAACTGCCTCTCACTACTTCCAATGTACAGAAATCCTGTAAGCTGCTTCTCTTTCACTCAGACTACTGAAAACCCGCATAGTGCGTAAGACTATTCCAGTGCTACAGAACTCCCGTAAAGTGCTTCCTACACTGGATGCAGAACTCCTTTAAACTGCCTCTCACTACTTCCAACGCACAGAAATCCTGTTAGCTGCTTCTCTTTTAATCAGACTACTGAAAATCCGCATAGTGCTTAAGACTATTCCCATGCTACAGAACTCCCGTAAAGTGTTTCCTACACTCAGGATGCAGAACTCCTGTAAACTGCCGTTCACTACTTCCAATGTACAGAAATCCTGTAAGCTGCTTCTCTTTTACTCAGACTACAGAAAACCCACATAGTGCGTAAGACTATTGCCATATTACAGAACTCCCGTAAAGTATTTCCTTCACTCAGGATGCAGAACAGCTTTAAACTGCCTCTCACTACTTCCAATGTACAGAAATCATGTAAGCTGCATCTCTTTTACTCAGACTACTCAAAACCCGCATAGTGCGAAAGATTTCTCCCATGCGACAGAACTCCCGTAAAGTGTTTCCTACACTCAGGATGCAGAACTTCTGTAAACTGCCTCTCACTACTTCCAATGTACAGAAATCCTGTAAGCTGCTTCTCTTTTACTCAGACTACTGAAAACCTGCATAGTGCGTAAGACTACTCCCATGCTACACAACTCCCGTAGAGTGTTTCCTACACTCAGGATGCAGGACTCCTTTAAACTGCCTCTCACTACTTCCAATGTACAGAAATCCTGTAAGCTGCTTCTCTTTTACTCAGGCTACTGAAAACCCGCATAGTGCGTAAGACTACTCCCATGCTACAGAACTCCCGTAAAGTATTTCCTACACTCAGGATACAGAACTCCTGTAAACTGCCTCTCACTACTTCCTATGTACAGAAATCCTGTAAGCTGCTTCTCTTTTACTCAGACTACTGAAAACCCGCATAGTGTGTAAGACTACTCCCATGCTACAGAACTCCCGTAAAGTGTTTCCTACACTCAGCATGCAGGACTCCTGTAAACTGCCTCTCACTACTTCCAATGTTCAGAAATCCTGTAAGCTGCTTCTCTTTTACTCAGACTACTGAAACCCCGCATAGTGCGTAAGACTAATCCCATGCTACAGAACTCCCGTAAACTGCTTCCTACACTGGATGCAGAACTCCTTTAAACTGCCTCTCACTACTTCCAACGCACAGAAATCCTGTTAGCTGCTTCTCTTTTAATCAGACTACTGAAAATCCGCATAGTGCTTAAGACTATTCCCATGCTACAGAACTCCCGTAAAGTGTTTCCTACACTCAGGATGCAGAACTTCTGTAAACTGCCGTTCACTACTTCCAATGTACAGAAATCCTGTAAGCTGCTTCTCTTTTACTCAGACTACTGAAAACCCACATAGTGCGTAAGACTATTCCATATTACAGAACTCCCGTAAAGTATTTCCTTCACTCAGGATGCAGAACAGCTTTAAATTGCCTCTCACTACTTACAGAAATCCTGTAAGCTGCATCTCTTTTACTCAGACTACTGAAAACCCGCATAGTGCGAAAGATTTCTCCCAAGCGATAGAACTCCCGTAAAGTGTTTCCTACACTCAGGATGCGGGACTCTTTTAAACTGCCTCTCACTACTTCCAGAGTACTGAAATCCTGTAAGCTGCTTCTCTTTTACTCAACACTACTGAAAACCCGCATTGTGCGTAAGACTACTCACATGCTACAGAACTCCCGTAAAGTTTTTACTACACTCAGGATGCAGAACTCCTGTAAACTGCCTCTCACTACTTCCAATGTACAGAAATCCTGTAAGCTGTTCTCTTTTACTCAGACTACTGAAACCCCGCATAGTGTGTAAGACTACTCCCATGCTACAGAACTCCCATAAAGTGTTTCCTACACTGAGGATGGAGAACTCTTGTAAACTGCCTCTCACTACTTCCAATGTACAGAAATCCTGTAAGCTGCTTCGCTTTTACTCAGACAACTGAAAACCCGCATAGTGCGTAAGACTACTCCCATGCTACAGCACTCCCGTAAAGTATTTCCTACACTCAGGATGCAGAACTCCTATAAACTGCCTCTCAGTGCTTCCAATGTACAGAAAACCTGTAAGCTGCTTCGCTTTTACTCAGACAACTGAAAACCGGCATAGTGTGTAAGACTACTCCCATGCTACAGAACTCCCATAAAGTGTTTCTTACACTCAGGATGCAGAACTCCTGTAAACTGCCTCTCACTACTTCCAATGTACAGAAATCCTGTAAGCTGCTTCTCTTTTACTCAGACTGCTGAGAACCCGCATAGTGCGTGAGACTACTCCCATACTACAGAACTCCCGTAAAGTGTTTCCTACACTGAGGATGCAGAACTCCTGTAAACTGCCTCTCACTACTTCCAATGTACAGAAATCCTGTAAGCTGCTTCGCTTTTACTCAGACTACTGAAAACCCGCATAGTGCGTTAGACTCCTCCCGCGCTACAGAACTCCCGTAAAGTGTTTCCTACACTCAGGATGCAGGACTCCTTTAACTGTCACTCACTACTTGCAATGTACAGAAATCCTGTAAGTTGCTTGTCTTTTACTCAGACTACTGAAAACCCGCATAGTGCGTAAGACTATTCCCATACTACGGAACTCCCGTAAAGTATTTCCTACACTCAGGATGCAGAACAGCTTTAAATTGCATCTCACTACTTCCAATGTACAGAAATCCTGTAAACTGCTTCTCTTTTACTCAGACTACTAAAAACTCGCATAGTGCGATTTATTTCTCCCATGCAACAGAACTCCCGTAAAGTGTTTCCTACACTCAGGATGCAGGACTCCTTTAAACTGTCACTCACTACTTCCAATGTACAGAAATCCTGTAAGTTGCTTCTCTTTTACTCAGACTACTGAAAACCCGCATAGTGCGTAAGACTACTCCCATGCTACAGAACTCCCGTAAAGTGTTTCTTACCCTCAGGATGCAGGACTCCTTTAAATTGTCACTCACTACTTCCAATGTACAGAAATCCTGTAAGCTGCTTCTCTTTTACTCAGACTACTGAAAACCCGCATAGTGCGTAAGACTTCTCCCATGCTACAGAACTCCCGTAAAGTGTTTCCTACACTCAGGATGCAGAACTCCTGTAAACTGCCTCTCACTACTTCCAATGTACAGAAATCCTGTAAGCTGCTTCTCTTTTACTCAGACTACTGAAACCCCGCATAGTGTGTAAGACTAATCCCATGCTACAGAAATCCCGTAAAGTGTTTCCTACACTGAGGATGGAGAACTCTTGTAAATTGCCTCTCACTACTTCCAATGTACAGAAATCCTGTAAGCTGCTTCGCTTTTACTCAGACAACTGAAAACCCGCATAGTGCGTAAGACTACTCCCATGCTACAGCACTCCCGTAAAGTATTTCCTACACTCAGCATGCAGAACTCCTATAAACTGCCTCTCAGTGCTTCCAATGTACAGAAATCCTGTAAGCTGCTTCTCTTTTACTCAGACTAGTGAAAACCGGCATAGTGTGTAAGACTACTCCCATGCTACAGAACTCCCATAAAGTGTTTCTTACCCTCAGGATGCAGGACTCCTTTAAATTGTCACTCACTACTTCCAATATACAGAATTCCTGTAAGCTGCTTCTCTTTTACTCAGACTACTGAAAACCCGCATAAAGAGTAAGAATTCTCCCATGCGACAGAACTCCCGTAAAGTGTTTCCTACCCTCAGGATGCAGAACTCCTGTAAACTGCCTCTCACTACTTCCAATGTACAGAAATCCTGTAAGCTGCTTCCCTTTTACTCAGACTACTGAAAACCCGCATAGTGCATAAGACTATTCCCATACTACAGAACTCCCGTAGAGTGTTTCCTACTTTAAGAATGCAGGACTCCTTTAAACTGCCTCTCACTACTTCCAATGTACAGAAATCCTGTAAGCTGCTTCTCTTTTATTCAGACTACTAATAACCCGCATAGTGTGTAAGACTACTCCCATGCTACAGAACTTCCGTAAAGTATTTCCTACACTCAGGATGCAGAACTCCTATAAACTGCCTCTCAGTGCTTCCAATGTACAGAAATCCTGTAAGCTGCTTCTCTTTTACTCAGACTACTGAAAACCCGCATAGTGCGTAAGACTATTCCCTTATTACAGAACTCCCGTAAAGTATTTCCTTCACTCAGGATGCAGAACAGCTTTAAATTGCCTCTCACTACTTAAAATGTACAGAAATCCTGTAAGCTGCTTCTCTTTTATTCAGACTACTAAAAACCCGCATAGTGTGTAAGCCTACTCCCATGCTACAGAACTTCCGTAAAGTGCTTCGTACACTCAGGATGCAGAACTCCTGTAAACTGCCTTTCACTACTTCCAATGTACAGAAATCCTGTAAGCTGCTTCACTTTTACTCAGACTACTGAAAACCCGCATAGTGCGTAAAACTACTCCCATGCTACAGAACTCCTGAAAGTGTTTCCTACAATGGATGCAGAACTCCTGTAAACTGCCTCTCACTACTTCCAATGTACAGAAATCCTGTAAGCTGCTTCTCTTTTACTCAGACTAGTGAAAACCCGCATAGTGTGTAAGACTACTCCCATGCTACAGAACTCCCGTAAAGTGTTTCCTACACTCAGGATGCAGAACTCCTGTAAATTGCCTCTCACTACTTCCAATGTACAGAAATCCTGTAAGCTGCTTCTCTTTTACTCAGACTACTGAAAACCCGCATAGTGTGTAAGACTACTCCCATGCTACAGAACTCCCGTATAGTGTTTCCTACACTGAAGATGCAGAACTCCTGTAAACTGCCTCTCACTACTTCCAATGTACAGAAATCCTGTAAGCTGCTTCTCTTTTACTCAGACTGCTGAGAACCCGCATAGTGCGTGAGACTACTCCCATACTACAGAACTCCAGTAAAGTGTTTCCTACACTCAGGATGCAGAACTCCTGTAAACTGCCTCTCACTACTTCCAATGTACGGAAATCCTGTAAGCTGCTTCTCTTTTCTGAGACTGCTGAAAACCCGCATAGTGCGTGAGACTACTCCCATGCTACAGAACTCCCGTAAAGTGTTTCCTACACTGAGGATGCAGAACTCCTGTAAACTGCCTCTCACTACTTCCAATGTACAGAAATCCTGTAAGCTGCTTCGCTTTTACTCAGACTACTGAAAACCCGCATAGTGCGTTAGACTACTCCCATGCTACAGAACACCCGTAAAGTTTTTCCTACACTCAGGATGCAGGACTCCTTTAAACTGTCACTCACTGCTTCCAATATACAGAATTCCTGTAAGCTGCTTCTCTTTCAATCAGACTACTGAAAACTCTCATATTGCGTAAGACTATTCCAATGCTACAGAACTCCCGTAAAGTGCTTCCTACACTGGATGCAGAACTCCTTTAAACTGCCTCTCACTACTTCCAATGCACAGAAATCCTGTTAGCTGCTTCTCTTTTAATCAGACTGCTGAAAACCCGCATAGTGCGTAAGACTATTCCCGTGCTACAGAACTCCCGTAAAGTGTTTCCTACAATTAGGAAGGAGGACTCCTTTAAACTGTCACTCACTACTTCCAATGTACAGAAATCCTGTAAGTTGCTTGTCTTTTACTCAGACTACTGAAAACACGCATAGTGCGTAAGACTATTCCCATACTACAGAACTCCCGTGAAGTATTTCCTACACTAAGGATGCAGAACAGCTTTAAATTGCATCTCACTACTTCCACTGTACAGAAATCCTGTAAACTGCTTCTCTTTTACTCAGACTACTAAAAACCCGCACAGTGCGATATATTTCTCCCATGCTACAGAACTCCCGTAAAGTGTTTCCTACACTCAGGATGCAGGACTCCTTTAAACTGCCTCTCACTACTTCCAATGTACAGAAATCCTGTAAGTTGCTTCTCTTTTACTCAGATTACAGAAAACCCGCATAGTGCGTAAGACTATTCCCATGCTACAGAACTCGCGTAAAGTGTTTCTTACCCTCAGGATGCAGGACTCCTTTAAATTGTCACTCACTACTTCCAATATGCAGAATTCCTGTAAGCTGCTTCTCTTTTACTCAGACTACTGAAAACCTGCATAAAGAGTAAGAATTCTCCCATGCGACAGAACTCCCGTAAAGTGTTTCCTACCCTCAGGATGCAGAACTCCTGTAAACTGCCTCTCACTACTTCCAATGTACAGAAATCCTGTAAGCTGCTTCCCTTTTACTCAGACTACTTAAAACCCGCATAGTGCGTAAGACTACTCCCATACTACAGAACTCCCATAGAGTGTTTCCTACACTCAGGATGCAGAACTACTTTAAACTACCTTTCACTGCTTCCATTGTACAGAAATCCTGTAAGCTGTTTCTCTTTTACTTAGACTACGGAAAACCTGCATAGTTGCTCAAGACTACTCCCAAACTACAGAACTCCTGTAAAGTGTTTCCTTCACTCAGGATGCAGAACTCCTGTAAACTGCCTCTCACTACTTCCAATGTACAGAAATCCTGTAAGCTGCTTCTCTTTTACTCAGACTACTGAAAACCCTCATAGTCCGTAAGACTACTCCCATGCTACAGAACTCCCGTAAAGTGTTTGCTACCCTCAGGATGCAGAACTCCTGTAAACTGCCTCCCACTACTTCGAATGTACAGAAATCCTGTAAGCTGCTTCTCTTTTACTCAGACTACTGAAAACCCTCATAGTCCGTAAGACTACTCCCATGCTACAGAACTTCCGTAAAGTGCTTCGTACACTCAGGATGCAGAACTCCTGTAAACTGCCTCCCACTACTTCGAATGTACAGAAATCCTGTAAGCTGCTTCTCTTTTACTCAGGCTACTGAAAACCCGCATAGTGCGTAAGACTACTCCCATGCTACAGAACTCCCGTAAAGTGTTTGCTACCCTCAGGATGCAGAACTCCTGTAAACTGCCTCTCACTACTTCCAATGTACAGAAATCCTGTAAACTGCTTCTCTTTTACTCAGACTACTAAAAACCCGCGTAGTGTGTAAGACTACTCCCATGCTACTGAACTCCCTTAAAGTGTTTCCTACACTTAGGATGCAGAACTCCTGTAAACTGCCTCTCACTTCTTCCAATGTACTGAAATCCTGTAAGCTGCTTCTCTTTTACTCAGACTAGTGAAAACCCGCATAGTGTGTAAGACTACTCCCATGCTACAGAACTCCCGTAAAGTGTTTCCTACACTCAGGATGCAGAACACCTGTAAATTGCCTCTCACTACTTCCAATGTACAGAAATCCTGTAAGCTGCTTCTCTTTTACTCAGACTACTGAAAACCCGCATAGTGTGTAAGACTACTCCCATGCTACAGAACTCCCGTATAGTGTTTCCTACACTGAAGATGCAGAACTCCTGTAAACTGCCTCTCACTACTTCCAATGTACGGAAATCCTGTAAGCTGCTTCTCTTTTACTCAGACTGCTGAGAACCCGCATAGTGCGTGAGACTACTCCCATACTACAGAACTCCAGTAAAGTGTTTCCTACACTCAGGATGCAGAACTCCTGTAAACTGCCTCTCACTACTTCCAATGTACAGAATTCCTGTAAGCTGCTTCTCTTTTACTGAGACTGCTGAAAACCCGCATAGTGCGTGAGACTACTCCCATGCTACAGAACTCCCATAAAGTTTTTCTACACTGAGGATGCAGAACTCCTGTAAACTGCCTCTCACTACTTCCAATGTACAGAAATCCTGTAAGCTGCTTCGCTTTTACTCAGACTACTGAAAACCCGCATAGTGCGTTAGACTACTCCCATGCTACAGAACACCCGTAAAGTTTTTCCTACACTCAGGATGCAGGACTCCTTTAAACTGTCACTCACTGCTTCCAATATACAGAATTCCTGTAAGCTGCATCTCTTTCAATCAGACTACTGAAAACTCTCATATTGCGTAAGACTATTCCAATGCTACAGAACTCCCGTAAAGTGCTTCCTACACTGGATGCAGAACTCCTTTAAACTGCCTCTCACTACTTCCAATGCACAGAAATCCTGTTAGCTGCTTCTCTTTTAATCAGACTACTGAAAACCCGCATAGTGCGTAAGACTATTCCCGTGCTACAGAACTCCCGTAAAGTGTTTCCTACAATCAGGAAGGAGGACTCCTTTAAACTGTCACTCACTACTTCCAATGTACAGAAATCCTGTAAGCTGCTTCTCTTTTACTCAGACTACTGAAAACCCTCATAGTCCGTAAGACTACTCCCATACTACAGAACTCCCGTGAAGTATTTCCTACACTAAGGATGCAGAACAGCTTTAAATTGCATCTCACTACTTCCAATATGCAGAATTCCTGTAAGCTGCTTCTCTTTTACTCAGACTACTGAAAACCTGCATAAAGAGTAAGAATTCTCCCATGCGACAGAACTCCCGTAAAGTGTTTCCTACCCTCAGGATGCAGGACTCCTTTAAACTGCCTCTCACTACTTCCAATGTACAGAAATCCTGTAAGCTGCTTCCCTTTTACTCAGACTACTTAAAACCCGAATAGTGCGTAAGACTACTCCCATACTACAGAACTCCCATAGAGTGTTTCCTACACTCAGGATGCAGAACTACTTTAAACTACCTTTCACTGCTTCCATTGTACAGAAATCCTGTAAGCTGTTTCTCTTTTACTTAGACTACGGAAAACCTGCATAGTTGCTCAAGACTACTCCCAAACTACAGAACTCCTGTAAAGTGTTTCCTACACTCAGGATGCAGAACTCCTGTAAACTGCCTCTCACTACTTCCAATGTACAGAAATCCTGTAAGCTGCTTCTCTTTTACTCTGACTACTGAAAACCCTCATAGTCCGTAAGACTACTCCCATGCTACAGAACTCCCGTAAAGTGTTTGCTACCCTCAGGATGCAGAACTCCTGTAAACTGCCTCCCACTACTTCGAATGTACAGAAATCCTGTAAGCTGCTTCTCTATTACTCTGACTACTGAAAACCCACACAGTGTGTAAGACTACTCCCATGCTACAGAACTCCCGTAAAGTGTTTCCTACACTCAGGATGCAGAACTCCTGTAAACTGCCTCTCACTACTTCCAATGCACAGAAATCCTGTAAGCTGCTTCTCTTTTACTCAGACTACTGAAAACCCGCATATTGCGTAAGACTACTCCCATGCTACAGAACTCCCGTAAAGTGTTTCCTACACTGGATGCAGAACTCCTGTAAACTGCCTTTCACTACTTCCAATGTACAGAAATCCTGTAAGCTGCTTCTCTTTTACTCAGACTAGTGAAAACCCGCATAGTGCGTAAGACTACTCCCATGCTACAGAACTCCCATAAAGTGTTTTCTACCCTCACTATGCAGGACTCCTTTAAACTGCCTCTCACTACTTCCAATGTACAGAAATCCTGTAAGCTGCTTCTCTTGTACCCAGACTGCTGAAAACCCGCATAGTGCGTAAGACTACTCCCATGCTACAGAACTCCCGTAAAGTGTTTCCTACCCTCAGGATGCAGAACTCCTGTAAACTGCCTCTCACTACTTCCAATGTACAGAAATCCTGTAAACTGCTTCTCTTTTACTCAGACTACTAAAAACCCGCGTAGTGTGTAAGACTACTCCCATGCTACTGAACTCCCTTAAAGTGTTTCCTACACTTAGGATGCAGAACTCCTGTAAACTGCCTCTCACTACTTCCAATGTACAGAAATCCTGTAAGCTGCTTCTCTTTTACTCAGACTACTGAAAACCCGCATAGTGTGTAAGACTACTCCCATGCTACAGAACTCCCGTAAAGTGTTTCCTACACTCAGGATGCAGAACTCCTGTAAACTGCCTCTCACTACTTCCAATGTACAGAAATCCTGTAAGCTGCTTCTCTTTTACTCAGACTACTGAAAACCCGCATAGTGCGTAAGACTACTCCCATGCTACAGAAATACCATAAAGTGTTTCCTACACTCAGGATGCAGAACTCCTGTAAACTGCCCCTTTCTAATTCCAATATACAGAAATCCTGTAAGCTGCTTCTCTTTTACTCAGACTACTAAAAACCCGCATAGTGCATAAGACTACTCCCATGCTACAGAACTCCCGTAAAGTGTTTCCTACCCTCAGGATGCAGAACTCCTGTAAACTGCCTCTCACTACTTCCAATGTACAGAAATCCTGAAAGCTGCTTCTTTTTTACTTAGACTACTGAAAACCTGCATAGTTGCTTAAGACTACTCCGAAGCTACAGAACTCCCGTAAATTGTTTCCTACACTCAGGATGCAGAACTCCTGTAAACTGCCTCTCACTACTTCCAATGTACAGAAATCCTGTAAGCTGCTTCTCTTTTACTCAGACTACTGAAAACCCGCATAGTGCGTAAGACTACTCCCATGCTACAGAACTCCTGTAAAGTGTTTCCTACACTGGATGCAGAACTCCTGTAAACTGCCTCTCACTACTTCCAATGTACAGAAATCCTGTAAGCTGCTTCTCTTTTACTCAGACTACTGAAAACCCGCATAGTGCGTAAGACTACTCCCATGCTACAGAACTCCCGTAAAGTGTTTTCTACACTCAGGATGCAGCACTCCTGTAAACTGCCCCTTTCTACTTCCAATGTACAGAAAACCTGTAAGCTGCTTCTCTTTTACTCAGACTACTGAAAACCCGCAAAAAGAGTAAGAATTCTCCCATGCGACAGAACTCCCGTAAAGTGTTTCCTACCCTCAGGATGCAGAACTCCGATAAACTGCCTCTCACTACTTCCAATGTACAGAAATCCTGTAAGCTGCTTCCCTTTTACTCAGACTACTGACAACCCGCATAGTTCGTAAGACTACTCCCATGCTATAGCACTCCCGTAGAGTGTTTCCTACACTCAGGATGCAGAACTACTTTAAACTACCTCTCACTGCTTCCACTGTACAGAAATCCTATAAGCTGTTTCTCTTTTACTTAGACTACTGAAAACCTGCATAGTTGCTCAAGACTACTCCCAAACTACAGAACTCCTGTAAAGTGTTTCCTACACTCAGGATGCAGAACTCCTGTAAACTGCCTCTCACTACTTCCAATGTACAGAAATCCTGTAAGCTGCTTTTCTTTTACTCAGACTACTGAAAACCTGCATAGTGAGTAAGAATTCTCCCATGCTACAGAACTCCCGTAAAGTGTTTCCTACACTCAGGATGCAGAACTCCTGTAAACTGCCTCTCACTACTTCCAATGTACAGAAATCCTGTAAGCTGCTTCTCTTTCACTCAGACGACTGAAAACCCGCATACTGTGTAAGACTACTCCCATGCTACAGAACTCCCAAAAAGTGTTTGCTACCCTCAGGATGCAGAACTCCTGTAAACTGCCTCTCACTACTTCCAATGCACAGAAATCCTGTAAGCTGCTTCTCTTTTACTCAGACTACTGAAAACCCACACAGTGTGTAAGACTACTCCCATGGTACAGAACTCCCGTAAAGTGTTTCCTACACTCAGGATGCAGAACTCCTGTAAACTGCCTCTCACTACTTCCAATGTACAGAAATCCTGTAAGCTGCTTCTCTTTTACTCAGACTACTGAAAACCCGCATAGTGCGTAAGACTACTCCCATGCTACAGAAATACCATAAAGTGTTTCCTACACTCAGGATGCAGAACTCCTGTAAACTGCCTCTCACTACTTCCAATGTACAGAAATCCTGTAAGCTGCTTCTCTTTTACTCAGACTACTGAAAACCCGCATAGTGCATAAGACTACCCCCATGCTACAGAACTCCCGTAAAGTGTTTCCAACACTGGATGCAGAAATCCTGTAAACTGCCTCTCACTACTTCCAATGTACAGAAATCCTGTAAGGTGCTTCTCTTTTACTCAGACTACTGAAAACCCGCATAGTGCGTAAGACTACTCCTATGCTACAGAACTCCCGTAAAGTGTTTCCTACACTGGATGCAGAACTCCTGTAAACTGCCTCTCACTACTTCCAATGTACAGAAATCCTGTAAGCTGCTTCTCTTTTACTCAGACTACTTTAAACCCGCATAGTGCGTAAGACTACTCCCATGCTACAGAACTCCCGTAAAGTGTTTCCTATCCTCAGGATGCAGGACTCCTTTAAACTGTCTCTCCCTACTTCCAGTGTACAGAAATCCGGTAAGCTGCTTCTCTTTTACTCAGGGTACTTAAAACCCGCATAAAGAATAAGAATTCTCCCATGCTACAGAACTCCCGTAAAGCGTTTCCTACACTCAGGATGCATAACTCCTGTAAACTGCCTCTCACTACTTCCAATGTACAGAAATCCTGTAAGCTGCTTCTCTTTTAATCAGACTACTGAAAACCCGCATAGTGCGTGAGACTACTCCCATGCGACAGAACTCCCATAAAGTGTTTCCTACACTGGATGAAGAAATCCTGTAAAATGCCTCTCACTACTTCCAATGTACAGAAATCCTGTAAGCTGCTTCTCTTTTACTCAGACTACTGAAAACCCGCAAAAAGAGTAAGAATTCTCCCATGCGACAGAACTCCCGTAAAGTGTTTCCTACCCTCAGGATGCAGAACTCCTGTAAACTGCCTCTCACTACTTCCAATGTACAGAAATCCTGTAAGCTGCTTCTCTTTTAATCAGACTACTGAAAACCCGCATAGTGCGTAAAACTACTCCCATGCTACAGAACTCCCGTAAACTGTTTTCTACACTCAGGATGCAGCACTCCTGTAAACTGCCCCTTTCTACTTCCAATGTACAGAAATCCTCTAAGTTGCTTCTCTTTTACTCAGACTACTGAAAACCCGCATAGTGCGTAAGACTACTCCCACGCTACAGAACTCCCTTAAAGTGTTTTCTACACTCAGGATGCAGAACTCCTGTAAACTGCCTCTCACTACTTCCAATGTACAGAAATCCTGTAAGCTGCTTCTCTTTTACTCAGACTACTGAAAACCCGCATAGTGCGTAAGACTACTCCCATGCTACAGAACTCCCGTAAAGTGTTTTCTACACTCAGGATGCAGAAGTCCTGTACACTGCCTCTCACTACTTCCAATGTACAGAAATCCTGTAAGCTGCTTCTCTTTTACTCAGACTACTGAAAACCCGCATAGTGCGTAAGACTAACCCGCAAAAAGAGTAAGAATTCTCCCATGCTACAGAACTCCCGTAAAGTGTTTCCTACCCTCAGGATGCAGAACTCCTGTAAACTGCCTCTCACTACTTCCAATGTACAGAAATCCTGTAAGCTGCTTCCCTTTTACTCAGACTACTGACAACCCGCATAGTTCGTAAGACTACTCCCATGCTATAGCACTCCCGTAGAGTGTTTCCTACACTCAGGATGCAGAACTACTTTAAACTACCTCTCACTGCTTCCACTGTACAGAAATCCTATAAGCTGTTTCTCTTTTACTTAGACTACTGAAAACCTGCATAGTTGCTCAAGACTACTCCCAAACTACAGAACTCCTGTGAAGTGTTTCCTACACTCAGGATGCAGAACTCCTGTAAACTGCCTCTCACTACTTCCAATGTACAGAAATCCTGTAAGCTGCTTCTCTTTTACTCAGACTACTGAAAACCTGCATAGTGAGTAAGAATTCTCCCATGCGACAGAACTCCCGTAAAGTGTTTCCTACACTCAGGATGCAGAACTCCTGTAAACTGCCTCTCACTATTTCCAATGTACAGAAAACCTGTAAGCTGCTTCTCTTTTACTCAGACTACTGAAAACCCGCATAGTGCGTAAGACTACTCCCATGCTACAGAACTCCCGTAAAGTGTTTCCTACACTCAGGATGCAGAACTTCTTTAAACTACCTCTCATTACTTCCAATGTACAGAAATCCTGTTACCAGTTTTACTAAGACTACTTAAAACCCGCATAGTGAGTAAGAATTCTCCCATGCTACAGAACTCCCGTAAAGTGTTTCCTACACTCAGGAAGCAGAACTCCTGTAAACTGCCTCTCACTACTTCCAATGTACAGAAATCCTGTAAGCTGCTTCTCTTTTACTCAGACTACTGAAAACCCGCATAGTGCGTAAGACTACTTCCATGCTACAGAACTTCCGTAAAGTGTTTCTACACTCAGGATGCAGAACTCCTGTAAACTGCCTCTCACTACTTCCAATGTACAGAAATCCTGTAAGCTGCTTCTCTTTTACTCAGACTACTGAAAACCCGCATAATGCGTAAGACTACTCCCATGCTACAGAACTCCTGTAAAGTGTTTTCTACCCTCAGGATGCGGAACACCTGTAAACTGCCTCTCACTACTTCCAATGTACAGCAATCATGTAAGCTGCTTCTCTTTTACTCAGACTACTGAAAACCCGCGTAGTGAGTAAGAATTCTCCCATGCGACAGAACTACCGTAAATTGTTTCCTACCCTCAGGATGCAGAACTCCTGTAAACTGCCTCTCACTACTTCCAATGGACAGAAATCCTGTAAGCTGCTTCTCTTTTACTCAGACTACTGAAAACCCGCATAGTGCGTAAGACTACTCCCATGGTACAGAACTCCCGTAAAGTGTTTCCTACACTCAGGATGCAGAACTCCTTTAAACTACCTCTCATTACTTCCAATGTACAGAAATCCTGTTACCAGTTTTACTAAGACTACTTAAAACCCGCATAGTGAGTAAGAATTCTCCCATGCTACAGAACTCCCGTAAAGTATTTCCTACACTCAGGATGCAGCACTCCTGTAAACTGCCCCTTTCTACTTCCAATGTACAGAAATCCTGTAAGCTGCTTCTCTTTTACTCAGACTACTGAAAACCCGCATAGTGCGTAAGACTACTCCCATGCTACAGAACTCGCGTAAAGTGTTTCTTACCCTCAGGATGCAGGACTCCTTTAAATTGTCACTCACTACTTCCAATATACAGAATTCCTGTAAGCTGCTTCTCTTTTATTCAGACTACTGAAAACCCGCATAAAGAGTAAGAATTCTCCCATGCGAGAGAACTCCCGTAAAGTGTTTCCTACCCTCAGGATGCAGAACTCCTGTAAACTGCCTCTCACTACTTCCAATGTACAGAAATCCTGTAAGCTGCTTCTCTTTTACTCAGACTACTGAAAACCCGCATAGTGCGTAAGACTACTCCCATGCTACAGAACTCCCGTTAAGTGTTTCTACACTCAGGATGCAGCACTCCTGTAAACTTCCCCTTTCTACTTCCAATGTACAGAAATCCTGTAAGCTGCTTCTCTTTTACTCAGACTACTGAAAACCCGCATAGTGCGTAAGACTACTCCCATGCTACAGAACTCCCTTAAAGTGTTTTCTACACTCAGGATGCAGAACACCTGTAAACTGCCTCTCACTACTTCCAATGTACAGAAATCCTGTAAGCTGCTTCTCTTTTACTCAGACTACTGAAAACCCGCATAGTGCGTAAGACTACTCCCATGCTACAGAACTCCCGTAAAATGTTTTCTACACTCAGGACGCAGAACTCCTGTACACTGCCTCTCACTACTTCCAATGTACAGAAATCCTGTAAGCTGCTTCTCTTTTATTCAGAGTACTGAAAACCCGCATAGTGCGTAAGACTACTCCCATGCTACAGAACGCGCGTAAAGTGTTTTTTACCCTCAGGATGCAGGACTCCTTTAAATTGTCACTCACTACTTCCAATATACAGAATTCCTGTAAGCTGCTTCTCTTTTACTCAGACTACTGAAAACCCGCATAAAGAGTAAGAATTCTCCCATGCGACAGAACTCCCGTAAAGTGTTTCCTACCCTCAGGATGCAGAACTCCTGTAAACTGCCTCTCACTACTTCCAATGTACAGAAATCCTGTAAGCTGCTTCCCTTTTACTCAGACTACTGAAAACCCGCATAGTTCGTAAGACTACTCCCATGCAACAGCACTCCCGTAGAGTGTTTCCTACACTCAGGATGCAGAACTATTTTAAACTACTTCTCACCGCTTCCACTGTACAGAAATCCTGTAAGCTGTTTCTCTTTTACTTAGACTACTGAAAACCTGCATAGTTGCTCAAGACTACTCCCAAACTACAGAACTCCTGTAAAGTGTTTCCTACACTCACGATGCAGAACTCCTGTAAACTGCCTCTCACTACTTCCAATGTACAGAAGTCCTGTAAGCTGCTTCTCTTTTACTCAGACTACTGAAAACCCGCATAGTGAGTAAGAATTCTCCCATGCGACAGAACTCCCCTAAAGTGCTTCCTACACTCAGGATGCAGAACTCCTGTAAACTGCCTCTCACTATTTCCAATGTACAGAAATCCTGTAAGCTGCTTCTCTTTTACTCAGACTAGTGAAAACCCGCATAGTGCGTAAGACTACTGCCATGCTACAGAACTCCCGTAAAGTGTTTCCTACACTCAGGATGCAGAACTCCTTTAAACTACCTCTCATTACTTCCAATGTACGGAAATCCTGTTACCAGTTTTACTAAGACTACTTAAAACCCGCATAGTGAGTAAGACTACTCCCATGCTACAGAACTCCCGTAAAGTGTTTCCTACACTCAGGATGCAGAACTCCTGTAAACTGCCTCTCACTACTTCCAATGTACAGAAATCCTGTAAGCTGCTTCTCTTTTACTCAGACTACTGAAAACCCGCATAGTGCGTAAGACTACTCCCATGCTACAGAACTCCCGTAAAGTGTTTGCTACCCTAAGGGTGCAGAACTCCTGTAAACTGCCTCTCACTACTTCCAATGTACAGAAATCCTGTAAGCTGCTTCTCTTTTACTCAGACTACTGAAAACCCGCATAGTGCGTAAGACTACTCCCATGCTATAGCACTCCCGTAGAGTGTTTCCTACACTCAGGATGCAGAACTACTTTAAACTACCTCTCACTGCTTCCACTGTACAGAAATCCTATAAGCTGTTTCTCTTTTACTTAGACTACTGAAAACCTGCATAGTTGCTCAAGACTTCTCCCAAACTACAGAACTCCTGTAAAGTGTTTCCTACACTCAGGATGCAGAACTCCTGTAAACTGCCTCTCACTACTTCCAATGTACAGAAATCCTGTAAGCTGCTTCTCTTTTACTCAGACTACTGAAAACCTGCATAGTGAGTAAGAATTCTCCCATGCGACAGAACTCCCGTAAAGTGTTTCCTACACTCAGGATGCAGAACTCCTGTAAACTGCCTCTCACTATTTCCAATGTACAGAAATCCTGTAAGCTGCTTCTCTTTTACTCAGACTACTGAAAACCCGCATAGTGCGTAAGACTACTCCCATGCTACAGAACTCCCGTAAAGTGTTTCCTACACTCAGGATGCAGAACTTCTTTAAACTACCTCTCATTACTTCCAATGTACAGAAATCCTGTTACCAGTTTTACTAAGACTACTTAAAACCCGCATAGTGAGTAAGAATTCTCCCATGCTACAGAACTCCCGTAAAGTGTTTCCTACACTCAGGATGCAGAAATCCTGTAAACTGCCTCTCACTACTTCCAATGTACAGAAATCCTGTAAGCTGCTTCTCTTTTATTCAGACTACTGAAAACCCGCATAGTGCGTAAGACTACTCCCATGCTACAGAACTTCCGTAAAGTGTTTCTACACTCAGGATGCAGAACTCCTGTAAACTGCCTCTCACTACTTCCAATGTACAGAAATCCTGTAAGCTACTTCTCTTTTACTCAGACTACTGAAAACCCGCATAGTGCGTAAGACTACTCCCATGCTACAGAACTCCTGTAAAGTGTTTTCTACCCTCAGGATGCGGAACACCTGTAAACTGCCTCTCACTACTTCCAATGTACAGCAATCATGTAAGCTGCTTCTCTTTTACTCAGACTACTGAAAACCCGCATAGTGAGTAAGAATTCTCCCATGCGACAGAACTCCCGTAAAGTGTTTCCTACCCTCAGGATGCAGAACTCCTGTAAACTGCCTCTCACTACTTCCAATGGACAGAAATCCTGTAAGCTGCTTCTCTTTTACTCAGACTACTGGAAACCCGCATAGTGCGTAAGACTACTCCCATGCTACAGAACTCCTGTAAAGTGTTTTCTACACTCAGGATGCAGAACGCCTGTAAACTGCCTCTCACTACTTCCAATGTACAGAAGTCCTGTAAGCTGCTTCTCTTTTACTCAGACTACTGAAAACCCGCATAGTGCGTAAGACTACTCCCATGCTACAGAACTCCTGTAAAGTGTTTTCTACACTCAGGATGCGGAACACCTGTAAACTGCCTCTCACTACTTCCAATGTACAGAAATCCTGTAAGCTGCTTCTCTTTTACTCAGACTACTGAAAACCCGCGTAGTGAGTAAGAATTCTCCCATGCGACAGAACTACCGTAAAGTGTTTCCTACCCTCAGGATGCAGAACTCCTGTAAACTGCCTCTCACTACTTCCAATGGACAGAAATCCTGTAAGCTGCTTCTCTTTTACTCAGACTACTGAAAACCCGCATAGTGCGAAAGACTACTCCCATGGTACAGAACTCCCGTAGAGTGTTTCCTACACTCAGGATGCAGAACTCCTTTAAACTACCTCTCATTACTTCCAATGTACAGAAATCCTGTTACCAGTTTTACTAAGACTACTTAAAACCCGCATAGTGAGTAAGAATTCTCCCATGCTACAGAACTCCCGTAAAGTATTTCCTACACTCAGGATGCAGCACTCCTGTAAACTGCCCCTTTCTACTTCCAATGTACAGAAATCCTGTAAGCTGCTTCTCTTTTACTCAGACTACTGAAAACCCACATAGTGCGTAAGACTACTCCCATGCTACAGAACTCGCGTAAAGTGTTTCTAACCCTCAGGATGCAGGACTCCTTTAAATTGTCACTCACTACTTCCAATATACAGAATTCCTGTAAGCTGCTTCTCTTTTATTCAGACTACTGAAAACCCGCATAAAGAGTAAGAATTCTCCCATGCGAGAGAACTCCCGTAAAGTGTTTCCTACCCTCAGGATGCAGAACTCCTGTAAACTGCCTCTCACTACTTCCAATGTACAGAAATCCTGTAAGCTGCTTCTCTTTTACTCAGACTACTGAAA
Source organism: Oryctolagus cuniculus (assembly GCF_964237555.1). Taxonomy (NCBI): domain Eukaryota; kingdom Metazoa; phylum Chordata; class Mammalia; order Lagomorpha; family Leporidae; genus Oryctolagus; species Oryctolagus cuniculus. The sequence continues at coordinate 1,413,206 of NC_091451.1, forward strand.
ACCCGCATAGTGCGTAAGACTACTCCCATGCTACAGAACTCCCGTTAAGTGTTTCTACACTCAGGATGCAGCACTCCTGTAAACTTCCCCTTTCTACTTCCAATGTACAGAAATCCTGTAAGCTGCTTCTCTTTTACTCAGACTACTGAAAACCCGCATAGTGCGTAAGACTACTCCCATGCTACAGAACTCCCTTAAAGTGTTTTCTACACTCAGGATGCAGAACACCTGTAAACTGCCTCTCACTACTTCCAATGTACAGAAATCCTGTAAGCTGCTTCTCTTTTACTCAGACTACTGAAAACCCGCATAGTGCGTAAGACTACTCCCATGCTACAGAACTCCCGTAAAATGTTTTCTACACTCAGGAAGCAGAACTCCTGTACACTGCCTCTCACTAATTCCAATGTACAGAAATCCTGTAAGCTGCTTCTCTTTTATTCAGAGTACTGAAAACCCGCATAGTGCGTAAGACTACTCCCATGCTACAGAACTCGCGTAAAGTGTTTCTTACCCTCAGGATGCAGGACTCCTTTAAATTGTCACTCACTACTTCCAATATACAGAATTCCTGTAAGCTGCTTCTCTTTTACTCAGACTACTGAAAACCCGCATAAATAGTAAGAATTCTCCCATGCGACAGAACTCCCGTAAAGTGTTTCCTACCCTCAGGATGCAGAACTCCTGTAAACTGCCTCTCACTACTTCCAATGTACAGAAATCCTGTAAGCTGCTTCCCTTTTACTCAGACTACTGAAAACCCGCATAGTTCGTAAGACTACTCCCATGCTACAGCACTCCCGTAGAGTGTTTCCTACACTCAGGATGCAGAACTACTTTAAACTACTTCTCACCGCTTCCACTGTACAGAAATCCTGTAAGCTGTTTCTCTTTTACTTAGACTACTGAAAACCTGCATAGTTGCTCAAGACTACTCCCAAACTACAGAACTCCTGTAAAGTGTTTCCTACACTCAGGATGCAGAACTCCTGTAAACTGCCTCTCACTACTTCCAATGTACAGAAGTCCTGTAAGCTGCTTCTCTTTTACTCAGACTACTGAAAACCCGCATAGTTAGTAAGAATTCTCCCATGCGACAGAACTCCCCTAAAGTGCTTCCTACACTCAGGATGCAGAACTCCTGTAAACTGCCTCTCACTACTTCCAATGTACAGAAATCCTGTAAGCTGCTTCTCTTTTACTCAGACTAGTGAAAACCCGCATAGTGCGTAAGACTACTGCCATGCTACAGAACTCCCGTAAAGTTTTTCCTACACTCAGGATGCAGAACTCCTTTAAACTACCTCTCATTACTTCCAATGTACGGAAATCCTGTTACCAGTTTTACTAAGACTACTGAAAACCCGCATAGTGCGTAAGACTACTCCCATGCTACAGAACTCCCTTATAGTGTTTTCTACACTCAGGATGCAGAACACCTGTAAACTGCCTCTCACTACTTCCAATGTACAGAAATCCTGTAAGCTGCTTCTCTTTTACTCAGACTACTGAAAACCCGCATAGTGCGTAAGACTACTCCCATGCTACAGAACTCCCGTAAAATGTTTTCTACACTCAGGACGCAGAACTCCTGTACACTGCCTCTCACTACTTCCAATGTACAGAAATCCTGTAAGCTGCTTCTCTTTTATTCAGAGTACTGAAAACCCGCATAGTGCGTAAGACTACTCCCATGCTACAGAACGCGCGTAAAGTGTTTTTTACCCTCAGGATGCAGGACTCCTTTAAATTGTCACTCACTACTTCCAATATACAGAATTCCTGTAAGCTGCTTCTCTTTTACTCAGACTACTGAAAACCCGCATAAAGAGTAAGAATTCTCCCATGCGACAGAACTCCCGTAAAGTGTTTCCTACCCTCAGGATGCAGAACTCCTGTAAACTGCCTCTCACTACTTCCAATGTACAGAAATCCTGTAAGCTGCTTCCCTTTTACTCAGACTACTGAAAACCCGCATAGTTCGTAAGACTACTCCCATGCAACAGCACTCCCGTAGAGTGTTTCCTACACTCAGGATGCAGAACTACTTTAAACTACTTCTCACCGCTTCCACTGTACAGAAATCCTGTAAGCTGTTTCTCTTTTACTTAGACTACTGAAAACCTGCATAGTTGCTCAAGACTACTCCCAAACTACAGAACTCCTGTAAAGTGTTTCCTACACTCACGATGCAGAACTCCTGTAAACTGCCTCTCACTACTTCCAATGTACAGAAGTCCTGTAAGCTGCTTCTCTTTTACTCAGACTACTGAAAACCCGCATAGTGAGTAAGAATTCTCCCATGCGACAGAACTCCCCTAAAGTGCTTCCTACACTCAGGATGCAGAACTCCTGTAAACTGCCTCTCACTATTTCCAATGTACAGAAATCCTGTAAGCTGCTTCTCTTTTACTCAGACTAGTGAAAACCCGCATAGTGCGTAAGACTACTGCCATGCTACAGAACTCCCGTAAAGTGTTTCCTACACTCAGGATGCAGAACTCCTTTAAACTACCTCTCATTACTTCCAATGTACGGAAATCCTGTTACCAGTTTTACTAAGACTACTTAAAACCCGCATAGTGAGTAAGACTACTCCCATGCTACAGAACTCCCGTAAAGTGTTTCCTACACTCAGGATGCAGAACTCCTGTAAACTGCCTCTCACTACTTCCAATGTACAGAAATCCTGTAAGCTGCTTCTCTTTTACTCAGACTACTGAAAACCCGCATAGTGCGTAAGACTACTCCCATGCTACAGAACTCCCGTAAAGTGTTTGCTACCCTAAGGGTGCAGAACTCCTGTAAACTGCCTCTCACTACTTCCAATGTACAGAAATCCTGTAAGCTGCTTCTCTTTTACTCAGACTACTGAAAACCCGCATAGTGCGTAAGACTACTCCCATGCTATAGCACTCCCGTAGAGTGTTTCCTACACTCAGGATGCAGAACTACTTTAAACTACCTCTCACTGCTTCCACTGTACAGATATCCTATAAGCTGTTTCTCTTTTACTTAGACTACTGAAAACCTGCATAGTTGCTCAAGACTACTCCCAAACTACAGAACTCCTGTAAAGTGTTTCCTACACTCAGGATGCAGAACTCCTGTAAACTGCCTCTCACTACTTCCAATGTACAGAAATCCTGTAAGCTGCTTCTCTTTTACTCAGACTACTGAAAACCTGCATAGTGAGTAAGAATTCTCCCATGAGACAGAACTCCCGTAAAGTGTTTCCTACACTCAGGATGCAGAACTCCTGTAAACTGCCTCTCACTATTTCCAATGTACAGAAATCCTGTAAGCTGCTTCTCTTTTACTCAGACTACTGAAAACCCGCATAGTGCGTAAGACTACTCCCATGGTACAGAACTCCCGTAAAGTGTTTCCTACACTCAGGATGCAGAACTTCTTTAAACTACCTCTCATTACTTCCAATGTACAGAAATCCTGTTACCAGTTTTACTAAGACTACTTAAAACCCGCATAGTGAGTAAGAATTCTCCCATGCTACAGAACTCCCGTAAAGTGTTTCCTACACTCAGGATGCAGAAATCCTGTAAACTGCCTCTCACTACTTCCAATGTACAGAAATCCTGTAAGCTGCTTCTCTTTTACTCAGACTACTGAAAACCCGCATAGTGCGTAAGACTACTCCCATGCTACAGAACTTCCGTAAAGTGTTTCTACACTCAGGATGCAGAACTCCTGTAAACTGCCTCTCACTACTTCCAATGTACAGAAATCCTGTAAGCTGCTTCTCTTTTACTCAGACTACTGAAAACCCGCATAGTGCGTAAGACTACTCCCATGCTACAGAACTCCTGTAAAGTGTTTTCTACCCTCAGGATGCGGAACACCTGTAAACTGCCTCTCACTACTTCCAATGTACAGCAATCATGTAAGCTGCTTCTCTTTTACTCAGACTACTGAAAACCCGCATAGTGAGTAAGAATTCTCCCATGCGACAGAACTCCCGTAAAGTGTTTCCTACCCTCAGGATGCAGAACTCCTGTAAACTGCCTCTCACTACTTCCAATGGACAGAAATCCTGTAAGCTGCTTCTCTTTTACTCAGACTACTGGAAACCCGCATAGTGCGTAAGACTACTCCCATGCTACAGAACTCCTGTAAAGTGTTTTCTACACTCAGGATGCAGAACGCCTGTAAACTGCCTCTCACTACTTCCAATGTACAGAAGTCCTGTAAGCTGCTTCTCTTTTACTCAGACTACTGAAAACCCGCATAGTGCGTAAGACTACTCCCATGCTACAGAACTCCTGTAAAGTGTTTTCTACACTCAGGATGCGGAACACCTGTAAACTGCCTCTCACTACTTCCAATGTACAGAAATCCTGTAAGCTGCTTCTCTTTTACTCAGACTACTGAAAACCCGCGTAGTGAGTAAGAATTCTCCCATGCGACAGAACTACCGTAAAGTGTTTCCTACCCTCAGGATGCAGAACTCCTGTAAACTGCCTCTCACTACTTCCAATGGACAGAAATCCTGTAAGCTGCTTCTCTTTTACTCAGACTACTGAAAACCCGCATAGTGCGAAAGACTACTCCCATGGTACAGAACTCCCGTAGAGTGTTTCCTACACTCAGGATGCAGAACTCCTTTAAACTACCTCTCATTACTTCCAATGTACAGAAATCCTGTTACCAGTTTTACTAAGACTACTTAAAACCCGCATAGTGAGTAAGAATTCTCCCATGCTACAGAACTCCCGTAAAGTATTTCCTACACTCAGGATGCAGCACTCCTGTAAACTGCCCCTTTCTACTTCCAATGTACAGAAATCCTGTAAGCTGCTTCTCTTTTACTCAGACTACTGAAAACCCGCATAGTGCGTAAGACTACTCCCATGCTACAGAACTCGCGTAAAGTGTTTCTAACCCTCAGGATGCAGGACTCCTTTAAATTGTCACTCACTACTTCCAATATACAGAATTCCTGTAAGCTGCTTCTCTTTTATTCAGACTACTGAAAACCCGCATAAAGAGTAAGAATTCTCCCATGCGAGAGAACTCCCGTAAAGTGTTTCCTACCCTCAGGATGCAGAACTCCTGTAAACTGCCTCTCACTACTTCCAATGTACAGAAATCCTGTAAGCTGCTTCTCTTTTACTCAGACTACTGAAAACCCGCATAGTGCGTAAGACTACTCCCATGCTACAGAACTCCCGTTAAGTGTTTCTACACTCAGGATGCAGCACTCCTGTAAACTTCCCCTTTCTACTTCCAATGTACAGAAATCCTGTAAGCTGCTTCTCTTTTACTCAGACTACTGAAAACCCGCATAGTGCGTAAGACTACTCCCATGCTACAGAACTCCCTTAAAGTGTTTTCTACACTCAGGATGCAGAACACCTGTAAACTGCCTCTCACTACTTCCAATGTACAGAAATCCTGTAAGCTGCTTCTCTTTTACTCAGACTACTGAAAACCCGCATAGTGCATAAGACTACTCCCATGCTACAGAACTCCCGTAAAATGTTTTCTACACTCAGGAAGCAGAACTCCTGTACACTGCCTCTCACTAATTCCAATGTACAGAAATCCTGTAAGCTGCTTCTCTTTTATTCAGAGTACTGAAAACCCGCATAGTGCGTAAGACTACTCCCATGCTACAGAACTCGCGTAAAGTGTTTCTTACCCTCAGGATGCAGGACTCCTTTAAATTGTCACTCACTACTTCCAATATACAGAATTCCTGTAAGCTGCTTCTCTTTTACTCAGAATACTGAAAACCCGCGTAGTGAGTAAGAATTCTCCCATGCGACAGAACTCCCGTAAAGTGTTTCCTACCCTCAGGATGCAGAACTCCTCTAAACTGCCTCTCACTACTTCCAATGTACAGAAATCCTGTAAGCTGCTTCCCTTTTACTCAGACTACTGAAAACCCGCATAGTTCGTAAGACTACTCCCATGCTACAGCACTCCCGTAGAGTGTTTCCTACACTCAGGATGCAGAACTACTTTAAACTACTTCTCACCGCTTCCACTGTACAGAAATCCTGTAAGCTGTTTCTCTTTTACTTAGACTACTGAAAACCTGCATAGTTGCTCAAGACTACTCCCAAACTACAGAACTCCTGTAAAGTGTTTCCTACACTCAGGATGCAGAACTCCTGTAAACTGCCTCTCACTACTTCCAATGTACAGAAGTCCTGTAAGCTGCTTCTCTTTTACTCAGACTACTGAAAACCCGCATAGTTAGTAAGAATTCTCCCATGCGACAGAACTCCCCTAAAGTGCTTCCTACACTCAGGATGCAGAACTCCTGTAAACTGCCTCTCACTACTTCCAATGTACAGAAATCCTGTAAGCTGCTTCTCTTTTACTCAGACTAGTGAAAACCCGCATAGTGCGTAAGACTACTGCCATGCTACAGAACTCCCGTAAAGTTTTTCCTACACTCAGGATGCAGAACTCCTTTAAACTACCTCTCATTACTTCCAATGTACGGAAATCCTGTTACCAGTTTTACTAAGACTACTTAAAACCCTCATAGTGAGTAAGACTACTCCCATGCTACAGAACTCCCGTAAAGTGTTTCCTACACTCAGGATGCAGAACTCCTGTAAACTGCCTCTCACTACTTCCAATGTACAGAAATCCTGTAAGCTGCTTCTCTTTTACTCAGACTACTGAAAACCCGCATAGTGCGTAAGACTACTCCCATGCTACAGAACTCCCGTAAAGTGTTTGCTACCCTAAGGGTGCAGAACTCCTGTAAACTGCCTCTCACTACTTCCAATGTACAGAAATCCTGTAAGCTGCTTCTCTTTTACTCAGACTACTGAAAACCTGCATAGTTTCTTAAGACTACTCCGAAGCTACAGAACTCCCGTAAAGTGTTTCCTACACTCAGGATGCAGAACTCCTGTAAACTGCCTCTCACTACTTCCAATGTACAGAAATCCTGTAGGCTGCTTCTCTTTTACTCAGACTACTGAAAACCCGCATAGTGCGTAAGACTACTCCCATGCTACAGAACTCCCGTAAAGTGTTTCCTACACTCAGGATGCAGGACTCCTTTAAATTGTCACTCACTACTTCCAATATACAAAATTCCTGTAAGCTGCTTCTCTTTTACTCAGACTACTGAAAACCCGCATAAAGAGTAAGAATACTCCCATGCGACAGAACTCCCGTAAAGTGTTTCCTATCCTCAGGATGCAGAACTCCTGTAAACTGCCTCTCACTACTTCCAATGTACAGAAATCCTGTAAGCTGCCTCCCTTTTACTCAGACTACTGAAAACCCGGATAGTTCGTAAGACTACTCCCATGCTACAGTACTCCCGTAGAGTGTTTCCTACACTCAGGATGCAGAACTACTTTAAACTACCTCTCACTGCTTCCACTGTACAGAAATCCTGTTAGCTGTTTCTCTTTTACTTAGACTACTGAAAACCTGCATAGTTGCTCAAGACTACTCCCAAACTACAGAACTCCTGTAAAGTGTTTCCTACACTCAGGATGCAGAACTCCTGTAAACTGCCTTTCACTATTTCCAATGTACAGAAATCCTGTAAGCTGCTTCTCTTTTACTCAGACTAGTGAAAACCCGCATAGTGCGTAAGACTACTGCGATGCTACAGAAATCCCATAAATTGTTTCCTACACTCAGGATGCAGAACTCCTTTAAACTACCTCTCATTACTTCCAAAGTACGGAAATCCTGTTACCAGTTTTACTAAGACTACTTAAAACCCGCATAGTGAGTAAGACTACTCCCATGCTACAGAACTCCCGTAAAGTGTTTCCTACACTCAGGTGCAGAACTCCTGTAAACTGCCTCTCACTACTTCCAATGTACAGAAATCCTGTAAGCTGCTTCTCTTTTACTCAGACTACTGAAAACCTGCATAGTGCGTAAGACTACTCCCATGCTACAGAACTCCCGTAAAGTGTTTGCTACCCTAAGGATGCAGAACTCCTGTAAACTGCCTCTCACTACTTCCAATGTACAGAAATACTGTAAGCTGCTTCTCTTTTACTCAGACTACTGAAAACCCACACAGTGTGTAAGACTAGTCCCATGGTACAGAACTCCCGTAAAGTGTTTCCTACACTCAGGATGCAGAACTCCTGTAAACTGCCTCTCACTACTTCCAATGTACAGAAATCCTGTAAGCTGCTTCTCTTTTACTCAGACTACTGAAAACCCGCATAGTGCGTAAGACTACTCCCATGCTACAGAACTCCCGTAAAGTGTTTTCTACACTCAGGATGCAGAACTCCTGTAAACTGCCTCTCACTACTTCCAATGTACAGAAATCCTGTAAGCTGCTTCTCTTTTACTCAGACTACTGAAAACCCGCATAGTGCGTAAGACTACACCCATGCTACAGAACTCCCGTAAAGTGTTTCCTACACTGGATGCAGAACTCCTGTAAACTGCCTCTCACTACTTCCAATGTACAGAAATCCTGTAAGCTGCTTCTCTTTTACTCAGACTACTGAAAACCCTCATTGTTGCGTAAGACTACTCCCATGCTACAGAACTCCCATTAAGTGTTTCCTACACTCAGGATACAGAACTCCTGTAAACTGCCTCTCACTACTTCCAATGTACAGAAATCCTGTAAGCTGCTTCTCTTTTACTCAGACTACTGAAAACCCGCATAGTGCGTAAGACTACTCCCATGCTACAGAACTCCTGTAAAGTGTTTCCTACACTGGATGCAGAACTCCTGTAAACTGCCTCTCACTACTTCCAATGTACAGAAATCCTGTAAGCTGCTTCTCTTTTACTCAGACTACTGAAAACCCGCATAGTGCGTAAGACTACTCCCATGCTACAGAACTCCTGTAAAGTGTTTTCTACACTCAGGATGCAGAACTCCTGTAAACTGCCTCTCACTACTTCCAATGTACAGAAATCCTGTAAGCTGCTTATCTTTTACTCAGACTACTGAAAACCCGCATAGTGCGTAAGACTACTCCCATGCTACAGAACTCCTGTAAAGTGTTTTCTACCCTCAGGATGCGGAACACCTGTAAACTGCCTCTCACTACTTCCAATGTACAGCAATCATGTAAGCTGCTTCTCTTTTACTCAGTCTACTGAAAACCCGCATAGTGAGTAAGAATTCTCCCATGCGACAGAACTCCCGTAAAGTGTTTCCTACCCTCAGGATGCAGAACTCCTGTAAACTGCCTCTCACTACTTCCAATGGACAGAAATCCTGTAAGCTGCTTCTCTTTTACTCAGACTACTGGAAACCCGCATAGTGCGTAAGACTACTCCCATGCTACAGAACTCCTGTAAAGTGTTTTCTACACTCAGGATGCAGAACGCCTGTAAACTGCCTCTCACTACTTCCAATGTACAGAAGTCCTGTAAGCTGCTTCTCTTTTACTCAGACTACTGAAAACCCGCATAGTGCGTAAGACTACTCCCATGCTACAGAACTCCTGTAAAGTGTTTTCTACACTCAGGATGCGGAACACCTGTAAACTGCCTCTCACTACTTCCAATGTACAGAAATCCTGTAAGCTGCTTCTATTTACTCAGACTACTGAAAACCCGCATAGTGAGTAAGAATTCTCCCATGCGACAGAACTACCGTAAAGTGTTTCCTACCCTCAGGATGCAGAACTCCTGTAAACTGCCTCTCACTACTTCCAATGGACAGAAATCCTGTAAGCTGCTTCTCTTTTACTCAGACTACTGAAAACCCGCATAGTGCGTAAGACTACTCCCATGGTACAGAACTCCCGTAAAGTGTTTCCTACACTCAGGATGCAGAACTCCTTTAAACTACCTCTAATTACTTCCAATGTACAGAAATCCTGTTACCAGTTTTACTAAGACTACTGAAAACCCGCATAAAGAGTAAGAATTCTCCCATGCTACAGAACTCCCGTAAAGTGTTTCCTACACTCAGGATGCAGAACTCCTGTAAACTGCCTCTCACTACTTCCAATGTACAGAAGTCCTGTAAGCTGCTTCTCTTTTACTCTGACTACTGAAAACACTCATAGTGCGTAAGACTACTCCCATGCTACAGAACTCCCGTAAAGTGTTTCCTACCCTCAGGATGCAAACTCCTGTAAACTGCCTCTCACTACTTCCAATGTACAGAAATCCTGTAAGCTGCTTCTCTTTTACTCAGACTACTGAAAACCCGCATAGTGCGTAAGACTACTCCCATGCTACAGAACTCCCGTAAAGTGTTTTCTACACTCAGGATGCAGCACTCCTGTAAACTGCCCCTTTCTACTTCCAATGTACAGAAATCCTGTAAGCTGCTTCTCTTTTACTCAGACTACTGAAAACCCGCATAGTGCGTAAGACTACTCCCATGCTACAGAACTCGCGTAAAGTGTTTCTTACCCTCAGGATGCAGGACTCCTTTAAATTGTCACTCACTACTTCCAATATACAGAATTCCTGTAAGCTGCTTCTCTTTTACTCAGACTACTGAAAACCCGCATAAAGAGTAAGAATTCTCCCATGCGACAGAACTCCCGTAAAGTGTTTCCTACCCTCAGGATGCAGAACTCCTGTAAACTGCCTCTCACTACTTCCAATGTACAGAAATCCTGTAAGCTGCTTCCCTTTTACTCAGACTACTGAAAACCCGCATAGTTCGTAAGACTACTCCCATGCTACAGCACTCCCGTAGAGTGTTTCCTACACTCAGGATGCAGAACTACTTTAAACTAACTCTCACTGCTTCTACTGTACAGAAATCCTGTAAGCTGTTTCTCTTTTACTTAGACTACTGAAACCCGCATAGTTGCTCAAGACTACTCCCAAACTACAGAACTCCTGTAAAGTGTTTCCTACACTCAGGATGCAGAACTCCTGTAAACTGCCTCTCACTACTTCCAATGTACAGAAATCCTGTAAGCTGCTTCTCTTTTACTCAGACTACTGAAAACCCGCATAGTGCGTAAGACTACTCCCATGCTACAGAACTCCCGTAGAGTGTTTTCTACACTCAGGACGCAGAACTCCTGTACACTGCCTCTCACTACTTCCAATGTACAGAAATTCTGTAAGCTGCTTCTCTTTTACTCAGACTACTGAAAACCCGCATAGTGCGTAAGACTACTCCCATGCTACAGAACTCGCGTAAAGTGTTTCTTACCCTCAGGATGCAGGACTCCTTTAAATTGTCACTCACTACTTCCAATATACAGAATTCCTGTAAGCTGCTTCTCTTTTATTCAGACAACTGAAAACCCGCATAAAGAGTAAGAATTCTCCCATGCGAGAGAACTCCCGTAAAGTGTTTCCTACCCTCAGGATGCAGAACTCCTGTAAACTGCCTCTCACTACTTCCAATGTACAGAAATCCTGTAAGCTGCTTCTCTTTTACTCAGACTACTGAAAACCCGCATAGTGCGTAAGACGACTCCCATGCTACAGAACTCCCGTTAAGTGTTTTCTACACTCAGGATGCAGCACTCCTGTAAACTTCCCCTTTCTACTTCCAATGTACAGAAATCCTGTAAGCTGCTTCTCTTTTACTCAGACTACTGAAAACCCGCATAGTGCGTAAGACTACTCCCATGCTACAGAACTCCCGTAAAGTGTTTTCTACACTCAGGATGCAGAACACCTGTAAACTGCCTCTCACTACTTCCAATGTACAGAAATCCTGTAAGCTGCTTCTCTTTTACTCAGACTACTGAAAACCCGCATAGTGCGTAAGACTACTCCCATGCTACAGAACTCCCGTAAAATGTTTTCTACACTCGGGACGCAGAACTCCTGTAAACTGCCTCTCACTACTTCCAATGTACAGAAATCCTGTAAGCTGCTTCTCTTTTATTCAGAGTACTGAAAACCTGCATAGTGCGTAAGACTACTCCCATGCTACAGAACTCGCGTAAAGTGTTTCTTACCCTCAGGATGCAGGACTCCTTTAAATTGTCACTCACTACTTCCAATATACAGAATTCCTGTAAGCTGCTTCTCTTTTACTCAGACTACTGAAAACCCGCATAAAGAGTAAGAATTCTCCCATGCGACAGAACTCCCGTAAAGTGTTTCCTACCCTCAGGATGCAGAACTCCTGTAAACTGCCTCTCACTACTTCCAATGTACAGAAATCCTGTAAGCTGCTTCTCTTTTACTCAGACTACTGAAAACCCGCATAGTGCGTAAGACTACTCCCATGCTACAGCACTCCCGTAGAGTGTTTCCTACACTCAGGATGCAGAACTACTTTAAACTACTTCTCACCGCTTCCACTGTACAGAAATCCTGTAAGCTGTTTCTCTTTTACTTAGACTACTGAAAACCTGCATAGTTGCTCAAGACTACTCCCAAACTACAGAACTCCTGTAAAGTGTTTCCTACACTCACGATGCAGAACTCCTGTAAACTGCCTCTCACTACTTCCAATGTACAGAAGTCCTGTAAGCTGCTTCTCTTTTACTCAGACTACTGAAAACCCGCATAGTGAGTAAGAATTCTCCCATGCGACAGAACTCCCCTAAAGTGCTTCCTACACTCAGGATGCAGAACTCCTGTAAACTGCCTCTCACTATTTCCAATGTACAGAAATCCTGTAAGCTGCTTCTCTTTTACTCAGACTAGTGAAAACCCGCATAGTGCGTAAGACTACTGCCATGCTACAGAACTCCCGTAAAGTGTTTCCTACACTCAGGATGCAGAACTCCTTTAAACTACCTCTCATTACTTCCAATGTACGGAAATCCTGTTACCAGTTTTACTAAGACTACTTAAAACCCGCATAGTGAGTAAGACTACTCCCATGCTACAGAACTCCCGTAAAGTGTTTCCTACACTCAGGATGCAGAACTCCTGTAAACTGCCTCTCACTACTTCCAATGTACAGAAATCCTGTAAGCTGCTTCTCTTTTACTCAGACTACTGAAAACCCGCATAGTGCGTAAGACTACTCCCATGCTACAGAACTCCCGTAAAGTGTTTGCTACCCTAAGGGTGCAGAACTCCTGTAAACTGCCTCTCACTACTTCCAATGTACAGAAATCCTGTAAGCTGCTTCTCTTTTACTCAGACTACTGAAAACCTGCATAGTTTCTTAAGACTACTCCGAAGCTACAGAACTCCCGTAAAGTGTTTCCTACACTCAGGATGCAGAACTCCTGTAAACTGCCTCTCACTACTTCCAATGTACAGAAATCCTGTAGGCTGCTTCTCTTTTACTCAGAATACTGAAAACCCGCATAGTGCGTAAGACTACTTCCATGCTACAGAACTCCCGTAAAGTGTTTCCTTCACTCAGGATGCAGGACTCCTTTAAATTGTCACTCACTACTTCCAATATACAAAATTCCTGTAAGCTGGTTCTCTTTTACTCAGACTACTGAAAACCCGCATAAAGAGTAAGAATTCTCCCATGCGACAGAACTCCCGTAAAGTGTTTCCTATCCTCAGGATGCAGAACTCCTGTAAACTGCCTCTCACTACTTCCAATCTACAGAAATCCTGTAAGCTGCTTCCCTTTTACTCAGACTACTGAAAACCCGGATAGTTCGTAAGACTACTCCCATGCTACAGCACTCCCGTAGAGTGTTTCCTACACTCAGGATGCAGAACTACTTTAAACTACCTCTCACTGCTTCCACTGTACAGAAATCCTGTAAGCTGTTTCTCTTTTACTTAGACTACTGAAAACCTGCATAGTTGCTCAATACTACTCCCAAACTACAGAACTCCTGTAAAGTGTTTCATACACTCAGGATGCAGAACTCCTGTAAACTGCCTCTCACTACTTCCAATGTACAGAAGTCCTGTAAGCTGCTTCTCTTTTACTCAGACTACTGAAAACCCGCATAGTGAGTAAGAATTCTCCCATGCGACAGAACTCCCGTAAAGTGCTTCCTACACTCAGGATACAGAACTCCTGTAAACTGCCTCTCACTATTTCCAATGTACAGAAATCCTGTAAGCTGCTTCTCTTTTACTCAGACTAGTGAAAACCCGCATAGTGCGTAAGACTACTGCCATGCTACAGAAATCCCGTAAATTGTTTCCTACACTCAGGATGCAGAACTCCTTTAAACTACCTTTCATTACTTCCAATGTATGGAAATCCTGTTACCAGTTTTACTAAGACTACTTAAAACCCGCATAGTGAGTAAGACTACTCCCACGCTACAGAACTCCCGTAAAGTGTTTCCTACACTCAGGATGCAGAACTCCTGTAAACTGCCTCTCACTACTTCCAATGTACAGAATTCCTGTAAGCTGCTTCTCTTTTACTCAGACTACTGAAAACCCACACAGTGTGTAAGACTAGTCCCATGGTACAGACCTCCCGTAAAGTGTTTCCTACCCTCAGGATGCAGAACTCCTGTAAACTGCCTCTCACTACTTCCAATGTACAGAAATCCTGTAAGCTGCTTCTCTTTTACTCAGACTACTGAAAACCCGCATAGTGCGTAAGACTACTCCCATGCTACAGAACTCCCGTAAAGTGTTTTCTACACTCAGGATGCAGAACTCCTGTAAACTGCCTCTCACTACTTCCAATGTACAGAAATCCTGTAAGCTGCTTCTCTTTTACTCAGACTACTGAAAACCCACATAGTGCGTAAGACTACTCCCATGCTACAGAACTCGTGTAAAGTGTTTCCTACCCTCAGGATGCAGGACTCCTTTGAGCTGCCTCTCCCTACTTCCAATGTACTGAAATCCTGTAAGCTGCTTCTCTTTTACTCAGGCTACGGAAAACCCGCATAAAGAATAAGAATTCGTCCATGCTACAGAACTCCCGTAAAGCGTTTCCTACACTCAGGATGCAGAACTCCTGTAAACTGCCTCTCACTACTTCCAATGTACAGAAATCATGTAAGCTGCTTCTCTTTTAATCAGACAATTAAAAACCCGCATAGTGCGTAAGACTACCCCTATGCTACAGAACTCCCATAAAGTGTTTCCTACACTGGATGCAGAAATCCTGTAAACTGCCTCTCACTACTTCCAATGTACAGAAATCCTGTAAGGTGCTTCTCTTTTACTCAGACTACTGAAAACCCGCATAGTGCGTAAGACTACTCCCATGCTACAGAACTCCCGTAAAGTGTTTTCTACACTCAGGATGCAGAACTCCTGTAAACTGCCTCTCACTACTTCCAATGTACAGAAATCCTGTAAGCTGCTTCTCTTTTACTCAGACTACTTAAAACCCGCATAGTGCGTAAGACTACTCCCATGCTACAGAACTCCCGTAAAGTGTTTTCTACACTCAGGATGCTGAACTCCTGTAAACTGCCTCTCACTACTTCCAATGTACAGAAATCCTGTAAGCTGCTTCTCTTTTACTCAGACTACTGAAAACCCGCATAGTGCGTAAGACTACTCCCATGCTACAGAACTCCCATAAAGTGTTTCCTACACTCAGGATACAGAACTCCTGTAAACTGCCTCTCACTACTTCCAATGTACAGAAATCCTGTAAGCTGCTTCTCTTTTACTCAGACTACTGAAAACCTGCATAGTTTCTTAAGACTACTCCGAAGCTACAGAACTCCCGTAAAGTGTTTCCTACACTCAGGATGCAGAACTCCTGTAAACTGCCTCTCACTACTTCCAATGCACAGAAATCCTGTAGGCTGCTTCTCTTTTACTCAGAATACTGAAAACCCGCATAGTGCGTAAGACTACTTCCATGCTACAGAACTCCCGTAAAGTGTTTCCTACACTCAGGATGCAGGACTCCTTTAAATTGTCACTCACTACTTCCAATATACAAAATTCCTGTAAGCTGGTTCTCTTTTACTCAGACTACTGAAAACCCGCATAAAGAGTAAGAATTCTCCCATGCGACAGAACTCCCGTAAAGTGTTTCCTATCCTCAGGATGCAGAACTCCTGTAAACTGCCTCTCACTACTTCCAATCTACAGAAATCCTGTAAGCTGCTTCCCTTTTACTCAGACTACTGAAAACCCGGATAGTTCGTAAGACTACTCCCATGCTACAGCACTCCCGTAGAGTGTTTCCTACACTCAGGATGCAGAACTACTTTAAACTACCTCTCACTGCTTCCACTGTACAGAAATCCTGTAAGCTGTTTCTCTTTTACTTAGACTACTGAAAACCTGCATAGTTGCTCAAGACTACTCCCAAACTACAGAACTCCTGTAAAGTGTTTCCTACACTCAGGATGCAGAACTCCTGTAAACTGCCTCTCACTATTTCCAATGTACAGAAATCCTGTAAGCTGCTTTTCTTTTACTCAGACTAGTGAAAACCCGCATAGTGCGTAAGACTACTGCCATGCTACAGAAATCCCGTAAATTGTTTCCTACACTCTGGATACAGAACTCCTTTAAACTACCTCTCATTACTTCCAATGTATGGAAATCCTGTTACCAGTTTTACTAAGACTACTTAAAACCCGCATAGTGAGTAAGACTACTACCACGCTACAGAACTCCCGTAAAGTGTTTCCTACACTCAGGATGCAGAACTCCTGTAAACTGCCTCTCACTACTTCCAATGTACAGAAATCCTGTAAGCTGCTTCTCTTTTACTCAGACTACTGAAAACCCGCATAGTGCGTAAGACTACTCCCATGCTACAAAATCCCGTGTTTCTTACTTTAAGGATGCAGAACTCCATTAAACTGCCTTTCACTACTTCCAATGTACAGAAATCCTGTAAGCTGCTTCTCTTTTACTCAGACTACTGAAAACCCGCATAGTGCGTAAGACTACTCCCATGCTACAGAACTCCCGTAAAGTGTTTTCTACACTCAGGATGCAGAACTCCTGTAAACTGCCTCTCACTACTTCCAATGTACAGAAATCCTGTAAGCTGCTTCTCTTTTACTCAGACTACTGAAAACCCACATAGTGCGTAAGACTACTCCCATGCTACAGAACTCGTGTAAAGTGTTTCCTACCCTCTGGATGCAGGACTCCTTTAAGCTGCCTCTCCCTACTTCCAATGTACTGAAATCCTGTAAGCTGCTTCTCTTTTACTCAGGCTACTGAAAACCCGCATAAAGAATAAGAATTCGTCCATGCTACAGAACTCCCGTAAAGCGTTTCCTACACTCAGGATGCAGAACTCCTGTAAACTGCCTCTCACTACTTCCAATGTACAGAAATCATGTAAGCTGCTTCTCTTTTAATCAGACAATTGAAAACCCGCATAGTGCGTAAGACTACCCCTATGCTACAGAACTCCCATAAAGTGTTTCCTACACTGGATGCAGAAATCCTGTAAACTGCCTCTCACTACTTCCAATGTACAGAAATCCTGTAAGGTGCTTCTCTTTTACTCAGACTACTGAAAACCCGCATAGTGCGTAAGACTACTCCCATGCTACAGAACTCCCGTAAAGTGTTTTCTACACTCAGGATGCAGAACTCCTGTAAACTGCCTCTCACTACTTCCAATGTACAGAAATCCTGTAAGCTGCTTCTCTTTTACTCAGACTACTTAAAACCCGCATAGTGCGTAAGACTACTCCCATGCTACAGAACTCCCGTAAAGTGTTTTCTACACTCAGGATGCTGAACTCCTGTAAACTGCCTCTCACTACTTCCAATGTACAGAAATCCTGTAAGCTGCTTCTCTTTTACTCAGACTACTGAAAACCCGCATAGTGCGTAAGACTACTCCCATGCTACAGAACTCCCATAAAGTGTTTCCTACACTCAGGATACAGAACTCCTGTAAACTGCCTCTCACTACTTCCAATGTACAGAAATCCTGTAAGCTGCTTCTCTTTTACTCAGACTACTGAAAACCTGCATAGTTTCTTAAGACTACTCCGAAGCTACAGAACTCCCGTAAAGTGTTTCCTACACTCAGGATGCAGAACTCCTGTAAACTGCCTCTCACTACTTCCAATGTACAGAAATCCTGTAGGCTGCTTCTCTTTTACTCAGAATACTGAAAACCCGCATAGTGCGTAAGACTACTTCCATGCTACAGAACTCCCGTAAAGTGTTTCCTACACTCAGGATGCAGGACTCCTTTAAATTGTCACTCACTACTTCCAATATACAAAATTCCTGTAAGCTGGTTCTCTTTTACTCAGACTACTGAAAACCCGCATAAAGAGTAAGAATTCTCCCATGCGACAGAACTCCCGTAAAGTGTTTCCTATCCTCAGGATGCAGAACTCCTGTAAACTGCCTCTCACTACTTCCAATCTACAGAAATCCTGTAAGCTGCTTCCCTTTTACTCAGACTACTGAAAACCCGGATAGTTCGTAAGACTACTCCCATGCTACAGCACTCCCGTAGAGTGTTTCCTACACTCAGGATGCAGAACTACTTTAAACTACCTCTCACTGCTTCCACTGTACAGAAATCCTGTAAGCTGTTTCTCTTTTACTTAGACTACTGAAAACCTGCATAGTTGCTCAAGACTACTCCCAAACTACAGAACTCCTGTAAAGTGTTTCCTACACTCAGGATGCAGAACTCCTGTAAACTGCCTCTCACTATTTCCAATGTACAGAAATCCTGTAAGCTGCTTTTCTTTTACTCAGACTAGT
Organism: Oryctolagus cuniculus; assembly: GCF_964237555.1. Taxonomy (NCBI): domain Eukaryota; kingdom Metazoa; phylum Chordata; class Mammalia; order Lagomorpha; family Leporidae; genus Oryctolagus; species Oryctolagus cuniculus. The sequence goes on from NC_091451.1 coordinate 1,431,680, forward strand.
GAAAACCCGCATAGTGCGTAAGACTACTGCCATGCTACAGAAATCCCGTAAATTGTTTCCTACACTCTGGATACAGAACTCCTTTAAACTACCTCTCATTACTTCCAATGTATGGAAATCCTGTTACCAGTTTTACTAAGACTACTTAAAACCCGCATAGTGAGTAAGACTACTACCACGCTACAGAACTCCCGTAAAGTGTTTCCTACACTCAGGATGCAGAACTCCTGTAAACTGCCTCTCACTACTTCCAATGTACAGAAATCCTGTAAGCTGCTTCTCTTTTACTCAGACTACTGAAAACCCGCATAGTGCGTAAGACTACTCCCATGCTACAAAATCCCGTGTTTCTTACTTTAAGGATGCAGAACTCCATTAAACTGCCTTTCACTACTTCCAATGTACAGAAATCCTGTAAGCTGCTTCTCTTTTACTCAGACTACTGAAAACCCGCATAGTGCGTAAGACTACTCCCATGCTACAGAACTCCCGTAAAGTGTTTCCTACTTTAGGGATGCAGGACTCCTTTAAACTGCCTCTCACTACTTCCAATGTACAGAAATCCTGAAAGCTGCTTCTCTTTTACACAGACTACTGAAAACCCGCATAGTGCGTAAGACTACTCCCATGCTACAGAACTCCTGTAAAGTGTTTCCTACACTCAGGATGCAGAACTCCTGTAAACTGCCTCTCACTACTTCCAATGTACAGAAATCCTGTAAGCTGCTTCTCTTTTACTCAGACTACTGAAAACCCGCATAGTGCGTAAGACTACTCCCATGCTACAGAACTCCCGTAAAGTGTTTCCTACACTCAGGATGCAGAACTCCTGTAAACTGAACCTTTCTAATTCCAATATACAGAAATCCTGTAAGCTGCTTCTCTTTTACTCAGACTACTAAAAACCCGCATAGTGCATAAGACTACTCCCATGCTACAGAACTCCCGTAAAGTGTTTCCTACACTCAGGATGCAGAACTCCTGTAAACTGCCTCTCACTATTTCCAATGTACAGAAATCCTGAAAGCTGCTTCTTTTTTACTTAGACTACTGAAAACCTGCATAGTTACTTAAGACTACTCCGAAGCTACAGAACTCCCGTAAAGTGTTTCCTACACTCAGGATGCAGAACTCCTGTAAACTGCCTCTCACTACTTCCAATGTACAGAAATCCTGTAAGCTGTTTCTCTTTTACTCAGACTGCTGAAAACCCGCATAGTGCGTAAGACTACTCCCATGCTAGAGAACTCCCGTAAAGTGTTTCCTACCCTCAGGATGCAGAACAGCTTTAAATTGCCTCTCACTACTTCCAGTGTACAGAAATCCTGTAAGATGCTTCTCTTTTACTCAGACTACTGAAAACCCGCATAGTGCGTAAGACTACTCCCATGCTACAGAACTCCTGTAAAGTGTTTCCTACACTAGATGCAGAACTCCTGTAAACTGCCTCTCACTACTTCCAGTGTACAGAAATCCGGTAAGCTGCTTCTCTTTTACTCAGACTACTGAAAACCCGCATAGTGCGTAAGACTACTCCCATGCTACAGAACTCCCGTAAAGTGTTTTCTACACTCAGGATGCAGAACTCCTGTAAACTGCCTCTCACTACTTCCAATGTACAGAAATCCTGTAAGCTGCTTCTCTTTTACTCAGACTACTGTAAACCCGCATAGTGCGTAAGACTACTCCCATGCTACAGAACTCGTGTAAAGTGTTTCCTACCCTCAGGATGCAGGACTCCTTTAAGCTGCCTCTCCCTACTTCCAATGTACTGAAATCCTGTAAGCTGCTTCTCTTTTACTCAGGCTACTGAAAACCCGCATAAAGAATAAGAATTCGTCCATGCTACAGAACTCCCGTAAAGCGTTTCCTACACTCAGGATGCAGAACTCCTGTAAACTGCCTCTCACTACTTCCAATGTACAGAAATCATGTAAGCTGCTTCTCTTTTAATCAGACAATTGAAAACCCGCATAGTGCGTAAGACTACCCCTATGCTACAGAACTCCCGTAAAGTGTTTCCTACACTGGATGCAGAAATCCTGTAAACTGCCTCTCACTACTTCCAATGTACAGAAATCCTGTAAGCTGCTTCTCTTTTACTCAGACTACTGAAAACCCGCATAGTGGGTAAGACTACTCCCATGCTACAGAACTCCCATAAAGTGTTTCCTACACTCAGGATACAGAACTCCTGTAAACTGCCTCTCACTACTTCCAATGTACAGAAATCCTGTAAGCTGCTTCTCTTTTACTCAGACTACTGAAAACCCGCATAGTGCGTAAGACTACTCCCATGCTACAGAACTCCTGTAAAGTGTTTTCTACACTCAGGATGCAGAACTCCTGTAAACTGCCTCTCACTACTTCCAATGTACAGAAGTCCTTTAAGCTGCTTCTCTTTTACTCAGACTACTGAAAACCCGCATAGTGAGTAAGAATTCTCCAATGTGACAGAACTCCCGTAAAGTGTTTGCTACCCTCAGGATGCAGAACTCCTGTAAATTGCCTCTCACTACTTCCAATGTACAGAAATCCTGTAAGGTGCTTCTCTTTTACTCAGACTACTGAAAACCCGCATAGTGCCTAAGACTACTCCCATGCTACAGAACTCCTGTAAAGTGTTTTCTACACTCAGGATGCAGAACTCCTGTAAACTGCCTCTCACTACTTCCAATGTACAGAAGTCCTGTAAGCTGCTTCTCTTTTACTCAGACTACTGAAAACCCGCATAGTGCCTAAGACTACTCCCATGCTACAGAACTCCTGTAAAGTGTTTTCTACACTCAGGATGCGGAACTCCTGTAAACTGCCTCTCACTACTTCCAATGTACAGAAATCCTGTAGGCTGCTTCTCTTTTACTCAGAATACTGAAAACCCGCATAGTGCGTGAGACTACTTCCATGCTACAGAACTCCCGTAAAGTGTTTCCTACACTCAGGATGCAGGACTCCTTTAAATTGTCACTCACTACTTCCAATATACAAAATTCCTGTAAGCTGGTTCTCTTTTACTCAGACTACTGAAAACCCGCATAAAGAGTAAGAATTCTCCCATGCGACAGAACTCCCGTAAAGTGTTTCCTATCCTCAGGATGCAGAACTCCTGTAAACTGCCTCTCACTACTTCCAATCTACAGAAATCCTGTAAGCTGCTTCCCTTTTACTCAGACTACTGAAAACCCGGATAGTTCATAAGACTACTCCCATGCTACAGCACTCCCGTAGAGTGTTTCCTACACTCAGGATGCAGAACTACTTTAAACTACCTCTCACTGCTTCCACTGTACAGAAATCCTGTAAGCTGTTTCTCTTTTACTTAGACTACTGAAAACCTGCATAGTTGCTCAAGACTACTCCCAAACTACAGAACTCCTGTAAAGTGTTTCCTACACTCAGGATGCAGAACTCCTGTAAACTGCCTCTCACTACTTCCAATGTACAGAAGTCCTGTAAGCTGCTTCTCTTTTACTCAGACTACTGAAAACCCGCATAGTGAGTAAGAATTCTCCCATGCGACAGAACTCCCGTAAAGTGCTTCCTACACTCAGGATACAGAACTCCTGTAAACTGCCTCTCACTATTTCCAATGTACAGAAATCCTGTAAGCTGCTTCTCTTTTACTCAGACTAGTGAAAACCCGCATAGTGCGTAAGACTACTGCCATGCTACAGAAATCCCGTAAATTGTTTCCTACACTCTGGATGCAGAACTCCTTTAAACTACCTCTCATTACTTCCAATGTATGGAAATCCTGTTACCAGTTTTCCTAAGACTACTTAAAACCCGCATAGTGAGTAAGACTACTCCCACGCTACAGAACTCCCGTAAAGTGTTTCCTACACTCAGGATGCAGAACTCCTGTAAACTGCCTCTCACTACTTCCAATGTACAGAAATCCTGTAAGCTGCTTCTCTTTTACTCAGACTACTGAAAACCCGCATAGTGCGTAAGACTACTCCCATGCTACAAAATCCCGTGTTTCTTACTTTAAGGATGCAGAACTCCATTAAACTGCCTTTCACTACTTCCAATGTACAGAAATCCTGTAAGCTGCTTCTCTTTTACTCAGACTACTGAAAACCCGCATAGTGCGTAAGACTACTCCCATGCTACAGAACTCCCGTAAAGTGTTTCCTACTTTAGGGATGCAGGACTCCTTTAAACTGCCTCTCACTACTTCCAATGTACAGAAATCCTGAAAGCTGCTTCTCTTTTACACAGACTACTGAAAACCCGCATAGTGCGTAAGACTACTCCCATGCTACAGAACTCCTGTAAAGTGTTTCCTACACTCAGGATGCAGAACTCCTGTAAACTGCCTCTCACTACTTCCAATGTACAGAAATCCTGTAAGCTGCTTCTCTTTTACTCAGACTACTGAAAACCCGCATAGTGCGTAAGACTACTCCCATGCTACAGAACTCCCGTAAAGTGTTTCCTACACTCAGGATGCAGAACTCCTGTAAACTGAACCTTTCTAATTCCAATATACAGAAATCCTGTAAGCTGCTTCTCTTTTACTCAGACTACTAAAAACCCGCATAGTGCATAAGACTACTCCCATGCTACAGAACTCCCGTAAAGTGTTTCCTACACTCAGGATGCAGAACTCCTGTAAACTGCCTCTCACTATTTCCAATGTACAGAAATCCTGAAAGCTGCTTCTTTTTTACTTAGACTACTGAAAACCTGCATAGTTACTTAAGACTACTCCGAAGCTACAGAACTCCCGTAAAGTGTTTCCTACACTCAGGATGCAGAACTCCTGTAAACTGCCTCTCACTACTTCCAATGTACAGAAATCCTGTAAGCTGTTTCTCTTTTACTCAGACTGCTGAAAACCCGCATAGTGCGTAAGACTACTCCCATGCTAGAGAACTCCCGTAAAGTGTTTCCTACCCTCAGGATGCAGAACAGCTTTAAATTGCCTCTCACTACTTCCAGTGTACAGAAATCCTGTAAGATGCTTCTCTTTTACTCAGACTACTGAAAACCCGCATAGTGCGTAAGACTACTCCCATGCTACAGAACTCCTGTAAAGTGTTTCCTACACTAGATGCAGAACTCCTGTAAACTGCCTCTCACTACTTCCAGTGTACAGAAATCCGGTAAGCTGCTTCTCTTTTACTCAGACTACTGAAAACCCGCATAGTGCGTAAGACTACTCCCATGCTACAGAACTCCCGTAAAGTGTTTTCTACACTCAGGATGCAGAACTCCTGTAAACTGCCTCTCACTACTTCCAATGTACAGAAATCCTGTAAGCTGCTTCTCTTTTACTCAGACTACTGTAAACCCGCATAGTGCGTAAGACTACTCCCATGCTACAGAACCCGTGTAAAGTGTTTCCTACCCTCAGGATGCAGGACTCCTTTAAGCTGCCTCTCCCTACTTCCAATGTACTGAAATCCTGTAAGCTGCTTCTCTTTTACTCAGGCTACTGAAAACCCGCATAAAGAATAAGAATTCGTCCATGCTACAGAACTCCCGTAAAGCGTTTCCTACACTCAGGATGCAGAACTCCTGTAAACTGCCTCTCACTACTTCCAATGTAAAGAAATCATGTAAGCTGCTTCTCTTTTAATCAGACAATTGAAAACCCGCATAGTGCGTAAGACTACCCCTATGCTACAGAACTCCCGTAAAGTGTTTCCTACACTGGATGCAGAAATCCTGTAAACTGCCTCTCACTACTTCCAATGTACAGAAATCCTGTAAGGTGCTTCTCTTTTACTCAGACTACTGAAAACCCGCATAGTGCATAAGACTACTCCCATGCTACAGAACTCCCGTAAAGTGTTTTCTACACTCAGGATGCAGAACTCCTGTAAACTGCCTCTCACTACTTCCAATGTACAGAAATCCTGTAAGCTGCTTCTCTTTTACTCAGACTACTGAAAACCCGCATAGTGCGTAAGACTACTCCCATGCTACAGAACTCCCGTAAAGTGTTTCCTACACTGGATGCCGAACTCCTGTAAACTGCCTCTCACTACTTCCAATGTACAGAAATCCTGTAAGCTGCTTCTCTTTTACTCAGACTACTGAAAACCCGCATAGTGGGTAAGACTACTCCCATGCTACAGAACTCCCATAAAGTGTTTCCTACACTCAGGATACAGAACTCCTGTAAACTGCCTCTCACTACTTCCAATGTACAGAAATCCTGTAAGCTGCTTCTCTTTTACTCAGACTACTGAAAACCCGCATAGTGCGTAAGACTACTCCCATGCTACAGAACTCCTGTAAAGTGTTTTCTACACTCAGGATGCAGAACTCCTGTAAACTGCCTCTCACTACTTCCAATGTACAGAAGTCCTTTAAGCTGCTTCTCTTTTACTCAGACTACTGAAAACCCGCATAGTGAGTAAGAATTCTCCAATGTGACAGAACTCCCGTAAAGTGTTTGCTACCCTCAGGATGCAGAACTCCTGTAAATTGCCTCTCACTACTTCCAATGTACAGAAATCCTGTAAGCTGCTTCTCTTTTACTCAGACTACTGAAAACCCGCATAGTGCCTAAGACTACTCCCATGCTACAGAACTCCTGTAAAGTGTTTTCTACACTCAGGATGCAGAACTCCTGTAAACTGCCTCTCACTACTTCCAATGTACAGAAGTCCTGTAAGCTGCTTCTCTTTTACTCAGACTACTGAAAACTCGCATAGTGCGTAAGACTACTCCCATGCTACAGAACTCCTGTAAAGTGTTTTCTACACTCAGGATGCGGAACTCCTGTAAACTGCCTCTCACTACTTCCAATGTACAGGAATCATGTAAGCTGCTTCTCTTTTACTCAGACTACTGAAAACCCGCATATTGAGTAAGAATTCTCCCATGCGACAGAACTCCCGTAAAGTGTTTCCTACCCTAAGGATGCAGAACTCCATTAAACTGCCTTTCACTACTTCCAATGTACAGAAATCCTGTAAGCTGCTTCTCTTTTACTCAGACAACTGAAAACCCGCATAGTGCGTAAGACTACTCCCATGGTACAGAACTCCCATAAAGTGTTTCCTACACTCAGGATGCAGAACTCCTTTAAACTACCTCTCATTACTTCCAATGTACAGAAATCCTGTTACCAGTTTTACTAAGACTACTTAAAACCCGCATAGTGAGTAAGAATTCTCCCATGCTACAGAACTCCCGTAAAGTATTTCCTACACTCAGGATGCAGAACTCCTGTAAACTGCCTCTCACTACTTCCAATGTACAGAAATCCTGTAAGCTGCTTCTCTTTTACTCTGACTACTGAAAACCCTCATAGTGCAGAAGACTACTCCCATGCTACAGAACTCCCGTAAAGTGTTTGCTACCCTCAGGTTGCAGAACTCCTGTAAACTGCCTCTCACTACTTCCAATGTACAGAAATCCTGTAAGCTGCTTCTCTTTTACCCAGACTTCTGAAAACCCGCATAGTGCGTAAGACTACTCCCATGCTACAGAACTCCCGTAAAATGTTTCCTACACTCAGGATGCAGAACTCCTGTAAACTGCCTCTCACTACTTCCAATGTACAGAAATCCTCTAAGCTGCTTCTCTTTTACTCAGACTACTGAAAACCCGCATAGTGCGTAAGACTACTCCCATGCTACAGAAATCCCGTAAAGTGTTTCTTACTTTAAGGATGCAGAACTCCATTAAACTGCCTTTCACTACTTCCAATGTACAGAAATCCTGTAAGCTGCTTCTCTTTTACTCAGACTACTGAAAACCCGCATAGTGCGTAAGACTACTCCCATGCTACATAACTCCCGTAAAGTGTTTCCTACTTTAGGGATGCAGGACTCCTTTAAACTGCCTCTCACTTCTTCCAATGTACAGAAATCCTGAAAGCTGCTTCTCTTTTACACAGACTACTGAAAACCCGCATAGTGCGTAAGACTACTCCCATGCTACAGAACTCCTGTAAAGTGTTTCCTACACTCAGGATGCAGAACTCCTGTAAACTACCTCTCACTACTTCCAATGTACAGAAATCCTGTAAGCTGCTTCTCTTTTACTCAGACTACTGAAAACCCGCATAGTGCGTAAGACTACTCCCATGCTACAGAACTCCCGTAAAGTGTTTCCTACACTCAGGATGCAGAACTCCTGTAAACTGAACCTTTCTAATTCCAATATACAGAAATCCTGTAAGCTGCTTCTCTTTTACTCAGACTACTAAAAACCCGCATAGTGCATAAGACTACTCCCATGCTACAGAACTCCCGTAAAGTGTTTCCTACACTCAGGATGCAGAACACCTGTAAACTGCCTCTCACTACTTCCAATGTACAGAAATCCTGAAAGCTGCTTCTTTTTTACTTAGACTACTGAAAACCTGCATAGTTGCTTAAGACTAATCCGAAGCTACAGAACTCCCGTAAAGTGTTTCCTACACTCAGGATGCAGAACTCCTGTAAACTGCCTCTCACTACTTCCAATGTACAGAAATCCTGTAAGCTGTTTCTCTTTTACTCAGACTACTGAAAACCCGCATAGTGCGTAAGACTACTCCCATGCTACAGAACTCCCGTAAAGTGTTTTCTACACTCAGGATGCAGAACTCCTGTAAACTGCCTCTCACTACTTCCAATGTACAGAAATCCTGTAAGCTGCTTCTCTTTTACTCAGACTACTGAAAACCCGCATAGTGCGTAAGACTACTCCCATGCTACAGAACTCCCGTAAAGTGTTTCCTACACTGGATGCCGAACTCCTGTAAACTGCCTCTCACTACTTCCAATGTACAGAAATCCTGTAAGCTGCTTCTCTTTTACTCAGACTACTGAAAACCCGCATAGTGGGTAAGACTACTCCCATGCTACAGAACTCCCATAAAGTGTTTCCTACACTCAGGATACAGAACTCCTGTAAACTGCCTCTCACTACTTCCAATGTACAGAAATCCTGTAAGCTGCTTCTCTTTTACTCAGACTACTGAAAACCCGCATAGTGCGTAAGACTACTCCCATGCTACAGAACTCCTGTAAAGTGTTTTCTACACTCAGGATGCAGAACTCCTGTAAACTGCCTCTCACTACTTCCAATGTACAGAAGTCCTTTAAGCTGCTTCTCTTTTACTCAGACTACTGAAAACCCGCATAGTGAGTAAGAATTCTCCAATGTGACAGAACTCCCGTAAAGTGTTTGCTACCCTCAGGATGCAGAACTCCTGTAAATTGCCTCTCACTACTTCCAATGTACAGAAATCCTGTAAGCTGCTTCTCTTTTACTCAGACTACTGAAAACCCGCATAGTGCCTAAGACTACTCCCATGCTACAGAACTCCTGTAAAGTGTTTTCTACACTCAGGATGCAGAACTCCTGTAAACTGCCTCTCACTACTTCCAATGTACAGAAGTCCTGTAAGCTGCTTCTCTTTTACTCAGACTACTGAAAACTCGCATAGTGCGTAAGACTACTCCCATGCTACAGAACTCCTGTAAAGTGTTTTCTACACTCAGGATGCGGAACTCCTGTAAACTGCCTCTCACTACTTCCAATGTACAGGAATCATGTAAGCTGCTTCTCTTTTACTCAGACTACTGAAAACCCGCATATTGAGTAAGAATTCTCCCATGCGACAGAACTCCCGTAAAGTGTTTCCTACCCTAAGGATGCAGAACTCCATTAAACTGCCTTTCACTACTTCCAATGTACAGAAATCCTGTAAGCTGCTTCTCTTTTACTCAGACAACTGAAAACCCGCATAGTGCGTAAGACTACTCCCATGGTACAGAACTCCCATAAAGTGTTTCCTACACTCAGGATGCAGAACTCCTTTAAACTACCTCTCATTACTTCCAATGTACAGAAATCCTGTTACCAGTTTTACTAAGACTACTTAAAACCCGCATAGTGAGTAAGAATTCTCCCATGCTACAGAACTCCCGTAAAGTATTTCCTACACTCAGGATGCAGAACTCCTGTAAACTGCCTCTCACTACTTCCAATGTACAGAAATCCTGTAAGCTGCTTCTCTTTTACTCTGACTACTGAAAACCCTCATAGTGCAGAAGACTACTCCCATGCTACAGAACTCCCGTAAAGTGTTTGCTACCCTCAGGTTGCAGAACTCCTGTAAACTGCCTCTCACTACTTCCAATGTACAGAAATCCTGTAAGCTGCTTCTCTTTTACCCAGACTTCTGAAAACCCGCATAGTGCGTAAGACTACTCCCATGCTACAGAACTCCCGTAAAATGTTTCCTACACTCAGGATGCAGAACTCCTGTAAACTGCCTCTCACTACTTCCAATGTACAGAAATCCTCTAAGCTGCTTCTCTTTTACTCAGACTACTGAAAACCCGCATAGTGCGTAAGACTACTCCCATGCTACAGAAATCCCGTAAAGTGTTTCTTACTTTAAGGATGCAGAACTCCATTAAACTGCCTTTCACTACTTCCAATGTACAGAATTCCTGTAAGCTGCTTCTCTTTTACTCAGACTACTGAAAACCCGCATAGTGCGTAAGACTACTCCCATGCTACATAACTCCCGTAAAGTGTTTCCTACTTTAGGGATGCAGGACTCCTTTAAACTGCCTCTCACTTCTTCCAATGTACAGAAATCCTGAAAGCTGCTTCTCTTTTACACAGACTACTGAAAACCCGCATAGTGCGTAAGACTACTCCCATGCTACAGAACTCCTGTAAAGTGTTTCCTACACTCAGGATGCAGAACTCCTGTAAACTACCTCTCACTACTTCCAATGTACAGAAATCCTGTAAGCTGCTTCTCTTTTACTCAGACTACTGAAAACCCGCATAGTGCGTAAGACTACTCCCATGCTACAGAACTCCCGTAAAGTGTTTCCTACACTCAGGATGCAGAACTCCTGTAAACTGAACCTTTCTAATTCCAATATACAGAAATCCTGTAAGCTGCTTCTCTTTTACTCAGACTACTAAAAACCCGCATAGTGCATAAGACTACTCCCATGCTACAGAACTCCCGTAAAGTGTTTCCTACACTCAGGATGCAGAACACCTGTAAACTGCCTCTCACTACTTCCAATGTACAGAAATCCTGAAAGCTGCTTCTTTTTTACTTAGACTACTGAAAACCTGCATAGTTGCTTAAGACTAATCCGAAGCTACAGAACTCCCGTAAAGTGTTTCCTACACTCAGGATGCAGAACTCCTGTAAACTGCCTCTCACTACTTCCAATGTACAGAAATCCTGTAAGCTGTTTCTCTTTTACTCAGACTACTGAAAACCCGCATAGTGCGTAAGACTACTCCCATGCTAGAGAACTCCCGTAAAGTGTTTCCTACCCTCAGGATGCAGAACAGCTTTAAATTGCCTCTCACTACTTCCAGTGTACAGAAATCCTGTAAGATGCTTCTCTTTTACTCAGACTACTGAAAACCCGCATAGTGCGTAAGAATACTCCCATGCTACAGAACTCCTGTAAAGTGTTTCCTACACTAGATGCAGAACTCCTGTAAACTGCCTCTCACTACTTCCAGTGTACAGAAATCCGGTAAGCTGCTTCTCTTTTACTCAGGCTACTGAAAACCCGCATAAAGAATAAGAATTCTCCCATGCTACAGAACTCCCGTAAAGCGTTTCCTACACTCAGGATACAGAACTCCTGTAAACTGCCTCTCACTACTTCCAATGTACAGAAATCCTGTAAGCTGCTTCTCTTTTACACAGACTACTGAAAACCCGCATAGTGAGTAAGAATTCTCCCATGCGACAGAACTCCTGTAAAGTGTTTCCTACCCTCAGGATGCAGAACTCCTGTAAACTGCCTCTCACTACTTCCAATGTACAGAAATCCTGTAAGCTGCTTCTCTTTTACTCAGACTACTGAAAACCTGCATAGTTTCTTAAGACTACTCCGAAGCTACAGAACTCCCGTAAAGTGTTTCCTACACTCAGGATGCAGAACTCCTGTAAACTACCTCTCACTACTTCCAATGTACAGAAATCCTGTAAGCTGTTTCTCTTTTACTCAGACTACTGAAAACCCGCATAGTGCGTAAGACTACTCCCATGCTAGAGATCTCCCGTAAAGTGTTTCCTACCCTCAGGATGCAGAACAGCTTTAAACTGCCTCTCACTACTTCCAGTGTACAGAAATCCTGTAAGATGCTTCTCTTTTACTCAGACTACTGAAAACCCGCATACTGCGTAAGACTACTCCCATGCTACAGAACTCCTGTAAAGTGTTTCCTACACTGGATGCAGAACTCCTGTAAACTGCCTCTCACTACTTCCAGTGTACAGAAATCTGGTAAGCTGCTTCTCTTTTACTCAGGCTACTGAAAACCCGCATAAAGAATAAGAATTCTCCCATGCTACAGAACTCCCGTAAAGCGTTTCCTACACTCAGGATACAGAACTCCTGTAAACTGCCTCTCACTAACTCCAATGTACAGAAATCCTGTAAGCTGCTTCTCTTTTAATCAGACAACTGAAAACCCGCATAGTGCGTAAGACTACTCCCATGCTACAGAACTCCCATAAAGTGTTTCCTACACTGGATGCAGAAATCCTGTAAAAAGCCTCTCACTATTTCCAATGTACAGAAATCCTGTAAGCTGCTTCTCTTTTACTCAGAATACTGAAAACCCGCATAGTGCTTAAGACTACTCCCATGCTACAGAACTCGCGTAAGTGTTTCTTTCCCTCAGGATGCAGGACTCCTTTAAATTGTCACTCACTATTTCCAATGTACAGAAATCCTGAAAGCTGCTTCTCTTTTACTCAGACTACTGAAAACCCGCATAGTGTGTAAGACTACTCCCATGCTACAGAACTCCCGTAAATTGTTTCCTACCCTCAGGATGCAGAACTCCTGTAAACTGCCTCTCACTACTTCCAATGTACAGAAATCCTGTAAGCTGCTTCCCTTTTAATCAGACTACTGAAAACCCGCATAGTTCGTAAGACTACTCCCATGCTACAGCACTCCCGTAGAGTGTTTCCTACACTCAGGATGCAGAACTACTTTAAACTACCTCTCACTGCTACCACTGTAAAGAAATCCTGTAAGCTGTTTCTCTTTTACTTAGACTACTGAAAACCTGCATAGTTGCTCAAGACTACTCCCAAACTACAGAACTCCTGTAAAGTGTTTCCTACACTCAGGATGCAGAACTCCTGTAAACTGCCTCTCACTACTTCCAATGTACAGAAATCCTGTAAGCTGCTTCTCTTTTACTCAGACTACTGAAAACACGCATAGTGAGTAAGAATTCTCCCATGTGACAGAACTCCCGTAAAGTGCTTCCTACACTCAGGATGCAGAACTCCTGTAAACTGCCTCTCACTAGTTCCAATGTACACAAATCCTGTAAGCTGCTTCTCTTTTACTCAGACTACTGAAAACCCGCATAGTGCGTAAGACTACTCCCATGCTACAGAACTCCTGTAAAGTGTTTCCTACACTCAGGATGCAGAACTCCTTTAAACTACCTCTCATTACTTCCAATGTACAGAAATCCTGTTACCAGTTTTACTAAGACTACTTAAAACCCGCATAGTGCGTAAGACTAGTCCCATGCTACAGAACTCCCGTAAAGTGTTTCCTACCCTCAGGATGCAGGACTCCTGTAACTGCCTCTCACTAATTCCAATGTTCAGAAATCCTGTAAGCTGCTTCTCTTTTACTCAGACTACTGAAAACCCGCATAATGCGTACGACTACTCCCATGCTACAGAGCTCCCGTAAAGTGTTTCCTACACTGGATGCAGAACTCCTGTAAACTGCCTCTCACTACTTCCAATGTACAGAAATCCTGTAAGCTGCTTCTCTTTTACTCAGACTACTGAAAACCCGCATAGTGAGTAAGAATTCTCCCATGCGACAGAACTCCCGTAAAGTGCTTCCTACACTCAGGATGCAGAACTCCTGTAAACTGCCTCTCACTATTTCCAATGTACAGAAATCCTGTAAGCTGTTTCTCTTTTACTCAGACTACTGAAAACCCGCATAGTGCGTAAGACTACTCCCATGCTACAGAACTCCCGTAAAGTGTTTCCTACACTCAGGATGCAGAACTCCTTTAAACTACCTCTCATTACTTCCAATGTACAGAAATCCTGTTACCAGTTTTACTAAGACTACTTAAAACCCGCATAGTGAGTAAGAATTCTCCCATGCTACAGAACTCCCGTAAAGTGTTACCTACACTGGATGCAGAACTCCTGTAAACTGCCTCTCACTACTTCCAATGTACAGAAATCCTGTAAGCTGCTTCTCTTTTACTCAGAGTACTGAAAACCCGCATAGTGCGTAAGACTACTCCCATGCTACAGACCTCCCGTAAAGTGTTTCTTACCCTCAGGATGCAGGACTCCTTTAAACTTACTCTCCCTACTTCCAGTGTACAGAAATCCTGTAAGCGGCTTCTCTTTTACTCAGGCTACTGAAAACCCGCATAAAGAATAAGAATTCTCCCATGCTACAGAACTCCCGTAAAGCGTTTCCTACACTCAGGATGCAGAACTCCTGTAAACTGCCTCTCACGACTTCCAATGTACAAAAATCCTGTAAGCTGCTTCTTTTTTACTCAGACTGCTGAAAACCCGCATAGTGCGTAAGACTACTCCCATGCTACAGAAATCCCGTAAAGTGTTTCCAGCACTGGATGCAGAACGATGCAAACTGCCTCTCACTACTTCCAATGTACAGAAATCCTCTAAGCTGCTTCTCTTTTACTCAGACTACTGAAAACCCGCATAGTGCGTAAGACTACTGCCATGCTACAGAACTCCCGTAAAGTGTTTCCTTCACTCAGAATGCAGAACTCCTGTAAACTGCCTCTCACTACTTCCAATGTACAGAAATCCTGTAAGCTGCTTCTCTTTTACTCAGACTACTGAAAACCCGCATAGTGCGTAAGACTACTCCCATGCTACAGAACTCCCGTAAAGTGTTTCCTACACTGGATGCAGAACTCCTGTAAACTGCCTCTCACTACTTCCAATGTACAGAAATCCTGTAAGCTGCTTCTCTTTTACTCAGACTACTGAAAACCCGCATAGTGCATAAGACTACTCCCCTGCTACAGACCTCCCGTAAAGTGTTTCCTACCCTCAGTATGCAGGACTCCTTTAAACTGCCTCTCCCCACTTCCAGTGTACAGAAATCCTGTAAGCGGCTTCTCTTTTACTCAAGCTACTGAAAACCCGCATAAAGAATAAGAATTCTCCCATGCTACAGAACTCCTGTAAAGTGATTTCTACACTCAGGATGCAGAACTCCTGTAAACTGCCTCTCACTAATTCCAATGTACAGAAGTCCTGTAAGCTGCTTCTCTTTTACTCAGACTACTGAAAACAAGCATAGTGCGTAAGACTACTCCCATGCTACAGAACTCCTGTAAAGTGTTTTCTACACTCAGGATGCAGAACACCTGTAAACTGCCTCTCACTACTTCCAATGTACAGAAATCATGTAAGCTGCTTCTTTTTTACTCAGACTACTGCAAACCCGCATAAAGAATAAGAATTCTCCCATGCTACAGAACTCCCGTAAAGTGTTTCCTACCCTCAGGATGCAGAACTCCTGTAAACTGCCTCTCACTACTTCCAATGTACAGAAATCCTGTAAGCTGCTTCTCTTTTACTCAGGCTACTGAAAACCCGCATAAAGAGTAAGAATTCTCCCATGCTACAGAACTCCCGTAAAGCGTTTCCTACACTCAGGATTCAGAACTCCTGTAAACTGCCTCTCACTACTTCCAATGTACAGAAATCCTGTAAGCTGCTTCTCTTTTACACAGACTACTGAAAACCCGCATAGTGCGTAAGACTACTGCCATGCTACAGAACTCCCGTAAAGTGTTTCCTACACTCAGAATGCAGAACTCCTGTAAACTGCCTCTCACTACTTCCAATGTACAGAAATCCTGTAAGCTGCTTCTTTTTTACTCAGACTACTGAAAACACGCATAGTAAGAATTCTCCCATGCGACAGAACTCCCGTAAAGTGTTTCCTACCCTCAGGGTCCAGAACTCCTGTAAACTGCCTCTCACTACTTCCAATGTACAGAAATCCTGTAAGCTGCTTCTCTTATACTCAGACTACTGAAAACCCGCATAGTGCGTAAGACTACTCCCATGCTACAGAACTCCCGTAAAGTGTTTCCTACTTTAAGGATGCAGAACTCCATTAAACTGCCTTTCACTAATTCCAATGTACAGAAATCCTGTAAGCTGCTTCTCTTTTACTCAGACAACTGAAAACCCGCATAGTGCGTAAGACTACTCCCATGCTACAGAACTCCCGTAAACTGTTTCCTACTTTAAGGATGCAGGACTCCTTTAAACTGCCTCTCACTACTTCCAATGTACAGAAATCCTGAAAGCTGCTTCTCTGTTACACAGACTACTGAAAACCCGCATTGTGCGTAAGACTTCTCCCTTGATACAGAACTCCCGTAAAGTGATTCCTACACTCAGGATGCAGAACTCCTGTAAACTGCCTCTCACTACTTCCAATGTACAGAAATCCTGTAAGCTGCTTCTCTTTTACTCAGACTACTGAAAACCCGCATAGTGCGTAAGACTACTCCTATGCAACAGAACTCCCGTAAAGTGTTTTCTACCCTCAGTATGCAGGACTCCTTTAAACTGCCTCTCACTACTTGCAATGTACAGAAATCCTGTAAGCTGCTTCTCTTTTACACAGACTACTGAAAACCCGCATAGTACGTAAGACTACTCCCATGCTACAGAACTCCTGTAAAGTGTTTCCTACACTGAGGATGCAGAACTCCTGTAAACTGCCTCTCACTACTTCCAATGTACAGAAATCCTGTAAGCTGCTTCTCTTTTACTCAGACTACTGAAAACCCGCAGAGTGTGTAAGACTACTCCCATGCTACAGAACTCACGTAAAGTGTTTCCTACACTGGATGCAGAACTCCTGTAAACTGCCTCTCACTACTTCCAATGTGCAGAAATCCTGTAAGCTGCTTCTCCTTTACTCAGACTACTGAAAACCCGCATAGTGCGTAAGACTACTCCCATGCTACAGAACTCCCGTAAAGTGTTTGCTACCCTCAGGATGCAGAACTCCTGTAAACTGCCTCTCACTACTTCCAATGTACAGAAATCCTGTAAGCTGCTTCTCTTTTACTCAGACTACTGAAAACCCGCATAGTGCGTAAGACTACTCCCATGCTACAGAACTCCCGTAAAGTGTTTTCTACCCTCAGGATGCAGGACTGCTTTAAACTGCCTCTCACTACTTCCAATGTACAGAAATCCTGTAAGCTGCTTCTCTTTTACTCAGACTACTGAAAACCCGCATAAAGAGTAAGAATTCTCCCATGCTACAGAACTCCCGTAAAGTGTTTCCTACACTCAGCATGCAGAACTCCTGTAAACTGCCTCTCACTACTTCCAATGTACAGAAATCCTGTAAGCTGCTTCTCTTTTACTCAGACTACTGAAAACCCGCATAGTGAGTAAGAATTCTCCCATGCGACAGAACTCCCGTAAAGTGCTTCCTACACTCAGGATGCAGAACTCCTGTAAACTGCCTCTCACTATTTCCAATGTACAGAAATCCTGTAAGCTGTTTCTCTTTTACTCAGACTACTGAAAACCCGCATAGTGCGTAAGACTACTCCCATGCTACAGAACTCCCGTAAAGTGTTTCCTACACTCAGGATGCAGAACTCCTTTAAACTACCTCTCATTACTTCCAATGTACAGAAATCCTGTTACCAGTTTTACTAAGACTACTTAAAACCCGCATAGTGAGTAAGAATTCTCCCATGCTACAGAACTCCCGTAAAGTGTTACCTACACTGGATGCAGAACTCCTGTAAACTGCCTCTCACTACTTCCAATGTACAGAAATCCTGTAAGCTGCTTCTCTTTTACTCAGAGTACTGAAAACCCGCATAGTGCGTAAGACTACTCCCATGCTACAGACCTCCCGTAAAGTGTTTCTTACCCTCAGGATGCAGGACTCCTTTAAACTTACTCTCCCTACTTCCAGTGTACAGAAATCCTGTAAGCGGCTTCTCTTTTACTCAGGCTACTGAAAACCCGCATAAAGAATAAGAATTCTCCCATGCTACAGAACTCCCGTAAAGCGTTTCCTACACTCAGGATGCAGAACTCCTGTAAACTGCCTCTCACGACTTCCAATGTACAAAAATCCTGTAAGCTGCTTCTTTTTTACTCAGACTGCTGAAAACCCGCATAGTGCGTAAGACTACTCCCATGCTACAGAAATCCCGTAAAGTGTTTCCAGCACTGGATGCAGAACGATGCAAACTGCCTCTCACTACTTCCAATGTACAGAAATCCTCTAAGCTGCTTCTCTTTTACTCAGACTACTGAAAACCCGCATAGTGCGTAAGACTACTGCCATGCTACAGAACTCCCGTAAAGTGTTTCCTTCACTCAGAATGCAGAACTCCTGTAAACTGCCTCTCACTACTTCCAATGTACAGAAATCCTGTAAGCTGCTTCTCTTTTACTCAGACTACTGAAAACCCGCATAGTGCGTAAGACTACTCCCATGCTACAGAACTCCCGTAAAGTGTTTCCTACACTGGATGCAGAACTCCTGTAAACTGCCTCTCACTACTTCCAATGTACAGAAATCCTGTAAGCTGCTTCTCTTTTACTCAGACTACTGAAAACCCGCATAGTGCATAAGACTACTCCCCTGCTACAGACCTCCCGTAAAGTGTTTCCTACCCTCAGTATGCAGGACTCCTTTAAACTGCCTCTCCCCACTTCCAGTGTACAGAAATCCTGTAAGCGGCTTCTCTTTTACTCAAGCTACTGAAAACCCGCATAAAGAATAAGAATTCTCCCATGCTACAGAACTCCTGTAAAGTGATTTCTACACTCAGGATGCAGAACTCCTGTAAACTGCCTCTCACTAATTCCAATGTACAGAAGTCCTGTAAGCTGCTTCTCTTTTACTCAGACTACTGAAAACAAGCATAGTGCGTAAGACTACTCCCATGCTACAGAACTCCTGTAAAGTGTTTTCTACACTCAGGATGCAGAACACCTGTATACTGCCTCTCACTACTTCCAATGTACAGAAATCATGTAAGCTGCTTCTTTTTTACTCAGACTACTGCAAACCCGCATAAAGAATAAGAATTCTCCCATGCTACAGAACTCCCGTAAAGTGTTTCCTACCCTCAGGATGCAGAACTCCTGTAAACTGCCTCTCACTACTTCCAATGTACAGAAATCCTGTAAGCTGCTTCTCTTTTACTCAGGCTACTGAAAACCCGCATAAAGAGTAAGAATTCTCCCATGCTACAGAACTCCCGTAAAGCGTTTCCTACACTCAGGATTCAGAACTCCTGTAAACTGCCTCTCACTACTTCCAATGTACAGAAATCCTGTAAGCTGCTTCTCTTTTACACAGACTACTGAAAACCCGCATAGTGCGTAAGACTACTGCCATGCTACAGAACTCCCGTAAAGTGTTTCCTACACTCAGAATGCAGAACTCCTGTAAACTGCCTCTCACTACTTCCAATGTACAGAAATCCTGTAAGCTGCTTCTTTTTTACTCAGACTACTGAAAACACGCATAGTAAGAATTCTCCCATGCGACAGAACTCCCGTAAAGTGTTTCCTACTTTAAGGATGCAGAACTCCATTACACTGCCTTTCACTACTTCCAATGTACAGAAATCCTGTAAGCTGCTTCTCTTTTACTCAGACTACTGAAAACCCGCATAGTGCGTAAGACTACTCCCATGCTACAGAAATCCCGTAAAGTGTTTCCTTTACTCAGGATGCAGAACTCCTGTAAACTGCCTCTCACTACTTCCAATGTACAGAAATCCTATAAGCTGCTTCTCTTTTACTCAGACTACTAAAAACCCGCATAGTGCGTAAGACTACTCCCATGCTACAGAACTCCCGTAAAGTGTTTCCTACACTCAGGATGCAGAACTCCTGTAAACTGCCTCTCACTACTTCCAATGTACAGAAATCCTGAAAGCTGCTTCTTTTTTACTTAGACTACTGAAAACCCGCATAGTGCGTAAGACTACTCCCATGCTACCTAACTCCCGAAAGGGTTTCCTACACTCAGGATGCAGAACTCCTGTAAACTGCCTCTCACTACTTCCAATGTACAGAAATCCTGTAAGCTGCTTCTCTTTTACTCAGACTACTGAAAACCCGCAGAGTGTGTAAGACTACTCCCATGTTACAGAACTCCCGTAAAGTGTTTCCTACACTGGATGCAGAACTCCTGTAAACTGCCTCTCACTACTTCCAATGTGCAGAAATCCTGTAAGCTGCTTCTCTTTTACTCAGACTACTGAAAACCCGCATAGTGCGTAAGACTCCTCCCATGCTACAGAACTCCCATAAAGTGTTTGCTACCCTCAGGATGCAGAACTCCTGTAAACTGCCTCTCACTACTTCCAATGTACAGAAATCCTGTAAGCTGCTTCTCTTTTACTCAGACTACTGAAAACCCGCATAGTGCGTAAGACTACTCCCATGCTACACAACTCCCGTAAAGTGTTTTCTACCCTCAGGATGCAGGACTGCTTTAAACTGCCTCTCACTACTTCCAATGTACAGAAATCCTGTAAGCTGCTTCTCTTTTACTCAGACTA
This sequence comes from Oryctolagus cuniculus, assembly GCF_964237555.1. NCBI lineage: Eukaryota > Metazoa > Chordata > Mammalia > Lagomorpha > Leporidae > Oryctolagus > Oryctolagus cuniculus. Next base: position 1,452,254 of record NC_091451.1, read on the forward strand.
CTGAAAACCCGCGTAGTGCGTAAGACTCCTCCCATGCTACAAAACTCCCGTAAAGTGTTTCCTACCCTCAGGATGCAGGACTCCTGTAACGGCCTCTCACTACTTCCAATGTACAGAAATCCTCTAAGCTGCTTCTCTTTTACTCAGACTACTGAAAACCCGCATAGTGCGTAAGACTACTCCCATGCTACACAACTCCCGTAAAGTGTTTTCTACCCTCAGGATGCAGGACTGCTTTAAACTGCCTCTCACTACTTCCAATGTACAGAAATCCTGTAAGCTGCTTCTCTTTTACTCAGACTACTGAAAACCCGCGTAGTGCGTAAGACTCCTCCCATGCTACAAAACTCCCGTAAAGTGTTTCCTACCCTCAGGATGCAGGACTCCTGTAACGGCCTCTCACTACTTCCAATGTACAGAAATCCTGTAAGCTGCTTCTCTTTTACTCAGACTACTGAAAACCCGCATAGTGCGTAAGACTACTCCCATGCTACAGAACTCCCGTAAAGTGTTTCCTACACTCAGGATGCAGAAATCCTGTAAACTGCCTCTCACTACTTCCAATGTACAGAAGTCCTGTAAGCTGCTTCTTTTTTACTTAGACTACTGAAAACCCGCATAGTGCGTAAGACTACTCCCATGCTACAGAACTCCTGTAAAGTGTTTTCTACACTCAGGATGCGGAACTCCTGTAAACTGCCTCTCACTACTTCCAATGTACAGAAATCCTGTAAGCTGCTTCTCTTTTACTCAGACTACTGAAAACCCGCATAGTGCGTAAGACTACTCCCATGCTACAGAACTCCCGTAAAGTGTTTCCTACTTTAAGGATGCAGAACTCCATTACACTGCCTTTCACTACTTCCAATGTACAGAAATCCTGTAAGCTGCTTCTCTTTTACTCAGACTACTGAAAACCCGCATAGTGCGTAAGACTACTCCCATGCTACAGAAATCCCGTAAAGTGTTTCCTTTACTCAGGATGCAGAACTCCTGTAAACTGCCTCTCACTACTTCCAATGTACAGAAATCCTATAAGCTGCTTCTCTTTTACTCAGACTACTAAAAACACGCATAGTGCGTAAGACTACTCCCATGCTACAGAACTCCCGTAAAGTGTTTCCTACACTCAGGATGCAGAACTCCTGTAAACTGCCTCTCACTACTTCCAATGTACAGAAATCCTGAAAGCTGCTTCTTTTTTACTTAGACTACTGAAAACCCGCATAGTGCGTAAGACTACTCCCATGCTACCTAACTCCCGAAAGGGTTTCCTACACTCAGGATGCAGAACTCCTGTAAACTGCCTCTCACTACTTCCAATGTACAGAAATCCTGTAAGCTGCTTCTCTTTTACTCAGACTACTGAAAACCCGCAGAGTGTGTAAGACTACTCCCATGTTACAGAACTCCCGTAAAGTGTTTCCTACACTGGATGCAGAACTCCTGTAAACTGCCTCTCACTACTTCCAATGTGCAGAAATCCTGTAAGCTGCTTCTCTTTTACTCAGACTACTGAAAACCCGCATAGTGCGTAAGACTCCTCCCATGCTACAGAACTCCCATAAAGTGTTTGCTACCCTCAGGATGCAGAACTCCTGTAAACTGCCTCTCACTACTTCCAATGTACAGAAATCCTGTAAGCTGCTTCTCTTTTACTCAGACTACTGAAAACCCGCATAGTGCGTAAGACTACTCCCATGCTACACAACTCCCGTAAAGTGTTTTCTACCCTCAGGATGCAGGACTGCTTTAAACTGCCTCTCACTACTTCCAATGTACAGAAATCCTGTAAGCTGCTTCTCTTTTACTCAGACTACTGAAAACCCGCGTAGTGCGTAAGACTCCTCCCATGCTACAAAACTCCCGTAAAGTGTTTCCTACCCTCAGGATGCAGGACTCCTGTAACGGCCTCTCACTACTTCCAATGTACAGAAATCCTGTAAGCTGCTTCTCTTTTACTCAGACTACTGAAAACCCGCATAGTGCGTAAGACTACTCCCATGCTACAGAACTCCCGTAAAGTGTTTCCTACACTCAGGATGCAGAAATCCTGTAAACTGCCTCTCACTACTTCCAATGTACAGAAGTCCTGTAAGCTGCTTCTCTTTTACTCAGACTACTGAAAACCCGCATAGTGCGTAAGACTACTCCCATGCTACAGAACTCCTGTAAAGTGTTTTCTACACTCAGGATGCGGAACATCTGTAAACTGCCTCTCACTACTTCCAATGTACAGCAATCATGTAAGCTGCTTCTCTTTTACTCAGACTACTGAAAACCCGCATAGTGCGTAAGACTACTCCCATGCTACAGAACTCCCGTAAAGTGTTTCCTACTTTAAGGATGCAGAACTCCATTACACTGCCTTTCACTACTTCCAATGTACAGAAATCCTGTAAGCTGCTTCTCTTTTACTCAGACTACTGAAAACCCGCATAGTGCGTAAGACTACTCCCATGCTACAGAACTCCCGTGAAGTGTTTCCTACACTGAGGATGCAGAACTCCTGTAAACTGCCTCTCACTACTTCCAATGTACAGAAATCCTGTAAGCTGCTTCTCTTTTACTCAGACTACTGGAAATCCGCAGAGTGTGTAAGACTACTCCCATGCTACAGAACTCCCGTAAAGTGTTTCCTACACTGAGGATGCAGAACTCCTGTAAACTGCCTCTCAGTACTTCCAAAGTGCAGAAATCCTGGAAGCTGCTTCTCTTTTACTCACACTACTGAAAACCCGCATAGTGCGTAAGACTACTCCCATGCTACAGAACTCCCGTAAAGTGTTTCCTACCCTCAGGATGCAGGACTGCTTTAAACTGCCTCTCACTACTTCCAATGTACAGAAATCCTGTAGCTGCTTCTCTTTTACTCAGACTACTGAAAACCCGCATAAAGAGCAAGAATTCTCCCATGCTACAGAACTCCCGTAAAGTGTTTCCTACACTGAGGATGCAGAACTCCTGTAAACTGCCTCTCACTACTTCCAATGTGCAGAAATCCTGTAAGCTGCTTCTCTTTTACTCAGACTACTGAAAACCCGCATAGTGCGTAAGACTACTCCCATGCTACAGAACTCCCGTAAAGTGTTTCCTACCCTCAGGTTGCAGGACTCCTTTAAACTGCCTCTCCCTTCTTCCAGTGTACAGAAATCCTGTAAGCTGCTTCTCTTTTACTCAGGCTACTGAAAACCCGCATAAAGAATAAGAATTCTCCCATGCTACAGAACTCCCGTAAAGCGTTTCCTACACTGGATGCAGAACTCCTGTAAACTGCCTCTCACTACTTCCAATGTACAGAAATCCTGTAAGCTGCTTCTCTTTTACTCAGACTACTGAAAACCCGCATTGTGCGTAAGACTACTCCCATGCTACAGAACTCCCGTAAAGTGTTTTCTACACTCAGGATGCAGAACTCCTGTAAACTGCCCCTTTCTACTTCCAATGTAAAGAAATCCTGTAAGCTGCTTCTCTTTTACTCAGACTACTGAAAACCCGCATAGTGCGTAAGACTACTCCCATGCTACAGAACTCCTGTAAAGTGTTTTCTACACTCAGGATGCAGAACACCTGTAAACTGCCTCTAACTACTTCCAATGTACAGAAATCCTGTAAGCTGCTTCTCTTTACTCAGACTACTGAAAACCCGCATAGTGCGTAAGACTACTCCCATGCTACAGAACTCCCATAAAGTGTTTCCTACACTCAGGATGCAGAACTCCTGTAAACTACCTCTCACTAGTTCCAATGTGCAGAAATCCTGTAAGCTGCTTCTCTTTTACTCAGACTACTGAAAACCCGCATAGTGCGTAAGACTACTCCCATGCTACAGAACTCCCGTAAAGTGTTTCCTACCCTCAGGATGCAGGACTCCTTTAAACTGCCTCTCCCCACTTCCAGTGTACAGAAATCCTGTATGCTGCTTCTCTTTTACTCAGACTACTGAAAACCCGCATAAAGAATAAGAATTCTCCCATGCTACAGAACTCCCGAAAAGTGTTTCCTACACTCAGGATGCAGAACTCCTGTAAACTGACTCTCACTACTTCCAATGTACAGAAATCATGTAAGCTGCTTCTCTTTTACTCAGACTACTGAAAACCCACATTGTGCGTAAGACTACTCCCATGCTACAGAACTCCCGTAAAGTGTTTCCTACCCTCAGGATGCAGGACTCCTTTAAATTGCCTCTCCCCACTTCCAGTGTACAGAAATCCTGTATGCTGCTTCTCTTTTACTCAGACTACTGAAAACCCGCATAAAGAATAAGAATTCTCCCATGCTACAGAACTCCCGAAAAGTGTTTCCTACACTCAGGATGCAGAACTCCTGTAAACTGACTCTCACTACTTCCAATGTACAGAAATCATGTAAGCTGCTTCTCTTTTACTCACACTACTGAAAACCCGCATAGTGCGTAAGACTACTCCCATGCTACAGAACTCCCATAAATTGTTTTCTACACTCAGGATGCAGAACTCCTGTAAACTGCCTCTCACTACTTCCAATGGACAGAAATCCTGTAAGCTGCTTCTCTTTTACTCAGACTACTGGAAATCCGCAGAGTGTGTAAGACTACTCCCATGCTACAGAACTCCCGTAAAGTGTTTCCTACACTGAGGATGCAGAACTCCTGTAAACTGCCTCTCAGTACTTCCAAAGTGCAGAAATCCTGTAAGCTGCTTCTCTTTTACTCACACTACTGAAAACCCGCATAGTGCGTAAGACTACTCCCATGCTACAGAACTCCCGTAAAGTGTTTCCTACCCTCAGGATGCAGGACTGCTTTAAACTGCCTCTCACTACTTCCAATGTACAGAAATCCTGTAGCTGCTTCTCTTTTACTCAGACTACTGAAAACCCGCATAAAGAGCAAGAATTCTCCCATGCTACAGAACTCCCGTAAAGTGTTTCCTACACTGAGGATGCAGAACTCCTGTAAACTGCCTCTCACTACTTCCAATGTGCAGAAATCCTGTAAGCTGCTTCTCTTTTACTCAGACTACTGAAAACCCGCATAGTGCGTAAGACTACTCCCATGCTACAGAACTCCCGTAAAGTGTTTCCTACCCTCAGGTTGCAGGACTCCTTTAAACTGCCTCTCCCTTCTTCCAGTGTACAGAAATCCTGTAAGCTGCTTCTCTTTTACTCAGGCTACTGAAAATCCGCATAAAGAATAAGAATTCTCCCATGCTACAGAACTCCCGTAAAGCGTTTCCTACACTGGATGCAGAACTCCTGTAAACTGCCTCTCACTACTTCCAATGTACAGAAATCCTGTAAGCTGCTTCTCTTTTACTCAGACTACTGAAAACCCGCATTGTGCGTAAGACTACTCCCATGCTACAGAACTCCCGTAAAGTGTTTTCTACACTCAGGATGCAGAACTCCTGTAAACTGCAACTTTCTACTTCCAATGTACAGAAATCCTGTAAGCTGCTTCTCTTTTACTCAGACTACTGAAAACCCGCATAGTGCGTAAGACTACTCCCATGCTACAGAACTCCTGTAAAGTGTTTTCTACACTCAGGATGCAGAACACCTGTAAACTGCCTCTAACTACTTCCAATGTACAGAAATCCTGTAAGCTGCTTCTCTTTACTCAGACTACTGAAAACCCGCATAGTGCGTAAGACTACTCCCATGCTACAGAACTCCCATAAAGTGTTTCCTACACTCAGGATGCAGAACTCCTGTAAACTACCTCTCACTAGTTCCAATGTGCAGAAATCCTGTAAGCTGCTTCTCTTTTACTCAGACTACTGAAAACCCGCATAGTGCGTAAGACTACTCCCATGCTACAGAACTCCCGTAAAGTGTTTCCTACCCTCAGGATGCAGGACTCCTTTAAACTGCCTCTCCCCACTTCCAGTGTACAGAAATCCTGTATGCTGCTTCTCTTTTACTCAGACTACTGAAAACCCGCATAAAGAATAAGAATTCTCCCATGCTACAGAACTCCCGAAAAGTGTTTCCTACACTCAGGATGCAGAACTCCTGTAAACTGACTCTCACTACTTCCAATGTACAGAAATCATGTAAGCTGCTTCTCTTTTACTCACACTACTGAAAACCCGCATAGTGCGTAAGACTACTCCCATGCTACAGAACTCCCATAAATTGTTTTCTACACTCAGGATGCAGAACTCCTGTAAACTGCCCCTTTCTACTTCCAATGTACAGAAATCCTGTAAGCTGCTTCTCTTTTACTCAGACTACTGAAAACCCGCATAGTGCTTAAGACTACTCCCATGCTACAGAACTCCTGTAAAGTGTTTCCTACCCTCAGGATGCAGGACTCCTTTAAACTGCCTCTCCCCACTTCCAGTGTACAGAAATCCTGTATGCTGCTTCTCTTTTACTCAGACTACTGAAAACCCGCATAGTGCATAAGAATTCTCCCATGCTACAGAACTCCCGAAAAGTGTTTCCTACACTCAGGATGCAGAACTCCTGTAAACTGACTCTCACTACTTCCAATGTACAGAAATCCTGTAAGCTGCTTCTCTTTTACTCACACTACTGAAAACCCGCATAGTGCGTAAGACTACTCCCATGCTACAGAACTCCCGTAAAGTGTTTCCTACACTCAGGATGCAGAACTCCTGTAAACTGCCTCTCACTACTTCCAACGTACAGAAATCCTGTAAGCTGCTTCTCTTTTACTCAGACTACTGAAAACCCGCATAGTGCGTAAGACTACTCCCATGCTACAGAACTCCTGTAAAGTGATTTCTGCACTCAGGATGCAGAACTCCTGTAAACTGCCTCTCACTACTTCCAATATACAGAAGTCCTGTAAGCTGCTTCTCTTTTTTCAGACTACTGAATACCCGCATAGTGCGTAAGACTACTCCCATGCTACTGAACTCCCGTAAAGTGTTTCCTACACTTAGGATGCAGAACACCTGTAAACTGCCTCTCACTACTTCCAATGTACAGAAATCCTGTAAGCTGCTTCTCTTTTACTCAGACTACTGAAAACCCACATTGTTGCGTAAGACTACCCCCATGCTATAGAACTCCCGTAAAATGTTTCCTACACTGGATGCAGAACTCCTGTAAACTGCCTCTCACTACTTCCAATGTACAGAAATCCTGTAAGCTGCTTCTCTTTTTTCAGACTACTGAAAACCCGCATTGTCTGTAAGACTACTCCCATGCTGCAGAACTCCCGTAAAGTGTTTCCTACACTCAGGATGCAGAACTCCTGTAAACTGCCTCTCACTACTTCCAATGTGCAGAAATCCTGTAAGCTGCTTCTCTTTTACTCAGACTACTGAAAAGCCGCATAGTGCGTAAGACTACTCCCATGCTACAGAACTCCCGTAAAGTGTTTCCTACACTCAGGATGCAGAACTCCTGTAAACTGCCTCTCCCCACTTCCAGTGTACAGAAATCCTGTAAGCTGCTTCTCTTTTACTCAGACTACTGAAAACCCGCATAGTGCGTAAGACTACTCCCATGCTACAGAACTCCCGTAAAGTGTTTCCTACAATGGATGCAGAACTCCTGTAAACTGCCTCTCACTACTTCCAATGTACGGAAATCCTGAAAGCTGCTTCTCTTTTACACAGACTACTGAAAACCCGCATAGTGCGTAAGACTACACCCATGCTGCAGAACTCCCGTAAAGTGTTTCCTACCCTCAGGGTGCAGAACTCCTGTAAACTGCCTCTCACTACTTCCAATGTACAGAAATCCTGTAAGCTGCTTCTCTTTTACTCAGACTACTGAAAACCCGCATAGTGCGTAAGACTACTCCCATGCTACAGAACTCCCGTTAAGTATTTCCTACACTCAGGATGCAGAACTCCTGTAACTGCCTCTCACTACTTCCAATGTACAGAAATCCTGTAAGCTGCTTCTCTTTTACTCACACTACTTAAAACCCGCATAGTGCGTAAGACTACCACCATGCTACAGAACTCCCGTAAAGTGTTTCCTACACTCAGGATGCAGAACTCCTGTAAACTGCCTCTCACTACTTCCAACGTACAGAAATCCTGTAAGCTGCTTCTCTTTTACTCAGACTACTGAAAACCCACATAGTGCGTAAGACTACTCCAATGCTACAGAACTCCTGTAAAGTGATTTCTGCACTCAGGATGCAGAACTCCTGTAAACTGCCTCTCACTACTTCCAATGTACAGAAGTCCTGTAAGCTGCTTCTCTTTTTTCAGACTACTGAATACCCGCATAGTGCGTAAGACTACTCCCATGCTACTGAACTCCCGTAAAGTGTTTCCTACACTTAGGATGCAGAACACCTGTAAACTGCCTCTCACTACTTCCAATGTACAGAAATCCTGTAAGCTGCTTCTCTTTTACTCAGACTACTGAAAACCCGCATTGTTGCGTAAGACTACCCCCATGCTATAGAACTCCCGTAAAATGTTTCCTACACTGGATGCAGAACTCCTGTAAACTGCCTCTCACTACTTCCAATGTACAGAAATCCTGTAAGCTGCTTCTCTTTTTTCAGACTACTGAAAACCCGCATTGTCTGTAAGACTACTCCCATGCTGCAGAACTCCCGTAAAGTGTTTCCTACACTCAGGATGCAGAACTCCTGTAAACTGCCTCTCACTACTTCCAATGTGCAGAAATCCTGTAAGCTGCTTCTCTTTTACTCAGACTGCTGAAAAGCCGCATAGTGCGTAAGACTACTCCCATGCTACAGAACTCCCGTAAAGTGTTTCCTACACTCAGGATGCAGAACTCCTGTAAACTGCCTCTCCCCACTTCCAGTGTACAGAAATCCTGTAAGCTGCTTCTCTTTTACTCAGACTACTGAAAACCCGCATAGTGCGTAAGACTACTCCCATGCTACAGAACTCCCGTAAAGTGTTTCCTACAATGGATGCAGAACTCCTGTAAACTGCCTCTCACTACTTCCAATGTACGGAAATCCTGAAAGCTGCTTCTCTTTTACACAGACTACTGTAAACCCGCATAGTGCGTAAGACTACACCCATGCTGCAGAACTCCCGTAAAGTGTTTCCTACCCTCAGGATGCAGGACTGCTTTAAACTGCCTCTCACTACTTCCAATGTACAGAAATCCTGTAAGCTGCTTCTCTTTTACTCAGACTACTGAAAACCCGCATAGTGCGTAAGACTACTCCCATGCTACAGAACTCCCGTTAAGTGTTTCCTACACTCAGGATGCAGAACTCCTGTAACTGCCTCTCACTAATTCCAATGTACAGAAATCCTGTAAGCTGCTTCTCTTTTACTCACACTACTTAAAACCCGCATAGTGCGTAAGACTACTCCCATGCTACAGAACTCCCGTAAAGTGTTTCCTACACTCAGGATACAGAACTCCTGTAAACTGCCTCTCCCTACTTCCAATGTACAGAAATCCTGTAAGCTGCTTCTCTTTTACACAGACTACTGAAAACCCGCATAGTGCGTAAGACTACTCCCATGCTACAGAACTCCTGTAAAGTGTTTCCTACCCTCAGGATGAAGAACTGTAAACTGCCTCTCACTACTTCCAATGTATAGAAATCCTGTAAGCTGCTTCTCTTTTACTCAGACTACTGAAAACCCGCATAGTGCGTAAGACTACTCCCATGCTACAGAACTCCTGTAAAGTGTTTCCTACCCTCAGGCTGCAGAACTCCTTTAAACTGCCTCTTACTACTTCCAATGCACAAAAATCCTGTAAACTGCTTCTGTTTTAATCAGACTACTGAAAACCCGCATAGTGCTTAAGACTAGTCCCATGCTACAGAAATCCCGTAAAGTGTTTCCTACACTGGATACAGAACTCCTGTAAACTGCCTCTCACTACTTCCAATGTACAGAAATCCTGTAAGCTGCTTCTCTTTTTTCAGACTACTGAAAACCCGCATTGTGTGTAAGACTACTCCCATGCTACAGAACTCCCGTAAAGTGTTTCCTACACTCAGGATGCAGAACTCCTGTAAACTGCCTCTCACTACTTCCAATGTGCAGAAATCCTGTAAGCTGCTTCTCTTTTACTCAGACTACTGAAAACCCGCATAGTGCGTAAGACTACTCCCATGCTACAGAACTCCCGTAAAGTGTTTCCTATACTCAGGATTCACAACTCCTGTAAACTGCCTCTCACTACTTCCAATGTACAGAAATCCTGTAAGCTGCTTCTCTTTTTCTCAGACTACTGAAAACCCGCATAGTGCGTAAGACTACTCCCATGCTACAGAACTCCCGTAAAGTGTTTCCTACACTCAGGATGCAGAACTCCTGTAAACTGCCTCTCACTACTTCCAATGTACAGAAATCCTGTAAGCTGCTTCTCTTTTACTCAGACTACTGAAAACCCGCATAGTGCGTAAGACTATTCCCATGCTACAGAACTCCCGTAAAGTGTTTCCTACACTGGATGCAGAACTCCTGTAAACTGCCTCTCACTACTTCCAATGTACAGAAATCCTGTAAGCTGCTTCTCTTTTACTCAGACTACTGAAAACCCGCATAGTGCGTAAGACTACTCCCATGCTACAGAACTCCCGTAAAGTGTTTTCTACACTCAGGATGCAGAACTCCTGTAAACTGCCCCTTTCTACTTCCAATGTACAGAAATCCTGTAAGCTGCTTCTCTTTTACTCAGACTACTGAAAACCCGCATAGTGCGTAAGACTACTCCCATGCTACGGAACTCCCGTAAAGTGTTTTCTACACTCAGGATGCAGAACTCCTGTAAACTGCCCCTTTCTACTTCCAATGTACAGAAATCCTGTAAGCTGCTTCTCTTTTACTCAGACTACTGAAAACCTGCATAGTGCGTAAGACTACTCCCATGCTACAGAACTCCCATAAAGTGTTTCCTACACTCAGGATGCAGAACTCCTGTAAACTGCCCCTTTCTACTTCCAATGTACAGAAATCCTGTAAGCTGCTTCTCTTTTTCTCAGACTACTGAAAACCCGCATAGTGCGTAAGACTACTCCCATGCTACAGAACTCCCGTTAAGTGTTTCCTACACTCAGGATGCAGAACTCCTGTAACTGCCTCTCACTACTTCCAATGTACAGAAATCCTGTAAGCTGCTTCTCTTTTACTCACACTACTTAAAACCCGCATAGTGCGTAAGACTACTACCATGCTACAGAACTCCCGTAAAGTGTTTCCTACACTCAGGATACAGAACTCCTGTAAACTGCCTCTCCCTACTTCCAATGTACAGAAATCCTGTAAGCTGCTTCTCTTTTACACAGACTACTGAAAACCCGCATAGTGCGTAAGACTACTCCCATGCTACAGAACTCCCGTAAAGTGTTTCCTACCCTCAGGATGAAGAACTGTAAACTGCCGCTCACTACTTCCAATGTATAGAAATCCTGTAAGCTGCTTCTCTTTTACTCAGACTACTGAAAACCCGCATAGTGCGTAAGACTACTCCCATGCTACAGAACTCCTGTAAAGTGTTTCCTACCCTCAGGCTGCAGAACTCCTTTAAACTGCCTCTTACTACTTCCAATGCACAAAAATCCTGTAACCTGCTTCTGTTTTAATCAGACTACTGAAAACCCGCATAGTGCTTAAGACTAGTCCCATGCTACAGAAATCCCGTAAAGTGTTTCCTACACTGGATACAGAACTCCTGTAAACTGCCTCTCCCCACTTCCAGTGTACAGAAATCCTGTAAGCTGCTTCTCTTTTACTCAGACTACTGAAAACCCGCATAAAGAATAAGAATTCTCCCATGCTACAGAACTCCCGAAAAGTGTTTCCTACACTCAGGATGCAGAACTCCTGTAAACTGACTCTCACTACTTCCAATGTACAGAAATCCTGTAAGCTGCTTCTCTTTTACTCACACTACTGAAAACCCGCATAGTGCGTAAGACTACTCCCATGCTACAGAACTCCTGTAAAGTGTTTCCTACACTCAGGATGCAGAACTCCTGTAAACTGCCTCTCACTACTTCCAATGTACAGAAATCCTGTAAGCTCCTTACTTTTACTCAGACTACTGAAAACCCGCATAGTGCGTAAGACTACTCCCATGCTACAGAACTCCCGTAAAGTGTTTCCTACTTTAAGGATGCAGAACTCCATTAAACTGCCTTTCACTACTTCCAATGTACAGAAATCCTGTAAGCTGCTTCTCTTTTACTCAGACTACTGAAAACCCGCATAGTGCGTAAGACTACTCCCATGCTACAGAACTCCCGTAAAGTGTTTCCTACTTTAAGGATGCAGGACTCCTTTAAACAGCCTCTCACTACTTCCAATGTACAGAAATCCTGTAAGCTGCTTCTCTTTTACTCAGACTACTGAAAACCCGCATAGTGCGTAAGACTACTCCCATGCTACAGAACTCCCGTAAAGTGTTTCCTACACTCAGGATGCAGAACTCCTGTAAACTGCCTCTCACTACTTCCAATGTACAGAAATCCTGTAAGCTGCTTCTCTTTTACTCAGACTACTGAAAACCCGCATAGTGCGTAAGACTATTCCCATGCTACAGAACTCCCGTAAAGTGTTTCCTACACTGGATGCAGAACTCCTGTAAACTGCCTCTCACTACTTCCAATGTACAGAAATCCTGTAAGCTGCTTCTCTTTTACTCAGACTACTGAAAAGCCACATAGTGCATAAGACTACTCCCCTGCTACAGACCTCCCGTAAAGTGTTTCCTACCCTCAGGATGCAGGACTCCTTTAAACTGCCTCTCCCCAATTCCAGTGTACAGAAATCCTGTAAGCTGCTTCTCTTTTACTCAGACTACTGAAAACCCGCATAAAGAATAAGAATTCTCCCATGCTACAGAACTCCCGAAAAGTGTTTCCTACACTCAGGATGCAGAACTCCTGTAAACTGACTCTCACTACTTCCAATGTACAGAAATCCTGTAAGCTGCTTCTCTTTTACTCACACTACTGAAAACCCGCATTGTGCGTAAGACTACTCCCATGCTACAGAACTCCCGTAAAGTGTTTCCTACACTGGATGCAGAACTCCTGTAAACTGCCTCTCACTACTTCCAATGTACAGAAATCCTGTAAGCTGCTTCTCTTTTTTCAGACTACTGAAAACCCGCATTGTGTGTAAGACTACTCCCATGCTACAGAACTCCCGTAAAGTGTTTCCTACACTCAGGATGCAGAACACCTGTAAACTGCCTCTCACTACTTCCAATGTGCAGAAATCCTGTAGCTGCTTCTCTTTTACTCAGACTACTGAAAACCCGCATAGTGCGTAAGACTACTCCCATGCTACAGAACTCCCGTAAAGTGTTTCCTACACTCAGGATGCACAACTCCTGTAAACTGACTCTCACTACTTCCAATGTACAGAAATCCTGTAAGCTGTTTCTCTTTTACTCAGACTACTGAAAACCCGCATAGTGCGTAAGACTACTCCCATGCTACTGAACTCCCGTAAAGTGTTTCCTACACTTAGGATGCAGAACTCCTGTAAACTGCCTCTCACTACTTCCAATGTACAGAAATCCTGTAAGCTGCTTCTCTTTTACTCAGACTACTTAAAACCCGCATTGTTGCGTAAGACTACCCCCATGCTATAGAACTCCTGTAAAGTGTTTCCTACACTGGATGCAGAACTCCTGTAAACTGCCTCTCACTACTTCCAATGTACAGAAATCCTGTAAGCTGCTTCTCTTTTACTCAGACTACTGAAAACCCACACAGTGTGTAAGACTACTCCCATGCTACAGAACTCCTGTAAAGTGTTTCCTACACTCAGGATGCAGAACTCCTGTAAACTGCCTCTCACTACTTCCAATGTACAGAAATCCTCTAAGCTCCTTACTTTTACTCAGACTACTGAAAACCCGCATAGTGCGTAAGACTACTCCCATGCTACAGAACTCCCGTAAAGTGTTTCCTACTTTAAGGATGCAGGACTCCTTTAAACATCCTCTCACTATTTCCAATGTACAGAAATTCTGAAAGCTGCTTCTCTTTTACACAGACTACTGAAAACCCGCATAGTGCGAAAGATTTCTCCCGTGCTACAGAACTACCGTAAAGTGTTTCCTACCCTCAGCATGCAGAACTCCTGTAAACTACCTCTCACTACTTCCAATGTGCAGAAATCCTGTAAGCTGCTTCTCTTTTACTCAGACTACTGAAAAGCCGCATAGTGCGTAAGTCTACTCCCATGCTACAGAACTCCCGTAAAGTGTTTCCTACACTCAGGATGCAGAACTCCTGTAAACTGCCTCTCCCCACTTCCAGTGTACAGAAATCCTGTAAGCTGCTTCTCTTTTACTCAGACTACTGAAAACCCGCATAGTGTGTAAGACTACTCCCATGCTACAGAACTCCCATAAAGTGTTTCCTACACTCAGGATGCAGAACTCCTGTAAACTGCCTCTCACTACTTCCAATGTGCAGAAATCCTGTAAGCTGCTTCTCTTTTACTCAGACTACTGAAAACCCGCATAGTGCGTAAGACTACTCCCATGCTACAGAACTCCCATAAAGTGTTTGCTACCCTCAGGATGCAGAACTCCTGTAAACTGCCTCTCACTACTTCCAATGTACAGAAATCCTTTAAGCTGCTTCTCTTTTACTCAGACTACTGAAAACCCGCATAGTGCGTAAGACTACTCCCATGCTACAGAACTCCCGTAAAGTGTTTCCTACCCTCAGGATGCAGGACTGCTTTAAACTGCCTCTCACTACTTCCAATGTACAAAAATCCTGTAAGCTGCTTCTCTTTTACCCAGACTACTGAAAACTCACATAAGAGTAAGAATTCTCCCATGCTGCAGAACTCCCGTAAAGTGTTTCCTACACTCAGGATGCAGAACTCCTGTAAACTGCCTCTCACTACTTCCATTGTACAGAAATCCTGTAAGCTGCTTCTCTTTTACTCAGACTACCGAAAACCCGCGTAGTGCGTAAGACTACTCCCATGCTACTGAACTCCCTTAAAGTGTTTCCTACACTTAGGATGCAGAACTCCTGTAAACAGCCTCCCACAACTTCCAATGTACAGAAATCCTGTAAGCTGCTTCTCTTTTACTCAGACTACTGAAAACCCGCATTGTTGCGTAAGACTACCCGCATGCTACAGAACTCCCGTAAAGTGTTTCCTACACTGGATGCAGAACTCCTGTAAACTGCCTCTCACTACTTCCAATGTACAGAAACCCTGTAAGCTGCTTCTCTTTTACTCAGACTACTGAAAACCCGCATAGTGCGTAAGACTACTCCCATGCTTCAGAAATCCCGTAAAGTGTTTCCTACACTCAGGATGCAGAACTCCTGTAAACTGCCCCTTTCTAATTCCAATATACAGAAATCCTGTAAGCTGCTTCTCTTTTACTCAGACTACTAAAAACCCGCATAGTGCGTAAGACTACTCCCATGCTACAGAACTCCTGTAAGGTGTTTCCTACACTGGATGCAGAACTCCTGTAAACTGCCTCTCACTACTTCCAATGTACAGAAATCCTGAAAGCTGCTTCTTTTTTACTCAGACTACTGAAAACCCGCAGAGTGCGTAAGACTACTCCCATGCTACAGAACTCCCGTAAAGTGTTTCCTACACTCAGGATGCAGAACTCCTGTAAACTGCCTCTCACTACTTCCAATGTACAGAAATCCTGTAAGCTGCTTCTCTCTTACTCAGACTACTGAAAACCCGCATAGTGCGTAAGACTACTCCCATGCTACAGAACTCCCGTAAAGTGTTTTCTACCCTCAGTATGCAGGACTCCTTTAAACTGCCTCTCACTACTTCCAATGTACAGAAATCCTGTAAGCTGCTTCTCTTTTACCCAGACTACTGAAAACCCGCATAGTGCGTAAGACTACTCCCATGCTACAGAACTCCCGTAAAGTGTTTCCTACACTGAGGATGCAGAACTCCTCCAAACTGCCTCTCACTATTTCCAATGTACAGAAATCCTGTAAGCTGCTTCTCTTTTACTCAGACTACTGAAAACCCGCATAGTGCGTAAGACTACTCCCATGCTACAGAACTCCCATAAAGTGTTTCCTACACTCAGGATGCAGAACTCCTGTAAACTGCCTCTCACTACTTCCAATGTACAGAAATCCTGTAAGCTGCTTCTCTTTTACTCAGACTACTTAAAACCCGCATAGTGCGTAAGACTACTCCCATGCTACAGAACTCCCGTAAAGTGTTTGCTAACCTCAGGATGCAGAACTCCTATAAACTGCCTCTCACTACTTCCAATGTACAGAAATCCTGTAAGCTGCTTCTCTTTTACTCAGACTACTGAAAACCCGCATAGTGCGTAAGACTACTCCCATGCTACAGAACTCCCGTAATGTGTTTCCTACCCTCAGGATGCAGAACTCCTGTAAACTGCCTCTCAATACTTCCAATGTACAGAAATCCTGTAAGCTGCTTCTCTTTTACTCAGACTACTGAAAACCCGCATAAAGAGTAAGAATTCTCCCATGCTACAGAACTCCCGTAAAGTGTTTCCTACACTCAGGATGCAGAACTCCTGTAAACGGCCTCTCACTACTTCCAATGTACAGAAATCCTGTAAGCTGCTTCTCTTTTACTCAGACTACTGAAAACCTGCATAAAGAGTAAGAATTCTCCCATGCTACAGAACTCCCATAAAGTGTTTCCTACTCTCAGGATGCAGAACTCCTGTAAACGGCTTCTCACTACTTCCAATGTACAGAAATCCTGTAAGCTGCTTCTCTTTTACTCAGACTACTGAAAACCCGCGTAGTGCGTAAGACTACTCCCATGCTACAGAACTCCCGTAAAGTGTTTCCTACTTTAAGGATGCAGGACTCCTTTAAACTGCCTCTCACTACTTCCAATGTACAGAAATCCTGTAAGCTGCTTCTCTTTTACACAAACTACTGAAAACCCGCATAGTGCGAAAGACTACTCCCATGCTACAGAACTACCGTAAAGTGTTTCCTACCCTCAGCATGCAGAACTCCTGTAAACTGCCTCTCACTACTTCCAATGTACAGAAATCCTGTAAGCTGCTTCTCTTTTACTCAGACTACTGAAAACCCGCAGAGTGTGTAAGACTACTCCCATGCTACAGAACTCCCATAAAGTGTTTCCTACACTCAGGATGCAGAACTCCTGTAAACTGCCTCTCACTACTTCCAATGTGCAGAAATCCTGTAAGCTGCTTCTCTTTTACTCAGACTACTGAAAACCCGCATAGTGCGTAAGACTACTCCCATGCTACAGAACTCCCATAAAGTGTTTGCTACCCTCAGGATGCAGAACTCCTGTAAACTGCCTCTCACTACTTCCAATGTACAGAAATCCTGTAAGCTGCTTCTCTTTTACTCAGACTACTGAAAACCCGCATAGTGCGTAAGACTACTCCCATGCTACAGAACTCCCGTAAAATGTTTCCTACCCTTAGGATGCAGGACTGCTTTAAACTGCCTCTCACTACTTCCAATGTACAGAAATCCTGTAAGCTGCTTCTCTTTTACTCAGACTACTGAAAACCCGCATAAAGAGTAAGAATTCTCCCATGCTGCAGAACTCCCGTAAAGTGTTTCCTACACTTAGGATGCAGAACTCCTGTAAACTGCCTCTCACTACTTCCAATGTACAGAAATCCTGTAAGCTGCTTCTCTTTTACTCAGACTACTGAAAACCCGCGTAGTGCGTAAGACTACTCCCATGCTACTGAACTCCCTTAAAGTGTTTCCTACACTTAGGATGCAGAACTCCTGTAAACAGCCTCTCACAACTTCCAATGTACAGAAATCCTGTAAGCTGCTTCTCTTTTACTCAGACTACTGAAAACCCGCATTGTTGCGTAAGACTACCCCCATGCTACAGAACTCCCCTAAAGTGTTTCCTACACTGAGGATGCAGAACTCCTGTAAACTGCCTCTCACTAGTTCCACTGTACAGAAATCCTGTAAGCTGCTTCTCTTTTACTCAGACTACTGAAAACCCGCATAGTGCGTAAGTTACTCCCATGCTTCAGAAATCCCGTAAAGTGTTTCCTACACTCAGGATGCAGAACTCCTGTAAACTGCCCCTTTCTAATTCCAATATACAGAAATCCTGTAAGCTGCTTCTCTTTTACTCAGACAACTAAAAACCCGCATAGTGCGTAAGACTACTCCCATGCTACAGAACTCCTGTAAAGTGTTTCCTACACTGGATGCAGAACTCCTGTAAACTGCCTCTCACTACTTCCAATGTACAGAAATCCTGAAAGCTGCTTCTTTTTTACTCAGACTACTGAAAACCCGCAGAGTGCGTAAGACTACTCCCATGCTACAGAACTCCCGTAAAGTGTTTCCTACACTCAGGATGCAGAACTCCTGTAAACTGCCTCTCACTACTTTCAATGTACAGAAATCCTGTAAGCTGCTTCTCTCTTACTCAGACTAATGAAAACCCGCATAGTGCGTAAGACTACTCCCATGCTACAGAACTCCCGTAAAGTGTTTTCTACCCTCAGTATGCAGGACTCCTTTAAACTGCCTCTCACTACTTCCAATGTACAGAAATCCTGTAAGCTGCTTCTCTTTTACCCAGACTACTGAAAACCCGCATAGTGCGTAAGACTACTCCCATGCTACAGAACTCCCGTAAAGTGTTTCCTACACTGGATGCAGAACTCCTGTAAACTGCCTCTCACTACTTCCAATGTACAGAAATCCTGTAAGCTGCTTCTCTTTTACTCAGACTACTGAAAACCCGCATAGTGCGTAAGACTACTCCCATGCTACAGAACTCCCGTAATGTGTTTCCTACCCTCAGGATGCAGAACTCCTGTAAACTGCCTCTCACTACTTCCAATGTACAGAAATCCTGTAAGCTGCTTCTCTTTTACTCAGACTACTGAAAACCCGCATAAAGAGTAAGAATTCTCCCATGCTACAGAACTCCCGTAAAGTGTTTCCTACACTCAGGATGCAGAACTCCTGTAAACGGCCTCTCACTACTTCCAATGTACAGAAATCCTGTAAGCTGCTTCTCTTTTACTCAGACTACTGAAAACCCGCATAAAGAGTAAGAATTCTCCCATGCTACAGAACTCCCGTAAAGTGTTTCCTACTTTAAGGATGCAGAACTCCTGTAAACTGCCTCTCACTACTTCCAATGTACAGAAATCCTGAAAGCTGCTTCTCTTTTACACAGACTACTGAAAACCCGCATAGTGCGAAAGACTACTCCCGGGCTACAGAACTACCGTAAAGTGTTTCCTACCCTCAGCATGCAGAACTCCTGTAAACTGCCTCTCACTACTTCCAATGTACAGAAATCCTGTAAGCTGCTTCTCTTTTACTCAGACTACTGAAAACCCGCAGAGTGTGTAAGACTACACCCATGCTACAGAACTCCCATAAAGTGTTTCCTACACTCAGGATGCAGAACTCCTGTAAACTGCCTCTCACTACTTCCAATGTGCAGAAATCCTGTAAGCTGCTTCTCTTTTACTCAGACTACTGAAAACCCGCATAGTGCGTAAGACTACTCCCATGCTACAGAACTCCCATAAAGTGTTTGCTACCCTCAGGATGCAGAACTCCTGTAAACTGCCTCTCACTACTTCCAATGTACAGAAATCCTGTAAGCTGCTTCTCTTTTACTCAGACTACTGAAAACCCGCATAAAGAGTAAGACTACTCCCATGCTACAGAACTCCCGTTAAGTGTTTCCTACCCTCAGGATGCAGGACTGCTTTAAACTGCCTCTCACTACTTCCAATGTACAGAAATCCTGTAAGCTGCTTCTCTTTTACTCAGACTACTGAAAACCCGCATAAAGAGTAAGAATTCTCCCATGCTGCAGAACTCCCGTAAAGTGTTTCCTACACTTAGGATGCAGAACTCCTGTAAACTGCCTCTCACTACTTCCAATGTACAGAAATCCTGTAAGCTGCTTCTCTTTTACTCAGACTACTGAAAACCCGCATTGTTGCGTAAGAGTACCCCCATGCTACAGAACTCCCGTAAAGTGTTTCCTACACTCAGGATGCAGAACTCCTGTAAACTGCCTCTCACTACTTCCAATGTACAGAAATCCTGTAAGCTGCTTCTCTTTTACTCAGAATACTGAAAACCCGCATAGTGCGTAAGACTACTCCCATGCTTCAGAAATCCCGTAAAGTGTTTCCTACCCTCAGGATGCAGAACTCCTGTAAACAGCCTCTCACTAGTTCCAATGTACAGAAATCCTGTAAGCTGCTTCTCTTTTACTCAGACTACTGAAAACCCGCATAAAGAGTAAGAATTCTCCCATGCTACAGAACTCCCGTAAAGTGTTTCCTACACTCAGCATGCAGAACTCCTATAAACTACCTCTCACTTCTTCCAATGTACAGAAATCCTGTAAGCTGCTTCTCTTTTACTCAGACTACTGAAAACCCGCGTAGTGCGTAAGACTACTCCCATGCTACAGAACTCCCGTAAAGTGTTTCCTACACTCAGGATGCAGAACTCCTGTAAACTGACTCTCACTACTTCCAATGTACACAAATCCTGTAAGCTGCTTCTCTTTTACTCAGACTACTGAAAACCCGCATAGTGCGTAAGACTACCCCCATGCTGCAGAACTCCCGTAAAGTGTTTCCTACCCTCAGGATGCAGGACACCTATAAACTGACTCTCACTACTTCCAATGTACAGAAATCCTGTAAGCTGCTTCTCTTTTACTCAGACTACTGAAAACCCGCATAGTGCGTAAGACTACTCCCATGCTACAGAACTCCCGTAAAGTGTTTCCTACACTTAGGATGCAGAACTCCTGTAAACTGCCTCTCACTACTTCCAATGTACAGAAATCCTGTAAGCTGCTTCTCTTTTACTCAGACTACTGAAAACCCACATAGTGCGTAAGACTACCCCCATGCTGCAGAACTCCCGTAAAGTGTTTCCTACACTGGATGCAGAACTCCTGTAAACTGCCTCTCACTACTTCCAATGTACAGAAATCCTGTAAGCTGCTTCTCATTTTTTAAACTACTGAAAACCCGCATTGTGTGTAAGACTACTCCCACGCTACAGAACTCCCGAAAAGTGTTTCCTACACTCAGGATGCAGAACTCCTGTAAACTGCCTCTCACTACTTCCAATGTACAGAAATCCTGTAAGCTGCTTCTCTTTCACTCAGACTACTGAAAACCCGCATAGTGCGTAAGACTACTCCCATGCTACAGAACTCCCGTAAAGTGTTTCCTATTTTAAGGATGCAGAACTCCATTAAACTGCCTTTCACTACTTCCAATGTACAGAAATCCTGTAAGCTGCTTCTCTTTTACTCAGACTACTGAAAACCCGCATAGTGCGTAAGACTACTCCTATGCAACAGAACTCCCGTAAAGTGTTTTCTACCCTCAGTATGCAGGACTCCTTTAAACTGCCTCTCACTACTTCCAATGTACAGAAATCCTGTAAGCTGCTTCTCTTTTACCCAGACTACTGAAAACCCGCATAGTGCGTAAGACTACTCCCATGCTACAGAACTCCCGTAAAGTGATTCCTACCCTCAGGATGCAGAACTCCTGTAAACTGCCTCTCACTACTTCCAATGTACAGAAATCCTGTAAGCTGCTTCTCTTTTACTCAGACTACTGAAAACCCGCATTGTTGCGTAAGACTACTCCCATGCTACAGAACTCCCGTAAAGTGTTTCCTACACTGGATGCAGGACTCCTGTAAACTGCCTCTCACTACTTCCAATGGACAGAAATCCTGTAAGCTGCTTCTCTTTTTTCAGACTACTGAAAACCCGCATTGTGTGTAAGACTACTCCCATGCTGCAGAACTCCCGTAAAGTGTTTCCTACTTTAAGGATGCAGAACTCCATTAAACTGCCTTTCACTACTTCCAATGTACAGAAATCCTGTAAGCTGCTTCTCTTTTACTCAGACTACTGAAAACCCGCATAGTGCGTAAGACTACTCCCATGCAACAGAACTCCCGTAAAGTGTTTCCTACACTCAGGATGCAGAACTCCTGTAAACTGCCTCTCACTACTTCCAATGTACAGAAATCCTGTAAGCTGCTTCTCTTTTACTCAGACTACTGAAAACCCGCATAGTGCGTAAGACTACTCCTATGCAACAGAATTCCCGTAAAGTGTTTTCTACCCTCAGTATGCAGGACTCCTTTAAACTGCCTCTCACTACTTCCAATGTACAGAAATCCTGTAAGCTGCTTCTCTTTTACCCAGACTACTGAAAACCCGCATAGTGCGTAAGACTACTCCCATGCTACAGAACTCCCGTAAAGTGTTTCCTACACTGAGGATGCAGGACTCCTGTAAACTGCCTCTCACTACTTCCAATGTACAGAAATCCTGTAAGCTGCTTCTCTTTTACTCAGACTACTGAAAACCCGCATAGTGCGTAAGACTACTCCCATGCTACAGAACTCCCGTAAAGTGTTTCCTACACTCAGGATGCAGAACTCCTGTAAACTGCCTCTCACTACTTCCAATGTGCAGAAATCCTGTAAGCTGCTTCTCTTTTACTCAGACTACTGAAAACCCGCATAGTGCGTAAGACTACTCCCATGCTACAGAACTCCTGTAAAGTGTTTCCTACAATGGATGCAGAACTCCTGTAAACTGCCTCTCAGTACTTCCAATGTACAGAAATCCTGTAAGCTGCTTCTCTTTTACTCAGACTACTGAAAACCCGCATAGTGCGTAAGACTACTCCCACGCTACAGAACTCCCGTAAAGTGTTTCCTACCCTCAGGATGCAGGACTGCTTTAAACTGCCTTTCACTAATTCCAATGTACAGAAATCCTGTTAGCTGCTTCTCTTTTACTCAGACTACTGAAAACCCGCATAAAGAGTAAGAATTCTCCCATGCTACAGAACTCCCGTAAAGTGTTTCCTACACTCAGGATGCAGAACTCCTGTAAACTGCCTCTCACTACTTCCAATGTACAGAAATCCTGTAAGCTGCTTCACTTTTACTCAGACTACTGAAAACCCGCGTAGTGCGTAAGACTACTCCCATGCTACTGAACTCCCTTAAAGTGTTTCCTACACTTAGGATGCAGAACTCCTGTAAACTGCCTCTCACTACTTCCAATGTACAGAAATCCTGTAAGCTGCTTTTCTTTTACTCAGACTACTGAAAACCCGCATAGTGCGTAAGACTACTCCCATGCTACAGAAATCCCGTAATGTGTTTCCTACACTCAGGATGCAGAACTCCTGTAAATTGCCCCTTTCTAATTCCAATATACAGAAATCCTGTAAGCTGCTTCTCTTTTACTCAGACTACTAAAAACCCGCATAGTGCGTAAGACTACTCCCATGCTACAGAACTCCTGTAAAGTGTTTCCTACACTCAGGATGCCGAACTCCTGTAAACTGCCTCTCACTATTTCCAATGTACAGAAATCCTGTAAGCTGCTTCTCTTTTACTCAGACTACTGAAAACCCGCATAGTGCGTAAGACTACTCCCATGCTACAGAACTCCCGTAAAGTGTTTCCTACACTCAGGATGCAGAACTCCTGTAAACTGCCTCTCACTACTTCCAATGTACAGAAATCCTGTAAGCTGCTTCTCTTTTTTCAGACTACTGAAAACCCGCATTGTGTGTAAGACTACTCCCATGCTACAGAACTCCCGTAAAGTGTTTCCTACTTTAAGGATACAGAACTCCATTAAACTGCCTTTCACTACTTCCAATGTACAGAAATCCTGTAAGCTGCTTCTCTTTTACTCACACTACTGAAAACCCTCATAGTGCGTAAGACTACTCCCATGCTACAGAACTCCCGTAAAATGTTTGCTACCCTCAGGATGCAGAACTCCTGTAAACTGCCTCTCACTACTTCCAATGTGCAGAAATCCTGTAAGCTGCTTCTCTTTTACACAGACTACTGAAAACCCGCATAGTGCGTAAGACTACTCCCATGCTACAGAACTCCCGTAAAGTGTTTCCTACACTCAGGATGCAGAACTCCTGTAAACTGCCTCTCACTACTTCCAATGTGCAGAAATCCTGTAAGCTGCTTCTCTTTTACTCAGACTACTGAAAACCTGCATAGTGCGTAAGACTACTCCCATGCTACAGAACTCCCGTAAAATGTTTGCTACCCTCAGGATGCAGAACTCCTGTAAACTGCCTCTCACTACTTCCAATGTGCAGAAATCCTGTAAGCTGCTTCTCTTTTACTCAGACTACTGAAAACCCGCATAGTGCGTAAGACTACTCCCATGCTACAGAACTCCCGTAAAGTGTTTCCTACACTCAGGATGCAGAACTCCTGTAAACTGCCTCTCACTACTTCCAATGTACAGAAATCCTGTAAGCTGCTTCTCTTTTACTCAGACTACTGAAAACCCGCATTGTTGCGTAAGACTACTCCCATGCTACAGAACTCCCGTAAAGTGTTTCCTACACTCAGGATGCAGAACTCCTGTAAACTGCCTCTCACTACTTCCAATGTACAGAAATCCTGTAAGCTGCTTCTCTTTTACTCAGACTACTGAAAACCCGCAGAGTGCGTAAGACTACTCCCATGCTACAGAACTCCCGTAAAGTGTTTCCTACTTTAAGGATGCAGGACTCCTTTAAACTGCCTCTCACTACTTCCAATGTACAGAAATCCTGAAAGCTGCTTCTCTTTTACACAGACTACTGAAAACCCGCATAGTGTGTAAGACTACTCCCATGCTACAGAACTACCGTAAAGTGTTTCCTACACTGAGGATGCAGAACTCCTGTAAACTGCCTCTCACTACTTCCAATGTACAGAAATCCTGTAAGCTGCTTCTCTTTTACTCAGACTACTGAAAACCCGCAGAGTGTGTAAGACTACTCCCATGCTACTGAACTCCCGTAAAGTGTTTTCTACCCTCAGTATGCAGGACTCCTTTAAACTGCCTCTCACTACTTCCAATGTACAGAAATCCTGTAAGCTGCTTCTCTTTTACTCACACTACTTAAAACCCGCATAGTGCGTAAGACTACTACCATGCTACAGAACTCCCGTAAAGTGTTTCCTACACTCAGGATACAGAACTCCTGTAAACTGCCTCTCCCTACTTACAATGTACAGAAATCCTGTAAGCTGCTTCTCTTTTACACAGACTACTGAAAACCCGCATAGTGCGTAAGACTACTCCCATGCTACAGAACTCCCGTAAAGTGTTTCCTACCCTCAGGATGAAGAACTGTAAACTGCCTCTCACTACTTCCAATGTATAGAAATCCTGTAAGCTGCTTCTCTTTTACTCAGACTACTGAAAACCCGCATAGTGCGTAAGACTACTCCCATGCTACAGAACTCCTGTAAAGTGTTTCCTACCCTCAGGCTGCAGAACTCCTTTAAACTGCCTCTTACTACTTCCAACGCACAAAAATCCTGTAACCTGCTTCTGTTTTAATCAGACTACTGAAAACCCGCATAGTGCTTAAGACTAGTCCCATGCTACAGAAATCCCGTAAAGTGTTTCCTACACTGGATACAGAACTCCTGTAAACTGCCTCTCACTACTTCCAATGTACAGAAATCCTGTAAGCTGCTTCTCTTTTTTCAGACTACTGAAAACCCGCATTCTGTGTAAGACTACTCCCATGCTACAGAACTCCCGTAAAGTGTTTCCTACACTCAGGATGCAGAACTCCTGTAAACTGCCTCTCACTACTTCCAATGTGCAGAAATCCTGTAAGCTGCTTCTCTTTTACTCAGACTACTGAAAACCCGCATAGTGTGTAAGACTACTCCCATGCTACAGAACTCCCGTAAAGTGTTTCCTATACTCAGGATTCACAACTCCTGTAAACTGCCTCTCACTACTTCCAATGTACAGAAATCCTGTAAGCTGCTTCTCTTTTTCTCAGACTACTGAAAACCCGCATAGTGCGTAAGACTACTCCCATGCTACAGAACTCCCGTAAAGTGTTTCCTACACTCAGGATGCAGAACTCCTGTAAACTGCCTCTCACTACTTCCAATGTACAGAAATCCTGTAAGCTGCTTCTCTTTTACTCAGACTACTGAAAACCCGCATAGTGCGTAAGACTATTCCCATGCTACAGAACTCCCGTAAAGTGTTTCCTACACTGGATGCAGAACTCCTGTAAACTGCCTCTCACTAGTTCCACTGTACAGAAATCCTGTAAGCTGCTTCTCTTTTACTCAGACTACTGAAAAGCCACATCCTGCATAAGACTACTCCCCTGCTACAGACCTCCCGTAAAGTGTTTCCTACCCTCAGGATGCAGGACTCCTTTAAACTGCCTCTCCCCACTTCCAGTGTACAGAAATCCTGTAAGCTGCTTCTCTTTTACTCAGACTACTGAAAACCCGCATAAAGAATAAGAATTCTCCCATGCTACAGAACTCCCGAAAAGTGTTTCCTACACTCAGGATGCAGAACTCCTGTAAACTGACTCTCACTACTTCCAATGTACAGAAATCCTGTAAGCTGCTTCTCTTTTACTCACACTACTGAAAACCCGCATAGTGCGTAAGACTACTCCCATGCTACAGAACTCCCGTAAAGTGTTTCCTACACTGGATGCAGAACTCCTGTAAACTGCCTCTCACTACTTCCAAGGTACAGAAATCCTGTAAGCTGCTTCTCTTTTTTCAGACTACTGAAAACCCGCATTGTGTGTAAGACTACTCCCATGCTACAGAACTCCCGTAAAGTGTTTCCTACACTCAGGATGCAGAACACCTGTAAACTGCCTCTCACTACTTCCAATGTGCATAAATCCTGTAGCTGCTTCACTTTTACTCAGACTACTGAAAACCCGCATAGTGCGTAAGACTACTCCCATGCTACAGAACTCCCGTAAAGTGTTTCCTACACTCAGGATGCACAACTCCTGTAAACTGACTCTCACTACTTCCAATGTACAGAAATCCTGTAAGCTGTTTCTCTTTTACTCAGACTACTGAAAACCCGCATAGTGCGTAAGACTACTCCCATGCTACTGAACTCCCGTAAAGTGTTTCCTACACTTAGGATGCAGAACTCCTGTAAACTGCCTCTCACTACTTCCAATGTACAGAAATCCTGTAAGCTGCTTCTCTTTTACTCAGACTACTTAAAACCCGCATTGTTGCGTAAGACTACCCCCATGCTATAGAACTCCTGTAAAGTGTTTCCTACACTGGATGCAGAACTCCTGTAAACTGCCTCTCACTACTTCCAATGTACAGAAATCCTGTAAGCTGCTTCTCTTTTACTCAGACTACTGAAAACCCACACAGTGTGTAAGACTACTCCCATGCTACAGAACTCCTGTAAAGTGTTTCCTACACTCAGGATGCAGAACTCCTGTAAACTGCCTCTCACTACTTCCAATGTACAGAAATCCTGTAAGCTCCTTACTTTTACTCAGACTACTGAAAACCCGCATAGTGCGTAAGACTACTCCCATGCTACAGAACTCCCGTAAAGTGTTTCCTACTTTAAGGATGCAGAACTCCATTAAACTGCCTTTCACTACTTCCAATGTACAGAAATCCTGTAAGCTGCTTCTCTTTTACTCAGACTACTGAAAACCCGCATAGTGCGTAAGACTACTCCCATGCTACAGAACTCCCGTAAAGTGTTTCCTACTTTAAGGATGCAGGACTCCTTTAAACAGCCTCTCACTACTTCCAATGTACTGAAATTCTGAAAGCTGCTTCTCTTTTACACAGACTACTGAAAACCCGCATAGTGCGAAAGATTTCTCCCGTGCTACAGAACTACCGTAAAGTGTTTCCTACCCTCAGCATGCAGAACTCCTGTAAACTACCTCTCACTACTTCCAATGTGCAGAAATCCTGTAAGCTGCTTCTCTTTTACTCAGACTACTGAAAAGCCGCATAGTGCGTAAGTCTACTCCCATGCTACAGAACTCCCGTAAAGTGTTTCCTACACTCAGGATGCAGAACTCCTGTAAACTGCCTCTCCCCACTTCCAGTGTACAGAAATCCTGTAAGCTGCTTCTCTTTTACTCAGACTACTGAAAACCCGCATAGTGCGTAAGACTACTCCCATGCTACAGAACTCCCGTAAAGTGTTTCCTACCCTCAGGATGCAGAACTCCTGTAAACTGCCTCTCACTACTTCCAATGTGCAGAAATCCTGTAAGCTGCTTCTCTTTTACACAGACTACTGAAAACCCGCATAGTGCGTAAGACTACTCCCATGCTACAGAACTCCCGTAAAGTGTTTCCTACTTTAAGGATGCAGGACTCCTTTAAACTGCCTCTCACTACTTCCAATGTACAGAAATCCTGAAAGCTGCTTCTCTTTTACACAGACTACTGAAAACCCGCATAGTGCGAAAGATTTCTCCCGTGCTACAGAACTACCGTAAAGTGTTTCCTACCCTCAGCATGCAGAACTCCTGTAAACTGCCTCTCACTACTTCCAATGTACAGAAATCCTGTAAGCTGCTTCTCTTTTACTCAGACTACTGAAAACCCGCATAGTGTGTAAGACTACTCCCATGCTAAAGAACTCCCATAAAGTGTTTCCTACACTCAGGATGCAGAACTCCTGTAAACTGCCTCTCACTACTTCCAATGTGCAGAAATCCTGTAAGCTGCTTCTCTTTTACTCAGACTACTGAAAACCCGCATAGTGCGTAAGACTACTCCCATGCTACAGAACTCCCATAAAGTGTTTGCTACCCTCAGGATGCAGAACTCCTGTAAACTGCCTCTCACTACTTCCAATGTACAGAAATCCTGTAAGCTGCTTCTCTTTTACTCAGACTACTGAAAACCCGCATAGTGCGTAAGACTACTCCCATGCTACAGAACTCCCGTAAAGTGTTTGCTAACCTCAGGATGCAGGACTGCTTTAAACTGCCTCTCACTACTTCCAATGTACAGAAATCCTGTAAGCTGCTTCTCTTTTACTCAGACTACTGAAAACCCGCATAGTGCGTAAGACTACTCCCATGCTACAGAACTCCCGTAATGTGTTTCCTACCCTCAGGATGCAGAACTCCTGTAAACTGCCTCTCAATACTTCCAATGTACAGAAATCCTGTAAGCTGCTTCTCTTTTACTCAGACTACTGAAAACCCGCATAAAGAGTAAGAATTCTCCCATGCTACAGAACTCCCGTAAAGTGTTTCCTACACTCAGGATGCAGAACTCCTGTAAACGGCCTCTCACTACTTCCAATGTACAGAAATCCTGTAAGCTGCTTCTCTTTTACTCAGACTACTGAAAACCTGCATAAAGAGTAAGAATTCTCCCATGCTACAGAACTCCCGTAAAGTGTTTCCTACTCTCAGGATGCAGAACTCCTGTAAACGGCTTCTCACTACTTCCAATGTACAGAAATCCTGTAAGCTGCTTCTCTTTTACTCAGACTACTGAAAACCCGCGTAGTGCGTAAGACTACTCCCATGCTACAGAACTCCCGTAAAGTGTTTCCTACTTTAAGGATGCAGGACTCCTTTAAACTGCCTCTCACTACTTCCAATGTACAGAAATCCTGTAAGCTGCTTCTCTTTTACACAAACTACTGAAAACCCGCATAGTGCGAAAGACTACTCCCGTGCTACAGAACTACCGTAAAGTGTTTCCTACCCTCAGCATGCAGAACTCCTGTAAACTGCCTCTCACTACTTCCAATGTACAGAAATCCTGTAAGCTGCTTCTCTTTTACTCAGACTACTGAAAACCCGCAGAGTGTGTAAGACTACTCCCATGCTACAGAACTCCCATAAAGTGTTTCCTACACTCAGGATGCAGAACTCCTGTAAACTGCCTCTCACTACTTCCAATGTGCAGAAATCCTGTAAGCTGCTTCTCTTTTACTCAGACTACTGAAAACCCGCATAGTGCGTAAGACTACTCCCATGCTACAGAACTCCCATAAAGTGTTTCCTACCCTCAGGATGCAGAACTCCTGTAAACTGCCTCTCACTACTTCCAATGTACAGAAATCCTGTAAGCTGCTTCTCTTTTACTCAGACTACTGAAAACCCGCATAGTGCGTAAGACTACTCCCATGCTACAGAACTCCCGTAAAATGTTTCCTACCCTCAGGATGCAGGACTGCTTTAAACTGCCTCTCACTACTTCCAATGTACAGAAATCCTGTAAGCTGCTTCTCTTTTACTCAGACTACTGAAAACCCGCATAAAGAGTAAGAATTCTCCCATGCTGCAGAACTCCCGTAAAGTGTTTCATACACTTAGGATGCAGAACTCCTGTAAACTGCCTCTCACTACTTCCAATGTACAGAAATCCTGTAAGCTGCTTCTCTTTTACTCAGACTACTGAAAACCCGCGTAGTGCGTAAGACTACTCCCATGCTACTGAACTCCCTTAAAGTGTTTCCGACACTTAGGATGCAGAACTCCTGTAAACAGCCTCTCACAACTTCCAATGTACAGAAATCCTGTAAGCTGCTTCTCTTTTACTCAGACTACTGAAAACCCGCATTGTTGCGTAAGACTACCCCCATGCTACAGAACTCCCCTAAAGTGTTTCCTACACTGAGGATGCAGAACTCCTGTAAACTGCCTCTCACTAGTTCCACTGTACAGAAATCCTGTAAGCTGCTTCTCTTTTACTCAGACTACTGAAAACCCGCATAGTGCGTAAGTTACTCCCATGCTTCAGAAATCCCGTAAAGTGTTTCCTACACTCAGGATGCAGAACTCCTGTAAACTGCCCCTTTCTAATTCCAATATACAGAAATCCTGTAAGCTGCTTCTCTTTTACTCAGACAACTAAAAACCCGCATAGTGCGTAAGACTACTCCCATGCTACAGAACTCCTGTAAAGTGTTTCCTACACTGGATGCAGAACTCCTGTAAACTGCCTCTCACTACTTCCAATGTACAGAAATCCTGAAAGCTGCTTCTTTTTTACTCAGACTACTGAAAACCCGCAGAGTGCGTAAGACTACTCCCATGCTACAGAACTCCCGTAAAGTGTTTCCTACCCTCAGGATGCAGAACTCCTTTAAACTGCCTCTCACTATTTCCAATGTACAGAAATCCTGTAAGCTGCTTCTCTTTTACTCAGACTACTGAAAACCCGCATAAAGAGTAAGAATTCTCCCATGCTACAGAACTCCCGTAAAGTGTTTCCTACACTCAGGATGCAGAACTCCTGTAAACGGCCTCTCACTACTTCCAATGTACAGAAATCCTGTAAGCTGCTTCTCTTTTACTCAGACTACTGAAAACCCGCATAAAGAGTAAGAATTCTCCCATGCTACAGAACTCCCATAAAGTGTTTGCTACCCTCAGGATGCAGAACTCCTGTAAACTGCCTCTCACTACTTCCAATGTACAGAAATCCTGTAAGCTGCTTCTCTTTTACTCAGACTACTGAAAACCCGCATAGTGCGTAAGACTACTCCCATGCTACAGAACTCCCGTAAAGTGTTTCCTACCCTCAGGATGCAGGACTGCTTTAAACTGCCTCTCACTACTTCCAATGTACAAAAATCCTGTAAGCTGCTTCTCTTTTACCCAGACTACTGAAAACTCACATAAAGAGTAAGAATTCTCCCATGCTGCAGAACTCCCGTAAAGTGTTTCCTACACTCAGGATGCGGAACTCCTGTAAACTGCCTCTCACTACTTCCAATGTACAGAAATCCTGTAAGCTGCTTTTCTTTTACTCAGACTACCGAAAACCCGCGTAGTGCGTAAGACTACTCCCATGCTACTGAACTCCCTTAAAGTGTTTCCTACACTTAGGATGCAGAACTCCTGTAAACAGCCTCCCACAACTTCCAATGTACAGAAATCCTGTAAGCTGCTTCTCTTTTACTCAGACTACTGAAACCCCGCATTGTTGCGTAAGACTACCCGCATGCTACAGAACTCCCGTAAAGTGTTTCCTACACTGGATGCAGAACTCCTGTAAACTGCCTCTCACTACTTCCACTGTACAGAAACCCTGTAAGCTGCTTCTCTTTTACTCAGACTACTGAAAACCCGCATAGTGCGTAAGACTACTCCCATGCTTCAGAAATCCCGTAAAGTGTTTCCTACACTCAGGATGCAGAACTCCTGTAAACTGCCCCTTTCTAATTCCAATGTACAGAAATCCTGTAAGCTGCTTCTCTTTTACTCAGACTACTAAAAACCCGCATAGTGCCTAAGACTACTCCCATGCTACTGAACTCCTGTAAGGTGTTTCCTACACTGGATGCAGAACTCCTGTAAACTGCCTCTCACTACTTCCAATGTACAGAAATCCTGAAAGCTGCTTCTTTTTTACTCAGACTACTGAAAACCCGCAGAGTGCGTAAGACTACTCCCATGCTACAGAACTCCCGTAAAGTGTTTCCTACACTCAGGATGCAGAACTCCTGTAAACTGCCTCTCACTACTTCCAATGTACAGAAATCCTGTAAGCTGCTTCTCTCTTACTCAGACTACTGAAAACCCGCATAGTGCGTAAGACTACTCCCATGCTACAGAACTCCCGTAAAGTGTTTTCTACCCTCAGTATGCAGGACTCCTTTAAACTGCCTCTCACTACTTCCAATGTACAGAAATCCTGTAAGCTGCTTCTCTTTTACCCAGACTACTGAAAACCCGCATAGTGCGTAAGACTACTCCCATGCTACAGAATTCCCGTAAAGTGTTTCCTACACTGAGGATGCAGAACTCCTGCAAACTGCCTCTCACTATTTCCAATGTACAGAAATCCTGTAAGCTGCTTCTCTTTTACTCAGACTACTGAAAACCCGCATAGTGCGTAAGACTACTCCCATGCTACAGAACTCCCATAAAGTGTTTCCTACACTCAGGATGCAGAACTCCTGTAAACTGCCTCTCACTACTTCCAATGTGCAGAAATCCTGTAAGCTGCTTCTCTTTTACTCAGACTACTGAAAACCCGCATAGTGCGTAAGACTACTCCCATGCTACAGAACTCCCGTAAAGTGTTTGCTAACCTCAGGATGCAGAACTCCTATAAACTGCCTCTCACTACTTCCAATGTACAGAAATCCTGTAAGCTGCTTCTCTTTTACTCAGACTACTGAAAACCCGCATAGTGCGTAAGACTACTCCCATGCTACAGAACTCCCGTAATGTGTTTCCTACCCTCAGGATGCAGAACTCCTGTAAACTGCCTCTCAATACTTCCAATGTACAGAAATCCTGTAAGCTGCTTCTCTTTTACTCAGACTACTGAAAACCCGCATAAAGAGTAAGAATTCTCCCATGCTACAGAACTCCCGTAAAGTGTTTCCTACACTCAGGATGCAGAACTCCTGTAAACGGCCTCTCACTACTTCCAATGTACAGAAATCCTGTAAGCTGCTTCTCTTTTACTCAGACTACTGAAAACCTGCATAAAGAGTAAGAATTCTCCCATGCTACAGAACTCCCGTAAAGTGTTTCCTACTCTCAGGATGCAGAACTCCTGTAAACGGCTTCTCACTACTTCCAATGTACAGAAATCCTGTAAGCTGCTTCTCTTTTACTCAGACTACTGAAAACCCGCGTAGTGCGTAAGACTACTCCCATGCTACAGAACTCCCGTAAAGTGTTTCCTACTTTAAGGATGCAGGACTCCTTTAAACTGCCTCTCACTACTTCCAATGTACAGAAATCCTGTAAGCTGCTTCTCTTTTACACAAACTACTGAAAACCCGCATAGTGCGAAAGACTACTCCCGTGCTACAGAACTACCGTAAAGTGTTTCCTACCCTCAGCATGCAGAACTCCTGTAAACTGCCTCTCACTACTTCCAATGTACAGAAATCCTGTAAGCTGCTTCTCTTTTACTCAGACTACTGAAAACCCGCAGAGTGTGTAAGACTACTCCCATGCTACAGAACTCCCATAAAGTGTTTCCTACACTCAGGATGCAGAACTCCTGTAAACTGCCTCTCACTACTTCCAATGTGCAGAAATCCTGTAAGCTGCTTCTCTTTTACTCAGACTACTGAAAACCCGCAGAGTGCGTAAGACTACTCCCATGCTACAGAACTCCCATAAAGTGTTTCCTACCCTCAGGATGCAGAACTCCTGTAAACTGCCTCTCACTACTTCCAATGTACAGAAATCCTGTAAGCTGCTTCTCTTTTACTCAGACTACTGAAAACCCGCATAGTGCGTAAGACTACTCCCATGCTACAGAACTCCCGTAAAATGTTTCCTACCCTCAGGATGCAGGACTGCTTTAAACTGCCTCTCACTACTTCCAATGTACAGAAATCCTGTAAGCTGCTTCTCTTTTACTCAGACTACTGAAAACCCGCATAAAGAGTAAGAATTCTCCCATGCTGCAGAACTCCCGTAAAGTGTTTCCTACACTTAGGATGCTGAACTCCTGTAAACTGCCTCTCACTACTTCCAATGTACAGAAATCCTGTAAGCTGCTTCTCTTTTACTCAGACTACTGAAAACCCGCGTAGTGCGTAAGACTACTCCCATGCTACTGAACTCCCTTAAAGTGTTTCCGACACTTAGGATGCAGAACTCCTGTAAACAGCCTCTCACAACTTCCAATGTACAGAAATCCTGTAAGCTGCTTCTCTTTTACTCAGACTACTGAAAACCCGCATTGTTGCGTAAGACTACCCCCATGCTACAGAACTCCCCTAAAGTGTTTCCTACACTGAGGATGCAGAACTCCTGTAAACTGCCTCTCACTACTTCCAATGTACAGAAATCCTGTAAGCTGCTTCTCTTTTACTCAGACTACTGAAAACCCGCATAGTGCGTAAGTTACTCCCATGCTTCAGAAATCCCGTAAAGTGTTTCCTACACTCAGGATGCAGAACTCCTGTAAACTGCCCCTTTCTAATTCCAATATACAGAAATCCTGTAAGCTGCTTCTCTTTTACTCAGACAACTAAAAACCCGCATAGTGCGTAAGACTACTCCCATGCTACAGAACTCCTGTAAAGTGTTTCCTACACTGGATGCAGAACTCCTGTAAACTGCCTCTCACTACTTCCAATGTACAGAAATCCTGAAAGCTGCTTCTTTTTTACTCAGACTACTGAAAACCCGCAGAGTGCGTAAGACTACTCCCATGCTACAGAACTCCCGTAAAGTGTTTCCTACCCTCAGGATGCAGAACTCCTTTAAACTGCCTCTCACTACTTCCAATGTACAGAAATCCTGTAAGCTGCTTCTCTTTTACTCAGACTACTGAAAACCCGCATAAAGAGTAAGAATTCTCCCATGCTACAGAACTCCCGTAAAGTGTTTCCTACACTCAGGATGCAGAACTCCTGTAAACGGCCTCTCACTACTTCCAATGTACAGAAATCCTGTAAGCTGCTTCTCTTTTACTCAGACTACTGAAAACCCGCATAAAGAGTAAGAATTCTCCCATGCTACAGAACTCCCGTAAAGTGTTTCCTACACTCAGGATGCAGAACTCCTGTAAACCGCCTCTCACTACTTCCAATGTACAGAAATCCTGTAAGCTGCTTCTCTTTTACTCAGACTACTGAAAACCCGCATAAAGAGTAAGAATTCTCCCATGCTACAGAACTCCCGTAAAGTGTTTCCTACACTCAGGATGCAGAACTCCTGTAAACCGCCTCTCACTACTTCCAATGTACAGAAATCCTGTAAGCTGCTTCTCTTTTACTCAGACTACTGAAAACCCGCGTAGTGCGTAAGGCTACTCCCATGCTACAGAACTCCCGTAAAGTGTTTCCTAGTTTAAGGATGCAGAACTCCTGTAAACTGCCTCTCACTACTTCCAATGTACAGAAATCCTGAAAGCTGCTTCTCTTTTACACAGACTACTGAAAACCCGCATAGTGCGAAAGACTACTCCCGGGCTACAGAACTACCGTAAAGTGTTTCCTACCCTCAGCATGCAGAACTCCTGTAAACTGCCTCTCACTACTTCCAATGTACAGAAATCCTGTAAGCTGCTTCTCTTTTACTCAGACTACTAAAAACCCGCAGAGTGTGTAAGACTACACCCATGCTACAGAACTCCCATAAAGTGTTTCCTACACTCAGGATGCAGAACTCCTGTAAACTGCCTCTCACTACTTCCAATGTGCAGAAATCCTGTAAGCTGCTTCTCTTTTACTCAGACTACTGAAAACCCGCATAGTGCGTAAGAGTACTCCCATGCTACAGAACTCCCATAAAGTGTTTGCTACCCTCAGGATGCAGAACTCCTGTAAACTGCCTCTCACTACTTCCAATGTACAGAAATCCTGTAAGCTGCTTCTCTTTTACTCAGACTACTGAAAACCCGCATAGTGCGTAAGACTACTCCCATGCTACAGAACTCCCGTAAAGTGTTTCCTACCCTCAGGATGCAGGACTGCTTTAAACTGCCTCTCACTACTTCCAATGTACAGAAATCCTGTAAGCTGCTTCTCTTTTACTCAGACTACTGAAAACCCGCATAAAGAGTAAGAATTCTCCCATGCTGCAGAACTCCCGTAAAGTGTTTCCTACACTTAGGATGCAGAACTCCTGTAAACTGCCTCTCACTACTTCCAATGTACAGAAATCCTGTAAGCTGCTTCTCTTTTACTCAGACTACTGAAAACCCGCGTAGTGCGTAAGACTACTCCCATGCTACTGAACTCCCTTAAAGTGTTTCCTACACTCAGGATGCAGAACTCCTGTAAACAGCCTCTCACAACTTCCAATGTACAGAAATCCTGTAAGCTGCTTCTCTTTTACTCAGACTACTGAAAACCCGCATTGTTGCGTAAGAGTACCCCCATGCTACAGAACTCCCGTAAAGTATTTCCTACACTCAGGATGCAGAACTCCTGTAAACTGCCTCTCACTACTTCCAATGTACAGAAATCCTGTAAGCTGCTTCTCTTTTACTCAGAATACTGAAAACCCGCATAGTGCGTAAGACTACTCCCATGCTACAGAAATCCCGTAAAGTGTTTCCTACACTCAGGATGCAGAACTCCTGTAAACAGCCTCTCACTAGTTCCAATGTACAGAAATCCTGTAAGCTGCTTCTCTTTTACTCAGACTACTGAAAACCCGCATAAAGAGTAAGAATTCTCCCATGCTAGGAACTCCCGTAAAGTGTTTCCTACACTCAGCATGCAGAACTCCTATAAACTACCTCTCACTTCTTCCAATGTACAGAAATCCTGTAAGCTGCTTCTCTTTTACTCAGACTACTGAAAACCCGCGTAGTGCGTAAGACTACTCCCATGCTACAGAACTCCCGTAAAGTGTTTCCTACACTCAGGATGCAGAACTCCTGTAAACTGACTCTCACTACTTCCAATGTACACAAATCCTGTAAGCTGGTTCTCTTTTACTCAGACTACTGAAAACCCGCATAGTGCGTAAGACTACCCCATGCTGCAGAACTCCCGTAAAGTGTTTCCTACCCTCAGGATGCAGGACACCTATAAACTGACTCTCACTACTTCCAATGTACAGAAATCCTGTAAGCTGCTTCTCTTTTACTCAGACTACTGAAAACCCGCATAGTGCGTAAGACTACTCCCATGCTACAGAACTCCCGTAAAGTGTTTCCTACACTTAGGATGCAGAACTCCTGTAAACTGCCTCTCACTACTTCCAATGTACAGAAATCCTGTAAGCTGCTTCTCTTTTACTCAGACTACTGAAAACCCGCATAGTGCGTAAGACTACCCCCATGCTGCAGGACTCCCGTAAAGTGTTTCCTACACTGGATGCAGAACTCCTGTAAACTGCCTCTCACTACTTCCAATGTACAGAAATCCTGTAAGCTGCTTCTCATTTTTTAAACTACTGAAAACCCGCATTGTGTGTAAGACTACTCCCATGCTACAGAACTCCCGTAAAGTGTTTCCTACACTCAGGATGCAGAACTCCTGTAAACTGCCTCTCACTACTTCCAATGTACAGAAATCCTGTAAGCTCCTTACTTTTACTCAGACTACTGAAAACCCGCATAGTGCGTAAGACTACTCCCATGCTACAGAACTCCCGTAAAGTGTTTCCTACTTTAAGGATGCAGAACTCCATTAAACTGCCTCTCACTACTTCCAATGTACAGAAATCCTGTAAGCTGCTTCTCTTTCACTCAGACTAATGAAAACCCGCATAGTGCGTAAGACTACTCCCATGCTACAGAACTCCCGTAAAGTGTTTCCTATTTTAAGGATGCAGAACTCCATTAAACTGCCTTTCACTACTTCCAATGTACAGAAATCCTGTAAGCTGCTTCTCTTTTACTCAGACTACTGAAAACCCGCATAGTGCGTAAGACTACTCCTATGCAACAGAACTCCCGTAAAGTGTTTTCTACCCTCAGTATGCAGGACTCCTTTAAACTGCCTCTCACTACTTCCAATGTACAGAAATCCTGTAAGCTGCTTCTCTTTTACTCAGACTACTGAAAACCCGCATAGTGCGTAAGACTACTCCCATGCTACAGAACTCCCGTAAAGTGTTTCCTACCCTCAGGATGCAGAACTCCTGTAAACTGCCTCTCACTACTTCCAATGTACAGAAATCCTGTAAGCTGCTTCTCTTTTACTCAGACTACTAAAAACCCGCATAGTGCGTAAGACTACTCCCATGCTACAGAACTCCCGTAAAGTGTTTCCTACACTCAGGATGCAGGACTCCTGTAAACTGCCTCTCACTGCTTCCAATGTGCAGAAATCCTGTATGCTGCTTCTCTTTTACTCAGACTACTGAAAACACGCATAGTGCGTAAGACTACTCCCATGCTACAGAACTCCCGTAAAGTGTTTCCTTCACTCAGGATGCAGAACTCCTGTAAACTGCCTCTCACTACTTCCAATGTACAGAAATCCTGTAAGCTGCTTCTCTTTTACTCAGACTACTGAAAACCCACATAGTGCGTAAGACTACTCCCATGCTACAGAACTCCCGTAAAGTGTTTCCTACCCTCAGCATGCAGGACTCCTGTAAACTGCCTCTCACTACTTCCAATGTACAGAAGTCCTGTAAGTTGCTTCTCTTTTACTCAGACTACTGAAAACCCGCATAGTGCGTAAGACTACTCCCATACTACTGAACTCCCGTAAAGTGTTTCCTACACTTAGGATGCAGAACTCCTGTAAACTGCCTCTCACTACTTCCAATGTACAGAAATCCTGTAAGCTGCTTCTCTTTTACTCAGACTACTGAAAACCCGCATTGTTGCGTAAGACTACTCCCATGCTACAGAACTCCCGTAAAGTGTTTCCTACACTGGATGCAGAACTCCTGTAAACTGCCTCTCACTACTTCCAATGGACAGAAATCCTGTAAGCTGCTTCTCTTTTTTCAGACTACTGAAAACCCGCATTGTGTGTAAGACTACTCCCATGCTGCAGAACTCCCGTAAAGTGTTTCCTACTTTAAGGATGCAGAACTCCATTAAACTGCCTTTCACTACTTCCAATGTACAGAAATCCTGTAAGCTGCTTCTCTTTTACTCAGACTACTGAAAACCCGCATAGTGCGTAAGACTACTCCTATGCAACAGAATTCCCGTAAAGTGTTTTCTACCCTCAGTATGCAGGACTCCTTTAAACTGCCTCTCACTACTTCCAATGTACAGAAATCCTGTAAGCTGCTTCTCTTTTACCCAGACTACTGAAAACCCGCATAATGCGTAAGACTACTCCCATGCTACAGAACTCCCGTAAAGTGTTTCCTACACTGAGGATGCAGGACTCCTGTAAACTGCCTCTCACTACTTCCAATGTACAGAAATCCTGTAAGCTGCTTCTCTTTTACTCAGACTACTGAAAACCCGCATAGTGCGTAAGACTACTCCCATGCTACAGAACTCCCGTAAAGTGTTTCCTACACTCAGGATGCAGAACTCCTGTAAACTGCCTCTCACTACTTCCAATGTGCAGAAATCCTGTAAGCTGCTTCTCTTTTACTCAGACTACTGAAAACCCGCATAGTGCGTAAGACTACTCCCATGCTACAGAACTCCTTTAAAGTGTTTCCTACAATGGATGCAGAACTCCTGTAAACTGCCTCTCAGTACTTCCAATGTACAGAAATCCTGTAAGCTGCTTCTCTTTTACTCAGACTACTGAAAACCCGCATAGTGCGTAAGACTACTCCCACGCTACAGAACTCCCGTAAAGTGTTTCCTACCCTCAGGATGCAGGACTGCTTTAAACTGCCTCTCACTAATTCCAATGTACAGAAATCCTGTAAGCTGCTTCTCTTTTACTCAGACTACTGAAAACCCGCATAAAGAGTAAGAATTCTCCCATGCTACAGAACTCCCGTAAAGTGTTTCCTACACTCAGGATGCAGAACTCCTGTAAACTGCCTCTCACTACTTCCAATGTACAGAAATCCTGTAAGCTGCTTCACTTTTACTCAGACTACTGAAAACCCGCGTAGTGCGTAAGAATACTCCCATGCTACTGAACTCCCTTAAAGTGTTTCCTACACTTAGGATGCAGAACTCCTGTAAACTGCCTCTCACTACTTCCAATGTACAGAAATCCTGTAAGCTGCTTTTCTTTTACTCAGACTACTGAAAACCCGCATAGTGCGTAAGACTACTCCCATGCTACAGAAATCCCGTAAAGTGTTTCCTACACTCAGGATGCAGAACTCCTGTAAATTGCCCCTTTCTAATTCCAATATACAGAAATCCTGTAAGCTGCTTCTCTTTTACTCAGACTACTAAAAACCCGCATAGTGCGTAAGACTACTCCCATGCTACAGAACTCCTGTAAAGTGTTTCCTACACTCAGGATGCAGAACTCCTGTAAACTGCCTGTCACTACTTCCAATGTACAGAAATCCTGAAAGCTGCTTCTTTTTTACAAAGACTACTGAAAACCCGCATAGTGCGTGACTACTCCCATGCTACAGAACTCCCGTAAAGTGTTTCCTACACTCAGGATGCCGAACTCCTGTAAACTGCCTCTCACTAATCCAATGTACAGAAATCCTGTAAGCTGCTTCTCTTTTACTCAGACTACTGAAAACCCGCATAGTGCGTAAGACTACTCCCATGCTACAGAACTCCCGTAATGTGTTTCCTACACTCAGGATGCAGAACTCCTGTAAACTGCCTCTCACTACTTCCAATGTACAGAAATCCTGTAAGCTGCTTCTCTTTTTTCAGACTACTGAAAACCCGCATTGTGTGTAAGACTACTCCCATGCTACAGAACTCCCGTAAAGTGTTTCCTACTTTAAGGATACAGAACTCCATTAAACTGCCTTTCACTACTTCCAATGTACAGAAATCCTGTAAGCTGCTTCTCTTTTACTCAGACTACTGAAAACCCGCATAGTGCGTAAGACTACTCCCATGCTACAGAACTCCCGTAAAATGTTTGCTACCCTCAGGATGCAGAACTCCTGTAAACTGCCTCTCACTACTTCCAATGTGCAGAAATCCTGTAAGCTGCTTCTCTTTTACACAGACTACTGAAAACCCGCATAGTGCGTAAGACTACTCCCATGCTACAGAACTCCCGTAAAGTGTTTCCTACACTCAGGATGCAGAACTCCTGTAAACTGCCTCTCACTACTTCCAATGTGCAGAAATCCTGTAAGCTGCTTCTCTTTTACTCAGACTACTGAAAACCCGCATAGTGCGTAAGACTACTCCCATGCTACAGAACTCCCGTAAAATGTTTGCTACCCTCAGGATGCAGAACTCCTGTAAACTGCCTCTCACTACTTCCAATGTGCAGAAATCCTGTAAGCTGCTTCTCTTTTACTCAGACTACTGAAAACCCGCATAGTGCGTAAGACTACTCCCATGCTACAGAACTCCCGTAAAGTGTTTCCTACACTCAGGATGCAGAACTCCTGTAAACTGCCTCTCACTACTTCCAATGTACAGAAATCCTGTAAGCTGCTTCTCTTTTACTCAGACTACTGAAAACCCGCATTGTTGCGTAAGACTACTCCCATGCTACAGAACTCCCGTAAAGTGTTTCCTACACTGGATGCAGAACTCCTGTAAACTGCCTCTCACTACTTCCAATGTACAGAAATCCTGTAAGCTGCTTCTCTTTTTTCAGACTACTGAAAACCCGCATTGTGTGTAAGACTCCTCCCATGCTACAGAACTCCCGTAAAGTGTTTCCTACACTGAGGATGCAGAACTCCTGTAAACTGCCTCTCACTACTTCCAATGTACAGAAATCCTGTAAGCTGCTTCTCTTTTACTCAGACTACTTAAAACCCGCATAGTGCGTAAGACTACTCCCATGCTACAGAACTCCCGTAACGTGTATGCTACCCTCAGGATGCAGAACTCCTGTAAACTGCCTCTCACTACTTCCAATGTACAGAAATCCTGTAAGCTGCTTCTCTTTTACTCAGACTACTGAAAACCCACACAGTGTGTAAGACTACTCCCATGCTACAGAACTTCCGTAAAGTGTTTCCTACACTCAGGATGCAGAACTCCTGTAAACTGCCTCTCACTACTTCCAATGTACAGAAATCCTGTAAGCTCCTTACTTTTACTCAGACTACTGAAAACCCGCATAGTGCGTAAGACTACTCCCATGCTACAGAACTCACGTAAAGTGTTTCCTACCCTCAGGATGCAGGACTCCTGTAAACTGCCTCTCACTACTTCCAATGTACAGAAATCCTGTAAGCTGCTTCTCTTTTACTCAGACTACTGAAATCCCGCATAGTGCGTAAGACTACTCCCATGCTACTGAACTCCCGTAAAGTGTTTCCTACACTTAGGATGCAGAACTCCTGTAAACTGCCTCTCACTACTTCCAATGTACAGAAATCCTGTAAGCTGCTTCACTTTTACTCAGACTACTGAAAACCCACGTAGTGCGTAAGACTACTGCCATGCTACTGAACTCCCTTAAAGTGTTTCCTACACTTAGGATGCAGAACTCCTGTAAACAGCCCCTCACTACTTCCAATGTACAGAAATCCTGTAAGCTGCTTCTCTTTTACTCAGACCACTGAAAACCCGCATTGTTGCGTAAGACTACCCCCATGCTACAGAACTCCCGTAAAGTGTTTCCTACAATCAGGATGCAGAACTCCTGTAAACTAGCTCTCACTACTTCCAATGTACAGAAATCCTGTAAGCTGCTTCTCTTTTACTCAGACTACTGAAAACACACATAGTGCGTAAGACTACTCCCATGCTACAGAAATCCCGTAAAGTGTTTCCTACACTCAGGATGCAGAACTCCTGTAAACTGCCCCTTTCTAATTCCAATATACAGAAATCCTGTAAGCTGCTTTTCTTTTACTCAGACTACTAAAAACCCGCATAGTGCGTAAGACTACTCCCATGCTAAAGAACTCCTGTAAAGTGTTTCCTA
Organism: Oryctolagus cuniculus; assembly: GCF_964237555.1. Taxonomy (NCBI): domain Eukaryota; kingdom Metazoa; phylum Chordata; class Mammalia; order Lagomorpha; family Leporidae; genus Oryctolagus; species Oryctolagus cuniculus. Next base: position 1,495,387 of record NC_091451.1, read on the forward strand.
CACTGGATGCAGAAATCCTGTAAACTGCCTCTCACTACTTCCAATGTACAGAAATCCTGAAAGCTGCTTCTTTTTTACAAAGACTACTTAAAACCCGCATAGTGCGTAAGACTACTCCCATGCTACAGAACTCCCATAAAGTGTTTCCTACACTCAGGATGCAGAACTCCTGTAAACTGCCTCTCACTACTTCAAATGTACAGAAATCCTGTAAGCTGCTTCTCTTTTACTCAGACTACTGAAAACCCGCATAGTGCGTAAGACTACTCCCATTCTACAGAACTCCCGTAAAGTGTTTCCTACCCTCAGGATGCAGAACTCCTGTAAACTGCCTCTCACTACTTCCAATGTACAGAAATCCTGTAAGCTGCTTCTCTTTTACTCAGACTACTGAAAACCCGCATAGTGCGTAAGACAACTCCCATGCTACAGAACTCCTGTAAAGTGTTTCCTACACTGGATGCAGAACTCCTGTAAACTGCCTCTCACTACTTCCAATGTACAGAAATCCTGTAAGCTGCTTCTCTTTTACTCAGACTACTGAAAACCCGCATAGTGAGTAAGACTACTCCCATGCTACAGACCTCCCGTAAAGTGTTTCCTACCCTCAGGATGCAGAACTCCTGTAAACTGCCTCTCCCTACTTCCAGTGTACAGAAATCCTGAAACCTGCTTCTCTTATACTCAGGCTACTGAAAACACGCATAGTGCGTAAGACAACTCCCATGCTACAGAACTCCTGTAAAGTGTTTCCTACACTGGATGCAGAACTCCTGTAAACTGCCTCTCACTACTTCCAATGTACAGAAATCCTGTAAGCTGCTTCTCTTTTACTCAGACTACTGAAAACCCGCATAGTGCGTAAGACTACTCCCCTGCTACAGAACTCCCGTAAAGTGTTTTCTACACTCAGGATGCAGAACTCCTGTAAACTGCCTCTAACTACTTCCAATGTACAGAAATCCTGTAAGCTGCTTCTCTTTTACTCAGACTACTGAAAACCCGCATAGTGCGTAAGACTACTCCCATGCTACAGAACTCCCGTAAAGTGTTTTCTACCCTCAGTATGCAGGACTCCTTTAAACTGCCTCTCACTACTTCCAATGTACAGAAATCCTGTAAGCTGCTTCTCTTTTACTCAGACTACTGAAAACCCGCATAGTGCGTAAGACTACTCCCATGCTACAGAACTCCCGTAAAGTGTTTCCTACCCTCAGGATGAAGAACTGTAAACTGCCTCTCACTACTTCCAATGTATAGAAATCCTGTAAGCTGCTTCTCTTTTATTCAGACTACTGAAAATCCGCATAGTGCGTAAGACTACTCCCATGCTACAGAACTCCTGTAAAGTGTTTCCTACACTGGATGCAGAACTCCTGTAAACTGCCTCTCACTACTTCCAATGTACAGAAATCCTGTAAGCTGCTTCTCTTTTACTCAGACTACTGAAAACCCGCATAGTGCGTAAGACTACTCTCCTGCTACAGACCTCCCGAAAAGTGTTTCCTACCCTCAGGATGCAGGACTCCTTTAAACTGCCTCTCCCCACTTCCAGTGCACAGAAATCCTGTAAGCTGCTTCTCTTTTTTCAGACTACTGAAAACCCGCATAAAGAATAAGAATTCTCCCATGCTACAGAACTCCCGTAAAGTGTTTCCTACCCTCAGGATGCAGAACTCCTGTAAACTGCCTCTCACTACTTCCAATGTACAGAAATCCTGTAAGCTGCTTCTCTTTTACTCAGACTACTGAAAACCCGCATAGTGCGTAAGATTACTCCCATGCTACAGAACTCCTGTAAAGTGTTTCCTACACTGGATGCAGAACTCCTGTAAACTGCCTCTCACTACTTCCAATGTACAGAAATCCAGTAAGCTGCTTCTCTTTTACTCAGACTACTGAAAACCCGCATAGTGCGTAAGACTACTCCCATGCTACAGAACTCACGTAAAGTGTTTCCTACCCTCAGGATGCAGGACTCCTGTAAACTGCCTCTCACTACTTCCAATGTACAGAAATCCTGTAAGCTGCTTCTCTTTTACTCAGACTACTGAAATCCCGCATAGTGCGTAAGACTACTCCCATGCTACTGAACTCCCGTAAAGTGTTTCCTACACTTAGGATGCAGAACTCCTGTAAACTGCCTCTCACTACTTCCAATGTACAGAAATCCTGTAAGCTGCTTCTCTTTTACTCAGACTACTGAAAACCCGCATTGTTGCGTAAGACTACCCCCATGCTATAGAACTCCAGTAAAGTGTTTCCTACACTGGATGCAGAACTCCTGTAAACTGCCTCTCACTACTTCCAATGTACAGAAATCCTGTAAGCTGCTTCTCTTTTTTCAGACTACTGAAAACCCGCATTGTGTGTAAGACTCCTCCCATGCTACAGAACTCCCGTAAAGTGTTTCCTACACTGAGGATGCAGAACTCCTGTAAACTGCCTCTCACTACTTCCAATGTACAGAAATCCTGTAAGCTGCTTCTCTTTTACTCAGACTACTTAAAACCCGCATAGTGCGTAAGACTACTCCCATGCTACAGAACTCCCGTAACGTGTATGCTACCCTCAGGATGCAGAACTCCTGTAAACTGCCTCTCACTACTTCCAATGTACAGAAATCCTGTAAGCTGCTTCTCTTTTACTCAGACTACTGAAAACCCACACAGTGTGTAAGACTACTCCCATGCTACAGAACTTCCGTAAAGTGTTTCCTACACTCAGGATGCAGAACTCCTGTAAACTGCCTCTCACTACTTCCAATGTACAGAAATCCTGTAAGCTCCTTACTTTTACTCAGACTACTGAAAACCCGCATAGTGCGTAAGACTACTCCCATGCTACAGAACTCCCGTAAAGTGTTTCCTACACTCAGGATGCAGAACTCCTGTAAACTGCCTCTCACTACTTCCAATGTACAGAAATCCTGTAAGCTGCTTCTCTTTTACTCAGACTACTGAAAACCCGCATAAAGAGTAAGAATTCTCCCATGCTACAAAACTCCCGTAAAGTGTTTCCTACACTCAGGATGCAGAACTCCTGTAAACTGCCTCTCACTACTTCCAATGTACAGAAATCCTGTAAGCTGCTTCACTTTTACTCAGACTACTGAAAACCCGCGTAGTGCGTAAGACTACTCCCATGCTACTGAACTCCCTTAAAGTGTTTCCTACACTTAGGATGCAGAACTCCTGTAAACTGCCTCTCACTACTTCCAATGTACAGAAATCCTGTAAGCTGCTTCTCTTTTACTCAGACCACTGAAAACCCGCATTGTTGCGTAAGACTTCCCCCATGCTACAGAACTCCCGTAAAGTGTTTCCTACACTCAGGATGCAGAACTCCTGTAAACTGCCTCTCACTACTTCCAATGTACAGAAATCCTGTAAGCTGCTTCTCTTTTACTCAGACTACTGAAAACACACATAGTGCGTAAGACTACTCCCATGCTACAGAAATCCCGTAAAGTGTTTCCTACACTCAGGATGCAGAACTCCTGTAAACTGCCCCTTTCTAATTCCAATATACAGAAATCCTGTAAGCTGCTTCTCTTTTACTCAGACTACTAAAAACCCGCATAGTGCGTAAGACTACTCCCATGCTAAAGAACTCCTGTAAAGTGTTTCCTACACTGGATGCAGAACTCCTGTAAACTGCCTCTCACTACTTCCAATGTACAGAAATCCTGAAAGCTGCTTCTTTTTTACAAAGACTACTTAAAACCCGCATAGTGCGTAAGACTACTCCCATGCTACAGAACTCCCATAAAGTGTTTCCTACACTCAGGATGCAGAACTCCTGTAAACTGCCTCTCACTACTTCAAATGTACAGAAATCCTGTAAGCTGCTTCTCTTTTACTCAGACTACTGAAAACCCGCATAGTGCGTAAGACTACTCCCATGCTACAGAACTCCCGTAAAGTGTTTCCTACACTCAGGATGCAGAACTCCTGTAAACTGCCTCTCAATACTTCCAATGTACAGAAATCCTGTAAGCTGCTTCTCTTTTACTCAGACTACTGAAAACCCGCATAGTGCGTAAGACAACTCCCATGCTACAGAACTCCTGTAAAGTGTTTCCTACACTGGATGCAGAACTCCTGTAAACTGCCTCTCACTACTTCCAATGTACAGAAATCCTGTAAGCTGCTTCTCTTTTGCTCAGACTACTGAAAACCCGCATAGTGAGTAAGACTACTCCCATGCTACAGACCTCCCGTAAAGTGTTTCCTACCCTCAGGATGCAGAACTCCTGTAAACTGCCTCTCCCTACTTCCAGTGTACAGAAATCCTGAAACCTGCTTCTCTTATACTCAGGCTACTGAAAACACGCATAGTGCGTAAGACTACTCCCATGCTACAGAACTCCCGTAAAGCGTTTCCTACACTCAGGATGCAGAACTCCTGTAAACTGCTTCTCACTACTTCCAATGTACAGAAATCCTGTAAGCTGCTTCTCTTTTAATCAGACAACTGAAAACCCGCATAGTGCGTAAGACTACCCCCATGCTACAGAACTCCCGTAAAGTGTTTCCTACACTCAGGATGAAGAACTCATGTAAACTGCCTCTCACTACTTCCAATGTACAGAAATCCTGTAAGCTGCTTCTCTTTTACTCAGACTACTGAAAACCCGCATAGTGCGTAAGACTACTCCCCTGCTACAGAACTCCCGTAAAGTGTTTTCTACACTCAGGATGCAGAACACCTGTAAACTGCCTCTAACTACTTCCAATGTACAGAAATCCTGTAAGCTGCTTCTCTTTTACTCAGACTACTGAAAACCCGCATAGTGCGTAAGACTACTCCCATGCTACAGAACTCCCGTAAAGTGTTTCCTACCCTGAGGATGAAGAACTGTAAACTGCCTCTCACTACTTCCAATGTATAGAAATCCTGTAAGCTGCTTCTCTTTTACTCAGACTACTGAAAATCCGCATAGTGCGTAAGACTACGCCCATGCTACAGAACTCCCGTAAAGTGTTTCCTACACTGGATGCAGAACTCCTGTAAACTGCCTCTCACTACTTCCAATGTACAGAAATCCTATAAGCTGCTTCTCTTTTACTCAGACTACTGAAATCCCGCATAGTGCGTAAGACTACTCCCATGCTAAAGAACTCCCGTAAAGTGTTTCCTACTTTAAGGATGCAGGACTCCTTTAAACTGCCTCTCACTACTTCCAATGTACAGAAATCCTGTAAGCTGCTTCACTTTTACTCAGACTACTGAAAACCCGCATAGTGCGTAAGACTACTCCCATGCTACTGAACTCCCTTAAAGTGTTTCCTACACTTAGGATGCAGAACTCCTGTAAACTGCCTCTCACTACTTCCAATGTACAGAAATCCTGTAAGCTGCTTCTCTTTTACTCAGACCACTGAAAACCCGCATTGTTGCGTAAGACTACCCCCATGCTACAGAACTCCCGTAAAGTGTTTCCTACACTCAGGATGCAGAACTCCTGTAAACTGCCTCTCACTACTTCCAATGTACAGAAATCCTGTAAGCTGCTTCTCTTTTACTCAGACTACTGAAAACACACATAGTGCGTAAAACTACTCCCATGCTACAGAAATCCCGTAAAGTGTTTCCTACACTCAGGATGCAGAACTCCTGTAAACTGCCCCTTTCTAATTCCAATATACAGAAATCCTGTAAGCTGCTTCTCTTTTACTCAGACTACTAAAAACCCGCATAGTGCGTAAGACTACTCCCATGCTAAAGAACTCCTGTAAAGTGTTTCCTACACTGGATGCAGAACTCCTGTAAACTGCCTCTCACTACTTCCAATGTACAGAAATCCTGAAAGCTGTTTCTTTTTTACAAAGACTACTTAAAACCCGCATAGTGCGTAAGACTACTCCCATGCTACAGAACTCCCATAAAGTGTTTCCTACACTCAGGATGCAGAACTCCTGTAAACTGCCTCTCACTACTTCAAATGTACAGAAATCCTGTAAGCTGCTTCTCTTTTACTCAGACTACTGAAAACCCGCATAGTGCGTAAGACTACTCCCATGCTACAGAACTCCCGTAAAGTGTTTCCTACCCTCAGGATGCAGAACTCCTGTAAACTGCCTCTCACTACTTCCAATGTACAGAAATCCTGTAAGCTGCTTCTCTTTTACTCAGACTACTGAAAACCCGCATAGTGCGTAAGAAAACTCCCATGCTACAGAACTCCTGTAAAGTGTTTCCTACACTGGATGCAGAACTCCTGTAAACTGCCTCTCACTACTTCCAATGTACAGAAATCCTGTAAGCTGCTTCTCTTTTGCTCAGACTACTGAAAACCCGCATAGTGCTTAAGACTAGTCCCATGCTACAGACCTCCCGTAAAGTGTTTCCTACCCTCAGGATGCAGAACTCCTGTAAACTGCCTCTCCCTACTTCCAGTGTACAGAAATCCTGAAACCTGCTTCTCTTATACTCAGGCTACTGAAAACACGCATAGTGCGTAAGACTACTCCCATGCTACAGAACTCCCGTAAAGCGTTTCCTACACTCAGGATGCAGAACTCCTGTAAACTGCTTCTCACTACTTCCAATGTACAGAAATCCTGTAAGCTGCTTCTCTTTTACTCAGACTACTGAAAACCCGCATAGTGCGTAAGACTACTCCCCTGCTACAGAACTCCCGTAAAGTGTTTTCTACACTCAGGATGCAGAACACCTGTAAACTGCCTCTAACTACTTCCAATGTACAGAAATCCTGTAAGCTGCTTCTCTTTTACTCAGACTACTGAAAACCCGCATAGTGCGTAAGACTACTCCCATGCTACAGAACTCCCGTAAAGTGTTTTCTACCCTCAGTATGCAGGACTCCTTTAAACTGCCTCTCACTACTTCCAATGTACAGAAATCCTGTAAGCTGCTTCTCTTTTACTCAGACTACTGAAAACCCGCATAGTGCGTAAGACTACTCCCATGCTACAGAACTCCCGTAAAGTGTTTCCTACCCTCAGGATGAAGAACTGTAAACTGCCTCTCACTACTTCCAATGTATAGAAATCCTGTAAGCTGCTTCTCTTTTACTCAGACTACTGAAAATCCGCATAGTGTGTAAGACTACTCCCATGCTACAGAACTACCGTAAAGTGTTTCCTACACTGGATGCAGAACTCCTGTAAACTGCCTCTCACTACTTCCAATGTACAGAAATCCTGTAAGCTGCTTCTCTTTTACTCAGACTACTGAAAACCCGCATAGTGCGTAAGACTACTCTCCTGCTACAGACCTCCCGTAAAGTGTTTCCTACCCTCAGGATGCAGGACTCCTTTAAACTGCCTCTCCCCACTTCCAGTGCACAGAAATCCTGTAAGCTGCTTCTCTTTTACTCAGACTACTGAAAACCCGCATAAAGAATAAGAATTCTCCCATGCTACAGAAATCCCGTAAAGTGTTTCCTACTCTCAGGATGCAGAACTCCTGTAAACTGCCTCTCACTACTTCCAATGTACAGAAATCCTGTAAGCTGCTTCTCTTTTACTCAGACTACTGAAAACCCGCATAGTGCGTAAGATTACTCCCATGCTACAGAACTCCCGTAAAGTGTTTCCTACACTGGATGCAGAACTCCTGTAAACTGCCTCTCACTACTTCCAATGTACAGAAATCCAGTAAGCTGCTTCTCTTTTACTCAGACTACTGAAAACCCGCATAGTGCGTAAGACTACTCCCATGCTACAGAACTCCCGTAAAGTGTTTCCTACCCTCAGGATGCAGGACTCCTGTAAACTGCCTCTCACTACTTCCAATGTACAGAAATCCTGTAAGCTGCTTCTCTTTTACACAGACTACTGAAAACCCACATAGTGCGTAAGCCTACTCCCATGCTACTGAACTCCCGTAAAGTGTTTCCTACACTTAGGATGCAGAACTCCTGTAAACTACCTCTCACTACTTCCAATGTACAGAAATCCTTTAAGCTGCTTCTCTTTTACTCAGACTACTGAAAACCCGCATTGTTGCGTAAGACTACCCCCATGCTATAGAACTCCCGTAAAGTGTTTCCTACACTGGATGCAGAACTCCTGTAAACTGCCTCTCACTACTTCCAATGTACAGAAATCCTGTAAGCTGCTTCTCTTTTTTCAGACTACTGAAAACCCGCATTGTGTGTAAGACTCCTCCCATGCTACAGAACTCCCGTAAAGTGTTTCCTACACTCAGGATGCAGAACTCCTGTAAACTGCCTCTCACTACTTCCAATGTACAGAAATCCTGTAAGCTGCTTCTCTTTTACACAGACTACTGAAAACCCGCATAGTGCGTAAGACTACTCCCATGCTACAGAACTCCCGTAAAGTGTTTCCTACCCTCAGGATGAAGAACTGTAAACTGCCTCTCACTACTTCCAATGTATAGAAATCCTGTAAGCTGCTTCTCTTTTACTCAGACTACTGAAAATCCGCATAGTGCGTAAGACCACTCCCATGCTACAGAACTCCTGTAAAGTGTTTCCTACACTGGATGCAGAACTCCTGTAAACTGCCTCTCACTACTTCCAATGTACAGAAATCCTGTAAGCTGCTTCTCTTTTACTCAGACTACTGAAAACCCGCATAGTGCGTAAGACTACTCCCATGCTACAGAACTCCCGTAAATTGTTTCCTACCCTCAGGATGAAGAACTGTAAACTGCCTCTCACTACTTCCAATGTACAGAAATCCTGTAAGCTGCTTCTCTTTTACACAGACTACTGAAAACCCGCATAGTGCGTAAGACTACTCCCATGCTACAGAACTCCTGCAAAGTGTTTCCTACCCTCAGGATGAAGAACTGTAAACTGCCTCTCACTACTTCCAATGTATAGAAATCCTGTAAGCTGCTTCTCTTTTACTCAGACTACTGAAAATCCGCATAGTGCGTAAGACTACTCCCATGCTACAGAACTCCTGTAAAGTGTTTCCTACACTGGATGCAGAACTCCTGTAAACTGCCTCTCACTACTTCCAATGTACAGAAATCCTGTAAGCTGCTTCTCTTTTACTCAGACTACTGAAAACCCGCATAGTGCGTAAGACTACTCCCCTGCTACAGACCTCCCGTAAAGTGTTTCCTACCCTCAGGATGCAGGACTCCTTTAAACTGCCTCTCCCCACTTCCAGTGTACAGAAATCCTGTAAGCTGCTTCTCTTTTACTCAGACTACTGAAAACCCGCATAAAGAATAAGAATTCTCCCATGCTACAGAACTCCCGTAAAGTGTTTCCTACCCTCAGGATGCAGAACTCCTGTAAACTGCCTCTCACTACTTCCAATGTACAGAAATCCTGTAAGCTGCTTCTCTTTTACTCAGACTACTGAAAACCCGCATAGTGCGTAAGACTACTCCCATGCTACAGAACTCCCGTTAAGTGTTTCCTACACTGGATGCAGAACTCCTGTAAACTGCCTCTCACTACTTCCAATGTACAGAAATCCTGTAAGCTGCTTCTCTTTTACTCAGACTACTGAAAACCCGCATAGTGCGTAAGACTACTCCCATGCTTCAGAACTCCCGTAAAGTGTTTCCTACTTTAAGGATGCAGGACTCCTTTAAACTGCCTCTCACTACTTCCAATGTACAGAAATCCTGAAAGCTGCTTCTCTTTTACACAGACTACTGAAAACCCGCATAGTGTGTAAGACTACTCCCATGCTACAGAACTACCGTATAGTGTTTCCTACACTGAGGATGCAGAACTCCTGTAAACTGCCTCTCACTACTTCCAATGTACAGAAATCCTGTAAGCTGCTTCTCTTTTACTCAGACTACTGAAAACCCGCAGAGTGTGTAAGACTACTCCCATGCTTCTGAACTCCCGTAAAGTGTTTTCTACCCTCAGGATGCAGAACTCCTGTAAACTGCCTCTCACTACTTCCAATGTACAGAAATCCTGTAAGCTCCTTACTTTTACTCAGACTACTGAAAACCCGCATAGTGCGTAAGACTACTCCCATGCTACAGAACTCCCGTAAAGTGTTTCCTACACTCAGGTTGCAGAACTCCTGTAAACTGCCTCTCACTACTTCCAATGTACAGAAATCCTGTAAGCTGCTTCTCTTTTACTCAGACTACTGAAAACCCGCAGAGTGCGTAAGACTACTCCCATGCTACAGAACTCCCGTAAAGTGTTTCCTACTTTAAGGATGCAGGACTCCTTTAAACTGCCTCTCACTACTTCCAATGTACAGAAATCCTGAAAGCTGCTTCTCTTTTACACAGACTACTGAAAACCCGCATAGTGTGTAAGACTACTCCCATGCTACAGAACTACCGTAAAGTGTTTCCTACACTGAGGATGCAGAACTCCTGTAAACTGCCTCTCACTACTTCCAATGTACAGAAATCCTGTAAGCTGCTTCTCTTTTACTCAGACTACTGAAAACCCGCAGAGTGTGTAAGACTACTCCCATGCTACTGAACTCCCGTAAAGTGTTTTCTACCCTCAGTATGCAGGACTCCTTTAAACTGCCTCTCACTACTTCCAATGTACAGAAATCCTGTAAGCTGCTTCTCTTTTACTCACACTACTTAAAACCCGCATAGTGCGTAAGACTACTACCATGCTACAGAACTCCCGTAAAGTGTTTCCTACACTCAGGATACAGAACTCCTGTAAACTGCCTCTCCCTACTTACAATGTACAGAAATCCTGTAAGCTGCTTCTCTTTTACACAGACTACTGAAAACCCGCATAGTGCGTAAGACTACTCCCATGCTACAGAACTCCCGTAAAGTGTTTCCTACCCTCAGGATGAAGAACTGTAAACTGCCTCTCACTACTTCCAATGTATAGAAATCCTGTAAGCTGCTTCTCTTTTACTCAGACTACTGAAAACCCGCATAGTGTGTAAGACTACTCCCATGCTACAGAACTCCTGTAAAGTGTTTCCTACACTGGATGCAGAACTCCTGTAAACTGCCTCTCACTACTTCCAATGTACAGAAATCCTGTAAGCTGCTTCTCTTTTACTCAGACTACTGAAAACCCGCATAGTGCGTAAGACTACTCCCATGCTACAGAACTCCCGTAAAGTGTTTCCTACCCTCAGGATGAAGAACTGTAAACTGCCTCTCACTACTTCCAATGTACAGAAATCCTGTAAGCTGCTTCTCTTTTACACAGACTACTGAAAACCCGCATAGTGCGTAAGACTACTCCCATGCTACAGAACTCCCGTAAAGTGTTTCCTACCCTCAGGATGAAGAACTGTAAACTGCCTCTCACTACTTCCAATGTATAGAAATCCTGTAAGCTGCTTCTCTTTTACTCAGACTACTGAAAATCCGCATAGTGCGTAAGACTACTCCCATGCTACAGAACTCCTGTAAAGTGTTTCCTACACTGGATGCAGAACTCCTGTAAACTGCCTCTCACTACTTCCAATGTACAGAAATCCTGTAAGCTGCTTCTCTTTTACTCAGACTACTGAAAACCCGCATAGTGCGTAAGACTACTCCCCTGCTACAGACCTCCCGTAAAGTGTTTCCTACCCTCAGGATGCAGGACTCCTTTAAACTGCCTCTCCCCACTTCCAGTGTACAGAAATCCTGTAAGCTGCTTCTCTTTTACTCAGACTACTGAAAACCCGCATAAAGAATAAGAATTCTCCCATGCTACAGAACTCCCGTAAAGTGTTTCCTACCCTCAGGATGCAGGACTCCTGTAAACTGCCTCTCACTACTTCCAATGTACAGAAATCCTGTAAGCTGCTTCTCTTTTACTCAGACTACTGAAAACCCGCATAGTGCGTAAGACTACTCCCATGCTACAGAACTCCCGTAAAGTGTTTCCTACACTGGATGCAGAACTCCTGTAAACTGCCTCTCACTACTTCCAATGTACAGAAATCCTGTAAGCTGCTTCTCTTTTACTCAGACTACTGAAAACCCGCATAGTGCGTAAGACTACTCCCATGCTTCAGAACTCCCGTAAAGTGTTTCCTACTTTAAGGATGCAGGACTCCTTTAAACTGCCTCTCACTACTTCCAATGTACAGAAATCCTGAAAGCTGCTTCTCTTTTACACAGACTACTGAAAACCCGCATAGTGTGTAAGACTACTCCCATGCTACAGAACTACCGTATAGTGTTTCCTACACTGAGGATGCAGAACTCCTGTAAACTGCCTCTCACTACTTCCAATGTACAGAAATCCTGTAAGCTGCTTCTCTTTTACTCAGACTACTGAAAACCCGCAGAGTGTGTAAGACTACTCCCATTCTTCTGAACTCCCGTAAAGTGTTTTCTACCCTCAGGATGCAGAACTCCTGTAAACTGCCTCTCACTACTTCCAATGTACAGAAATCCTGTAAGCTCCTTACTTTTACTCAGACTACTGAAAACCCGCATAGTGCGTAAGACTACTCCCATGCTACAGAACTCCCGTAAAGTGTTTCCTACACTCAGGATGCAGAACTCCTGTAAACTGCCTCTCACTACTTCCAATGTACAGAAATCCTGTAAGCTGCTTCTCTTTTACTCAGACTACTGAAAACCCGCAGAGTGCGTAAGACTACTCCCATGCTACAGAACTCCCGTAAAGTGTTTCCTACTTTAAGGATGCAGGACTCCTTTAAACTGCCTCTCACTACTTCCAATGTACAGAAATCCTGAATGCTGCTTCTCTTTTACACAGACTACTGAAAACCCGCATAGTGTGTAAGACTACTCCCATGCTACAGAACTACCGTAAAGTGTTTCCTACACTGAGGATGCAGAACTCCTGTAAACTGCCTCTCACTACTTCCAATGTACAGAAATCCTGTAAGCTGCTTCTCTTTTACTCAGAATACTGAAAACCCGCATAGTGCGTAAGACTACTCCCATGCTACAGAAATCCCGTAAAGTGTTTCCTACACTCAGGATGCAGAACTCCTGTAAACAGCCTCTCACTAGTTCCAATGTACAGAAATCCTGTAAGCTGCTTCTCTTTTACTCAGACTACTGAAAACCCGCATAAAGAGTAAGAATTCTCCCATGCTAGGAACTCCCGTAAAGTGTTTCCTACACTCAGCATGCAGAACTCCTATAAACTACCTCTCACTTCTTCCAATGTACAGAAATCCTGTAAGCTGCTTCTCTTTTACTCAGACTACTGAAAACCCGCGTAGTGCGTAAGACTACTCCCATGCTACAGAACTCCCGTAAAGTGTTTCCTACACTCAGGATGCAGAACTCCTGTAAACTGACTCTCACTACTTCCAATGTACACAAATCCTGTAAGCTGGTTCTCTTTTACTCAGACTACTGAAAACCCGCATAGTGCGTAAGACTACCCCATGCTGCAGAACTCCCGTAAAGTGTTTCCTACCCTCAGGATGCAGGACACCTATAAACTGACTCTCACTACTTCCAATGTACAGAAATCCTGTAAGCTGCTTCTCTTTTACTCAGACTACTGAAAACCCGCATAGTGCGTAAGACTACTCCCATGCTACAGAACTCCCGTAAAGTGTTTCCTACACTTAGGATGCAGAACTCCTGTAAACTGCCTCTCACTACTTCCAATGTACAGAAATCCTGTAAGCTGCTTCTCTTTTACTCAGACTACTGAAAACCCGCATAGTGCGTAAGACTACCCCCATGCTGCAGGACTCCCGTAAAGTGTTTCCTACACTGGATGCAGAACTCCTGTAAACTGCCTCTCACTACTTCCAATGTACAGAAATCCTGTAAGCTGCTTCTCATTTTTTAAACTACTGAAAACCCGCATTGTGTGTAAGACTACTCCCATGCTACAGAACTCCCGTAAAGTGTTTCCTACACTCAGGATGCAGAACTCCTGTAAACTGACTCTCACTACTTCCAATGTACACAAATCCTGTAAGCTGGTTCTCTTTTACTCAGACTACTGAAAACCCGCATAGTGCGTAAGACTACCCCATGCTGCAGAACTCCCGTAAAGTGTTTCCTACCCTCAGGATGCAGGACACCTATAAACTGACTCTCACTACTTCCAATGTACAGAAATCCTGTAAGCTGCTTCTCTTTTACTCAGACTACTGAAAACCCGCATAGTGCGTAAGACTACTCCCATGCTACAGAACTCCCGTAAAGTGTTTCCTACACTTAGGATGCAGAACTCCTGTAAACTGCCTCTCACTACTTCCAATGTACAGAAATCCTGTAAGCTGCTTCTCTTTTACTCAGACTACTGAAAACCCGCATAGTGCGTAAGACTACCCCCATGCTGCAGGACTCCCGTAAAGTGTTTCCTACACTGGATGCAGAACTCCTGTAAACTGCCTCTCACTACTTCCAATGTACAGAAATCCTGTAAGCTGCTTCTCATTTTTTAAACTACTGAAAACCCGCATTGTGTGTAAGACTACTCCCATGCTACAGAACTCCCGTAAAGTGTTTCCTACACTCAGGATGCAGAACTCCTGTAAACTGCCTCTCACTACTTCCAATGTACAGAAATCCTGTAAGCTCCTTACTTTTACTCAGACTACTGAAAACCCGCATAGTGCGTAAGACTACTCCCATGCTACAGAACTCCCGTAAAGTGTTTCCTACTTTAAGGATGCAGAACTCCATTAAACTGCCTCTCACTACTTACAATGTACAGAAATCCTGTAAGCTGCTTCTCTTTCACTCAGACTAATGAAAACCCGCATAGTGCGTAAGACTACTCCCATGCTACAGAACTCCCGTAAAGTGTTTCCTATTTTAAGGATGCAGAACTCCATTAAACTGCCTTTCACTACTTCCAATGTACAGAAATCCTGTAAGCTGCTTCTCTTTTACTCAGACTACTGAAAACCCGCATAGTGCGTAAGACTACTCCTATGCAACAGAACTCCCGTAAAGTGTTTTCTACCCTCAGTATGCAGGACTCCTTTAAACTGCCTCTCACTACTTCCAATGTACAGAAATCCTGTAAGCTGCTTCTCTTTTACTCAGACTACTGAAAACCCGCATAGTGCGTAAGACTACTCCCATGCTACAGAACTCCCGTAAAGTGTTTCCTACCCTCAGGATGCAGAACTCCTGTAAACTGCCTCTCACTACTTCCAATGTACAGAAATCCTGTAAGCTGCTTCTCTTTTACTCAGACTACTGAAAACCCGCATAGTGCGTAAGACTACTCCCATGCTACTGAACTCCCGTAAAGTGTTTCCTACACTTAGGATGCAGAACTCCTGTAAACTGCCTCTCACTACTTCCAATGTACAGAAATCCTGTAAGCTGCTTCTCTTTTACTCAGACTACTGAAAACCCGCATTGTTGCGTAAGACTACCCCCATGCTATAGAACTCCCGTAAAGTGTTTCCTACACTGGATGCAGAACTCCTGTAAACTGCCTCTCACTACTTCCAATGTACAGAAATCCTGTAAGCTGCTTCTCTTTTTTCAGACTACTGAAAACCCGCATTGTGTGTAAGACTCCTCCCATGCTACAGAACTCCCGTAAAGTGTTTCCTACACTCAGGATGCAGAACTCCTGTAAACTGCCTCTCACTATTTCCAATGTACAGAAATCCTGTAAGCTGCTTCTCTTTTACTCAGACTACTTAAATCCCGCATAGTGCGTAAGACTACTCCCATGCTACAGAACTCCCGTAACGTGTTTGCTACCCTCAGGATGCAGAACTCCTGTAAACTGCCTCTCACTACTTCCAATGTACAGAAATCCTGTAAGCTGCTTCTCTTTTACTCAGACTACTGAAAACCCACACAGTGTGTAAGACTACTCCCATGCTACAGAACTCCCGTAAAGTGTTTCCTACACTCAGGATGCAGAACTCCTGTAAACTGCCTCTCACTACTTCCAATGTACAGAAATCCTGTAAGCTCCTTACTTTTACTCAGACTACTGAAAACCCGCATAGTGCCTAAGACTACTCCCATGCTACAGAACTCCCGTAACGTGTTTGCTACCCTCAGGATGCAGAACTCCTGTAAACTGCCTCTCACTACTTCCAATGTACAGAAATCCTGTAAGCTGCTTCTCTTTTACTCAGACTACTGAAAACCCGCATAGTGCGTAAGACTACTCCCATGCTACAGAACTCCCGTAAAGTGTTTCCTACCCTCAGGATGCAGGACCCCTGTAAACTGCCTCTCACTTCTTCCAATGTACAGAAATCCTGTAAGCTGCTTCTCTTTTACTCAGACTACTGAAAACCCGCATAGTGCGTAAGACTACTCCCATGCTACTGAACTCCCATAAAGTGTTTCCTACACTCAGGATGCAGAACTCCTGTAAACTGCCTCTCACTACTTCCAATGTACAGAAATCCTGTAAGCTGCTTCTCTTTTACTCAGACTACTGAAAACCCGCATTGTTGCGTAAGACTACCCCCATGCTATAGAACTCCCGTAAAGTGTTTCCTACACTGGATGCAGAACTCCTGTAAACTGCCTCTCACTACTTCCAATGTACAGAAATCCTGTAAGCTGCTTCTCTTTTACTCAGACTACTTAAAACCCGCATAGTGCGTAAGACTGCTCCCATGCTACAGAACTCCCGTAAAGTGTTTCCTACACTCAGGATGCAGAACTCCTGTAAACTGCCTCTCACTACTTCCAATGTACAGAAATCCTGTAAGCTCCTTACTTTTACTCAGACTACTGAAAACCCGCATAGTGCGTAAGACTACTCCCATGCTACAGAACTCCCGTAAAGTGTTTCCTACACTCAGGATGCAGAACTCCTCTAAACTGCCTCTCACTACTTCCAATGTACAGAAATCCTGTAAGCTGCTTCTCTTTTACTCAGACTACTGAAAACCCGCATAGTGCGTAAGACTACTCCCATGCTACAGAACTCCCGTAAAGTGTTTCCTACTTTAAGGATACAGGACTCCTTTAAACTGCCTCTCACTACTTCCAATGTACAGAAATCCTGAAAGCTGCTTCTCTTTTACACAGACTACTGAAAACCCGCATAGTGTGTAATACTACTCCCATGCTACAGAACTACCGTAAAGTGTTTCCTACACTGAGGATGCAGAACTCCTGTAAACTGCCTCTCACTACTTCCAATGTACAGAAATCCTGTAAGCTGCTTCTCTTTTACTCAGACTACTGAAAACCCGCAGAGTGTGTAAGACTACTCCCATGCTACAGAACTCCCGTAAAGTGTTTTCCACCCTCAGTATGCAGGACTCCTTTAAACTGCCTCTCACTACTTCCAATGTACAGAAATCCTGTAAGCTGCTTCTCTTTTACTCAGACTACTAAAAACCCGCATAGTGCGTAAGACTACTCCCATGCTACAGAACTCCTGTAAATTGTTTCCTACACTGGATGCAGAACTCCTGTAAACTGCCTCTCACTACTTCCAATGTACAGAAATCCTGAAAGCTGTTTCTTTTTTACTCAGACTACTTAAAACCCGCATAGTGCGTAAGACTACTCCCATGCTACAGAACTCCCATAAAGTGTTTCCTACACTCAGGATGCAGAACTCCTGTAAACTGCCTCTCACTACTTCCAATGTACAGAAATCCTGTAAGCTGCTTCTCTTTTACTCAGACTACTGAAAACCCGCATAAAGAGTAAGAATTCTCCCATGCTACAGAACTCCCGTAAAGTGTTTCCTACACTCAGGATGCAGAACTCCTGTAAACTGCCTCTCACTACTTCCAATGTACAGAAATCCTGTAAGCTGCTTCTCTTTTACTCAGACTACTGAAAACCCGCGTAGTGCGTAAGACTACTCCCATGCTACTGAACTCCCTTAAAGTGTTTCCTGCACTTAGGATGCAGAACTCCTGTAAACAGCCTCTCACTACTTCCAATGTACAGAAATCCTGTAAGCTGCTTCTCTTTTACTCAGACTACTGAAAACCCGCATAGTGCGTAAGACTACTCCCATGCTACAGAACTCCCATAAAGTGTTTCCTACACAAAGGATATAGAACTCCTGTAAACTGACACTCACTACTTCCAATGTACAGAAATCCTGTAAGCTGCTTCTCTTTTACACAGACTACTGAAAACACGCATAGTGCGTAAGACTACTCCCATGCTACAGAACTCCCGTAAAGTGTTTCCTACCCTCAGGCTGCAGAACTCCTTTAAACTGCCTCTTACTACTTCCAATGTACAAAAATCCTGTAAGCTGCTTCTCTTTTACCCAGACTACTGAAAACCCGCATAGTGCTTAAGACTAGTCCCATGCTACAGAAATCCCGTAAAGTGTTTCCTACACTGGATACAGAACTCCTGTAAACTGCCTCTCACTACTTCCAATGTACAGAAATCCTGAAAGCTGCTTCTCTTTTTTCAGACTACTGAAAACCCGCATTGTGTGTAAGACTACTCCCATGCTACAGAACTCCCGTAAAGTGTTTCCTACACTCAGGATGCAGAACTCCTGTAAACTGCCTCTCACTACTTCCAATGTACAGAAATCCTGTAAGCTGCTTCTCTTTTACTCAGACTACTGAAAACCCGCATAGTGCGTAAGACTACTCCCATGCTACAGAACTCCCGTAAAATGTTTCCTACCCTCAGGATGCAGGACTCCTGTAAACTGCCTCTCACTACTTCCAATGTACAGAAATCCTGTAAGCTGCTTCTCTTTTACTCAGACTACTGAAAACACGCATAGTGCGTAAGACTACTCCCATGCTACTGAACTCCCGTAAAGTGTTTCCTACACTTAGGATGCAGAACTCCTGTAACTGCCTCTCACTACTTCCAATGTACAGAAATCCTGTAAGCTGCTTCTCTTTTACTCAGACTACTGAAAACCCGCATAGTGTGTAAGACTACTCCCATGCTACAGAACTCCCGTAAAGTGTTTCCTATACTCAGGATGCAGAACTCCTGTAAACTGCCTCTCACTACTTCCAATGTGCAGAAATCCTGTAAGCTGCTTCTCTTTTACTCAGACTACTGAAAACACGCATAGTGCGTAAGACTACTCCCATGCTACAGAACTCCCGTAAAGTGTTTCCTACCCTCAGGATGCAGAACTCCTGTAAACTGCCTCTCACTACTTCCAATGTACAGAAATCCTGTAAGCTGCTTCTCTTTTACTCAGACTACTGAAAACCCGCATAGTGCATAAGACTACTCCCATGCTACAGAACTCCCGTTAAGTGTTTCCTATATTCAGGATGCAGAACTCCTGTAAACTGCCTCTCACTACTTCCAATGTACAGAAATCCTGTAAGCTGCTTCTCTTTTACTCAGACTACTTAAAACCCGCATAGTGCGTAAGACTACTTCCATGCTACAGAACTCCCGTAAAGTGTTTCCTTCACTCAGGATATAGAACTCCTGTAAACTGACACTCACTACTTCCAATGTACAGAAATCCTGTAAGCTGCTTCTCTTTTACACAGACTACTGAAAACCCGCATAGTGCGTAAGACTACTCCCATGCTACAGAACTCCCGTAAAGTGTTTCCTACCCTCAGGATGAAGAACTGTAAACTGCCTCTCACTACTTCCAATGTATAGAAATCCTGTAAGCTGCTTCTCTTTTACTCAGACTACTGAAAATCCGCATAGTGCGTAAGACTACTCCCATGCTACAGAACTCCTGTAAAGTGTTTCCTACACTGGATGCAGAACTCCTGTAAACTGCCTCTCACTACTTCCAATGTACAGAAATCCTGTAAGCTGCTTCTCTTTTACTCAGACTACTGAAAACCCGCATAGTGCGTAAGACTACTCCCCTGCTACAGACCTCCCGTAAAGTGTTTCCTACCCTCAGGATGCAGGACTCCTTTAAACTGCCTCTCCCCACTTCCAGTGTACAGAAATCCTGTAAGCTGCTTCTCTTTTACTCAGACTACTGAAAACCCGCATAAAGAATAAGAATTCTCCCATGCTACAGAACTCCCGTAAAGTGTTTCCTACCCTCAGGATGCAGGACTCCTGTAAACTGCCTCTCACTACTTCCAATGTACAGAAATCCTGTAAGCTGCTTCTCTTTTACTCAGACTACTGAAAACCCGCATAGTGCGTAAGACTACTCCCATGCTACTGAACTCCCGTAAAGTGTTTCCTACACTTAGGATGCAGAACTCCTGTAAACTGCCTCTCACTACTTCCAATGTACAGAAATCCTGTAAGCTGCTTCTCTTTTACTCAGACTACTGAAAACCCGCATTGTTGCGTAAGACTACCCCCATGCTATAGAACTCCCGTAAAGTGTTTCCTACACTGGATGCAGAACTCCTGTAAACTGCCTCTCACTACTTCCAATGTACAGAAATCCTGTAAGCTGCTTCTCTTTTTTCAGACTACTGAAAACCCGCATTGTGTGTAAGACTCCTCCCATGCTACAGAACTCCCGTAAAGTGTTTCCTACACTCAGGATGCAGAACTCCTGTAAACTGCCTCTCACTACTTCCAATGTACAGAAATCCTGTAAGCTGCTTCTCTTTTACTCAGACTACTTAAAACCCGCATAGTGCGTAAGACTACTCCCATGCTACAGAACTCCCGTAACGTGTTTGCTACCCTCAGGATGCAGAACTCCTGTAAACTGCCTCTCACTACTTCCAATGTACAGAAATCCTGTAAGCTGCTTCTCTTTTACTCAGACTACTGAAAACCCGCATAGTGCGTAAGACTACTCCCATGCTACAGAACTCCCGTAAAGTGTTTCCTCCTTTAAGGATGCAGGACTCCTTTAAACTGCCTCTCACTACTTCCAATGTACAGAAATCCTGTAAGCTGCTTCTCTTTTACTCAGACTACTGAAAACCCGCATAGTGCGTAAGACTACTCCCATGCTACAGAACTCCCGTTAAGTGTTTCCTACCCTCAGGATGCAGAACTCCTGTAAACTGCCTCTCACTACTTCCAATGTACAGAAATCCTGTAAGCTGCTTCTCTTTTACTCAGACTACTGAAAACCCGCATAGTGCGTAAGACTACTCCCATGCTACAGAACTCCCATAAAGTGTTTTCTACACTCAGGATATAGAACTCCTGTAAACTGACACTCACTACTTCCAATGTACAGAAATCCTGTAAGCTGCTTCTCTTTTACACAGACTACTGAAAACCCGCATAGTGCGTAAGACTACTCCCATGCTACAGAACTCCCGTAAAGTGTTTCCTACCCTCAGGATGAAGAACTGTAAACTGCCTCTCACTACTTCCAATGTATAGAAATCCTGTAAGCTGCTTCTCTTTTACTCAGACTACTGAAAATCCGCATAGTGCGTAAGACTACTCCCATGCTACAGAACTCCTGTAAAGTGTTTCCTACACTAGATGCAGAACTCCTGTAAACTGCCTCTCACTACTTCCAATGTACAGAAATCCTGTAAGCTGCTTCTCTTTTACTCAGACTACTGAAAACCCGCATAGTGCGTAAGACTACTCCCATGCTACAGAACTCCCATAAAGTGTTTCCTACCCTCAGGATGCAGGACTCCTGTAAACTGCCTCTCACTACTTCCAATGTACAGAAATCCTGTAAGCTGCTTCTCTTTTACTCAGACTACTGAAATCCCGCATAGTGCGTAATACTACTCCCATGCTACTGAACTCCCGTAAAGTGTTTCCTACACTTAGGATGCAGAACTCCTGTAAACTGCCTCTCACTACTTCCAATGTACAGAAATCCTGTAAGCTGCTTCTCTTTTACTCAGACTACTGAAAACCCGCATTGTTGCGTAAGACTACCCCCATGCTATAGAACTCCAGTAAAGTGTTTCCTACACTGGATGCAGAACTCCTGTAAACTGCCTCTCACTACTTCCAATGTACAGAAATCCTGTAAGCTGCTTCTCTTTTTTCAGACTACTGAAAACCCGCATTGTGTGTAAGACTCCTCCCATGCTACAGAACTCCCGTAAAGTGTTTCCTACACTCAGGATGCAGAACTCCTGTAAACTGCCTCTCACTACTTCCAATGTACAGAAATCCTGTAAGCTGCTTCTCTTTTACTCAGACTACTTAAAACCCGCATAGTGCGTAAGACTACTCCCATGCTACAGAACTCGCGTAACGTGTTTGCTACCCTCAGGATGCAGAACTCCTGTAAACTGCCTCTCACTACTTCCAATGTACAGAAATCCTGTAAGCTGCTTCTCTTTTACTCAGACTACTGAAAACCCACACAGTGTGTAAGACTACTCCCATGCTACTGAACTCCCTTAAAGTGTTTCCTACACTTAGGATGCAGAACTCCTGTAAACAGCCTCTCACTACTTCCAATGTACAGAAATCCTGTAAGCTGCTTCTCTTTTACTCAGACTACTGAAAACCCGCATAGTGCGTAAGACTACTCCCATGCTACAGAACTCCCGTTAAGTGTTTCCTACACTCAGGATGCAGAACTCCTGTAAACTGCCTCTCACTACTTCCAATGTACAGAAATCCTGTAAGCTGCTTCTCTTTTACTCAGACTACTGAAAACCCGCATAGTGCGTAAGACTACTCCCATGCTACAGAACTCCCATAAAGTGTTTCCTACACTCAGGATACACAACTCCTGTAAACTGACTCTCACTACTTCCAATGTACAGAAATCCTGTAAGCTGCTTCTCTTTTACTCAGACTACTGAAAACCCGCATAGTGCGTAAGACTACTCCCATGCTACAGAACTCCCATAAAGTGTTTCCTACACTCAGGATATAGAACTCCTGTAAACTGACAATCACTACTTCCAATGTACAGAAATCCTGTAAGCTGCTTCTCTTTTACACAGACTACTGAAAACACGCATAGTGCGTAAGACTACTCCCATGCTACAGAACTCCCGTAAAGTGTTTCCTACCCTCAGGCTGCAGAACTCCTTTAAACTGCCTCTTACTACTTCCCATGTACAAAAATCCTGTAAGCTGCTTCTCTTTTACCCAGACTACTGAAAACCCGCATAGTGCTTAAGACTAGTCCCATGCTACAGAAATCCCGTAAAGTGTTTCCTACACTGGATACAGAACTCCTGTAAACTGCCTCTCACTACTTCCAATGTACAAGAAATCCTGAAAGCTGCTTCTCTTTTTTCAGACTACTGAAAACCCGCATTGTGTGTAAGACTACTCCCATGCTACAGAACTCCCGTAAAGTGTTTCCTACACTCAGGATGCAGAACTCCTGTAAACTGCCTCTCACTACTTCCAACGTACAGAAATCCTGTAAGCTGCTTCTCTTTTACTCAGACTACTGAAAACCCGCATAGTGCGTAAGACTACTCACATGCTACAGAACTCCCGTAAAATGTTTCCTACCCTCAGGATGCAGGACTCCTGTAAACTGCCTCTCACTACTTCCAATGTACAGAAATCCTGTAAGCTGCTTCTCTTTTACTCAGACTACTGAAAACCCGCATAGTGCGTAAGACTACTCCCATGCTACTGAACTCCCGTAAAGTGTTTCCTACACTTAGGATGCAGAACTCCTGTAACTGCCTCTCACTACTTCCAATGTACAGAAATCCTGTAAGCTGCTTCTCTTTTACTCAGACTACTGAAAACCCGCATAGTGTGTAAGACTACTCCCATGCTACAGAACTCCCGTAAAGTGTTTCCTACACTCAGGATGCAGAACTCCTGTAAACTGCCTCTCACTACTTCCAATGTGCAGAAATCCTGTAAGCTGCTTCTCTTTTACTCAGACTACTGAAAACACGCATAGTGCGTAAGACTACTCCCATGCTACAGAACTCCCGTAAAGTGTTTCCTACCCTCAGGATGCAGAACTCCTGTAAACAGCCTCTCACTACTTCCAATGTACAGAAATCCTGTAAGCTGCTTCTCTTTTACTCAGACTACTGAAAACCCGCATAGTGCATAAGACTACTCCCATGCTACAGAACTCCCGTTAAGTGTTTCCTATACTCAGGATGCAGAACTCCTGTAAACTGCCTCTCACTACTTCCAATGTACACAAATCCTGTAAGCTGCTTCTCTTTTACTCAGACTACTTAAAACCCGCATAGTGCATAAGACTACTCCCATGCTACAGAACTCCCGTAAAGTGTTTCCTTCACTCAGGATATAGAACTCTTGTAAACTGACACTCACTACTTCCAATGTACAGAAATCCTGTAAGCTGCTTCTCTTTTACACAGACTACTGAAAACCCGCATAGTGCGTAAGACTACTCCCATGCTACAGAACTCCCCTAAAGTGTTTCCTACCCTCAGGATGAAGAACTGTAAACTGCCTCTCACTACTTCCAATGTATAGAAATCCTGTAAGCTGCTTCTCTTTTACTCAGACTACTGAAAATCCGCATAGTGCGTAACTACTCCCATGCTACAGAACTCCTGTAAAGTGTTTCCTACACTCGATGCAGAACTCCTGTAAACTGCCTCTCACTACTTCCAATGTACAGAAATCCTGTAAGCTGCTTCTCTTTTACTCAGACTACTGAAAACCCGCATAGTGCGTAAGACTACTCCCCTGCTACAGACCTCCCGTAAAGTGTTTCCTACCCTCAGGATGCAGGACTCCTTTAAACTGCCTCTCCCCACTTCCAATTTACAGAAATCCTGTAAGCTGCTTCTCTTTTACTCAGACTACTGAAAACCCGCATAAAGAATAAGAATTCTCCCATGCTACAGAACTCCCGTAAAGTGTTTCCTACCCTCAGGATGCAGAACTCCTGTAAACTGCCTCTCACTACTTCCAATGTACAGAAATCCTGTAAGCTGCTTCTCTTTTACTCAGACTACTGAAAACCCGCATAGTGCGTAAGACTACTCCCATGCTACAGAACTCCTGTAAAGTGTTTCCTACACTGGATGCAGAACTCCTGTAAACTGCCTCTCACTACTTCCAATGTACAGAAATCCTGTAAGCTGCTTCTCTTTTACTCAGACTACTGAAAACCCGCATAGTGCGTAAGACTACTCCCATGCTACAGAACTCCCGTAAAGTGTTTCCTACCCTCAGGATGCAGGACTCCAGTGAACTGCCTCTCACTACTTCCAATGTACAGAAATCCTGTAAGCTGCTTCTCTTTTACTCAGACTACTGAAAACCCGCATAGTGTGTAAGACTACTCCCATGCTACAGAACTCCCGTAAAGTGTTTCCTACACTCAGGATGCAGAACTCCTGTAAACTGCCTCTCACTACTTCCAATGTGCAGAAATCCTGTAAGCTGCTTCTCTTTTACTCAGACTACTGAAAACACGCATAGTGCGTAAGACTACTCCCATGCTACAGAACTCCCGTAAAGTGTTTCCTACCCTCAGGATGCAGAACTCCTGTAAACAGCCTCTCACTACTTCCAATGTACAGAAATCCTGTAAGCTGCTTCTCTTTTACTCAGACTACTGAAAACCCGCATAGTGCATAAGACTACTCCCATGCTACAGAACTCCCGTTAAGTGTTTCCTATACTCAGGATGCAGAACTCCTGTAAACTGCCTCTCACTACTTCCAATGTACACAAATCCTGTAAGCTGCTTCTCTTTTACTCAGACTACTTAAAACCCGCATAGTGCGTAAGACTACTCCCATGCTACAGAACTCCCGTAAAGTGTTTCCTTCACTCAGGATATAGAACTCCTGTAAACTGACACTCACTACTTCCAATGTACAGAAATCCTGTAAGCTGCTTCTCTTTTACACAGACTACTGAAAACCCGCATAGTGCGTAAGACTACTCCCATGCTACAGAACTCCCGTAAAGTGTTTCCTACCCTCAGGATGAAGAACTGTAAACTGCCTCTCACTACTTCCAATGTACAGAAATCCTGTAAGCTGCTTCTCTTTTACTCAGACTACTGAAAACCCGCATAGTGCGTAAGACTACTCCCATGCTACAGAACTCCTGTAAAGTGTTTCCTACACTGGATGCAGAACTCCTGTAAACTGCCTCTCACTACTTCCAATGTACAGAAATCCTGTAAGCTGCTTCTCTTTTACTCAGACTACTGAAAACCCGCATAGTGCGTAAGACTACTCCCATGCTACAGAACTCCTGTAAAGTGTTTCCTACCCTCAGGATGCAGGACTCCTCTAAACTGCCTCTCACTACTTCCAATGTACAGAAATCCTGTAAGCTGCTTCTCTTTTACTCAGACTACTGAAAACCCGCATAGTGCGTAAGACTACTCCCATGCTACTGAACTCCCGTAAAGTGTTTCCTACACTTAGGATGCAGAACTCCTGTAAACTGCCTCTCACTACTTCCAATGTACAGAAATCCTGAAAGCTGCTTCTCTTTTACTCAGACTACTGAAAACCCGCATTGTTGCGTAAGACTACCCCCATGCTATAGAACTCCCGTAAAGTGTTTCCTACACTGGATGCAGAACTCCTGTAAACTGCCTCTCACTACTTCCAATGTACAGAAATCCTGTAAGCTGCTTCTCTTTTTTCAGACTACTGAAAACCCGCATTGTGTGTAAGACTCCTCCCATGCTACAGAACTCCCGTAAAGTGTTTCCTACACTCAGGATGCAGGACTGCTTTAAACTGCCTCTCACTACTTCCAATGTACAGAAATCCTGTAAGCTGCTTCTCTTTTACTCAGACTACTTAAAACCCGCATAGTGCGTAAGACTACTCCCATGCTACAGAACTCCCGTAACGTGTTTGCTACCCTCAGGATGCAGAACTCCTGTAAACTGCCTCTCACTACTTCCAATGGACAGAAATCCTGTAAGCTGCTTCTCTTTTACTCAGACTACTGAAAACCTACACAGCGTGTAAGACTACTCCCATGCTACAGAACTCCCGTAAAGTGTTTCCTACACTCAGGATGCAGAACTCCTGTAAACTGCCCCTCACTACTTCCAATGTACAGAAATCCTGTAAGCTCCTTACTTTTACTCAGACTACTGAAAACCCGCATAGTGCGTAAGACTACTCCCATGCTACAGAACTCCCGTAAAGTGTTTCCTACACTCAGGATGCAGAACTCCTGTAAACTGCCTCTCACTACTTCCAATGTACAGAAATCCTGTAAGCTGCTTCTCTTTTACTCAGACTACTGAAAACCCGCATAGTGCGTAAGACTACTCCCATGCTACAGAACTCCCGTAAAGTGTTTCCTCCTTTAAGGATGCAGGACTCCTTTAAACTGCCTCTCACTACTTCCAATGTACAGAAATCCTGTAAGCTGCTTCTCTTTTACTCAGACTACTGAAAACCCGCATAGTGCGTAAGACTACTCCCATGCTACAGAACTCCCGTTAAGTGTTTCCTACACTCAGGATGCAGAACTCCTGTAAACTGCCTCTCACTACTTCCAATGTACAGAAATCCTGTAAGCTGCTTCTCTTTTACTCAGACTACTGAAAACCCGCATAAAAAATAAGAATTCTCCCATGCTACAGAACTCCCGTAAAGTGTTTCCTACCCTCAGGATGCAGAACTCCTGTAAACTGCCTCTCACTACTTCCAATGTACAGAAATCCTGTAAGCTGCTTCTCTTTTACTCAGACTACTGAAAACCCGCATAGTGCGTAAGACTACTCCCATGCTACAGAACTCCTCTAAAGTGTTTCCTACACTGGATGCAGAACTCCTGTAAACTGCCTCTCACTACTTCCAATGTACAGAAATCCTGTAAGCTGCTTCTCTTTTACTCAGACTACTGAAAACCCGCATAGTGCGTAAGACTACTCCCATGCTACAGAACTCCCATAAAGTGTTTCCTACCCTCAGGATGCAGGACTCCTGTAAACTGCCTCTCACTACTTCCAATGTACAGAAATCCTGTAAGCTGCTTCTCTTTTACTCAGACTACTGAAATCCCGCATAGTGCGTAAGACTACTCCCATGCTACTGAACTCCCGTAAAGTGTTTCCTACACTTAGGATGCAGAACTCCTGTAAACTGCCTCTCACTACTTCCAATGTACAGAAATCCTGTAAGCTGCTTCTCTTTTACTCAGACTACTGAAAACCCGCATTGTTGCGTAAGACTACCCCCATGCTATAGAACTCCAGTAAAGTGTTTCCTACACTGGATGCAGAACTCCTGTAAACTGCCTCTCACTACTTCCAATGTACAGAAATCCTGTAAGCTGCTTCTCTTTTTTCAGACTACTGAAAACCCGCATTGTGTGTAAGACTCCTCCCATGCTACAGAACTCCCGTAAAGTGTTTCCTACACTCAGGATGCAGAACTCCTGTAAACTGCCTCTCACTACTTCCAATGTACAGAAATCCTGTAAGCTGCTTCTCTTTTACTCAGACTACTGAAAACCCACACAGTGTGTAAGACTACTCCCATGCTACTGAACTCCCTTAAAGTGTTTCCTACACTTAGGATGCAGAACTCCTGTAAACAGCCTCTCACTACTTCCAATGTACAGAAATCCTGTAAGCTGCTTCACTTTTACTCAGACTACTGAAAACCCGCATAGTGCGTAAGACTACTCCCATGCTACAGAACTCCCGTTAAGTGTTTCCTACACTCAGGATGCAGAACTCCTGTAAACTGCCTCTCACTACTTCCAATGTACAGAAATCCTGTAAGCTGCTTCTCTTTTACTCAGACTACTGAAAACCCGCATAGTGCGTAAGACTACTCCCATGCTACAGAACTCCCATAAAGTGTTTCCTACACTCAGGATACAGAACTCCTGTAAACTGACTCTCACTACTTCCAATGTACAGAAATCCTGTAAGCTGCTTCTCTTTTACTCAGACTACTGAAAACCCGCATAGTGCGTAAGACTACTCCCATGCTACAGAACTCCCATAAAGTGTTTCCTACACTCAGGATATAGAACTCCTGTAAACTGACACTCACTACTTCCAATGTACAGAAATCCTGTAAGCTGCTTCTCTTTTACACAGACTACTGAAAACACGCATAGTGCGTAAGACTACTCCCATGCTACAGAACTCCCGTAAAGTGTTTCCTACCCTCAGGCTGCAGAACTCCTTTAAACTGCCTCTTACTACTTCCAATGTACAAAAATCCTGTAAGCTGCTTCTCTTTTACCCAGACTACTGAAAACCCGCATAGTGCTTAAGACTAGTCCCATGCTACAGAAATCCCGTAAAGTGTTTCCTACACTGGATACAGAACTCCTGTAAACTGCCTCTCACTACTTCCAATGTACAGAAATCCTGAAAGCTGCTTCTCTTTTTTCAGACTACTGAAAACCCGCATTGTGTGTAAGACTACTCCCATGCTACAGAGCTCCCGTAAAGTGTTTCCTACACTCAGGATGCAGAACTCCTGTAAACTGCCTCTCACTACTTCCAACGTACAGAAATCCTGTAAGCTGCTTCTCTTTTACTCAGACTACTGAAAACCCGCATAGTGCGTAAGACTACTCACATGCTACAGAACTCCCGTAAAATGTTTCCTACCCTCAGGATGCAGGACTCCTGTAAACTGCCTCTCACTACTTCCAATGTACAGAAATCCTGTAAGCTGCTTCTCTTTTACTCAGACTACTGAAAACCCGCATAGTGCGTAAGACTACTCCCATGCTACTGAACTCCCGTAAAGTGTTTCCTACACTTAGGATGCAGAACTCCTGTAACTGCCTCTCACTACTTCCAATGTACAGAAATCCTGTAAGCTGCTTCTCTTTTACTCAGACTACTGAAAACCCGCATAGTGTGTAAGACTACTCCCATGCTACTGAACTCCCGTAAAGTGTTTCCTACACTCAGGATGCAGAACTCCTGTAAACTGCCTCTCACTACTTCCAATGTGCAGAAATCCTATAAGCTGCTTCTCTTTTACTCAGACTACTGAAAACACGCATAGTGCGTAAGACTACTCCCATGCTACAGAACTCCCGTAAAGTGTTTCCTACCCTCAGGATGCAGAACTCCTGTAAACAGCCTCTCACTACTTCCAATGTACAGAAATCCTGTAAGCTGCTTCTCTTTTACTCAGACTACTGAAAACCCGCATAGTGCATAAGACTACTCCCATGCTACAGAACTCCCGTTAAGTGTTTCCTATACTCAGGATGCAGAACTCCTGTAAACTGCCTCTCACTACTTCCAATGTACACAAATCCTGTAAGCTGCTTCTCTTTTACTCAGACTACTTAAAACCCGCATAGTGCGTAAGACTACTCCCATGCTACAGAACTCCCGTAAAGTGTTTCCTTCACTCAGGATATAGAACTCCTGTAAACTGACACTCACTACTTCCAATGTACAGAAATCCTGTAAGCTGCTTCTCTTTTACACAGACTACTGAAAACCCGCATAGTGCGTAAGACTACTCCCATGCTACAGAACTCCCGTAAAGTGTTTCCTACCCTCAGGATGAAGAACTGTAAACTGCCTCTCACTACTTCCAATGTATAGAAATCCTGTAAGCTGCTTCTCTTTTACTCAGACTACTGAAAATCCGCATAGTGCGTAACTACTCCCATGCTACAGAACTCCTGTAAAGTGTTTCCTACACTCGATGCAGAACTCCTGTAAACTGCCTCTCACTACTTCCAATGTACAGAAATCCTGTAAGCTGCTTCTCTTTTACTCAGACTACTGAAAACCCGCATAGTGCGTAAGACTACTCCCCTGCTACAGACCTCCCGTAAAGTGTTTCCTACCCTCAGGATGCAGGACTCCTTTAAACTGCCTCTCCCCACTTCCAATGTACAGAAATCCTGTAAGCTGCTTCTCTTTTACTCAGACTACTGAAAACCCGCATAAAGAATAAGAATTCTCCCATGCTACAGAACTCCCGTAAAGTGTTTCCTACCCTCAGGATGCAGAACTCCTGTAAACTGCCTCTCACTACTTCCAATGTACAGAAATCCTGTAAGCTGCTTCTCTTTTACTCAGACTACTGAAAACCCGCATAGTGCGTAAGACTACTCCCATGCTACAGAACTCCTGTAAAGTGTTTCCTACACTGGATGCAGAACTCCTGTAAACTGCCTCTCACTACTTCCAATGTACAGAAATCCTGTAAGCTGCTTCTCTTTTACTCAGACTACTGAAAACCCGCATAGTGCGTAAGACTACTCCCATGCTACAGAACTCCCGTAAAGTGTTTCCTACCCTCAGGATGCAGGACTCCTGTGAACTGCCTCTCACTACTTCCAATGTACAGAAATCCTGTAAGCTGCTTCTCTTTTACTCAGACTACTGAAAACCCGCATAGTGTGTAAGACTACTCCCATGCTACAGAACTCCCGTAAAGTGTTTCCTACACTCAGGATGCAGAACTCCTGTAAACTGCCTCTCACTACTTCCAATGTGCAGAAATCCTGTAAGCTGCTTCTCTTTTACTCAGACTACTGAAAACACGCATAGTGCGTAAGACTACTCCCATGCTACAGAACTCCCGTAAAGTGTTTCCTACCCTCAGGATGCAGAACTCCTGTAAACAGCCTCTCACTACTTCCAATGTACAGAAATCCTGTAAGCTGCTTCTCTTTTACTCAGACTACTGAAAACCCGCATAGTGCATAAGACTACTCCCATGCTACAGAACTCCCGTTAAGTGTTTCCTATACTCAGGATGCAGAACTCCTGTAAACTGCCTCTCACTACTTCCAATGTACACAAATCCTGTAAGCTGCTTCTCTTTTACTCAGACTACTTAAAACCCGCATAGTGCGTAAGACTACTCCCATGCTACAGAACTCCCGTAAAGTGTTTCCTTCACTCAGGATATAGAACTCCTGTAAACTGACACTCACTACTTCCAATGTACAGAAATCCTGTAAGCTGCTTCTCTTTTACACAGACTACTGAAAACCCGCATAGTGCGTAAGACTACTCCCATGCTACAGAACTCCCGTAAAGTGTTTCCTACCCTCAGGATGAAGAACTGTAAACTGCCTCTCACTACTTTCAATGTATAGAAATCCTGTAAGCTGCTTCTCTTTTACTCAGACTACTGAAAATCCGCATAGTGCGTAACTACTCCCATGCTACAGAACTCCTGTAAAGTGTTTCCTACACTCGATGCAGAACTCCTGTAAACTGCCTCTCACTACTTCCAATGTACAGAAATCCTGTAAGCTGCTTCTCTTTTACTCAGACTACTGAAAACCCGCATAGTGCGTAAGACTACTCCCCTGCTACACACCTCCCGTAAAGTGTTTCCTACCCTCAGGATGCAGGACTCCTTTAAACTGCCTCTCCCCACTTCCAATGTACAGAAATCCTGTAAGCTGCTTCTCTTTTACTCAGACTACTGAAAACCCGCATAAAGAATAAGAATTCTCCCATGCTACAGAACTCCCGTAAAGTGTTTCCTACCCTCAGGATGCAGAACTCCTGTAAACTGCCTCTCACTACTTCCAATGTACAGAAATCCTGTAAGCTGCTTCTCTTTTACTCAGACTACTGAAAACCCGCATAGTGCGTAAGACTACTCCCATGCTACAGAACTCCTGTAAAGTGTTTCCTACACTGGATGCAGAACTCCTGTAAACTGCCTCTCACTACTTCCAATGTACAGAAATCCTGTAAGCTGCTTCTCTTTTACTCAGACTACTGAAAACCCGCATAGTGCGTAAGACTACTCCCATGCTACAGAACTCCCGTAAAGTGTTTCCTACCCTCAGGATGCAGGACTCCTGTGAACTGCCTCTCACTACTTCCAATGTACAGAAATCCTGTAAGCTGCTTCTCTTTTACTCAGACTACTGAAAACCCGCATAGTGTGTAAGACTACTCCCATGCTACAGAACTCCCGTAAAGTGTTTCCTACACTCAGGATGCAGAACTCCTGTAAACTGCCTCTCACTACTTCCAATGTGCAGAAATCCTGTAAGCTGCTTCTCTTTTACTCAGACTACTGAAAACACGCATAGTGCGTAAGACTACTCCCATGCTACAGAACTCCCGTAAAGTGTTTCCTACCCTCAGGATGCAGAACTCCTGTAAACAGCCTCTCACTACTTCCAATGTACAGAAATCCTGTAAGCTGCTTCTCTTTTACTCAGACTACTGAAAACCCGCATAGTGCATAAGACTACTCCCATGCTACAGAACTCCCGTTAAGTGTTTCCTATACTCAGGATGCAGAACTCCTGTAAACTGCCTCTCACTACTTCCAATGTACACAAATCCTGTAAGCTGCTTCTCTTTTACTCAGACTACTTAAAACCCGCATAGTGCGTAAGACTACTCCCATGCTACAGAACTCCCGTAAAGTGTTTCCTTCACTCAGGATATAGAACTCCTGTAAACTGACACTCACTACTTCCAATGTACAGAAATCCTGTAAGCTGCTTCTCTTTTACACAGACTACTGAAAACCCGCATAGTGCGTAAGACTACTCCCATGCTACAGAACTCCCGTAAAGTGTTTCCTACCCTCAGGATGAAGAACTCCTGTAAACTGCCTCTCACTACTTCCAATGTACAGAAATCCTGTAAGCTGCTTCTCTTTTACTCAGACTACTGAAAACCCACACAGTGCGTAAGACTACTCCCATGCTACAGAACTCCTGTAAAGTGTTTCCTACACTAGATGCAGAACTCCTGTAAACTGCCTCTCACTACTTCCAATGCACAGAAATCCTGTAAGCTGCTTCTCTTTTACTCAGACTACTGAAAACCCGCATAGTGCGTAAGACTACTCCCCTGCTACAGACCTCCCGTAAAGTGTTTCCTACCCTCAGGATGCAGGACTCCTTTAAACTGCCTCTCCCCACTTCCAGTGTACAGAAATCCTGTAAGCTGCTTCTCTTTTACTCAGACTACTGAAAACCCGCATAAAGAATAAGAATTCTCCCATGCTACAGAACTCCCGTAAAGTGTTTCCTACCCTCAGGATGCAGAACTCCTGTAAACTGCCTCTCACTACTTCCAATGTACAGAAATCCTGTAAGCTGCTTCTCTTTTACTCAGACTACTGAAAACCCGCATAGTGCGTAAGACTACTCCCATGCTACAGAACTCCTCTAAAGTGTTTCCTACACTGGATGCAGAACTCCTGTAAACTGCCTCTCACTACTTCCAATGTACAGAAATCCTGTAAGCTGCTTCTCTTTTACTCAGACTACTGAAAACCCGCATAGTGCGTAAGACTACTCCCATGCTACAGAACTCCAATAAAGTGTTTCCTACCCTCAGGATGCAGGACTCCTGTAAACTGCCTCTCACTACTTCCAATGTACAGAAATCCTGTAAGCTGCTTCTCTTTTACTCAGACTACTGAAATCCCGCATAGTGCGTAAGACTACTCCCATGCTACTGAACTCCCGTAAAGTGTTTCCTACACTTAGGATGCAGAACTCCTGTAAACTGCCTCTCACTACTTCCAATGTACAGAAATCCTGTAAGCTGCTTCTCTTTTACTCAGACTACTGAAAACCCGCATAGTGCGTAAGACTACTCCCATGCTACAGAACTCCTCTAAAGTGTTTCCTACACTGGATGCAGAACTCCTGTAAACTGCCTCTCACTACTTCCAATGTACAGAAATCCTGTAAGCTGCTTCTCTTTTTTCAGACTACTGAAAACCCGCATTGTGTGTAAGACTCCTCCCATGCTACAGAACTCCCGTAAAGTGTTTCCTACACTCAGGATGCAGAACTCCTGTAAACTGCCTCTCACTACTTCCAATGTACAGAAATCCTGTAAGCTGCTTCTCTTTTACTCAGACTACTGAAAACCCGCATAGTGCGTAAGACTACTCCCATGCTACAGAACTCCCGTAACGTGTTTGCTACCCTCAGGATGCAGAACTCCTGTAAACTGCCTCTCACTACTTCCAATGTACAGAAATCCTGTAAGCTGCTTCTCTTTTACTCAGACTACTGAAAACCCACACAGTGTGTAAGACTACTCCCATGCTACTGAACTCCCTTAAAGTGTTTCCTACACTTAGGATGCAGAACTCCTGTAAACAGCCTCTCACTACTTCCAATGTACAGAAATCCTGTAAGCTGCTTCTCTTTTACTCAGACTACTGAAAACCCGCATAGTGCGTAAGACTACTCCCATGCTACAGAACTCCCGTAAAGTGTTTCCTACACTCAGGATGCAGAACTCCTGTAAACTGCCTCTCACTACTTCCAATGTACAGAAATCCTGTAAGCTGCTTCTCTTTTACTCAGACTACTGAAAACCCGCATAGTGCGTAAGACTACTCCCATGCTACAGAACTCCCATAAAGTGTTTCCTACACTCAGGATACAGAACTCCTGTAAACTGACTCTCACTACTTCCAATGTACAGAAATCCTGTAAGCTGCTTCTCTTTTACTCAGACTACTGAAAACCCGCATAGTGCGTAAGACTACTCCCATGCTACAGAACTCCCATAAAGTGTTTCCTACACTCAGGATATAGAACTCCTGTAAACTGACACTCACTACTTCCAATGTACAGAAATCCTGTAAGCTGCTTCTCTTTTACACAGACTACTGAAAACACGCATAGTGCGTAAGACTACTCCCATGCTACAGAACTCCCGTAAAGTGTTTCCTACCCTCAGGCTGCAGAACTCCTTTAAACTGCCTCTTACTACTTCCAATGTACAAAAATCCTGTAAGCTGCTTCTCTTTTACCCAGACTACTGAAAACCCGCATAGTGCTTAAGACTAGTCCCATGCTACAGAAATCCCGTAAAGTGTTTCCTACACTGGATACAGAACTCCTGTAACTGCCTCTCACTACTTCCAATGTACAGAAATCCTGAAAGCTGCTTCTCTTTTTTCAGACTACTGAAAACCCGCATTGTGTGTAAGACTACTCCCATGCTACAGAACTCCCGTAAAGTGTTTCCTACACTCAGGATGCAGAACTCCTGTAAACTGCCTCTCACTACTTCCAACGTACAGAAATCCTGTAAGCTGCTTCTCTTTTACTCAGACTACTGAAAACCCGCATAGTGGGTAAGACTACTCACATGCTACAGAACTCCCGTAAAATGTTTCCTACCCTCAGGATGCAGGACTCCTGTAAACTGCCTCTCACTACTTCCAATGTACAGAAATCCTGTAAGCTGCTTCTCTTTTACTCAGACTACTGAAAACCCGCATAGTGCGTAAGACTACTCCCATGCTACAGAACTCCTCTAAAGTGTTTCCTACACTGGATGCAGAAGTCCTGTAAACTGCCTCTCACTACTTCCAATGTACAGAAATCCTGTAAGCTGCTTCTCTTTTACTCAGACTACTGAAAACCCGCATAGTGCGTAAGACTACTCCCATGCTACAGAACTCCCATAAAGTGTTTCCTACCCTCAGGATGCAGGACTCCTGTAAACTGCCTCTCACTACTTCCAATGTACAGAAATCCTGTAAGCTGCTTCTCTTTTACTCAGACTACTGAAATCCCGCATAGTGCGTAAGACTACTCCCATGCTACTGAACTCCCGTAAAGTGTTTCCTACACTTAGGATGCAGAACTCCTGTAAACTGCCTCTCACTACTTCCAATGTACAGAAATCCTGTAAGCTGCTTCTCTTTTACTCAGACTACTGAAAACCCGCATTGTTGCGTAAGACTACCCCCATGCTATAGAACTCCAGTAAAGTGTTTCCTACACTGGATGCAGAACTCCTGTAAACTGCCTCTCACTACTTCCAATGTACAGAAATCCTGTAAGCTGCTTCTCTTTTTTCAGACTACTGAAAACCCGCATTGTGTGTAAGACTCCTCCCATGCTACAGAACTCCCGTAAAGTGTTTCCTACACTCAGGATGCAGAACTCCTGTAAACTGCCTCTCACTACTTCCAATGTACAGAAATCCTGTAAGCTGCTTCTCTTTTACTCAGACTACTGAAAACCCACACAGTGTGTAAGACTACTCCCATGCTACTGAACTCCCTTAAAGTGTTTCCTACACTTAGGATGCAGAACTCCTGTAAACAGCCTCTCACTACTTCCAATGTACAGAAATCCTGTAAGCTGCTTCTCTTTTACTCAGACTACTGAAAACCCGCATAGTGCGTAAGACTACTCCCATGCTACAGAACTCCCGGTAAGTGTTTCCTACACTCAGGATGCAGAACTCCTGTAAACTGCCTCTCACTACTTCCAATGTACAGAAATCCTGTAAGCTGCTTCTCTTTTACTCAGACTACTGAAAACCCGCATAGTGCGTAAGACTACTCCCATGCTACAGAACTCCCATAAAGTGTTTCCTACACTCAGGATACAGAACTCCTGTAAACTGACTCTCACTACTTCCAATGTACAGAAATCCTGTAAGCTGCTTCTCTTTTACTCAGACTACTGAAAACCCGCATAGTGCGTAAGACTACTCCCATGCTACAGAACTCCCATAGAGTGTTTCCTACACTCAGGATATAGAACTCCTGTAAACTGACACTCACTACTTCCAATGTACAGAAATCCTGTAAGCTGCTTCTCTTTTACACAGACTACTGAAAACACGCATAGTGCGTAAGACTACTCCCATGCTACAGAACTCCCGTAAAGTGTTTCCTACCCTCAGGCTGCAGAACTCCTTTAAACTGCCTCTTACTACTTCCAATGTACAAAAATCCTGTAAGCTGCTTCTCTTTTACCCAGACTACTAAAAACCCGCATAGTGCTTAAGACTAGTCCCATGCTACAGAAATCCCGTAAAGTGTTTCCTACACTGGATACAGAACTCCTGTAAACTGCCTCTCACTACTTCCAATGTACAGAAATCCTGAAAGCTGCTTCTCTTTTTTCAGACTACTGAAAACCCGCATTGTGTGTAAGACTACTCCCATGCTACAGAACTCCCGTAAAGTGTTTCCTACACTCAGGATGCAGAACTCCTGTAAACTGCCTCTCACTACTTCCAACGTACAGAAATCCTGTAAGCTGCTTCTCTTTTACGCAGACTACTGAAAACCCGCATAGTGCGTAAGACTACTCACATGCTACAGAACTCCCGTAAAATGTTTCCTACCCTCAGGATGCAGGACTCCTGTAAACTGCCTCTCACTACTTCCAATGTACAGAAATCCTGTAAGCTGCTTCTCTTTTACTCAGACTACTGAAAACCCGCATAGTGCGTAAGACTACTCCCATGCTACTGAACTCCCGTAAAGTGTTTCCTACACTTAGGATGCAGAACTCCTGTAACTGCCTCTCACTACTTCCAATGTACAGAAATCCTGTAAGCTGCTTCTCTTTTACTCAGACTACTGAAAACCCGCATAGTGTGTAAGACTACTCCCATGCTACAGAACTCCCGTAAAGTGTTTCCTACACTCAGGATGCAGAACTCCTGTAAACTGCCTCTCACTACTTCCAATGTACAGAAATCCTGTAAGCTGCTTCTCTTTTACTCAGACTACTGAAAACACGCATAGTGCGTAAGACTACTCCCATGCTACAGAACTCCCGTAAAGTGTTTCCTACCCTCAGGATGCAGAACTCCTGTAAACAGCCTCTCACTACTTCCAATGTACAGAAATCCTGTAAGCTGCTTCTCTTTTACTCAGACTACTGAAAACCCGCATAGTGCATAAGACTACTCCCATGCTACAGAACTCCCGTTAAGTGTTTCCTATACTCAGGATGCAGAACTCCTGTAAACTGCCTCTCACTACTTCCAATGTACACAAATCCTGTAAGCTGCTTCTCTTTTACTCAGACTACTTAAAACCCGCATAGTGCGTAAGACTACTCCCATGCTACAGAACTCCTCTAAAGTGTTTCCTACACTGGATGCAGAACTCCTGTAAACTGCCTCTCACTACTTCCAATGTACAGAAATCCTGTAAGCTGCTTCTCTTTTACTCAGACTACTGAAAACCCGCATAGTGCGTAAGACTACTCCCATGCTACAGAACTCCCATAAAGTGTTTCCTACCCTCAGGATGCAGGACTCCTGTAAACTGCCTCTCACTACTTCCAATGTACAGAAATCCTGTAAGCTGCTTCTCTTTTACTCAGACTACTGAAATCCCGCATAGTGCGTAAGACTACTCCCATGCTACTGAACTCCCGTAAAGTGTTTCCTACACTTAGGATGCAGAACTCCTGTAAACTGCCTCTCACTACTTCCAATGTACAGAAATCCTGTAAGCTGCTTCTCTTTTACTCAGACTACTGAAAACCCGCATTGTTGCGTAAGACTACCCCCATGCTATAGAACTCCAGTAAAGTGTTTCCTACACTGGATGCAGAACTCCTGTAAACTGCCTCTCACTACTTCCAATGTACAGAAATCCTGTAAGCTGCTTCTCTTTTTTCAGACTACTGAAAACCCGCATTGTGTGTAAGACTCCTCCCATGCTACAGAACTCCCGTAAAGTGTTTCCTACACTCAGGATGCAGAACTCCTGTAAACTGCCTCTCCCTACTTCCAATGTACAGAAATCCTGTAAGCTGCTTCTCTTTTACTCAGACTACTGAAAACCCGCATAGTGCGTAAGCCTACTCCCATGCTACAGAACTCCCGTAACGTGTTTGCTACCCTCAGGATGCAGAACTCCTGTAAACTGCCTCTCACTACTTCCAATGTACAGAAATCCTGTAAGCTGCTTCTCTTTTACTCAGACTACTGAAAACCCACACAGTGTGTAAGACTACTCCCATGCTACTGAACTCCCTTAAAGTGTTTCCTACACTTAGGATGCAGAACTCCTGTAAACAGCCTCTCACTACTTCCAATGTACAGAAATCCTGTAAGCTGCTTCTCTTTTACTCAGACTACTGAAAACCCGCATAGTGCGTAAGACTACTCCCATGCTACAGAACTCCCGTTAAGTGTTTCCTACACTCAGGATGCAGAACTCCTGTAAACTGCCTCTCACTACTTCCAATGTACAGAAATCCTGTAAGCTGCTTCTCTTTTACTCAGACTACTGAAAACCCGCATAGTGCGTAAGACTACTCCCATGCTACAGAACTCCCATAAAGTGTTTCCTACACTCAGGATACAGAACTCCTGTAAACTGACTCTCACTACTTCCAATGTACAGAAATCCTGTAAGCTGCTTCTCTTTTACTCAGACTACTGAAAACCCGCATAGTGCGTAAGACTACTCCCATGCTACAGAACTCCCATAAAGTGTTTCCTACACTCAGGATATAGAACTCCTGTAAACTGACACTCACTACTTCCAATGTACAGAAATCCTGTAAGCTGCTTCTCTTTTACACAGACTACTGAAAACACGCATAGTGCGTAAGACTACTCCCATGCTACAGAACTCCCGTAAAGTGTTTCCTACCCTCAGGCTGCAGAACTCCTTTAAACTGCCTCTTACTACTTCCAATGTACAAAAATCCTGTAAGCTGCTTCTCTTTTACCCAGACTACTGAAAACCCGCATAGTGCTTAAGACTAGTCCCATGCTACAGAAATCCCGTAAAGTGTTTCCTACACTCAGGATGCAGAACTCCTGTAAACTGACTCTCACTACTTCCAATGTACAGAAATCCTGAAAGCTGCTTCTCTTTTTTCAGACTACTGAAAACCCGCATTGTGTGTAAGACTACTCCCATGCTACAGAACTCCCGTAAAGTGTTTCCTACACTCAGGATGCAGAACTCCTGTAAACTGCCTCTCACTACTTCCAACGTACAGAAATCCTGTAAGCTGCTTCTCTTTTACTCAGACTACTGAAAACCCGCATAGTGCGTAAGACTACTCACATGCTACAGAACTCCCGTAAAATGTTTCCTACCCTCAGGATGCAGGACTCCTGTAAACTGCCTCTCACTACTTCCAATGTACAGAAATCCTGTAAGCTGCTTCTCTTTTACTCAGACTACTGAAAACCCGCATAGTGCGTAAGACTACTCCCATGCTACTGAACTCCCGTAAAGTGTTTCCTACACTTAGGATGCAGAACTCCTGTAACTGCCTCTCACTACTTCCAATGTGCAGAAATCCTGTAAGCTGCTTCTCTTTTACTCAGACTACTGAAAACCCGCATAGTGTGTAAGACTACTCCCATGCTACAGAACTCCCGTAAAATGTTTCCTACACTCAGGATGCAGAACTCCTGTAAACTGCCTCTCACTACTTCCAATGTGCAGAAATCCTGTAAGCTGCTTCTCTTTTACTCAGACTACTGAAAACACGCATAGTGCGTAAGACTACTCCCATGCTACAGAACTCCCGTAAAGTGTTTCCTACCCTCAGGATGCAGAACTCCTGTAAACAGCCTCTCACTACTTCCAATGTACAGAAATCCTGTAAGCTGCTTCTCTTTTACTCAGACTACTGAAAACCCGCATAGTGCATAAGACTACTCCCATGCTACAGAACTCCCGTTAAGTGTTTCCTATACTCAGGATGCAGAACTCCTGTAAACTGCCTCTCACTACTTCCAATGTACACAAATCCTGTAAGCTGCTTCTCTTTTACTCAGACTACTTAAAACCCGCATAGTGCGTAAGACTACTCCCATGCTACAGAACTCCTCTAAAGTGTTTCCTACACTGGATGCAGAACTCCTGTAAACTGCCTCTCACTACTTCCAATGTACAGAAATCCTGTAAGCTGCTTCTCTTTTACTCAGACTACTGAAAACCCGCATAGTGCGTAAGACTACTCCCATGCTACAGAACTCCCATAAAGTGTTTCCTACCCTCAGGATGCAGGACTCCTGTAAACTGCCTCTCACTACTTCCAATGTACAGAAATCCTGTAAGCTGCTTCTCTTTTACTCAGACTACTGTAATCCCGCATAGTGCGTAAGACTACTCCCATGCTACTGAACTCCCGTAAAGTGTTTCCTACACTTAGGATGCAGAACTCCTGTAAACTGCCTCTCACTACTTCCAATGTACAGAAATCCTGTAAGCTGCTTCTCTTTTACTCAGACTACTGAAAACCCGCATTGTTGCGTAAGACTACCCCCATGCTATAGAACTCCAGTAAAGTGTTTCCTACACTGGATGCAGAACTCCTGTAAACTGCCTCTCACTACTTCCAATGTACAGAAATCCTGTAAGCTGCTTCTCTTTTTTCAGACTACTGAAAACCCGCATTGTGTGTAAGACTCCTCCCATGCTACAGAACTCCCGTAAAGTGTTTCCTACACTCAGGATGCAGAACTCCTGTAAACTGCCTCTCACTACTTCCAATGTACAGAAATCCTGTAAGCTGCTTCTCTTTTACTCAGACTACTGAAAACCCGCATAGTGCGTAAGACTACTCCCATGCTACAGAACTCCCGTAACGTGTTTGCTACCCTCAGGATGCAGAACTCCTGTAAACTGCCTCTCACTACTTCCAATGTACAGAAATCCTGTAAGCTGCTTCTCTTTTACTCAGACTACTGAAAACCCACACAGTGTGTAAGACTACTCCCATGCTACTGAACTCCCTTAAAGTGTTTCCTACACTTAGGATGCAGAACTCCTGTGAACTGCCTCTCACTACTTCCAATGTACAGAAATCCTGTAAGCTGCTTCTCTTTTACTCAGACTACTGAAAACCCGCATAGTGCGTAAGACTACTCCCATGCTACAGAACTCCCGTTAAGTGTTTCCTACACTCAGGATGCAGAACTCCTGTAAACTGCCTCTCACTACTTCCAATGTACAGAAATCCTGTAAGCTGCTTCTCTTTTACTCAGACTACTGAAAACCCGCATAGTGCGTAAGACTACTCCCATGCTACAGAACTCCCATAAAGTGTTTCCTACACTCAGGATACAGAACTCCTGTAAACTGACTCTCACTACTTCCAATGTACAGAAATCCTGTAAGCTGCTTCTCTTTTACTCAGACTACTGAAAACCCGCATAGTGCGTAAGACTACTCCCATGCTACAGAACTCCCATAAAGTGTTTCCTACACTCAGGATATAGAACTCCTGTAAACTGACACTCACTACTTCCAATGTACAGAAATCCTGTAAGCTGCTTCTCTTTTACACAGACTACTGAAAACACGCATAGTGCGTAAGACTACTCCCATGCTACAGAACTCCCGTAAAGTGTTTCCTACCCTCAGGCTGCAGAACTCCTTTAAACTGCCTCTTACTACTTCCAATGTACAAAAATCCTGTAAGCTGCTTCTCTTTTACCCAGACTACTGAAAACCCGCATAGTGCTTAAGACTAGTCCCATGCTACAGAAATCCCGTAAAGTGTTTCCTACACTGGATACAGAACTCCTGTAAACGGCCTCTCACTACTTCCAATGTACAGAAATCCTGAAAGCTGCTTCTCTTTTTTCAGACTACTGAAAACCCGCATTGTGTGTAAGACTACTCCCATGCTACAGAACTCCCGTAAAGTGTTTCCTACACTCAGGATGCAGAACTCCTGTAAACTGCCTCTCACTACTTCCAACGTACAGAAATCCTGTAAGCTGCTTCTCTTTTACTCAGACTACTGAAAACCCGCATAGTGCGTAAGACTACTCACATGCTACAGAACTCCCGTAAAATGTTTCCTACCCTCAGGATGCAGGACTCCTGTAAACTGCCTCTCACTTCTTCCAATGTACAGAAATCCTGTAAGCTGCTTCTCTTTTACTCAGACTACTGAAAACCCGCATAGTGCGTAAGACTA
Source organism: Oryctolagus cuniculus (assembly GCF_964237555.1). NCBI lineage: Eukaryota > Metazoa > Chordata > Mammalia > Lagomorpha > Leporidae > Oryctolagus > Oryctolagus cuniculus. The sequence continues at coordinate 1,538,641 of NC_091451.1, forward strand.
CTCCCATGCTACTGAACTCCCGTAAAGTGTTTCCTACACTTAGGATGCAGAACTCCTGTAACTGCCTCTCACTACTTCCAATGTACAGAAATCCTGTAAGCTGCTTCTCTTTTACTCAGACTACTGAAAACCCGCATAGTGTGTAAGACTACTCCCATGCTACAGAACTCCCGTAAAGTGTTTCCTACACTCAGGATGCAGAACTCCTGTAAACAGCCTCTCACTACTTCCAATGTGCAGAAATCCTGTAAGCTGCTTCTCTTTTACTCAGACTACTGAAAACACGCATAGTGCGTAAGACTACTCCCATGCTACAGAACTCCCGTAAAGTGTTTCCTACCCTCAGGATGCAGAACTCCTGTAAACAGCCTCTCACTACTTCCAATGTACAGAAATCCTGTAAGCTGCTTCTCTTTTACTCAGACTACTGAAAACCCGCATAGTGCATAAGACTACTCCCATGCTACAGAACTCCCGTTAAGTGTTTCCTATACTCAGGATGCAGAACTCCTGTAAACTGCCTCTCACTACTTCCAATGTACACAAATCCTGTAAGCTGCTTCTCTTTTACTCAGACTACTTAAAACCCGCATAGTGCGTAAGACTACTCCCATGCTACAGAACTCCCGTAAAGTGTTTCCTTCACTCAGGATATAGAACTCCTGTAAACTGACACTCACTACTTCCAATGTACAGAAATCCTGTAAGCTGCTTCTCTTTTACACAGACTACTGAAAACCCGCATAGTGCGTAAGACTACTCCCATGCTACAGAACTCCCGTAAAGTGTTTCCTACCCTCAGGATGAAGAACTGTAAACTGCCTCTCACTACTTCCAATGTATAGAAATCCTGTAAGCTGCTTCTCTTTTACTCAGACTACTGAAAATCCGCATAGTGCGTAACTACTCCCATGCTACAGAACTCCTGTAAAGTGTTTCCTACACTCGATGCAGAACTCCTGTAAACTGCCTCTCACTACTTCCAATGTACAGAAATCCTGTAAGCTGCTTCTCTTTTACTCAGACTACTGAAAACCCGCATAGTGCGTAAGACTACTCCCATGCTACAGACCTCCCGTAAAGTGTTTCCTACCCTCAGGATGCAGGACTCCTTTAAACTGCCTCTCCCCACTTCCAATGTACAGAAATCCTGTAAGCTGCTTCTCTTTTACTCAGACTACTGAAAACCCGCATAAAGAATAAGAATTCTCCCATGCTACAGAACTCCCGTAAAGTGTTTCCTACCCTCAGGATGCAGAACTCCTGTAAACTGCCTCTCACTACTTCCAATGTACAGAAATCCTGTAAGCTGCTTCTCTTTTACTCAGACTACTGAAAACCCGCATAGTGCGTAAGACTACTCCCATGCTACAGAACTCCTGTAAAGTGTTTCCTACACTGGATGCAGAACTCCTGTAAACTGCCTCTCACTACTTCCAATGTACAGAAATCCTGTAAGCTGCTTCTCTTTTACTCAGACTACTGAAAACCCGCATAGTGCGTAAGACTACTCCCATGCTACAGAACTCCCGTAAAGTGTTTCCTACCCTCAGGATGCAGGACTCCTGTGAACTGCCTCTCACTACTTCCAATGTACAGAAATCCTGTAAGCTGCTTCTCTTTTACTCAGACTACTGAAAACCCGCATAGTGTGTAAGACTACTCCCATGCTACAGAACTCCCGTAAAGTGTTTCCTACACTCAGGATGCAGAACTCCTGTAAACTGCCTCTCACTACTTCCAATGTACAGAAATCCTGTAAGCTGCTTCTCTTTTACTCAGACTACTGAAAACACGCATAGTGCGTAAGACTACTCCCATGCTACAGAACTCCCGTAAAGTGTTTCCTACCCTCAGGATGCAGAACTCCTGTAAACAGCCTCTCACTACTTCCAATGTACAGAAATCCTGTAAGCTGCTTCTCTTTTACTCAGACTACTGAAAACCCGCATAGTGCATAAGACTACTCCCATGCTACAGAACTCCCGTTAAGTGTTTCCTATACTCAGGATGCAGAACTCCTGTAAACTGCCTCTCACTACTTCCAATGTACACAAATCCTGTAAGCTGCTTCTCTTTTACTCAGACTACTTAAAACCCGCATAGTGCGTAAGACTACTCCCATGCTACAGAACTCCCGTAAAGTGTTTCCTTCACTCAGGATATAGAACTCCTGTAAACTGACACTCACTACTTCCAATGTACAGAAATCCTGTAAGCTGCTTCTCTTTTACACAGACTACTGAAAACCCGCATAGTGCGTAAGACTACTCCCATGCTACAGAACTCCCGTAAAGTGTTTCCTACCCTCAGGATGAAGAACTGTAAACTGCCTCTCACTACTTCCAATGTATAGAAATCCTGTAAGCTGCTTCTCTTTTACTCAGACTACTGAAAATCCGCATAGTGCGTAACTACTCCCATGCTACAGAACTCCTGTAAAGTGTTTCCTACACTCGATGCAGAACTCCTGTAAACTGCCTCTCACTACTTCCAATGTACAGAAATCCTGTAAGCTGCTTCTCTTTTACTCAGACTACTGAAAACCCGCATAGTGCGTAAGACTACTCCCCTGCTACAGACCTCCCGTAAAGTGTTTCCTACCCTCAGGATGCAGGACTCCTTTAAACTGCCTCTCCCCACTTCCAATGTACAGAAATCCTGTAAGCTGCTTCTCTTTTACTCAGACTACTGAAAACCCGCATAGTGCGTAAGACTACTCCCATGCTACAGAACTCCCGTAAAGTGTTTCCTACCCTCAGGATGCAGAACTCCTGTAAACTGCCTCTCACTACTTCCAATGTACAGAAATCCTGTAAGCTGCTTCTCTTTTACTCAGACTACTGAAAACCCGCATAGTGCGTAAGACTACTCCCATGCTACAGAACTCCTGTAAAGTGTTTCCTACACTGGATGCAGAACTCCTGTAAACTGCCTCTCACTACTTCCAATGTACAGAAATCCTGTAAGCTGCTTCTCTTTTACTCAGACTACTGAAAACCCGCATAGTGCGTAAGACTACTCCCATGCTACAGAACTCCCGTAAAGTGTTTCCTACCCTCAGGATGCAGGACTCCTGTGAACTGCCTCTCACTACTTCCAATGTACAGAAATCCTGTAAGCTGCTTCTCTTTTACTCAGACTACTGAAAACCCGCATAGTGCGTAAGACTACTCCCATGCTACTGAACTCCCGTAAAGTGTTTCCTACACTTAGGATGCAGAACTCCTGTAAACTGCCTCTCACTACTTCCAATGTACAGAAATCCTGTAAGCTGCTTCTCTTTTACTCAGACTACTGAAAACCCGCATTGTTGCGTAAGACTACCCCCATGCTATAGAACTCCCGTAAAGTGTTTCCTACACTGGATGCAGAACTCCTGTAAACTGCCTCTCACTACTTCCAATGTACAGAAATCCTGTAAGCTGCTTCTCTTTTTTCAGACTACTGAAAACCCGCATAGTGCGTAAGACTACTCCCATGCTACAGAACTCCCGTTAAGTGTTTCCTACACTCAGGATGCAGAACTCCTGTAAACTGCCTCTCACTACTTCCAATGTACAGAAATCCTGTAAGCTGCTTCTCTTTTACTCAGACTACTTAAAACCCGCATAGTGCGTAAGACTACTCCCATGCTACAGAACTCCCGTAACGTGTTTGCTACCCTCAGGATGCAGAACTCCTGTAAACTGCCTCTCACTACTTCCAATGTACAGAAATCCTGTAAGCTGCTTCTCTTTTACTCAGACTACTGAAAACCCACACAGTGTGTAAGACTACTCCCATGCTACAGAACTCCCGTAAAGTGTTTCCTACACTCAGGATGCAGAACTCCTGTAAACTGCCTCTCACTACTTCCAATGTACAGAAATCCTGTAAGCTCCTTACTTTTACTCAGACTACTGAAAACCCGCATAGTGCGTAAGACTACTCCCATGCTACAGAACTCCCGTAAAGTGTTTCCTACACTCAGGATGCAGAACTCCTGTAAACTGCCTCTCACTACTTCCAATGTACAGAAATCCTGTAAGCTGCTTCTCTTTTACTCAGACTACTGAAAACCCGCATAGTGCGTAAGACTACTCCCATGCTACAGAACTCCCGTAAAGTGTTTCCTCCTTTAAGGATGCAGGACTCCTTTAAACTGCCTCTCACTACTTCCAATGTACAGAAATCCTGTAAGCTGCTTCTCTTTTACTCAGACTACTGAAAACCCGCATAGTGCGTAAGACTACTCCCATGCTACAGAACTCCCGTTAAGTGTTTCCTACCCTCAGGATGCAGAACTCCTGTAAACTGCCTCTCACTACTTCCAATGTACAGAAATCCTGTAAGCTGCTTCTCTTTTACTCAGACTACTTAAAACCCGCATAGTGCGTAAGACTACTCCCATGCTACAGAACTCCCATAAAGTGTTTCCTACACTCAGGATATAGAACTCCTGTAAACTGACACTCACTACTTCCAATGTACAGAAATCCTGTAAGCTGCTTCTCTTTTACACAGACTACTGAAAACCCGCATAGTGCGTAAGACTACTCCCATGCTACAGAACTCCCGTAAAGTGTTTCCTACCCTCAGGATGAAGAACTGTAAACTGCCTCTCACTACTTCCTATGTATAGAAATCCTGTAAGCTGCTTCTCTTTTACTCAGACTACTGAAAATCCGCATAGTGCGTAAGACTACTCCCATGCTACAGAACTCCTGTAAAGTGTTTCCTACACTGGATGCAGAACTCCTGTAAACTGCCTCTCACTACTTCCAATGTACAGAAATCCTGTAAGCTGCTTCTCTTTTACTCAGACTACTGAAAACCCGCTTAGTGCGTAAGACTACTCCCCTGCTACAGACCTCCCGTAAAGTGTTTCCTACCCTCAGGATGCAGGACTCCTGTAAACTGCCTCTCCCCACTTCCAGTGTACAGAAATCCTGTAAGCTGCTTCTCTTTTACTCAGACTACTGAAAACCCGCATAAAGAATAAGAATTCTCCCATGCTACAGAACTCCCGTAAAGTGTTTCCTACCCTCAGGATGCAGAACTCCTGTAAACTGCCTCTCACTACTTCCAATGTACAGAAATCCTGTAAGCTGCTTCTCTTTTACTCAGACTACTGAAAACCCGCATAGTGCGTAAGATTACTCCCATGCTACAGAACTCCTGTAAAGTGTTTCCTACACTGGATGCAGAACTCCTGTAAACTGCCTCTCACTACTTCCAATGTACAGAAATCCTGTAAGCTGCTTCTCTTTTACTCAGACTACTGAAAACCCGCATAGTGCGTAAGACTACTCCCATGCTACAGAACTCCCGTAAAGTGTTTCCTACCCTCAGGATGCAGGACTCCTGTAAACTGCCTCTCACTACTTCCAATGTACAGAAATCCTGTAAGCTGCTTCACTTTTACTCAGACTACTGAAAACCCGCGTAGTGCGTAAGACTACTGCCATGCTACTGAACTCCCTTAAAGTGTTTCCTACACTTAGGATGCAGAACTCCTGTAAACAGCCTCTCACTACTTCCAATGTACAGAAATCCTGTAAGCTGCTTCTCTTTTACTCAGACCACTGAAAACCCGCATTGTTGCGTAAGACTACCCCCATGCTATAGAACTCCCGTAAAGTGTTTCCTACAATCAGGATGCAGAACTCCTGTAAACTGCATCTCACTACTTCCAATGTACAGAAATCCTGTAAGCTGCTTCTCTTTTACTCAGACTACTGAAAACACACATAGTGCGTAAGACTACTCCCATGCAACAGAAATCCCGTAAAGTGTTTCCTACACTCAGGATGCAGAACTCCTGTAAACTGCCCCTTTCTAATTCCAATATACAGAAATCCTGTAAGCTGCTTTTCTTTTACTCAGACTACTGAAAACCCGCATAGTGCGTAAGACTACTCCCATGCTAAAGAACTCCTGTAAAGTGTTTCCTACACTGGATGCAGAAATCCTGTAAACTGCCTCTCACTACTTCCAATGTACAGAAATCCTGAAAGCTGCTTCTTTTTTACAAAGACTACTTAAAACCCGCATAGTGCGTAAGACTACTCCCATGCTACAGAACTCCCATAAAGTGTTTCCTACACTCAGGATGCAGAACTCCTGTAAACTGCCTCTCACTACTTCAAATGTACAGAAATCCTGTAAGCTGCTTCTCTTTTACTCAGACTACTGAAAACCCGCATAGTGCGTAAGACTACTCCCATGCTACAGAACTCCCGTAAAGTGTTTCCTACCCTCAGGATGCAGAACTCCTGTAAACTGCCTCTCACTACTTCCAATGTACAGAAATCCTGTAAGCTGCTTCTCTTTTACTCAGACTACTGAAAACCCGCATAGTGCGTAAGACAACTCCCATGCTACAGAACTCCTGTAAAGTGTTTCCTACACTGGATGCAGAACTCCTGTAAACTGCCTCTCACTACTTCCAATGTACAGAAATCCTGTAAGCTGCTTCTCTTTTACTCAGACTACTGAAAACCCGCATAGTGAGTAAGACTACTCCCATGCTACAGACCTCCCGTAAAGTGTTTCCTACCCTCAGGATGCAGAACTCCTGTAAACTGCCTCTCCCTACTGCCAGTGTACAGAAATCCTGAAACCTGCTTCTCTTATACTCAGGCTACTGAAAACACGCATAGTGCGTAAGACTACTCCCATGCTACAGAACTCCCGTAAAGCGTTTCCTACACTCAGGATGCAGAACTCCTGTAAACTGCTTCTCACTACTTCCAATGTACAGAAATCCTGTAAGCTGCTTCTCTTTTAATCAGACTACTGAAAACCCGCATAGTGCGTAAGACTACCCCCATGCTACAGAACTCCCGTAAAGTGTTTCCTACACTCAGGATGCAGAACTCCTGTAAACTGCCTCTCACTACTTCCAATGTACAGAAATCCTGTAAGCTGCTTCTCTTTTACTCAGACTACTGAAAACCCGCATAGTGCGTAAGACTACTCCCCTGCTACAGAACTCCCGTAAAGTGTTTTCTACACTCAGGATGCAGAACACCTGTAAACTGCCTCTAACTACTTCCAATGTACAGAAATCCTGTAAGCTGCTTCTCTTTTACTCAGACTACTGAAAACCCGCATAGTGCGTAAGACTACTCCCATGCTACAGAACTCCCGTAAAGTGTTTTCTACCCTCAGTATGCAGGACTCCTTTAAACTGCCTCTCACTACTTCCAATGTACAGAAATCCTGTAAGCTGCTTCTCTTTTACTCAGACTACTGAAAACCCGCATAGTGCGTAAGACTACTCCCATGCTACAGAACTCCCGTAAAGTGTTTCCTACCCTCAGGATGAAGAACTGTAAACTGCCTCTCACTACTTCCAATGTATAGAAATCCTGTAAGCTGCTTCTCTTTTATTCAGACTACTGAAAATCCGCATAGTGCGTAAGACTACTCCCATGCTACAGAACTCCTGTAAAGTGTTTCCTACACTGGATGCAGAACACCTGTAAACTGCCTCTCACTACTTCCAATGTACAGAAATCCTGTAAGCTGCTTCTCTTTTACTCAGACTACTGAAAACCCGCATAGTGCGTAAGACTACTCTCCTGCTACAGACCTCCCGAAAAGTGTTTCCTACCCTCAGGATGCAGGACTCCTTTAAACGGCCTCTCCCCACTTCCAGTGCACAGAAATCCTGTAAGCTGCTTCTCTTTTTTCAGACTACTGAAAACCCGCATAAAGAATAAGAATTCTCCCATGCTACAGAACTCCCGTAAAGTGTTTCCTACCCTCAGGATGCAGAACTCCTGTAAACTGCCTCTCACTACTTCCAATGTACAGAAATCCTGTAAGCTGCTTCTCTTTTACTCAGACTACTGAAAACCCGCATAGTGCGTAAGATTACTCCCATGCTACAGAACTCCTGTAAAGTGTTTCCTACACTGGATGCAGAACTCCTGTAAACTGCCTCTCACTACTTCCAATGTACAGAAATCCAGTAAGCTGCTTCTCTTTTACTCAGACTACTGAAAACCCGCATACTGCGTAAGACTACTCCCATGTTACAGAACTCCCGTAAAGTGTTTCCTACCCTCAGGATGCAGGACTCCTGTAAACTGCCTCTCACTACTTCCAATGTACAGAAATCCTGTAAGCTGCTTCTCTTTTACTCAGACTACTGAAATCCCGCATAGTGCGTAAGACTACTCCCATGCTACTGAACTCCCGTAAAGTGTTTCCTACACTTAGGATGCAGAACTCCTGTAAACTGCCTCTCACTACTTCCAATGTACAGAAATCCTGTAAGCTGCTTCTCTTTTACTCAGACTACTGAAAACCCGCATTGTTGCGTAAGACTACCCCCATGCTATAGAACTCCCGTAAAGTGTTTCCTACACTGGATGCAGAACTCCTGTAAACTGCCTCTCACTACTTCCAATGTACAGAAATCCTGTAAGCTGCTTCTCTTTTTTCAGACTACTGAAAACCCGCATTGTGTGTAAGACTCCTCCCATGCTACAGAACTCCCGTAAAGTGTTTCCTACACTCAGGATGCAGAACTCCTGTAAACTGCCTCTCACTACTTCCAATGTACAGAAATCCTGTAAGCTCCTTACTTTTACTCAGACTACTGAAAACCCGCATAGTGCGTAAGACTACTCCCATGCTACAGAACTCCCGTAAAGTGTTTCCTACACTCAGGATGCAGAACTCCTGTAAACTGCCTCTCACTACTTCCAATGTACAGAAATCCTGTAAGCTGCTTCTCTTTTACTCAGACTACTGGAAACCCGCATAGTGCGTAAGACTACTCCCATGCTACAGAACTCCCGTAAAGTGTTTCCTACTTTAAGGATGCAGGACTCCTTTAAACTGCCTCTCACTACTTCCAATGTACAGAAATCCTGAAAGCTGCTTGTCTTTTACACAGACTACTGAAAACCCGCATAGTGTGTAAGACTACTCCCATGGTACAGAACTCCCGTAAAGTGTTTCCTACACTGAGGATGCAGAACTCCTCTAAACTGCCTCTCACTACTTCCAATGTACAGAAATCCTGTAAGCTGCTTCTCTTTTACTCAGACTACTGAAAACCCGCATAAAGAGTAAGAATTCTCCCATGCTACAAAACTCCCGTAAAGTGTTTCCTACACTCAGGATGCAGAACTCCTGTAAACTGCCTCTCACTACTTCCAATGTACAGAAATCCTGTAAGCTGCTTCACTTTTACTCAGACTACTGAAAACCCGCGTAGTGCGTAAGACTACTCCCATGCTACTGAACTCCCTTAAAGTGTTTCCTACACTTAGGATGCAGAACTCCTGTAAACTGCCTCTCACTACTTCCAATGTACAGAAATCCTGTAAGCTGCTTCTCTTTTACTCAGACCACTGAAAACCCGCATTGTTGCGTAAGACTTCCCCCATGCTACAGAACTCCCGTAAAGTGTTTCCTACACTCAGGATGCAGAACTCCTGTAAACTGCCTCTCACTACTTCCAATGTACAGAAATCCTGTAAGCTGCTTCTCTTTTACTCAGACTACTGAAAACACACATAGTGCGTAAGACTACTCCCATGCTACAGAAATCCCGTAAAGTGTTTCCTACACTCAGGATGCAGAACTCCTGTAAACTGCCCCTTTCTAATTCCAATATACAGAAATCCTGTAAGCTGCTTCTCTTTTACTCAGACTACTAAAAACCCGCATAGTGCGTAAGACGACTCCCATGCTAAAGAACTCCTGTAAAGTGTTTCCTACACTGGATGCAGAACTCCTGTAAACTGCCTCTCACTACTTCCAATGTACAGAAATCCTGAAAGCTGCTTCTTTTTTACAAAGACTACTTAAAACCCGCATAGTGCGTAAGACTACTCCCATGCTACAGAACTCCCGTAAAGTGTTTCCTACACTCAGGATGCAGAACTCCTGTAAACTGCCTCTCACTACTTCAAATGTACAGAAATCCTGTAAGCTGCTTCTCTTTTACTCAGACTACTGTAAACCCGCATAGTGCGTAAGACTACTCCCATGCTACAGAACTCCCGTAAAGTGTTTCCTACCCTCAGGATGCAGAACTCCTGTAAACTGCCTCTCACTACTTCCAATGTACAGAAATCCTGTAAGCTGCTTCTCTTTTACTCAGACTACTGAAAACCCGCATAGTGCGTAAGACAACTCCCATGCTACAGAACTCCTGTAAAGTGTTTCCTACACTGGATGCAGAACTCCTGTAAACTGCCTCTCACTACTTCCAATGTACAGAAATCCTGTAAGCTGCTTCTCTTTTGCTCAGACTACTGAAAACCCGCATAGTGAGTAAGACTACTCCCATGCTACAGACCTCCCGTAAAGTGTTTCCTACCCTCAGGATGCAGAACTCCTGTAAACTGCCTCTCCCTACTTCCAGTGTACAGAAATCCTGAAACCTGCTTCTCTTATACTCAGGCTACTGAAAACACGCATAGTGCGTAAGACTACTCCCATGCTACAGAACTCCCGTAAAGCGTTTCCTACACTCAGGATGCAGAACTCCTGTAAACTGCCTCTCACTACTTCCAATGTACAGAAATCCTGTAAGCTGCTTCTCTTTTACTCAGACTACTGAAAACACACATAGTGCGTAAGACTACTCCCATGCTACAGAAATCCCGTAAAGTGTTTCCTACACTCAGGATGCAGAACTCCTGTAAACTGCCCCTTTCTAATTCCAATATACAGAAATCCTGTAAGCTGCTTCTCTTTTACTCAGACTACTAAAAACCCGCATAGTGCGTAAGACGACTCCCATGCTAAAGAACTCCTGTAAAGTGTTTCCTACACTGGATGCAGAACTCCTGTAAACTGCCTCTCACTACTTCCAATGTACAGAAATCCTGAAAGCTGCTTCTTTTTTACAAAGACTACTTAAAACCCGCATAGTGCGTAAGACTACTCCCATGCTACAGAACTCCCGTAAAGTGTTTCCTACACTCAGGATGCAGAACTCCTGTAAACTGCCTCTCACTACTTCAAATGTACAGAAATCCTGTAAGCTGCTTCTCTTTTACTCAGACTACTGTAAACCCGCATAGTGCGTAAGACTACTCCCATGCTACAGAACTCCCGTAAAGTGTTTCCTACCCTCAGGATGCAGAACTCCTGTAAACTGCCTCTCACTACTTCCAATGTACAGAAATCCTGTAAGCTGCTTCTCTTTTACTCAGACTACTGAAAACCCGCATAGTGCGTAAGACAACTCCCATGCTACAGAACTCCTGTAAAGTGTTTCCTACACTGGATGCAGAACTCCTGTAAACTGCCTCTCACTACTTCCAATGTACAGAAATCCTGTAAGCTGCTTCTCTTTTGCTCAGACTACTGAAAACCCGCATAGTGAGTAAGACTACTCCCATGCTACAGACCTCCCGTAAAGTGTTTCCTACCCTCAGGATGCAGAACTCCTGTAAACTGCCTCTCCCTACTTCCAGTGTACAGAAATCCTGAAACCTGCTTCTCTTATACTCAGGCTACTGAAAACACGCATAGTGCGTAAGACTACTCCCATGCTACAGAACTCCCGTAAAGCGTTTCCTACACTCAGGATGCAGAACTCCTGTAAACTGCTTCTCACTACTTCCAATGTACAGAAATCCTGTAAGCTGCTTCTCTTTTAATCAGACAACTGAAAACCCACATAGTGCGTAAGACTACCCCCATGCTACAGAACTCCCGTAAAGTGTTTCCTACACTCAGGATGCAGAACTCCTGTAAACTGCCTCTCACTACTTCCAATGTACAGAAATCCTGTAAGCTGCTTCTCTTTTACTCAGACTACTGAAAACCCGCATAGTGCGTAAGACTACTCCCCTGCTACAGAACTCCCGTAAAGTGTTTTCTACACTCAGGATGCAGAACACCTGTAAACTGCCTCTCACTACTTCCAATGTACAGAAATCCTGTAAGCTGCTTCTCTTTTACTCAGACTACTGAAAACCCGCATAGTGCGTAAGACTACCCCCATGCTACAGAACTCCCGTAAAGTGTTTCCTACACTCAGGATGCAGAACTCCTGTAAACTGCCTCTCACTACTTCCAATGTACAGAAATCCTGTAAGCTGCTTCTCTTTTACTCAGACTACTGAAAACCCGCATAGTGCGTAAGACTACTCCCCTGCTACAGAACTCCCGTAAAGTGTTTTCTACACTCAGGATGCAGAACTCCTGTAAACTGCCTCTAACTACTTCCAATGTACAGAAATCCTGTAAGCTGCTTCTCTTTTACTCAGACTACTGAAAACCCGCATAGTGCGTAAGACTACTCCCATGCTACAGAACTCCCGTAAAGTGTTTCCTACCCTCAGGATGAAGAACTGTAAACTGCCTCTCACTACTTCCAATGTATAGAAATCCTGTAAGCTGCTTCTCTTTTACTCGGACTACTGAAAATCCGCATAGTGCGTAAGACTACGCCCATGCTACAGAACTCCCGTAAAGTGTTTCCTACACTGGATGCAGAACTCCTGTAAACTGCCTCTCACTACTTCCAATGTACAGAAATCCTGTAAGCTGCTTCTCTTTTACTCAGACTACTGAAAACCCGCATAGTGCGTAAGACTACTCCCATGCTACAGAACTCCCGTAAACTGTTTCCTACCCTCAGGATGCAGGACTCCTGTAAACTGCCTCTCACTACTTCCAATGTACAGAAATCCTGTAAGCTGCTTCTCTTTTACTCAGACTACTGAAAACCCGCATAGTGCGTAAGACTACTCCCATGCTACAGAACTCCCGTAAAGTGTTTCCTACCCTCAGGATGAAGAACTGTAAATTGCCTCTCACTACTTCCAATGTATAGAAATCCTGTAAGCTGCTTCTCTTTTACTCAGACTACTGAAAACCCGCATAGTGCGTAAGACTACTCCCATGCTACAGAACTCCCGTAAAGTGTTTTCTACACTCAGGATGCAGAACACCTGTAAACTGCCTCTAACTACTTCCAATGTACAGAAATCCTGTAAGCTGCTTCTCTTTTACTCAGACTACTGAAAACCCGCATAGTGCGTAAGACTACTCCCATGCTACAGAACTCGCGTAAAGTGTTTTCTACCCTCAGTATGCAGGACTCCTTTAAACTGCCTCTCACTACTTCCAATGTACAGAAATCCTGTAAGCTGCTTCTCTTTTACTCAGACTACTGAAAACCCGCATAGTGCGTAAGACTACTCCCATGCTACAGAACTCCCGTAAAGTGTTTCCTACCCTCAGGATGAAGAACTGTAAACTGCCTCTCACTACTTCCAATGTATAGAAATCCTGTAAGCTGCTTCTCTTTTACTCAGACTACTGAAAATCCGCATAGTGCGTAAGACTACTCCCATGCTACAGAACTCCTGTAAAGTGTTTCCTACACTGGATGCAGAACTCCTGTAAACTGCCTCTCACTACTTCCAATGTACAGAAATCCTGTAAGCTGCTTCTCTTTTACTCAGACTACTGAAAACCCGCATAGTGCGTAAGACTACTCTCCTGCTACAGACCTCCCGTAAAGTGTTTCCTACCCTCAGGATGCAGGACTCCTTTAAACTGCCTCTCCCCACTTCCAGTGCACAGAAATCCTGTAAGCTGCTTCTCTTTTACTCAGACTACTGAAAACCCGCATAAAGAATAAGAATTCTCCCATGCTACAGAACTCCCGTAAAGTGTTTCCTACCCTCAGGATGCAGAACTCCTGTAAACTGCCTCTCACTACTTCCAATGTACAGAAATCCTGTAAGCTGCTTCTCTTTTACTCAGACTACTGAAAACCCGCATAGTGCGTAAGATTACTCCCATGCTACAGAACTCCTGTAAAGTGTTTCCTACACTGGATGCAGAACTCCTGTAAACTGCCTCTCACTACTTCCAATGTACAGAAATCCAGTAAGCTGCTTCTCTTTTACTCAGACTACTGAAAACCCGCATAGTGCGTAAGACTACTCCCATGCTACAGAACTCCCGTAAAGTGTTTCCTACCCTCAGGATGCAGGACTCCTGTAAACTGCCTCTCACTACTTCCAATGTACAGAAATCCTGTAAGCTGCTTCTCTTTTACTCAGACTACTGAAATCCCGCATAGTGCGTAAGACTACTCCCATGCTACTGAACTCCCGTAAAGTGTTTCCTACACTTAGGATGCAGAACTCCTGTAAACTGCCTCTCACTGCTTCCAATGTACAGAAATCCTGTAAGCTGCTTCTCTTTTACTCAGCCTACTGAAAACCCGCATTGTTGCGTAAGACTACCCCCATGCTATAGAACTCCAGTAAAGTGTCTCCTATACTGAATGCAGAACTCCTGTGAACTGACTCTCACTACTTCCAATGTACAGAAATCCTGAAAGCTGCTTGTCTTTTACACAGACTACTGAAAACCCGCATAGTGTGTAAGACTACTCCCATGCTACAGAACTACCGTAAAGTGTTTCCTACACTGAGGATGCAGAACTCCTGTAAACTGCCTCTCACTACTTCCAATGTACAGAAATCCTGTAAGCTGCTTCTCTTTTACTCAGACTACTGAAAACCCGCATTGTTGCGTAAGACTACCCCCATGCTACAGAACTCCCGTAAAGTGTTTCCTACACTCAGGATGCAGAACTCCTGTAAACTGCCTCTCACTACTTCCAATGTACAGAAATCCTGTAAGCTGCTTCACTTTTACTCAGACTACTGAAAACCCGCGTAGTGCGTAAGACTACTCCCATGCTACTGAACTCCCTTAAAGTGTTTCCTACACTTAGGATGCAGAACTCCTGTAAACTGCCTCTCACTACTTCCAATGTACAGAAATCCTGTAAGCTGCTTCTCTTTTACTCAGACTACTAAAAACCCGCATAGTGCGTAAGACTACTCCCATGCTAAAGAACTCCTGTAAAGTGTTTCCTACACTGGATGCAGAACTCCTGTAAACTGCCTCTCACTACTTCCAATGTACAGAAATCCTGAAAGCTGCTTCTTTTTTACTCAGACTACTGAAAACCCGCATAGTGCGTAAGATTACTCCCATGCTACAGAACTCCTGTAAAGTGTTTCCTACACTGGATGCAGAACTCCTGTAAACTGCCTCTCACTACTTCCAATGTACAGAAATCCTGAAAGCTGCTTCTCTTTTACTCAGACTACTGAAAACCCGCATAGTGCGTAAGACTACTCCCATGCTACAGAACTCCCGTAAAGTGTTTCCTACCCTCAGGATGAAGAACTATAAACTGCCTCTCACTACTTCCAATGTATAGAAATCCTGTAAGCTGCTTCTCTTTTACTCAGACTACTGAAAACCCGCATAGAGCGTAAGACTACTCCCATGCTACAGAACTCCTGTAAAGTGTTTCCTACACTGGATGCAGAACTCCTGTAAACTGCCTCTCACTACTTCCAATGTACAGAAATCCTGAAAGCTGCTTCTTTTTTACTCAGACTACTTAAAACCCGCATAGTGCGTAAGACTACTCCCATGCTACAGAACTCCCATAAAGTGTTACCTACACTCAGGATGCAGAACTCCTGTAAACTGCCTCTCACTACTTCCAATGTACAGAAATCCTGTAAGCTGCTTCTCTTTTACTCAGACTACTGAAATCCCGCATTGTTGCGTAAGACTACCCCCATGCTACAGAACTCCCGTAAAGTGTTTCCTACACTCAGGATGCAGAACTCCTGTAAACTGCCTCTCACTACTTCCAATGTACAGAAATCCTGTAAGCTGCTTCACTTTTACTCAGACTACTGAAAACCCGCGTAGTGCGTAAGACTACTCCCATGCTAAAGAACTCCTGTAAAGTGTTTCCTACACTGGATGCAGAACTCCTGTAAACTGCCTCTCACTACTTCCAATGTACAGAAATCCTGAAAGCTGCTTCTTTTTTACTCAGACTACTGAAAACCCGCATAGTGCGTAAGATTACTCCCATGCTACAGAACTCCTGTAAAGTGTTTCCTACACTGGATGCAGAACTCCTGTAAACTGCCTCTCACTACTTCCAATGTACAGAAATCCTGTAAGCTGCTTCTCTTTTACTCAGACTACTGAAAACCCGCATAGTGCGTAAGATTACTCCCATGCTACAGAACTCCTGTAAAGTGTTTCCTACACTGGATGCAGAACTCCTGTAAACTGCCTCTCACTACTTCCAATGTACAGAAATCCTGTAAGCTGCTTCTCTTTTACTCAGACTACTGAAAACCCGCATAGTGCGTAAGACTACTCCCATGCTACAGAACTCCCGTAAAGTGTTTCCTACCCTCAGGATGAAGAACTGTAAACTGCCTCTCACTACTTCCAATGTATAGAAATCCTGTAAGCTGCTTCTCTTTTACTCAGACTACTGAAAACCCGCATAGTGTGTAAGACTACTCCCATGCTACAGAACTCCTGTAAAGTGTTTCCTACACTGGATGCAGAACTCCTGTAAACTGCCTCTCACTACTTCCAATGTACAGAAATCCTGAAAGCTGCTTCTTTTTTACTCAGACTACTTAAAACCCGCATAGTGCGTAAGACTACTCCCATGCTACAGAACTCCCATAAAGTGTTACCTACACTCAGGATGCAGAACTCCTGTAAACTGCCTCTCACTACTTCCAATGTACAGAAATCCTGTAAGCTGCTTCTCTTTTACTCAGACTACTGAAAACCCGCATAAAGAGTAAGAATTCTCCCATGCTACAGAACTCCCGTAAAGTGTTTCCTACACTCAGGATGCAGAACTCCTGTAAACTGCCTCTCACTACTTCCAATGTACAGAAATCCTGTAAGCTGCTTCACTTTTACTCAGACTACTGAAAACCCGCGTAGTGCGTAAGACTACTCCCATGCTACTGAACTCCCTTAAAGTGTTTCCTACACTTAGGATGCAGAACTCCTGTAAACAGCCTCTCACTACTTCCAATGTACAGAAATCCTGTAAGCTGCTTCTCTTTTACTCAGACCACTGAAAACCCGCATAGTGAGTAAGACTACTCCCATGCTACAGAACTCCCGTAAAGTGTTTCCTACCCTCAGGATGCAGAACTCCTGTAAACTGCCTCTCACTACTTCCAATGTACAGAAATCCTGTAAGCTGCTTCTCTTTTACTCAGACTACTGAAAACCCGCATAGTGAGTAAGACTACTCCCATGCTACAGACCTCCCGTAAAGTGTTTCCTATCCTCAGGATGCAGAACTCCTGTAAACTGCCTCTCCCTACTTCCAGTGTACAGAAATCCTGAAACCTGCTTCTCTTATACTCAGGCTACTGAAAACACGCATAGTGCGTAAGACTACTCCCATGCTACAGAACTCCCGTAAAGCGTTTCCTACACTCAGGATGCAGAACTCCTGTAAACTGCTTCTCACTACTTCCAATGTACAGAAATCCTGTAAGCTGCTTCTCTTTTAATCAGACAACTGAAAACCCGCATAGTGCGTAAGACTACCCCCATGCTACAGAACTCCCGTAAAGTGTTTCCTACACTCAGGATGCAGAACTCCTGTAAACTGCCTCTCACTACTTCCAATGTACAGAAATCCTGTAAGCTGCTTCTCTTTTACTCAGACTACTGAAAACCCGCATAGTGCGTAAGACTACTCCCCTGCTACAGAACTCCCGTAAAGTGTTTTCTACACTCAGGATGCAGAACACCTGTAAACTGCCTCTAACTACTTCCAATGTACAGAAATCCTGTAAGCTGCTTCTCTTTTACTCAGACTACTGAAAACCCGCATAGTGCGTAAGACTACTCCCATGCTACAGAACTCCCGTAAAGTGTTTTCTACCCTCAGTATGCAGGACTCCTTTAAACTGCCTCTCACTACTTCCAATGTACAGAAATCCTGTAAGCTGCTTCTCTTTTACTCAGACTACTGAAAACCCGCATAGTGCGTAAGACTACTCCCATGCTACAGAACTCCCGTAAAGTGTTTCCTACCCTCAGGATGAAGAACTGTAAACTGCCTCTCACTACTTCCAATGTATAGAAATCCTGTAAGCTGCTTCTCTTTTACTCAGACTACTGAAAATCCGCATAGTGCGTAAGACTACTCCCATGCTACAGAACTCCTGTAAAGTGTTTCCTACACTGGATGCAGAACTCCTGTAAACTGCCTCTCACTACTTCCAATGTACAGAAATCCTGTAAGCTGCTTCTCTTTTACTCAGACTACTGAAAACCCGCATAGTGCGTAAGACTACTCTCCTGCTACAGACCTCCCGTAAAGTGTTTCCTACCCTCAGGATGCAGGACTCCTTTAAACTGCCTCTCCCCACTTCCAGTGCACAGAAATCCTGTAAGCTGCTTCTCTTTTACTCAGACTACTGAAAACCCGCATAAAGAATAAGAATTCTCCCATGCTACAGAACTCCCGTAAAGTGTTTCCTACCCTCAGGATGCAGAACTCCTGTAAACTGCCTCTCACTACTTCCAATGTACAGAAATCCTGTAAGCTGCTTCTCTTTTACTCAGACTACTGAAAACCCGCATAGTGCGTAAGATTACTCCCATGCTACAGAACTCCTGTAAAGTGTTTCCTACACTGGATGCAGAACTCCTGTAAACTGCCTCTCACTACTTCCAATGTACAGAAATCCAGTAAGCTGCTTCTCTTTTACTCAGACTACTGAAAACCCGCATAGTGCGTAAGACAACTCCCATGCTACAGAACTCCCGTAAAGTGTTTCCTACCCTCAGGATGCAGGACTCCTGTAAACTGCCTCTCACTACTTCCAATGTACAGAAATCCTGTAAGCTGCTTCTATTTACTCAGACTACTGAAATCCCGCATAGTGCGTAAGACTACTCCCATGCTACTGATCTCCCGTAAAGTGTTTCCTACACTTACGATGCAGAACTCCTGTAAACTGCCTCTCACTACTTCCAATGTACAGAAATCCTGTAAGCTGCTTCTCTTTTACTCAGACTACTGAAAACCCGCATTGTTGCGTAAGACTACCCCCATGCTATAGAACTCCAGTAAAGTGTTTCCTACACTGGATGCAGAACTCCTGTAAACTGCCTCTCACTACTTCCAATGTACAGAAATCCTGTAAGCTGCTTCTCTTTTTTCAGACTACTGAAAACCCGCATTGTGTGTAAGACTCCTCCCATGCTACAGAACTCCCGTAAAGTGTTTCCTACACTCAGGATGCAGAACTCCTGTAAACTGCCTCTCATTACTTCCAATGTACAGAAATCCTGTAAGCTGCTTCTCTTTTACTCAGACTACTTAAAACCCGCATAGTGCGTAAGACTACTCCCATGCTACAGAACTCCTGTAACGTGTTTGCTACCCTCAGGAAGCAGAACTCCTGTAAACTGCCTCTCACTACTTCCAATGTACAGAAATCCTGTAACCTGCTTCTCTTTTACTCAGACTACTGAAAACCCACACAGTGTGTAAGACTACTCCCATGCTACAGAACTCCCGTAAAGTGTTTCCTACACTCAGGATGCAGAACTCCTGTAAACTGCCTCTCACTACTTCCAATGTACAGAAATCCTGTAAGCTCCTTACTTTTACTCAGACTACTGAAAACCCGCATAGTGCGTAAGACTACTCCCATGCTACAGATCTCCCGTAAAGTGTTTCCTACACTCAGGATGCAGAACTCCTGTAAACTGCCTCTCACTACTTCCAATGTACAGAAATCCTGTAAGCTGCTTCTCTTTTACTCAGACTACTGAAAACCCGCATAGTGCGTAAGACTACTCCCATGCTAAAGAACTCCCGTAAAGTGTTTCCTACTTTAAGGATGCAGGACTCCTTTAAACTGCCTCTCACTACTTCCAATGTACAGAAATCCTGAAAACTGCTTGTCTTTTACACAGACTACTGAAAACCCGCATAGTGTGTAAGACTACTCCCATGCTACAGAACTACCGTAAAGTGTTTCCTACACTGAGGATGCAGGACTCCTGTAAACTGCCTCTCACTACTTCCAATGTACAGAAATCCTGTAAGCTGCTTCTCTTTTACTCAGACTACTGAAAACCCGCACTGTTGCGTAAGACTACCCCCATGCTACAGAACTCCCGTAAAGTGTTTCCTACACTCAGGATGCAGAACTCCTGTAAACTGCCTCTCACTACTTCCAATGTACAGAAATCCTGTAAGCTGCTTCACTTTTACTCAGACTACTGAAAACCCGCGTAGTGCGTAAGACTACTCCCATGCTACTGAACTCCCTTAAAGTGTTTCCTACACTTAGGATGCAGAACTCCTGTAAACTGCCTCTCACTACTTCCAATGTACAGAAATCCTGTAAGCTGCTTCTCTTTTACTCAGACCACTGAAAACCCGCATTTTTGCGTAAGACTACCCCCATGCTACAGAACTCCCGTAAAGTGTTTCCTACACTCAGGATGCAGAACTCCTGTAAACTGCCTCTCACTACTTCCAATGTACAGAAATCCTGTAAGCTGCTTCTCTTTTACTCAGACTACTGAAAACACACATAGTGCGTAAGACTACTCCCATGCTACAGAAATCCCGTAAAGAGTTTCCTACACTCAGGATGCAGAACTCCTGTAAACTGCCCCTTTCTAATTCCAATATACAGAAATCCTGTAAGCTGCTTCTCTTTTACTCAGACTACTAAACACCCGCATAGTGCGTAAGACTACTCCCATGCTAAAGAACTCCTGTAAAGTGTTTCCTACACTGGATGCAGAACTCCTGTAAACTGCCTCTCACTACTTCCAATGTACAGAAATCCTGTAAGCTGCTTCTCTTTTACTCAGACTACTGAAAACCCGCATAGTGCGTAAGACTACTCCCATGCTACAGAACTCCCGTAAAGTGTTTGCTACCCTCAGGATGCAGGACTCCTTTAAACTGCCTCTCACTACTTCCAATGTACAGAAATCCTGTAAGCTGCTTCTCTTTTACTCAGACTACTGAAAACCCGCATAGTGCGTAAGACTACTCCCATGCTACAGAACTCCCGTAAAGTGTTTCCTACCCTCAGGATGAAGAACTGTAAACTGCCTCTCACTACTTCCAATGTATAGAAATCCTGTAAGCTGCTTCTCTTTTACTCAGACTACTGAAAATCCGCATAGTGCGTAAGACTACTCCCATGCTACAGAACTCCCGTAAAGTGTTTCCTACACTGGATGCAGAACTCCTGTAAACTGCCTCTCACTACTTCCAATGTACAGAAATCCTGTAAGCTGCTTCTCTTTTACTCAGACTACTGAAAACCCGCATAGTGCGTAAGACTACTCCCATGCTACAGACCTCCCGTAAAGTGTTTCCTACCCTCAGGATGCAGGACTCCTTTAAACTGCCTCTCCCCACTTCCAGTGCACAGAAATCCTGTAAGCTGCTTCTCTTTTACTCAGACTACTGAAAACCCGCATAAAGAATAAGAATTCTCCCATGCTACAGAAATCCCGTAAAGTGTTTCCTACTCTCAGGATGCAGAACTCCTGTAAACTGCCTCTCACTACTTCCAATGTACAGAAATCCTGTAAGCTGCTTCTCTTTTACTCAGACTACTGAAAACCCGCATAGTGCGTAAGATTACTCCCATGCTACAGAACTCCCGTAAAGTGTTTCCTACACTGGATGCAGAACTCCTGTAAACTGCCTCTCACTACTTCCAATGTACAGAAATCCAGTAAGCTGCTTCTCTTTTACTCAGACTACTGAAAACCCGCATAGTGCGTAAGACTACTCCCATGCTACAGAACTCCCGTAAAGTGTTTCCTACCCTCAGGATGCAGGACTCCTGTAAACTGCCTCTCACTACTTCCAATGTACAGAAATCCTGTAAGCTGCTTCTCTTTTACACAGACTACTGAAAACCCGCATAGTGCGTAAGCCTACTCCCATGCTACTGAACTCCCGTAAAGTGTTTCCTACACTTAGGATGCAGAACTCCTGTAAACTACCTCTCACTACTTCCAATGTACAGAAATCCTGTAAGCTGCTTCTCTTTTACTCAGACTACTGAAAACCCTCATTGTTGCGTAAGACTACCCCCATGCTATAGAACTCCCGTAAAGTGTTTCCTACACTGGATGCAGAACTCCTGTAAACTGCCTCTCACTACTTCCAGTGTACAGAAATCCTGTAAGCTGCTTCTCTTTTTTCAGACTACTGAAAACCCGCATTGTGTGTAAGACTCCTCCCATGCTACAGAACTCCCGTAAAGTGTTTCCTACACTCAGGATGCAGAACTCCTGTAAACTGCCTCTCACTACTTCCAATGTACAGAAATCCTGTAAGCTGCTTCTCTTTTACACAGACTACTGAAAACCCGCATAGTGCGTAAGACTACTCCCATGCTACAGAACTCCCGTAAAGTGTTTCCTACCCTCAGGATGAAGAACTGTAAACTGCCTCTCACTACTTCCAATGTATAGAAATCCTGTAAGCTGCTTCTCTTTTACTCAGACTACTGAAAATCCGCATAGTGCGTAAGACTACTCCCATGCTACAGAACTCCTGTAAAGTGTTTCCTACACTGGATGCAGAACTCCTGTAAACTGCCTCTCACTACTTCCAATGTACAGAAATCCTGTAAGCTGCTTCACTTTTACTCAGACTACTGAAAACCCGCATAGTGCGTAAGACTACTCCCATGCTACAGAACTCCCGTAAAGTGTTTCCTACCCTCAGGATGAAGAACTGTAAACTGCCTCTCACTACTTCCAATGTATAGAAATCCTGTAAGCTGCTTCTCTTTTACTCAGACTACTGAAAACCCGCATAGTGTGTAAGACTACTCCCATGCTACAGAACTCCTGTAAAGTGTTTCCTACACGGGATGCAGAACTCCTGTAAACTGCCTCTCACTACTTCCAATGTACAGAAATCCTGTAAGCTGCTTCTCTTTTACTCAGACTACTGAAAACCCGCATAGTGCGTAAGACTACTCCCATGCTACAGAACTCCCGTAAAGTGTTTCCTACACTCAGGATGCAGAACTCCTGTAAACTGCCTCTCACTACTTCCAATGTACAGAAATCCTGTAAGCTGCTTCTCTTTTACACAGACTACTGAAAACCCGCATAGTGCGTAAGACTACTCCCATGCTACAGAACTCCTGTAAAGTGTTTCCTACCCTCAGGATGAAGAACTGTAAACTGCCTCTCACTACTTCCAATGTATAGAAATCCTGTAAGCTGCTTCTCTTTTACTCAGACTACTGAAAATCCGCATAGTGCGTAAGACTACTCCCATGCTACAGAACTCCTGTAAAGTGTTTCCTACACTGGATGCAGAACTCCTGTAAACTGCCTCTCACTACTTCCAATGTACAGAAATCCTGTAAGCTGCTTCTCTTTTACTCAGACTACTGAAAACCCGCATAGTGCGTAAGACTACTCCCCTGCTACAGACCTCCCGTAAAGTGTTTCCTACCCTCAGGATGCAAGACTCCTTTAAACTGCCTCTCCCCACTTCCAGTGTACAGAAATCCTATAAGCTGCTTCTCTTTTACTCAGACTACTGAAAACCCGCATAAAGAATAAGAATTCTCCCATGCTACAGAACTCCCGTAAAGTGTTTCCTACCCTCAGGATGCAGAACTCCTGTAAACTGCCTCTCACTACTTCCAATGTACAGAAATCCTGTAAGCTGCTTCTCTTTTACTCAGACTACTGAAAACCCGCATAGTGCGTAAGACTACTCCCATGCTACAGAACTCCCATAAAGTGTTTCCTACACTGGATGCAGAACTCCTGTAAACTGCCTCTCACTACTTCCAATGTACAGAAATCCTGTAAGCTGCTTCTCTTTTACTCAGACTACTGAAAACCCGCATAGTGCGTAAGACTACTCCCATGCTTCAGAACTCCCGTAAAGTGTTTCCTACTTTAAGGATGCAGGACTCCTTTAAACTGCCTCTCACTACTTCCAATGTACAGAAATCCTGAAAGCTGCTTCTCTTTTACACAGACTACTGAAAACCCGCATAGTGTGTAAGACTACTCCCATGCTACAGAACTACCGTATAGTGTTTCCTACACTGAGGATGCAGAACTCCTGTAAACTGCCTCTCACTACTTCCAATGTACAGAAATCCTGTAAGCTGCTTCTCTTTTACTCAGACTACTGAAAACCCGCAGAGTGTGTAAGACTACTCCCATGCTTCTGAACTCCCGTAAAGTGTTTTCTACCCTCAGGATGCAGAACTCTTGTAAACTGCCTCTCACTACTTCCAATGTACAGAAATCCTGTAAGCTCCTTACTTTTACTCAGACTACTGAAAACCCGCATAGTGCGTAAGACTACTCCCATGCTACAGAACTCCCGTAAAGTGTTTCCTACACTCAGGATGCAGAACTCCTGTAAACAGCCTCTCACTACTTCCAATGTACAGAAATCCTGTAAGCTGCTTCTCTTTTACTCAGACCACTGAAAACCCGCATTGTTGCGTAAGACTACCCCCATGCTACAGAACTCCCGTAAAGTGTTTCCTACACTCAGGATGCAGAACTCCTGTAAACTGCCTCTCACTACTTCCAATGTACAGAAATCCTGTAAGCTGCTTCTCTTTTTTCAGACTACTGAAAACCCGCATTGTGTGTAAGACTCCTCCCATGCTACAGAACTCCCGTAAAGTGTTTCCTACACTCAGGATGCAGAACTCCTGTAAACTGCCTCTCACTACTTCCAATGTACAGAAATCCTGTAAGCTGCTTCTCTTTTACACAGACTACTGAAAACCCGCATAGTGCGTAAGACTACTCCCATGCTACAGAACTCCCGTAAAGTGTTTCCTACCCTCAGGATGAAGAACTGTAAACTGCCTCTCACTACTTCCAATGTATAGAAATCCTGTAAGCTGCTTCTCTTTTACTCAGACTACTGAAAATCCGCATAGTGCGTAAGACTACTCCCATGCTACAGAACTCCTGTAAAGTGTTTCCTACACTGGATGCAGAACTCCTGTAAACTGCCTCTCACTACTTCCAATGTACAGAAATCCTGAAAGCTGCTTCTTTTTTACTCAGACTACTTAAAACCCGCATAGTGCGTAAGACTACTCCCATGCTACAGAACTCCCATAAAGTGTTTCCTACACTCAGGATGCAGAACTCCTGTAAACTGCCTCTCACTACTTCCAATGTACAGAAATCCTGTAAGCTGCTTCTCTTTTACTCAGACTACTGAAAACCCGCATAAAGAGTAAGAATTCTCCCATGCTACAGAACTCCCGTAAAGTGTTTCCTACACTCAGGATGCAGAACTCCTGTAAACTGCCTCTCACTACTTCCAATGTACAGAAATCCTGTAAGCTGCTTCACTTTTACTCAGACTACTGAAAACCTGCGTAGTGCGTAAGACTACTCCCATGCTACAGAACTCCCGTAAAGTGTTTCCTACACTTAGGATGCAGAACTCCTGTAAACAGCCTCTCACTACTTCCAATGTACAGAAATCCTGTAAGCTGCTTCTCTTTTACTCAGACCACTGAAATCCCGCATTGTTGCGTAAGACTACCCCCATGCTACAGAACTCCCGTAAAGTGTTTCCTACACTCAGGATGCAGAACTCCTGTAAACTGCCTCTCACTACTTCCAATGTACAGAAATCCTGTAAGCTGCTTCTCTTTTACTCAGACTACTGAAAACCCGCATAGTGCGTAAGACAACTCCCATGCTACAGAACTCCTGTAAAGTGTTTCCTACACTGGATGCAGAACTCCTGTAAACTGCCTCTCACTACTTCCAATGTACAGAAATCCTGTAAGCTGCTTCTCTTTTACTCAGACTACTGAAAACCCGCATAGTGAGTAAGACTACTCCCATGCTACAGACCTCCCGTAAAGTGTTTCCTACCCTCAGGATGCAGAACTCCTGTAAACTGCCTCTCCCTACTTCCAGTGTACAGAAATCCTGAAACCTGCTTCTCTTATACTCAGGCTACTGAAAACACGCATAGTGCGTAAGACTACTCCCATGCTACAGAACTCCCGTAAAGCGTTTCCTACACTCAGGATGCAGAACTCCTGTAAACTGCTTCTCACTACTTCCAATGTACAGAAATCCTGTAAGCTGCTTCTCTTTTAATCAGACAACTGAAAACCCGCATAGTGCGTAAGACTACCCCCATGCTACAGAACTCCCGTAAAGTGTTTCCTACACTCAGGATGCAGAACTCCTGTAAACTGCCTCTCACTACTTCCAATGTACAGAAATCCTGTAAGCTGCTTCTCTTTTACTCAGACTACTGAAAACCCGCATAGTGCGTAAGACTACTCCCCTGCTACAGAACTCCCGTAAAGTGTTTTCTACACTCAGGATGCAGAACACCTGTAAACTGCCTCTAACTACTTCCAATGTACAGAAATCCTGTAAGCTGCTTCTCTTTTACTCAGACTACTGAAAACCCGCATAGTGCGTAAGACTACTCCCATGCTACAGAACTCCCGTAAAGTGTTTTCTACCCTCAGTATGCAGGACTCCTTTAAACTGCCTCTCACTACTTCCAATGTACAGAAATCCTGTAAGCTGCTTCTCTTTTACTCAGACTACTGAAAACCCGCATAGTGCGTAAGACTACTCCCAAGCTACAGAACTCCCATAAAGTGTTTCCTACACTCAGGATGAAGAACTGTAAACTGCCTCTCACTACTTCCAATGTATAGAAATCCTGTAAGCTGCTTCTCTTTTACTCAGACTACTGAAAATCCGCATAGTGCGTAAGACTACTCCCATGCTACAGAACTCCTGTAAAGTGTTTCCTACACTGGATGCAGAACTCCTGTAAACTGCCTCTCACTACTTCCAATGTACAGAAATCCTGTAAGCTGCTTCTCTTTTACTCAGACTACTGAAAACCCGCATAGTGCGTAAGACTACTCTCCTGCTACAGACCTCCCGTAAAGTGGTTCCTACCCTCAGGATGCAGGACTCCTTTAAACTGCCTCTCCCCACTTCCAGTGCACAGAAATCCTGTAAGCTGCTTCTCTTTTACTCAGACTACTGAAAACCCGCATAAAGAATAAGAATTCTCCCATGCTACAGAACTCCCGTAAAGTGTTTCCTACCCTCAGGATGCAGAACTCCTGTAAACAGCCTCTCACTACTTCCAATGTACAGAAATCCTGTAAGCTGCTTCTCTTTTACTCAGACTACTGAAAACCCGCATAGTGCGTAAGATTACTCCCATGCTACAGAACTCCTGTAAAGTGTTTCCTACACTGGATGCAGAACTCCTGTAAACTGCCTCTCACTACTTCCAATGTACAGAAATCCAGTAAGCTGCTTCTCTTTTACTCAGACTACTGAAAACCCGCATAGTGCGTAAGACTACTCCCATGCTACAGAACTCCCGTAAAGTGTTTCCTACCCTCAGGATGCAGGACTCCTGTAAACTGCCTCTCACTACTTCCAATGTACAGAAATCCTGTAAGCTGCTTCTCTTTTACACAGACTACTGAAAACCCGCATAGTGCGTAAGACTACTCCCATGCTACTGAACTCCCGTAAAGTGTTTCCTACACTTAGGATGCAGAACTCCTGTAAACTACCTCTCACTACTTCCAATGAACAGAAATCCTGTAAGCTGCTTCTCTTTTACTCAGACTACTGAAAACCCGAATTGTTGCGTAAGACTACCCCCATGCTATAGAACTCCCGTAAAGTGTTTCCTACACTGGATACAGAACTCCTGTAAACTGCCTCTCACTACTTCCAATGTACAGAAATCCTGTAAGCTGCTTCTCTTTTTTCAGACTACTGAAAACCCGCATTGTGTGTAAGACTCCTCCCATGCTACAGAACTCCCGTAAAGTGTTTCCTACACTGAGGATGCAGAACTCCTGTAAACTGCCTCTCACTACTTCCAATGTACAGAAATCCTGTAAGCTGCTTCTCTTTTACTCAGACTACTGAAAACACGCATAGTGCGTAAGACTACTCCCATGCTACAGAACTCCCATAATGTGTTTCCTACAGTCAGGATGCAGAACTCCTGTAAACTGCCTCTCACTACTTCCAATGTACAGAAATCCTGTAAGCTGCTTCTCTTTTTTCAGACTACTGAAAACCCGCATAGTGCGTAAGACTACTCCCATGCTACAGAACTCCCATAATGTGTTTCCTACAGTCAGGATGCAGAACTCCTGTAAACTGCCTCTCACTACTTCCAATGTACAGAAATCCTGTAAGCTGCTTCTCTTTTACTCAGACTACTGAAAAACCACATAGTGCGTAAGACTACTCCCATGCTACAGAACTCCCGTTAAGTGTTTCCTACACTCAGGATGCAGAACTCCTGTAAACTGCCTCTCACTACTTCCAATGTACAGAAATCCTGTAAGCTGCTTCTCTTTTACTCAGACTACTTAAAACGCGCATAGTGCGTAAGACTACTCCCATGCTACAGAACTCCCATAAAGTGTTTCCTACACTCAGGATACAGAACTCCTGTAAACTGACTCTCACTACTTCCAATGTACAGAAATCCTGTAAGCTGCTTCTCTTTTACTCAGACTACTGAAAATCCGCATAGTGCTTAAGACTACTCCCATGCCACAGAACTCCCGTAAAGTGTTTCCTACCCTCAGGATGAAGAACTGTAAACTGCCTCTCACTACTTCCAATGTATAGAAATCTTGTAAGCAGCTTCTCTTTTACTCAGATTACTGAAAATCCGCATAGTGCGTAAGACTACTCCCATGCTACAGAACTCCTGTAAAGTGTTTCCTACACTGGATGCAGAACTCCTGTAAACTGCCTCTCACTACTTCCAATGTACAGAAATCCTGTAAGCTGCTTCTCTTTTACTCAGACTACTGAAAACCCGCATAGTGCGTAAGACTACTCCCATGCTACAGACCTCCCGTAAAATGTTTCCTACCCTCAGGATGCAGGACTCCTTTAAACTGCCTCTCCCCACTTCCAGTGTACAGAAATCCTGTAAGCTGCTTCTCTTTTACTCAGACTACTGAAATCCCGCATAAAGAATAAGAATTCTCCCATGCTACAGAACTCCTGTAAAGTGTTTCCCGCACTGGATGCAGAACTCCTGTAAACTGCCTCTCACTACTTGCAATGTACAGAAATCCTGTAAGCTGCTTCTCTTTTGCTCAGACTACTGAAAACCCGCATTGTGAGTAAGACTACTCCCATGCTACAGAACTCCCGTAAAGTGTTTCCTACCCTCAGGATGCAGGACTCCTTTAAACTGCCTCTCCCTACTTCCAGTGTACAGAAACCCTGTAAGCTGCTTCTCTTATACTCAGGCTACTGAAAAACCGCATAGTGCGTAAGACTACTCCCATGCTACAGAACTCCCGTAAAGCGTTTCCTACCCTCAGGATGCAGAACTCCTGTAAACTGCTTCTCACTACTTCCAATGTACAGAAATCCTGTAAGCTGCTTCTCTTTTAATCAGACAACTGAAAACCCGCGAAGTGCGTAAGACTACCCCCATGCTACAGAACTCCCGTAAAGTGTTTCCTACACTGGATGCAGAACTCCTGTAAACTGCCCCTTTCTACTTCCAATGTGCAGAAATCCTGTAAGCTGCTTCTCTTTTACTCAGACTACTGAAAACCCGCATAGTGCGTAAGACTACTCCCCTGCTACAGAACTCCCGTAAAGTGTTTTCTACACTCAGGATGCACAACACCTGTAAACTGCCTCTAACTACTTCCAATGTACAGAAATCCTGTAAGCTGCTTCTCCTTTACTCAGACTACTGAAAACCCGCATAGTGCGTAAGACAACTCCCATGCTACAGAACTCCCGTAAAGTGTTTCCTACACTCAGGATGCAGAAATCCTGTAAACTGCCTCTCACTACTTCCAATGTACAGAAATCCTGTAAGCTGCTTCTCTTTTACTCAGACTACTGAAAACACACATAGTGCGTAAGACTACTCCCATATTACAGAAATCCCGTAAAGTGTTTCCTACACTCAGGATGCAGAACTCTTGTAAACTGCCCCTTTCTAATTCCAATATACAGAAATCCTGTAAGCTGCTTCTCTTTTACTCAGACTACTGAAAAGCCGCATAGTGCGTAAGACTACTCCCATGGTACAGAACTCCCGTAAAGTGTTTCCTACACTCAGGATGCAGAACTCCTGTAAACTGCCCCTTTCTAATTCCAATATACAGAAATCCTGTAAGCTGCTTCTCTTTTACTCAGACTACTAAAAACCCGCATAGTGCGTAAGACTACTCCCATGCTACAGAACTCCTGTAAAGTGTTTCCTACACTGGATGCAGAACTCCTGTAAACTGCCTCTCACTACTTCCAATGTACAGAAATCCTGAAAGCTGCTTCTTTTTTACAAAGACTACTTAAAACCCGCATAGTGTGTAAGACTACTTCCATGCTACAGAACTCCCATAAAGTGTTTCCTACCCTCAGGATGCAGGACTCCTGTAAACTGCCTCTCACTACTTCCAATGTACAGAAATCCTGTAAGCTGCTTCTCTTTTACTCAGACTAATGAAAACACACATAGTGCGTAAGACTACTCCCATGCTACAGAACTCCCGTAAAGTGTTTCCTACCCTCAGGATGCAGAACTCCTGTAAACTGCCTCTCAGTACTTCCAATGTACAGAAATCCTGAAAGCTGCTTCTCTTTTACTCAGACTACTGAAAACCCGCATAGTGCGTAAGACTACTCCCATGCTACAGAACTCCCGTTAAGTGTTTCCTACACTCAGGATGCAGAACTCCTGTAAACTGCCTCTCACTACTTCCAATGTACAGAAATCCTGTAAGCTGCTTCTCTTTTACTCAGACTACTGAAAACCCGCATAGTGCGTAAGACTACTCCCATGCTACAGACCTCCCGTAAAATGTTTCCTACCCTCAGGATGCAGGACTCCTTTAAACTGCCTCTCCCCACTTCCAGTGTACTGAAATCCTGTAAGCTGCTTCTCTTTTACTCAGACTACTGAAAACCCGCATAAAGAATAAGAATTCTCCCATGCTACAGAACTCCCGTAAAGTGTTTCCTACACTCAGGATGCAGAACTCCTGTAAACTGCCTCTCACAACTTCCAATGTACAGAAATCCTGTAAGCTGCTTCTCTTTTACTCAGACTACTGAAAACCCGCATAGTGCGTAAGACTACTCCCATGCTACAGAACTCCCGTTAAGTGTTTCCTACCCTCAGGATGCAGAACTCCTGTAAACTGCCTCTCACTACTTCCAATGTACAGAAATCCTGTAAGCTGCTTCTCTTTTACTCAGACTACTGAAAACCCGCATAGTGCGTAAGACTACTCCCATGCTACAGACCTCCCGTAAAATGTTTCCAACCCTCAGGATGCAGGACTGCTTTAAACTGCCTCTCCCCACTTCCAGTGTTCAGAAATCCTGTAAGCTGCTTCTCTTTTACTCAAACTACTGAAAACCCGCATAAAGAATAAGAATTCTCCCATGCTACAGAACTCCCGTAAAGTGTTTCCTACACTCAGGATGCAGAACTCCTGTAAACTGCCTCTCACAACTTCCAATGTACAGAAATCCTGTAAGCTGCTTCTCTTTTACTCAGACTACTGAAAACCCGCATAGTGCGTAAGACTACTCCCATGCTACAGAACTCCTGTAAAGTGTTTCCTGCACTGGATGCAGAACTCCTGTAAACTGCCTCTCACTACTTCCAATGTACAGAAATCCTGTAAGCTGCTTCTCTTTTACTCAGACTACTGAAAACCCGCATAGTGCGTAAGACTACTCCCATGCTACAGACCTCCCGTAAAATGTTTCCTACCCTCAGGATGCAGGACTCCTTTAAACTGCCTCTCCCCACTTCCAGTGTACAGAAATCCTGTAAGCTGCTTCTCTTTTACTCAGACTACTGAAATCCCGCATAAAGAATAAGAATTCTCCCATGCTACAGAACTCCCGTAAAGTGTTTCCTACACTCAGGATGCAGAACTCCTGTAAACTGCCTCTCACAACTTCCAATATACAGCAATCCTGTAAGCTGCTTCTCTTTTACTCAGACTACTGAAAACCCGCATAGTGCGTAAGACTACTCCCATGCTACAGAACTCCTGTAAAGTGTTTCCTGCACTGGATGCAGAACTCCTGTAAACTGCCTCTCACTACTTCCAATGCACAGAAATCCTGTAAGCTGCTTCTCTTTTACTCAGACTACTGAAAACCCGCATAGTGAGTAAGACTACTCCCATGCTACAGACCTCCCGTAAAGTGTTTCCTACCCTCAGGATGCAGGACTCCTTTAAACTGCCTCTCCCTACTTCCAGTGTACAGAAATCCTGTAAGCTGCTTCTCTTATACTCAGGCTACTGAAAACCAGCATAGTGCGTAAGACTACTCCCATGCTACAGAACTCCCGTAAAGCGTTTCCTACACTCAGGATGCAGAACTCCTGTAAACTGCTTCTCACTACTTCCAATGTACAGAAATCCTGTAAGCTGCTTCTCTTTTAATCAGACAACTGAAAACCCGCATAGTGCGTAAGACTACCCCCATGCTACAGAACTCCAGTAAAGTGTTTCCTACACTGGATGCAGAACTCCTGTAAACTGCCCCTTTCTACTTCCAATGTACAGAAATCCTGTAAGCTGCTTCTCTTTTACTCAGACTACTGAAAACCCGCATAGTGCGTAAGACTACTCCTATGCTACAGAACTCCCGTAAAGTGTTTTCTACCCTCAGTATGCAGGACTCCTTTAAACTGCCTCTCACTACTTCCAATGTACAGAAATCCTGTAAGCTGCTTCTCTTTTACCCAGACTACTGAAAACCCGCATAGTGCGTAAGACTACTCCCATGCTACAGAACTCCCGTAATGTGTTTCCTACACTCAGGATGCAGAACTCCTGTAAACAGCCTCTCACTACTTCCAATGTACAGAAATCCTGTAAGCTACTTCTCTTTTACTCAGACTACTGAAAACCCGCGTAGTGCGTAAGACTACTCCCATGCTACAGAACTCCCGTAAAGTGTTTCCTACACTCAGGATGCAGAACTCCTGTAAACTGCCTCTCACTACTTCCAATGTACAGAAATCCTGTAAGCTGCTTCTCTTTTACTCAGACTACTGAAAACCCGCATAGTGCGTAAGACTACTCCCATGCTACAGAACTCCCGTAAAGTGTTTGCTACCCTCAGGATGCATAACTCCTGGAAACTGCCTCTCACTACTTCCAATGTACAGAAATCCTGTAAGCTGCTTCTCTTTTACTCAGACTACTGAAAACCCGCATAGTGCGTAAGACTACTCCCATGCTACAGAACTCCCGTAAAGTGTTTCCTACCCTCAGGATGCAGGACTGCTTTAACTGCCTCTCACTACTTCCAATGTGCAGAAATCCTGTAAGCTGCTTCTCTTTTACTCAGACTACTGAAAACCCGCATTGTTGCGTAAGACTACCCCCATGCTACAGAACTCCCGTAAAGTGTTTCCTACACTGGATGCAGAACTCCTGTAAACTGCCTCTCACTACTTCCAATGTACAGAAATCCTGTAAGCTGCTTCTCTTTTACTCAGACTACTGAAAACCCACACAGAGTGTAAGACTACTCCCATGCTACAGAACTCCCATAAAGTTTTTCCTACACTCAGGGTGCAGAACTCCTGTAAACTGCCTCTCACTACTTCCAATGTACAGAAATCCTGTAAGCTCCTTACTTTTACTCAGACTACTGAAAACCCGCATAGTGCGTAAGACTACTCCCATGCTACAGAACTCCCGTAAAGTGTTTCCAACTTTAAGGATGCAGAACTCCATTAAACTGCCTTTCACTACATCCAATGTACAGAAATCCTGTAAGCTGCTTCTCTTTTACTCAGACTACTGAAAACCCGCATAGTGCGTAAGACTACTCCCATGCTACAGAACTCCCGTAAAGTGTTTCCTACCCTCAGGATGCAGGACTCCTTTAAACTGCCTCTCACTACTTCCAATGTACAAAAATCCTGTAACCTGCTTCTGTTTTAATCAGACTACTGAAAACCCGCATAGTGCTTAAGACTAGTCCCATGCTACAGAAATCCCGTAAAGTGTTTCCTACACTGGATACAGAACTCCTGTAAACTGCCTCTCACTACTTCCAATGTACAGAAATCCTGTAAGCTGCTTCTTTTTTTTCAGACTACTGAAAACCCGCATAGTGCGTGAGACTACTCCCATGCTACAGAACTCCCGTAAAGTGTTTCCTACACTCAGGATGCAGAACTCCTGTAAACTGCCTCTCACTACTTCCAATGTACAGAAATCCTGTAAGCTGCTTCTCTTTTACTCAGACTACTGAAAAGCCGCATAGTGCGTAAGACTACTCCCATGCTACAGAACTCCCGTAAAGTGTTTCCTACACTCAGGATGCAGGACTGCTTTAAACTGCCTCTCACTACTTCCAATGTACAGAAATCCTGTAAGCTGCTTCTCTTTTACTCAGACTACTGAAAACCCGCATAAAGAGTAAGAATTCTCCCATGCTACAGAACTCCCGTAAAGTGTTTCCTACACTGGATGCAGAACTCCAGTAAACTGGCTCTCACTACTTCCAATGTACAGAAATCCTGTAAGCTGCTTCTCTTTTACTCAGACTACTGAAAACCCGCGTAGTGCGTAAGACTACTCCGATGCTACTGAACTCCCTTAAAGTGTTTCCTACACTCAGGATGCAGAACTCCTGTAAACTGCCTCTCACAACTTCCAATGTACAGAAATCCTGTAAGCTGCTTCTCTTTTCCTCAGACTACTGAAAACCCGCATAGTGCGTAAGACTACTCCCATGCTACAGAACTCCCGTTAAGTGTTTCCTACCCTCAGGATGCAGAACTCCTGTAAACTGCCTCTCACTACTTCCAATGTACAGAAATCCTGTAAGCTGCTTCTCTTTTACTCAGACTACTGAAAACCCGCATAGTGCGTAAGACTACTCCCATGCTACAGACCTCCCGTAAAATGTTTCCTACCCTCAGGATGCAGGACTCCTTTAAACTGCCTCTCCCCACTTCCAGTGTTCAGAAATCCTGTAAGCTGCTTCTCTTTTACTCAGACTACTGAAAACCCGCATAAAGAATAAGAATTCTCCCATGCTACAGAACTCCCGTAAAGTGTTTCCTACACTCAGGATGCAGAACTCCTGTAAACTGCCTCTCACAACTTCCAATGTACAGAAATCCTGTAAGCTGCTTCTCTTTTACTCAGACTACTGAAAACCCGCATAGTGTGTAAGACTACCCCCATGCTACAGAACTCCAGTAAAGTGTTTCCTACACTGGATGCAGAACTCCTGTAAACTGCCCCATTCTACTTCCAATGTACAGAAATCCTGTAAGCTGCTTCTCTTTTACTCAGACTACTGAAAACCCGCATAGTGCGTAAGACTACTCCTATGCTACAGAACTCCCGTAAAGTGTTTTCTACCCTCAGTATGCAGGACTCCTTTAAACTGCCTCTCACTACTTCCAATGTACAGAAATCCTGTAAGCTGCTTCTCTT
Source organism: Oryctolagus cuniculus (assembly GCF_964237555.1). Classification (NCBI taxonomy): domain Eukaryota; kingdom Metazoa; phylum Chordata; class Mammalia; order Lagomorpha; family Leporidae; genus Oryctolagus; species Oryctolagus cuniculus. The sequence continues at coordinate 1,574,004 of NC_091451.1, forward strand.
TTACCCAGACTACTGAAAACCCGCATAGTGCGTAAGACTACTCCCATGCTACAGAACTCCCGTAAAGTGTTTCCTACACTCAGGATGCAGAACTCCTGTAAACAGCCTCTCACTACTTCCAATGTACACAAATCCTGTAAGCTGCTTCTCTTTTACTCAGACTACTGAAAACCCGCGTAGTGCGTAAGACTACTCCCATGCTACAGAACTCCCGTTGGTGTTTCCTACACTCAGGATGCAGAACTCCTGTAAACTGCCTCTCACTACTTACAATGTGCAGAAATCCTGTAAGCTGCTTCTCTTTTACTCAGACTACTGAAAACCCGCATAGTGCGTAAGACTACTCCCATGCTACAGAACTCCCGTAAAGTGTTTGCTACCCTCAGGATGCATAACTCCTGGAAACTGCCTCTCACTACTTCCAATGTACAGAAATCCTGTAAGCTGCTTCTCTTTTACTCAGACTACTGAAAACCCGCATAGTGCGTAAGACTACTCCCATGCTACAGAACTCCCGTAAAGTGTTTCCTACACTCAGGATGCAGAACTCCTGTAAACAGCCTCTCACTACTTCCAATGTACAGAAATCCTGTAAGCTGCTTCTCTTTTACTCAGACTACTGAAAACCCGCGTAGTGCGTAAGACTACTCCCATGCTACAGAACTCCCGTAAAGTGTTTCCTACCCTCAGGATGCAGGACTGCTTTAAACTGCCTCTCACTACTTCCAATGTGCAGAAATCCTGTAAGCTGCTTCTCTTTTACTCAGACTACTGAAAACCCGCATTGTTGCGTAAGACTACCCCCATGCTATAGAACTCCCGTAAAGTGTTTCCTACACTGGATGCAGAACTCCTGTAAACTGCCTCTCACTACTTCCAATGTACAGAAATCCTGTAAGCTGCTTCTCTTTTACTCAGACTACTGAAAACCCACACAGAGTGTAAGACTACTCCCATGCTACAGAACTCCCATAAAGTTTTTCCTACACTCAGGGTGCAGAACTCCTGTAAACTGCCTCTCACTACTTCCAATGTACAGAAATCCTGTAAGCTCCTTACTTTTACTCAGACTACTGAAAACCCGCATAGTGCGTAAGACTACTCCCATGCTACAGAACTCCCGTAAAGTGTTTCCAACTTTAAGGATGCAGAACTCCATTAAACTGCCTTTCACTACTTCCAATGTACAGAAATCCTGTAAGCTGCTTCTCTTTTACTCAGACTACTGAAAACCCGCATAGTGCGTAAGACTTCTCCCATGCTACTGAACTCCCTTAAAGTGTTTCCTACACTCAGGATGCAGAACTCCTGTAAACTGCCTCTCACAACTTCCAATGTACAGAAATCCTGTAAGCTGCTTCTCTTTTACTCAGACTACTGAAAACCCGCATAGTGCGTAAGACTACTCCCATGCTACAGAACTCCCGTTAAGTGTTTCCTACCCTCAGGATGCAGAACTCCTGTAAACTGCCTCTCACTACTTCCAATGTACAGAAATCCTGTAAGCTGCTTCTCTTTTACTCAGACTACTGAAAACCCGCATAGTGCGTAAGACTACTCCCATGCTACAGACCTCCCGTAAAATGTTTCCTACCCTCAGGATGCAGGACTCCTTTAAACTGCCTCTCCCCACTTCCAGTGTTCAGAAATCCTGTAAGCTGCTTCTCTTTTACTCAGACTACTGAAAACCCGCATAAAGAATAAGAATTCTCCCATGCTACAGAACTCCCGTAAAGTGTTTCCTACACTCAGGATGCAGAACTCCTGTAAACTGCCTCTCACAACTTCCAATGTACAGAAATCCTGTAAGCTGCTTCTCTTTTACTCAGACTACTGAAAACCCGCATAGTGTGTAAGACTACCCCCATGCTACAGAACTCCAGTAAAGTGTTTCCTACACTGGATGCAGAACTCCTGTAAACTGCCCCATTCTACTTCCAATGTACAGAAATCCTGTAAGCTGCTTCTCTTTTACTCAGACTACTGAAAACCCGCATAGTGCGTAAGACTACTCCTATGCTACAGAACTCCCGTAAAGTGTTTTCTACCCTCAGTATGCAGGACTCCTTTAAACTGCCTCTCACTACTTCCAATGTACAGAAATCCTGTAAGCTGCTTCTCTTTTACCCAGACTACTGAAAACCCGCATAGTGCGTAAGACTACTCCCATGCTACAGAACTCCTGTAAAGTGTTTCCTACACTCAGGATGCAGAACTCCTGTAAACAGCCTCTCACTACTTCCAATGTACACAAATCCTGTAAGCTGCTTCTCTTTTACTCAGACTACTGAAAACCCGCGTAGTGCGTAAGACTACTCCCATGCTACAGAACTCCCGTTAAGTGTTTCCTACACTCAGGATGCAGAACTCCTGTAAACTGCCTCTCACTACTTACAATGTGCAGAAATCCTGTCAGCTGCTTCTCTTTTACTCAGACTACTGAAAACCCGCATAGTGCGTAAGACTACTCCCATGCTACAGAACTCCCGTAAAGTGTTTGCTACCCTCAGGATGCATAACTCCTGGAAACTGCCTCTCACTACTTCCAATGTACAGAAATCCTGTAAGCTGCTTCTCTTTTACTCAGACTACTGAAAACCCGCATAGTGCGTAAGACTACTCCCATGCTACAGAACTCCCGTAAAGTGTTTCCTACACTCAGGATGCAGAACTCCTGTAAACAGCCTCTCACTACTTCCAATGTACAGAAATCCTGTAAGCTGCTTCTCTTTTACTCAGACTACTGAAAACCCGCGTAGTGCGTAAGACTACTCCCATGCTACAGAACTCCCGTAAAGTGTTTCCTACCCTCAGGATGCAGGACTGCTTTAAACTGCCTCTCACTACTTCCAATGTGCAGAAATCCTGTAAGCTGCTTCTCTTTTACTCAGACTACTGAAAACCCGCATTGTTGCGTAAGACTACCCCCATGCTATAGAACTCCCGTAAAGTGTTTCCTACACTGGATGCAGAACTCCTGTAAACTGCCTCTCACTACTTCCAATGTACAGAAATCCTGTAAGCTGCTTCTCTTTTACTCAGACTACTGAAAACCCACACAGAGTGTAAGACTACTCCCATGCTACAGAACTCCCATAAAGTTTTTCCTACACTCAGGGTGCAGAACTCCTGTAAACTGCCTCTCACTACTTCCAATGTACAGAAATCCTGTAAGCTCCTTACTTTTACTCAGACTACTGAAAACCCGCATAGTGCGTAAGACTACTCCCATGCTACAGAACTCCCGTAAAGTGTTTCCAACTTTAAGGATGCAGAACTCCATTAAACTGCCTTTCACTACTTCCAATGTACAGAAATCCTGTAAGCTGCTTCTCTTTTACTCAGACTACTGAAAACCCGCATAGTGCGTAAGACTACTCCCATGCTACAGAACTCCCGTAAAGTGTTTCCTACCCTCAGGATGCAGGACTCCTTTAAACTGCCTCTCACTACTTCCAATGTACAAAAATCCTGTAACCTGCTTCTGTTTTAATCAGACTACTGAAAACCCGCATAGTGCTTAAGACTAGTCCCATGCTACAGAAATCCCGTAAAGTGTTTCCTACACTGGATACAGAACTCCTGTAAACTGCCTCTCACTACTTCCAATGTACAGAAATCCTGTAAGCTGCTTCTTTTTTTTTCAGACTACTGAAAACCCGCATAGTGCGTGAGACTACTCCCATGCTACAGAACTCCCGTAAAGTGTTTCCTACACTCAGGATGCAGAACTCCTGTAAACTGCCTCGCACTACTTCCAATGTACAGAAATCCTGTAAGCTGCTTCTCTTTTACTCAGACTACTGAAAAGCCGCATAGTGCGTAAGACTACTCCCATGCTACAGAACTCCCGTAAAGTGTTTCCTACACTCAGGATGCAGGACTGCTTTAAACTGCCTCTCACTACTTCCAATGTACAGAAATCCTGTAAGCTGCTTCTCTTTTACTCAGACTACTGAAAACCCGCATAAAGAGTAAGAATTCTCCCATGCTACAGAACTCCCGTAAAGTGTTTCCTACACTGGATGCAGAACTCCAGTAAACTTTCTCTCACTACTTCCAATGTACAGAAATCCTGTAAGCTGCTTCTCTTTTACTCAGACTACTGAAAACCCGCGTAGTGCGTAAGACTACTCCCATGCTACTGAACTCCCTTAAAGTGTTTCCTACACTTAGGATGCAGAACTCCTGTAAACAGCCTCTCACTACTTCCAATGTACAGAAATCCTGTAAGCTGCTTCTCTTTTACTCAGACTACTGAAAACCCGCATTGTTGCTAAGACTACCCCCAAGCTACATAACTCCCGTAAAGTGTTTCCTACACTCAGGATGCAGAACTCCTGTAAACTGCCTCTCACTACTTCCAATGCACAGAAATCCTGTAAGCTGCTTCTCTTTTACTCAGACTACTGAAAACCCGCATAGTGCGTAAGACTACTCCCATGCTACAGAAATCCCGTAAAGTGTTTCCTACACTCAGGATGCAGAACTCCTGTAAACTGCCCCTTTCTAATTCCAATATACAGAAATCCTGTAAGCTGCTTCTCTTTTACTCAGACTACTAAAAACCCGCATAGTGCGTAAGACTACTCCCATGCTACAGAACTCCCGTAAAGTGTTTCCTACACTCAGGATGCAGAACTCCTGTAAACTGCCCCTCACTACTTCCAATGTACAGAAATCCTGAAAGCTGCTTCTTTTTTACAAAGACTACTGAAAACCCGCATAGTGCGTAAGACTACTCCCATGCTACAGAACTACCATAAAATGTTTCCTACACTCAGGATGCAGAACTCCTGTAAACAGCCTCTCACTACTTCCAATGTACAGAAATCCTGTAAGCTGCTTCTCTTTTACTCAGACTACTGAAAACACGCATAGTGCGTAAGACTACTCCCATGCTACAGAACTCCCGTAAAGTGTTTCCTACCCTCAGGATGCAGAACTCCTGTAAACTGCCTCTCACTACTTCCAATGTACAGAAATCCTGTAAGCTCCTTATTTTTACTCAGACTACTGAAAACCCGCATAGTGCGTAAGACTACTCCCATGCTACAGAACTCCCGTAAAGTGTTTCCTACTTTAAGGATGCAGAACTCCATTAAACTGCCTTTCACTACTTCCAATGTACACAAATCCTGTAAGCTGCTTCTCTTTTACTCAGACTACTGAAAACCCGCATAGTGCGTAAGACTACTCCCATGCTACAGAACTCCCGTAAAGTGTTTCCTACCCTCAGGATGCAGGACTCCTTTAAACTGCCTCTCACTACTTCCAATGTACTAAAATCCTGTAACCTGCTTCTGTTATAATCAGACTACTGAAAACCCGCATAGTGTTTAAGGCTAGTCCCATGCTACAGAAATCCCGTAAAGTGTTTCCTACACTGGATACAGAACTCCTGTAAACTGCCTCTCACTACTTCCAATGTACAGAAATCCTGTAAGCTGCTTCTTTTTTTTCAGACTACTGAAAACCCGCATTGAGTGTAAGACTACTCCCATGCTACAGAACTCCCGTAAAGTGTTTCCTACACTCAGGATGCAGAACTCCTGTAAACTGCCTCTCACTACTTCCAATGTGCAGAAATCCTGTAAGCTGATTCTCTTTTACTCAGACTACTGAAAACCCGCATAGTGTGTGAGACTACTCCCATGCTACAGAACTCCCGTAAAGTGTTTCCTACACGCAGGATGCAGAACTCCTGTAAACTGCCTCTCACTACTTCCAATGTACAGAAATCCTGTAAGCTGCTTCTCTTTTACTCAGACTACTGAAAACTCGCATAGTGCGTAAGACTTCTCCCATGCTACAGAACTCCCGTAAAGTGTTTCCTACACTCAGGATGCAGGACTGCTTTAAACTGCCTCTCACTACTTCCAATGTACAGAAATCCTGTAAGCTGCTTCTCTTTTACTCAGACTACTGAAAACCCGCATAGTGCGTAAGACTACTCCCATGCTACAGAACTCCCGTAAAGTATTTCCTACCCTCAGGATGCAGGACTCCTTTAAACTGCCTCTCACTACTTCCAATGTACTAAAATCCTGTAACCTGCTTCTGTTATAATCAGACTACTGAAAACCCGCATAGTGTTTAAGACTAGTCCCATGCTACAGAAATCCCGTAAAGTGTTTCCTACACTGGATACAGAACTCCTGTAAACTGCCTCTCACTACTTCCAATGTACAGAAATCCTGTAAGCTGCTTCTTTTTTTTCAGACTACTGAAAACCCGCATTGAGTGTAAGACTACTCCCATGCTACAGAACTACCATAAAATGTTTCCTACACTCAGGATGCAGAACTCCTGTAAACTGCCTCTCACTACTTCCAATGTGCAGAAATCCTGTAAGCTGATTCTCTTTTACTCAGACTACTGAAAACCCGCATAGTGCGTGAGACTACTCCCATGCTACAGAACTCCCGTAAAGTGTTTCCTACACGCAGGATGCAGAACTCCTGTAAACTGCCTCTCACTACTTCCAATGTACGGAAATCCTGTAAGCTGCTTCTCTTTTACTCAGACTACTGAAAACCCGCATAGTGCGTAAGACTGCTCCCATGCTACAGAACTCCCGTAAAGTGTTTCCTACACTCAGGATGCAGGACTGCTTTAAACTGCCTCTCACTACTTCCAATGTACAGAAATCCTGTAAGCTGCTTCTCTTTTACTCAGACTACTGAAAACCCGCATAGTGCGTAAGACTACTCCCATGCTACAGAACTCCCGTTAAGTGTTTCCTACACTCAGGATGCAGAACTCCTGTAAACTGCCTCTCACTACTTCCAATGTACAGAAATCCTGTAAGCTGCTTCTCTTTTACTCAGACTACTGAAAACCCGCATAGTGCGTAAGACTACTCCCATGCTACAGACCTCCCGTAAAATGTTTCCTACCCTCAGGATGCAGGACTCCTTTAAACTGCCTCTCCCCACTTCCAGTGTACTGAAATCCTGTAAGCTGCTTCTCTTTTACTCAGACTACTGAAAACCCGCATAAAGAATAAGAATTCTCCCATGCTACAGAACTCCCGTAAAGTGTTTCCTACACTCAGGATGCAGAACTCCTGTAAACTGCCTCTCACAACTTCCAATGTACAGAAATCCTGTAAGCTGCTTCACTTTTACTCAGACTACTGAAAACCCGCATAGTGCGTAAGACTACTCCCATGCTACAGAACTCCCGTTAAGTGTTTCCTACACTCAGGATGCAGAACTCCTGTAAACTGCCTCTCACTACTTCCAATGTACAGAAATCCTGTAAGCTGCTTCTCTTTTACTCAGACTACTGAAAACCCGCATAGTGCGTAAGACTACTCCCATGCTACAGACCTCCCGTAAAATGTTTCCTACCCTCAGGATGCAGGACTCCTTTAAACTGCCTCTCCCCACTTCAGTGTTCAGAAATCCTGTAAGCTGCTTCTCTTTTACTCAGACTACTGAAAACCCGCATAAAGAATAAGAATTCTCCCATGCTACAGAACTCCCCTAAAGTGTTTCCTACACTCAGGATGCAGAACTCCTGTAAACTGCCTCTCAAAACTTCCAATGTACAGAAATCCTGTAAGCTGCTTCTCTTTTACTCAGACTACTGAAAACCCGCATAGTGCGTAAGACTACTCCCATGCTACAGAACTCCCGTAAAGTGTTTCCTGCACTGGATGCAGAACTCCTGTAAACTGCCTCTCACTACTTCCAATGTACAGAAATCCTGTAAGCTGCTTCTCTTTTACTCAGACTACTGAAAACCCGCATAGTGCGTAAGACTACTCCCATGCTACAGACCTCCCGTAAAATGTTTCCTACCCTCAGGATGCAGGACTCCTTTAAACTGCCTCTCCCCACTTCCAGTGTACAGAAATCCTGTAAGCTGCTTCTCTTTTACTCAGACTACTGAAAACCCGCATAAAGAATAAGAATTCTCCCATGCTACAGAACTCCCGTAAAGTGTTTCCTACACTCAGGATGCAGAACTCCTGTAAACTGCTTCTCACTACTTCCAATGTACAGAAATCCTGTAAGCTGCTTCTCTTTTAATCAGACAACTGAAAACCCGCATAGTGCGTAAGACTACCCCCATGCTACAGAACTCCAGTAAAGTGTTTCCTACACTGGATGCAGAACTCCTGTAAACTGCCCCTTTCTACTTCCAATGTACAGAAATCCTGTAAGCTGCTTCTCTTTTACTCAGACTACTGAAAACCCGCATAGTGCGTAAGACTACTCCTATGCTACAGAACTCCCGTAAAGTGTTTTCTACCCTCAGTATGCAGGACTCCTTTAAACTGCCTCTCACTACTTCCAATGTACAGAAATCCTGTAAGCTGCTTCTCTTTTACCCAGACTACTGAAAACCCGCATAGTGCGTAAGACTACTCCCATGCTACAGAACTCCCGTAAAGTGTTTCCTACACTCAGGATGCAGAACTCCTGTAAACAGCCTCTCACTACTTCCAATGTACAGAAATCCTGTAAGCTGCTTCTCTTTTACTCAGACTACTGAAAACCCGCGTAGTGCGTAAGACTACTCCCATGCTACAGAACTCCCGTTAAGTGTTTCCTACACTCAGGATGCAGAACTCCTGTAAACTGCCTCTCACTACTTCCAATGTGCAGAAATCCTGTAAGCTGCTTCTCTTTTACTCAGACTACTGAAAACCCGCATAGTGCGTAAGACTACTCCCATGCTACAGAACTCCCGTAAAGTGTTTGCTACCCTCAGGATGCATAACTCCTGGAAACTGCCTCTCACTACTTCCAATGTACAGAAATCCTGTAAGCTGCTTCTCTTTTACTCAGACTACTGAAAACCCGCATAGTGCGTAAGACTACTCCCATGCTACAGAACTCCCGTAAAGTGTTTCCTACCCTCAGGATGCAGGACTGCTTTAAACTGCCTCTCACTACTTCCAATGTGCAGAAATCCTGTAAGCTGCTTCTCTTTTACTCAGACTACTGAAAACCCGCATTGTTTCGTAAGACTACCCCCATGCTATAGAACTCCCGTAAAGTGTTTCCTACACTGGATGCAGAACTCCTGTAAACTGCCTCTCACTACTTCCAATGTACAGAAATCCTGTAAGCTGCTTCTCTTTTACTCAGACTACTGAAAACCCACACAGAGTGTAAGACTACTCCCATGCTACAGAACTCCCATAAAGTGTTTCCTACACTCAGGATGCAGAACTCCTGTAAACTGCCTCTCACTACTTCCAATGTACAGAAATCCTGTAAGCTCCTTACTTTTACTCAGACTACTGAAAACCCGCATAGTGCGTAAGACTACTCCCATGCTACAGAACTCCCGTAAAGTGTTTCCAACTTTAAGGATGCAGAACTCCATTAAACTGCCTTTCACTACTTCCAATGTACAGAAATCCTGTAAGCTGCTTCTCTTTTACTCAGACTACTGAGAACCCGCATAGTGCGTAAGACTACTCCCATGCTACAGAACTCCCGTAAAGTGTTTCCTACCCTCAGGATGCAGGACTCCTTTAAACTGCCTCTCACTACTTCCAATGTACAAAAATCCTGTAACCAGCTTCTGTTTTAATCAGACTACTGAAAACCCGCATAGTGCTTAAGACTAGTCCCATGCTACAGAAATCCCGTAAAGTGTTTCCTACACTGGATACAGAACTCCTGTAAACTGCCTCTCACTACTTCCAATGTACAGAAATCCTGTAAGCTGATTCTTTTTTTTCAGACTACTGAAAACCCGCATAGTGCGTGAGACTACTCCCATGCTACAGAATTCCCGTAAAGTGTTTCCTACACTCAGGATGCAGAACTCCTGTAAACTGCCTCTCACTACTTCCAATGTACAGAAATCCTGTAAGCTGCTTCTCTTTTACTCAGACTACTGAAAAGCCGCATAGTGCGTAAGACTACTCCCATGCTACAGAACTCCCGTAAAGTGTTTCCTACACTCAATGCAGGACTGCTTTAAACTGCCTCTCACTACTTCCAATGTACAGAAATCCTGTAAGCTGCTTCTCTTTTACTCAGACTACTGAAAACCCGCATAAAGGGTAAGAATTCTCCCATGCTACAGAACTCCCGTAAAGTGTTTCCTACACTCAATGCAGGACTGCTTTAAACTGCCTCTCACTACTTCCAATGTACAGAAATCCTGTAAGCTGCTTCTCTTTTACTCAGACTACTGAAAACCCGCATAGTGCATAAGACTACTCCCATGCTACAGAAATCCCGTAAAGTGTTTCCTACACTCAGGATGCAGAACTCCTGTAAACTGCCCCTTTCTAATTCCAATATACAGAAATCCTGTAAGCTGCTTCTCTTTTACTCAGACTACTAAAAACCCGCATAGTGCGTAAGACTACTCCCATGCTACAGAACTCCCGTAAAGTGTTTCCTACACTCAGGATGCAGAACTCCTGTAAACTGCCCCTCACTACTTCCAATGTACAGAAATCCTGAAAGCTGCTTCTTTTTTACAAAGACTACTGAAAACCCGCATAGTACGTAAGACTACTCCCATGCTACAGAACTACCATAAAATGTTTCCTACACTCAGGATGCAGAACTCCTGTAAACAGCCTCTCACTACTTCCAATGTACAGAAATCCTGTAAGCTGCTTCTCTTTTACTCAGACTACTGAAAACACGCATAGTGCGTAAGATTACTCCCATGCTACAGAACTCCCGTAAAGTGTTTCCTACCCTCAGGATGCAGAACTCCTGTAAACTGCCTCTCACTACTTCCAATGTACAGAAATCCTGTAAGCTCCTTATTTTTACTCAGACTACTGAAAATCCGCATAGTGCGTAAGACTACTCCCATGCTACAGAACTCCCGTAAAGTGTTTCCTACTTTAAGGATGCAGAACTCCATTAAACTGCCTTTCACTACTTCCAATGTACAGAAATCCTGTAAGCTGCTTCTCTTTTACTCAGACTACTGAAAACCCGCATAGTGCGTAAGACTACTCCCATGCTACAGAACTCCCGTAAAGTGTTTCCTACCCTCAGGATGCAGGACTCCTTTAAACTGCCTCTCACTACTTCCAATGTACTAAAATCCTGTAACCTGCTTCTGTTATAATCAGACTACTGAAAACCCGCATAGTGTTTAAGACTAGTCCCATGCTACAGAAATCCCGTAAAGTGTTTCCTACACTGGATACAGAACTCTTGTAAACTGCCTCTCACTACTTCCAATGTACAGAAATCCTGTAAGCTGCTTCTTTTTTTTCAGACTACTGAAAACCCGCATTGAGTGTAAGACTACTCCCATGCTACAGAACTCCCGTAAAGTGTTTCCTACACTCAGGATGCAGAACTCCTGTAAACTGCCTCTCACTACTTCCAATGTGCAGAAATCCTGTAAGCTGATTCTCTTTTACTCAGACTACTGAAAACCCGCATAGTGCGTGAGACTACTCCCATGCTACAGAACTCCCGTAAAGTGTTTCCTACACGCAGGATGCAGAATTCCTGTAAACTGCCTCTCACTACTTCCAATGTACAGAAATCCTGTAAGCTGCTTCTCTTTTACTCAGACTACTGAAAACCCGCATAGTGCGTAAGACTGCTCCCATGCTACAGAACTCCCGTAAAGTGTTTCCTACACTCAGGATGCAGGACTGCTTTAAACTGCCTCTCACTACTTCCAATGTACAGAAATCCTGAAAGCTGCTTCTCTTTTACTCAGACTACTGAAAACCCGCATAAAGAGTAAGAATTCTCCCATGCTACAGAACTCCCGTAAAGTGTTTCCTACACTGGATGCAGAACTCCTGTAAACTGCCTCTCACTACTTCCAATGTACAGAAATCCTGTAAGCTGCTTCTCTTTTAATCAGACAAGTGAAAACCCGCATAGTGCATAAGACTACTCCCATGCTACAGAACTCCCGTAAAGTGTTTCCTACCCTCAGCATGCAGGAATCCTGTAAACCGCCTCTCACTACTTCCAATGTACAGAAATCCTGTAAGCTGCTTCTCTTTTACTCAGACTACTGAAAACCCGCATAGTGCGTAAGACTACTCCCATGCTACAGAACTCCCGTAAAGTGTTTTCTACCCTCAGTATGAAGGACTCCTTTAAACTGCCTCTCACTACTTCCAATGTACAGAAATCCTGTAAGCTGCTTCTCTTTTACCCAGACTACTGAAAACCCGCATAGTGCGTAAGACTACTCCCATGCTACAGAACTCCCGTTAAGTGTTTCCTACACTCAGGATGCAGAACTCCTGTAAACTGCCTCTCACTACTTCCAATGTACAGAAATCCTGTAAGCTGCTTCTCTTTTACTCAGACTACTTAAAACCCGCATAGTGCGTAAGACTACTCCCATGCTACAGAACTCCCATAAAGTGTTTCCTACACTCAGGATACAGAACTCCTGTAAACTGACTCTCACTACTTCCAATGTACAGAAATCCTGTAAGCTGCTTCTCTTTTACTCAGACTACTGAAAATCCGCATAGTGCTTAAGACTACTCCCATGCCACAGAACTCCCGTAAAGTGTTTCCTACCCTCAGGATGAAGAACTGTAAACTGCCTCTCACTACTTCCAATGTATAGAAATCTTGTAAGCTGCTTCTCTTTTACTCAGATTACTGAAAATCCGCATAGTGCGTAAGACTACTCCCATGCTACAGAACTCCTGTAAAGTGTTTCCTACACTGGATGCAGAACTCCTGTAAACTGCCTCTCACTACTTCCAATGTACAGAAATCCTGTAAGCTGCTTCTCTTTTACTCAGACTACTGAAATCCCGCATAGTGCGTAAGACTACTCCCATGCTACAGACCTCCCGTAAAATGTTTCCTACCCTCAGGATGCAGGACTCCTTTAAACTGCCTCTCCCCACTTCCAGTGTACAGAAATCCTGTAAGCTGCTTCTCTTTTACTCAGACTACTGAAATCCCGCATAAAGAATAAGAATTCTCCCATGCTACAGAACTCCTGTAAAGTGTTTCCTGCACTGGATGCAGAACTCCTGTAAACTGCCTCTCACTACTTGCAATGTACAGAAATCCTGTAAGCTGCTTCTCTTTTACTCAGACTACTGAAAACCCGCATTGTGAGTAAGACTACTCCCATGCTACAGACCTCCCGTAAAGTGTTTCCTACCCTCAGGATGCAGGACTCCTTTAAACTGCCTCTCCCTACTTCCAGTGTACAGAAATCCTGTAAGCTGCTTCTCTTATACTCAGGCTACTGAAAACCCGCATAGTGCATAAGACTACTCCCATGCTACAGAACTCCCGTAAAGCGTTTCCTACCCTCAGGATGCAGAACTCCTGTAAACTGCTTCTTACTACTTCCAATGTACAGAAATCCTGTAAGCTGCTTCTCTTTTAATCAGAGAACTGAAAACCCGCGAAGTGCGTAAGACTACCCCCATGCTACAGAACTCCCGTAAAGTGTTTCCTACACTGGATGCAGAACTCCTGTAAACTGCCCCTTTCTACTTCCAATGTGCAGAAATCCTGTAAGCTGCTTCTCTTTTACTCAGACTACTGAAAACCCGCATAGTGCGTAAGACTAATCCCCTGCTACAGAACTCCCGTAAAGTGTTTTCTACACTCAGGATGCAGAACACCTGTAAACTGCCTCTAACTACTTCCAATGTACAGAAATCCTGTAAGCTGCTTCTCTTTTACTCAGACTACTGAAAACCCGCATAGTGCGTAAGACAACTCCCATGCTACAGAACTCCCGTAAAGTGTTTCCTACACTCAGGATGCAGAACTCCTGTAAACTGCCTCTCACTACTTCCAATGTACAGAAATCCTGTAAGCTCCTTATTTTTACTCAGACTACTGAAAATCCGCATAGTGCGTAAGACTACTCCCATGCTACAGAACTCCCGTAAAGTGTTTCCTACTTTAAGGATGCAGAACTCCATTAAACTGCCTTTCACTACTTCCAATGTACAGAAATCCTGTAAGCTGCTTCTCTTTTACTCAGACTACTGAAAACCCGCATAGTGCGTAAGACTACTCCCATGCTACAGAACTCCCGTAAAGTGTTTCCTACCCTCAGGATGCAGGACTCCTTTAAACTGCCTCTCACTACTTCCAATGTACTAAAATCCTGTAACCTGCTTCTGTTATAATCAGACTACTGAAAACCCGCATAGTGTTTAAGACTAGTCCCATGCTACAGAAATCCCGTAAAGTGTTTCCTACACTGGATACAGAACTCTTGTAAACTGCCTCTCACTACTTCCAATGTACAGAAATCCTGTAAGCTGCTTCTTTTTTTTCAGACTACTGAAAACCCGCATTGAGTGTAAGACTACTCCCATGCTACAGAACTCCCGTAAAGTGTTTCCTACACTCAGGATGCAGAACTCCTGTAAACTGCCTCTCACTACTTCCAATGTGCAGAAATCCTGTAAGCTGATTCTCTTTTACTCAGACTACTGAAAACCCGCATAGTGCGTGAGACTACTCCCATGCTACAGAACTCCCGTAAAGTGTTTCCTACACGCAGGATGCAGAATTCCTGTAAACTGCCTCTCACTACTTCCAATGTACAGAAATCCTGTAAGCTGCTTCTCTTTTACTCAGACTACTGAAAACCCGCATAGTGCGTAAGACTGCTCCCATGCTACAGAACTCCCGTAAAGTGTTTCCTACACTCAGGATGCAGGACTGCTTTAAACTGCCTCTCACTACTTCCAATGTACAGAAATCCTGAAAGCTGCTTCTCTTTTACTCAGACTACTGAAAACCCGCATAAAGAGTAAGAATTCTCCCATGCTACAGAACTCCCGTAAAGTGTTTCCTACACTGGATGCAGAACTCCTGTAAACTGCCTCTCACTACTTCCAATGTACAGAAATCCTGTAAGCTGCTTCTCTTTTAATCAGACAAGTGAAAACCCGCATAGTGCATAAGACTACTCCCATGCTACAGAACTCCCGTAAAGTGTTTCCTACCCTCAGCATGCAGGAATCCTGTAAACCGCCTCTCACTACTTCCAATGTACAGAAATCCTGTAAGCTGCTTCTCTTTTACTCAGACTACTGAAAACCCGCATAGTGCGTAAGACTACTCCCATGCTACAGAACTCCCGTAAAGTGTTTCCTACCCTCAGGATGCAGGACTCCTTTAAACTGCCTCTCACTACTTCCAATGTACTAAAATCCTGTAACCTGCTTCTGTTATAATCAGACTACTGAAAACCCGCATAGTGTTTAAGACTAGTCCCATGCTACAGAAATCCCGTAAAGTGTTTCCTACACTGGATACAGAACTCTTGTAAACTGCCTCTCACTACTTCCAATGTACAGAAATCCTGTAAGCTGCTTCTTTTTTTTCAGACTACTGAAAACCCGCATTGAGTGTAAGACTACTCCCATGCTACAGAACTCCCGTAAAGTGTTTCCTACACTCAGGATGCAGAACTCCTGTAAACTGCCTCTCACTACTTCCAATGTGCAGAAATCCTGTAAGCTGATTCTCTTTTACTCAGACTACTGAAAACCCGCATAGTGCGTGAGACTACTCCCATGCTACAGAACTCCCGTAAAGTGTTTCCTACACGCAGGATGCAGAATTCCTGTAAACTGCCTCTCACTACTTCCAATGTACAGAAATCCTGTAAGCTGCTTCTCTTTTACTCAGACTACTGAAAACCCGCATAGTGCGTAAGACTGCTCCCATGCTACAGAACTCCCGTAAAGTGTTTCCTACACTCAGGATGCAGGACTGCTTTAAACTGCCTCTCACTACTTCCAATGTACAGAAATCCTGAAAGCTGCTTCTCTTTTACTCAGACTACTGAAAACCCGCATAAAGAGTAAGAATTCTCCCATGCTACAGAACTCCCGTAAAGTGTTTCCTACACTGGATGCAGAACTCCTGTAAACTGCCTCTCACTACTTCCAATGTACAGAAATCCTGTAAGCTGCTTCTCTTTTAATCAGACAAGTGAAAACCCGCATAGTGCATAAGACTACTCCCATGCTACAGAACTCCCGTAAAGTGTTTCCTACCCTCAGCATGCAGGAATCCTGTAAACCGCCTCTCACTACTTCCAATGTACAGAAATCCTGTAAGCTGCTTCTCTTTTACTCAGACTACTGAAAACCCGCATAGTGCGTAAGACTACTCCCATGCTACAGAACTCCCGTAAAGTGTTTTCTACCCTCAGTATGAAGGACTCCTTTAAACTGCCTCTCACTACTTCCAATGTACAGAAATCCTGTAAGCTGCTTCTCTTTTACCCAGACTACTGAAAACCCGCATAGTGCGTAAGACTACTCCCATGCTACAGAACTCCCGTTAAGTGTTTCCTACACTCAGGATGCAGAACTCCTGTAAACTGCCTCTCACTACTTCCAATGTACAGAAATCCTGTAAGCTGCTTCTCTTTTACTCAGACTACTTAAAACCCGCATAGTGCGTAAGACTACTCCCATGCTACAGAACTCCCATAAAGTGTTTCCTACACTCAGGATACAGAACTCCTGTAAACTGACTCTCACTACTTCCAATGTACAGAAATCCTGTAAGCTGCTTCTCTTTTACTCAGACTACTGAAAATCCGCATAGTGCTTAAGACTACTCCCATGCCACAGAACTCCCTTAAAGTGTTTCCTACCCTCAGGATGAAGAACTGTAAACTGCCTCTCACTACTTCCAATGTATAGAAATCTTGTAAGCTGCTTCTCTTTTACTCAGATTACTGAAAATCCGCATAGTGCGTAAGACTACTCCCATGCTACAGAACTCCTGTAAAGTGTTTCCTACACTGGATGCAGAACTCCTGTAAACTGCCTCTCACTACTTCCAATGTACAGAAATCCTGTAAGCTGCTTCTCTTTTACTCAGACTACTGAAATCCCGCATAGTGCGTAAGACTACTCCCATGCTACAGACCTCCCGTAAAATGTTTCCTACCCTCAGGATGCAGGACTCCTTTAAACTGCCTCTCCCTACTTCCAGTGTACAGAAATCCTGTAAGCTGCTTCTCTTTTACTCAGACTACTGAAATCCCGCATAAAGAATAAGAATTCTCCCATGCTACAGAACTCCTGTAAAGTGTTTCCTGCACTGGATGCAGAACTCCTGTAAACTGCCTCTCACTACTTGCAATGTACAGAAATCCTGTAAGCTGCTTCTCTTTTACTCAGACTACTGAAAACCCGCATTGTGAGTAAGACTACTCCCATGCTACAGACCTCCCGTAAAGTGTTTCCTACCCTCAGGATGCAGGACTCCTTTAAACTGCCTCTCCCTACTTCCAGTGTACAGAAATCCTGTAAGCTGCTTCTCTTATACTCAGGCTACTGAAAACCCGCATAGTGCATAAGACTACTCCCATGCTACAGAACTCCCGTAAAGCGTTTCCTACCCTCAGGATGCAGAACTCCTGTAAACTGCTTCTTACTACTTCCAATGTACAGAAATCCTGTAAGCTGCTTCTCTTTTAATCAGAGAACTGAAAACCCGCGAAGTGCGTAAGACTACCCCCATGCTACAGAACTCCCGTAAAGTGTTTCCTACACTGGATGCAGAACTCCTGTAAACTGCCCCTTTCTACTTCCAATGTGCAGAAATCCTGTAAGCTGCTTCTCTTTTACTCAGACTACTGAAAACCCGCATAGTGCGTAAGACTAATCCCCTGCTACAGAACTCCCGTAAAGTGTTTTCTACACTCAGGATGCAGAACACCTGTAAACTGCCTCTAACTACTTCCAATGTACAGAAATCCTGTAAGCTGCTTCTCTTTTACTCAGACTACTGAAAACCCGCATAGTGCGTAAGACAACTCCCATGCTACAGAACTCCCGTAAAGTGTTTCCTACACTCAGGATGCAGAACTCCTGTAAACTGCCTCTCACTACTTCCAATGTACAGAAATCCTGTAAGCTGCTTCTCTTTTACTCATACTACTGAAAACACACATAGTGCGTAAGACTACTCCCCTGCTACAGAACTCCCGTAAAGTGTTTCCTACACTCAGGATGCAGAACTCCTGTAAACTGCCCCTTTCTAATTCCAATATATAGAAATCCTGTAAGCTGCTTCTCTTTTACTTAGACTACTGAAAACCTGCATAGTGCGTAAGACTACTCCCATGCTACAGAAATCCCGTAAAGTGTTTCCTACACTCAGGATGCAGAACTCCTGTAAACTGCCCCTTTCTAATTCCAATATATAGAAATCCTGTAAGCTGCTTCTCTTTTACTCAGACTACTAAAAACCCGCATAGTGCGTAAGACTACTCCCATGCTACAGAACTCCTGTAAAGTGTTTCCTACACTGGATGCAGAACTCCTGTAAACTGCTTCTCACTACTTCCAATGTACAGAAATCCTGAAAGCTGCTTCTTTTTTACAAAGACTACTTAAAACCCGCATAGTGTGTAAGACTACTTCCATGCTACAGAACTCCCATAAAGTGTTTCCTACCCTCAGGATGCAGGACTCCTGTAAACTGCCTCTCACTACTTCCAATGTACAGAAATCCTGTAAGCTGCTTCTCTTTTACTCAGACTAATGAAAACACACATAGTGCGTAAGACTACTCCCATGCTACAGAACTCCCGTAAAGTGTTTCCTACCCTCAGGATGCAGAACTCCTGTAAACTGCCTTTCACTACTTCCAATGTACAGAAATCCTGTAAGCTGCTTCTCTTTTACTCAGACTACTGAAAACCCGCATAGTGCGTAAGACTACTCCCATGCTACAGAACTCCCGTTAAGTGTTTCCTACACTCAGGATGCAGAACTCCTGTAAACTGCCTCTCACTACTTCCAATGTACAGAAATCCTGTAAGCTGCTTCTCTTTTACTCAGACTACTGAAAACCCGCATAGTGCGTAAGACTACTCCCATGCTACAGACCTCCCGTAAAATGTTTCCTACCCTCAGGATGCAGGACTCCTTTAAACTGCCTCTCCCCACTTCCAGTGTACTGAAATCCTGTAAGCTGCTTCTCTTTTACTCAGACTACTGAAAACCCGCATAAAGAATAAGAATTCTCCCATGCTACAGAACTCCCGTAAAGTATTTCCTACACTCAGGATGCAGAACTCCTGTAAACTGCCTCTCACAACTTCCAATGTACAGAAATCCTGTAAGCTGCTTCTCTTTTACTCAGACTACTGAAAACCCGCATAGTGCGTAAGACTACTCCCATGCTACAGAACTCCCGTTAAGTGTTTCCTACACTCAGGATGCAGAACTCCTGTAAACTGCCTCTCACTACTTCCAATGTACAGAAATCCTGTAAGCTGCTTCTCTTTTACTCAGACTACTGAAAACCCGCATAGTGCGTAAGAGTACTCCCATGCTACAGACCTCCCGTAAAATGTTCCCTCCCTCAGGATGCAGGACTCCTTTAAACTGCCTCTCCCCACTTCCAGTGTTCAGAAATCCTGTAAGCTGCTTCTCTTTTACTCAGACTACTGAAAACCCGCATAAAGAATAAGAATTCTCCCATGCTACAGAACTCCCGTAAAGTGTTTCGTACACTCAGGATGCAGAACTCCTGTAAACTGCCTCTCACAACTTCCAATGTACAGAAATCCTGTAAGCTGCTTCTCTTTTACTCAGACTACTGAAAACCCGCATAGTGCGTAAGACTACTCCCATGCTACAGAACTCCCGTTAAGTGTTTCCTACACTCAGGATGCAGAACTCCTGTAAACTGCCTCTCACAACTTCCAATGTACAGCAATCCTGTAAGCTGCTTCTCTTTTACTCAGACTACTGAAAACCCGCATAGTGCGTAAGACTACTCCCATGCTACAGAACTCCTGTAAAGTGTTTCCTGCACTGGATGCAGAACTCCTGTAAACTGCCTCTCACTACTTCCAATGTACAGAAATCCTGTAAGCTGCTTCTCTTTTACTCAGACTACTGAAAACCTGCATAGTGAGTAAGACTACTCCCATGCTACAGACCTCCCGTAAAGTGTTTCCTACCCTCAGGATGCAGGACTCCTTTAAACTACCTCTCCCTACTTCCAGTGTACAGAAATCCTGTAAGCTGCTTCTCTTATACTCAGGCTACTGAAAACCTGCATAGTGCGTAAGACTACTCCCATGCTACAGAACTCCCGTAAAGCGTTTCCTACACTCAGGATGCAGAACTCCTGTAAACTGCTTCTCACTACTTCCAATGTACAGAAATCCTGTAAGCTGCTTCTCTTTTAGACAACTGAAAACCCGCATAGTGCGTAAGACTACCCCCATGCTACAGAACTCCAGTAAAGTGTTTCCTACACTGGATGCAGAACTCCTGTAAACTGCCCCTTTCTACTTCCAATGTACAGAAATCCTGTAAGCTGCTTCTCTTTTACTCAGACTACTGAAAACCCGCATAGTGCGTAAGACTACTCCTATGCTACAGAACTCCCGTAAAGTGTTTTCTACCCTCAGTATGCAGGACTCCTTTAAACTGCCTCTCACTACTTCCAATGTACAGAAATCCTGTAAGCTGCTTCTCTTTTACCCAGACTACTGAAAACCCGCATAGTGCGTAAGACTACTCCCATGCTACAGAACTCCCGTAAAGTGTTTCCTACACTCAGGATGCAGAACTCCTGTAAACTGCCTCTCACTACTTCCAATGTGCAGAAATCCTGTAAGCTGCTTCTCTTTTACTCAGACTACTGAAAACCCGCATAGTGCGTAAGACTACTCCCATGCTACAGAACTCCCGTAAAGTGTTTGCTACCCTCAGGATGCAGAACTCCTGTAAACTGCCTCTCACTACTTCCAATGTACAGAAATCCTGTAAGCTGCTTCTCTTTTACTCAGACTACTGAAAACCCGCATAGTGCGTAAGACTACTCCCATGCTACAGAACTCCCGTAAAGTTTTCCTACCCTCAGGATGCAGGACTGCTTTAAACTGCCTCTCACTACTTCCAATGTGCAGAAATCCTGTAAGCTGCTTCTCTTTTACTCAGACTACTGAAAACCCGCATTGTTGCGTAAGACTACCCCCATGCTATAGAACTCCCGTAAAGTGTTTCCTACACTGGATGCAGAACTCCTGTAAACTGCCTCTCACTACTTCCAATGTACAGAAATCCTGTAAGCTGCTTCTCTTTTACTCAGCCTACTGAAAACCCACACAGAGTGTAAGACTACTCCCATGCTACAGAACTCCCATAAAGTGTTTCCTACACTCAGGATGCAGAAGTCCTGTAAACTGCCTCTCACTACTTCCAATGTACAGAAATCCTGTAAGCTCGTTACTTTTACTCAGACTACTGAAAACCCGCATAGTGCGTAAGACTACTCCCATGCTACAGAACTCCCGTAAAGTGTTTCCTACTTTAAGGATGCAGAACTCCATTAAACTGCCTTTCACTACTTCCAATGTACAGAAATCCTGTAAGCTGCTTCTCTTTTACTCAGACTACTGAAAACCCACACAGAGTGTAAGACTACTCCCATGCTACAGAACTCCCATAAAGTGTTTCCTACACTCAGGATGCAGAACTCCTGTAAACTGCCTCTCACTACTTCCAATGTACAGAAATCCTGTAAGCTCCTTACTTTTACTCAGACTACTGAAAACCCGCATAGTGCGTAAGACTACTCCCATGCTACAGAACTCCCGTAAAGTGTTTCCTACTTTAATGATGCAGAACTCCATTAAACTGCCTTTCACTACTTCCAATGTACAGAAATCCTGTAAGCTGCTTCTCTTTTACTCAGACTACTGAAAACCCGCATAGTGCGTAAGACTACTCCCATGCTACAGAACTCCCGTAAAGTGTTTCCTACCCTCAGGATGCAGGACTCCTTTAAACTGCCTCTCACTACTTCCAATGTACAAAAATCCTGTAAGCTGCTTCTGTTTTAATCAGACTACTGAAAACCCGCATAGTGCTTAAGACTAGTCCCATGCTACAGAAATCCCGTAAAGTGTTTCCTACACTGGATACAGAACTCCTGTAAACTGCCTCTCACTACTTCCAATGTACAGAAATCCTGTAAGCTGCTTCTTTTTTTTCAGACTACTGAAAACCCGCATAGTGCGTGAGACTACTCCCATGCTACAGAACTCCCGTAAAGTGTTTCCTACACTCAGGATGCAGAACTCCTGTAAACTGCCTCTCACTATTTCCAATGTACAGAAATCCTGTAAGCTGCTTCTCTTTTACTCAGACTACTGAAAACCCGCATAATGCGTAAGACTACTCCCATGCTACAGAACTCCCGTAAAGTGTTTCCTACACTCAGGATGCAGGACTGCTTTAAACTGCCTCTCACTACTTCCAATGTACAGAAATCCTGTAAGCTGCTTCTCTTTTACTCAGACTACTGAAAACCCGCATAAAGAGTAAGAATTCTCCCATGCTACAGAACTCCCGTAAAGTGTTTCCTACACTGGATGCAGAACTCCAGTAAACTGCCTCTCACTACTTCCAATGTACAGAAATCCTGTAAGCTGCTTCTCTTTTACTCAGACTACTGAAAACCCGCGTAGTGCGTAAGACTACTCCCATGCTACTGAACTCCCTTAAAGTGTTTCCTACACTCAGGATACAGAACTCCTGTAAACTGACTCTCACTAATTCCAATGCACAGAAATCCTGTAAGCTGCTTCTCTTTTACTCAGACTACTGAAAACCCGCATTGTTGCTAAGACTACCCCCAAGCTACAGAACTCCCGTAAAGTGTTTCCTACACTCAGGATGCAGAACTCCTGTAAACTGCCTCTCACTACTTCCAATGCACAGAAATCCTGTAAGCTGCTTCTCTTTTACTCAGACTACTGAAAACCCGCATAGTGCGTAAGACTACTCCCATGCTACAGAAATCCCGTAAAGTGTTTCCTACACTCAGGATGCAGAACTCCTGTAAACTGCCCCTTTCTAATTCCAATATACAGAAATCCTGTAAGCTGCTTCTCTTTTACTCAGACTACTAAAAACCCGCATAGTGCGTAAGACTACTCCCATGCTACAGAACTCCCGTAAAGTGTTTCCTACACTCAGGATGCAGAACTCCTGTAAACTGCCCCTCACTACTTCCAATGTACAGAAATCCTGTAAGCTGCTTCTCTTTTACACAGACGACTGAAAACCCGCATAGTGCGTAAGACTACTCCCATGCTACAGAACTCCTGTAAAGTGTTTCCTACCCTCAGGATGAAGAACTGTAAACTGCCTCTCACTACTTCCAATGTATAGAAATCCTGTAAGCTGCTTCTCTTTTACTCAGACTACTGAAAACCCGCATAGTGCGTAAGACTACTCCCATGCTACAGAACTCCTGTAAAGTGTTTCCTACACTGGATGCAGAACTCCTGTAAACTGCCTCTCACTACTTCCAATGTACAGAAATCCTGTAAGCTGCTTCTCTTTTACTCAGACTACTGAAAACCCGCATAGTGCGTAAGACTACTCCCCTGCTACAGACCTCCCGTAAAGTGTTTCCTACCCTCAGGATGCAGGACTCCTTTAAACTGCCTCTCCCCACTTCCAGTGTACAGATATCCTGTAAGCTGCTTCTCTTTTACTCAGACTACTGAAAACCCGCATAAAGAATAAGAATTCTCCCATGCTACAGAACTCCCGTAAAGTGTTTCCTACCCTCAGGATGCAGAACTCCTGTAAACTGCCTCTCACTACTTCCAATGTACAGAAATCCTGTAAGCTGCTTCTCTTTTACTCAGACTACTGAAAACCCGCATAGTGCGTAAGACTACTCCCATGCTACAGAACTCCCATAAAGTGTTTCCTACACTGGATGCAGAACTCCTGTAAACTGCCTCTCACTACTTCCAATGTACAGAAATCCTGTAAGCTGCTTCTCTTTTACTCAGACTACTTAAAACCCGCATAGTGCGTAAGACTACTCCCATGCTACAGAACTCCCGTAACGTGTTTGCTACCCTCAGGATGCAGAACTCCTGTAAACTGCCTCTCACTACTTCCAATGTACAGAAATCCTGTAAGCTGCTTCTCTTTTACTCAGACTACTGAAAACCCACACAGTGTGTAAGACTACTCCCATGCTACAGAACTCCCGTAAAGTGTTTCCTACACTCAGGATGCAGAACTCCTGTAAACTGCCTCTCACTACTTCCAATGTACAGAAATCCTGTAAGCTCCTTACTTTTACTCAGACTACTGAAAACCCGCATAGTGCGTAAGACTACTCCCATGCTACAGAACTCCCGTAAAGTGTTTCCTACACTGAGGATGCAGAACTCCTGTAAACTACCTCTCACTACTTCCAATGTACAGAAATCCTGTAAGCTGCTTCTCTTTTACTCAGACTACTGAAAACCCGCATAGTGCGTAAGACTACTCCCATGCTTCAGAACTCCCGTAAAGTGTTTCCTACTTTAAGGATGCAGGACTCTTTTAAACTGCCTCTCACTACTTCCAATGTACAGAAATCCTGAAAGCTGCTTCTCTTTTACACAGACTACTGAAAACCCGCATAGTGTGTAAGACTACTCCCATGCTACAGAACTACCGTATAGTGTTTCCTACACTGAGGATGCAGAACTCCTGTAAACTGCCTCTCACTACTTCCAATGTACAGAAATCCTGTAAGCTGCTTCTCTTTTACTCAGACTACTGAAAACCCGCAGAGTGTGTAAGACTACTCCCATGCTTCTGAACTCCCGTAAAGTGTTTTCTACCCTCAGGATGCAGAACTCCTGTAAACTGCCTCTCACTACTTCCAATGTACAGAAATCCTGTAAGCTCCTTACTTTTACTCAGACTACTGAAAACCCGCATAGTGCGTAAGACTACTCCCATGCTACAGAACTCCCGTAAAGTGTTTCCTACACTCAGGATGCAGAACTCCTGTAAACTGCCTCTCACTACTTCCAATGTACAGAAATCCTGTAAGCTGCTTCTCTTTTACTCAGACTACTGAAAACCCGCATAGTGCGTAAGACTACTCCCATGCTACAGAACTACCGTAAAGTGTTTCCTACTTTAAGGATGCAGGACTCCTTTAAACTGCCTCTCACTACTTCCAATGTACAGAAATCCTGAAAGCTGCTTCTCTTTTACACAGACTACTGAAAACCCGCATAGTGTGTAAGACTACTCCCATGCTACAGAACTACCGTAAAGTGTTTCCTACACTGAGGATGCAGAACTCCTGTAAACTGCCTCTCACTACTTCCAATGTACAGAAATCCTGTAAGCTGCTTCTCTTTTACTCAGACTACTGAAAACCCGCAGAGTGTGTAAGACTACTCCCATGCTACGGAACTCCCGTAAAGTGTTTCCTACCCTCAGTATGC
The DNA here is from genome assembly GCF_964237555.1 of Oryctolagus cuniculus. Lineage (NCBI taxonomy): Eukaryota > Metazoa > Chordata > Mammalia > Lagomorpha > Leporidae > Oryctolagus > Oryctolagus cuniculus. The sequence goes on from NC_091451.1 coordinate 1,599,228, forward strand.
AGGACTCCTTTAAACTGCCTCTCACTACTTCCAATGTACAGAAATCCTGTAAGCTGCTTCTCTTTTACTCAGACTACTAAAAACCCACATAGTGCGTAAGACTACTCCCATGCTACTCAACTCCCTTAAAGTGTTTCCTACACTGGATGCAGAACTCCTGTAAACTGCCTCTCACTACTTCCAATGTACAGAAATCCTGAAAGCTGCTTCTTTTTTACTCAGACTACTTAAAACCCGCATAGTGCGTAAGACTACTCCCATGCTACAGAACTCCCATAAAGTGTTTCCTACACTCAGGATGCAGAACTCCTGTAAACTGCCTCTCACTACTTCCAATGTACAGAAATCCTGTAAGCTGCTTCTCTTTTACTCAGACTACTGAAAACCAGCATAAAGAGTAAGAATTCTCCCATGCTACAGAACTCCCGTAAAGTGTTTCCTACACTCAGGATGCAGAACTCCTGTAAACTGCCTCTCACTACTTCCAATGTACAGAAATCCTGTAAGCTGCTTCACTTTTACTCAGACTACTTAAAACCCGCATAGTGCGTAAGACTACTCCCATGCTACAGAACTCCCATAAAGTGTTTCCTACACTCAGGATGCAGAACTCCTGTAAACTGCCTCTCACTACTTCCAATGTACAGAAATCCTGTAAGCTGCTTCTCTTTTACTCAGACTACTGAAAACCAGCATAAAGAGTAAGAAATCTCCCATGCTACAGAACTCCCGTAAAGTGTTTCCTACACTCAGGATGCAGAACTCCTGTAAACTGCCTCTCACTACTTCCAATGTACAGAAATCCTGTAAGCTGCTTCACTTTTACTCAGACTACTGAAAACCCGCGTAGTGCGTAAGACTACTCCCATGCTACTGAACTCCCTTAAAGTGTTTCCTACACTTAGGATGCAGAACTCCTGTAAACAGCCTCTCACTACTTCCAATGTACAGAAATCCTGTAAGCTGCTTCTCTTTTACTCAGACCACTGAAAACCCGCATTGTTGCGTAAGACTACCCCCATGCTACAGAACTCCCGTAAAGTGTTTCCTACACTCAGGATGCAGAACTCCTGTAAACTGCCTCTCACTACTTCCAATGTACAGAAATCCTGTAAGCTGCTTCTCTTTTTTCAGACTACTGAAAACCCGCATTGTGTGTAAGACTCCTCCCATGCTACAGAACTCCCGTAAAGTGTTTCCTACACTCAGGATGCAGAACTCCTGTAAACTGCCTCTCACTACTTCCAATGTACAGAAATCCTGTAAGCTGCTTCTCTTTTACACAGACTACTGAAAACCCGCATAGTGCGTAAGACTACTCCCATGCTACAGAACTCCCGTAAAGTGTTTCCTACCCTCAGGATGAAGAACTGTAAACTGCCTCTCACTACTTCCAATGTATAGAAATCCTGTAAGCTGCTTCTCTTTTACTCAGACTACTGAAAACCCGCATAGTGCGTAAGACTACTCCCATGCTACAGAACTCCTGTAAAGTGTTTCCTACACTGGATGCAGAACTCCTGTAAACTGCCTCTCACTACTTCTAATGTACAGAAATCCTGTAAGCTGCTTCTCTTTTACTCAGACTACTGAAAACCCGCATAGTGCGTAAGACTACTCCCATGCTACAGAACTCCCGTAAAGTGTTTACTACCCTCAGGATGAAGAACTGTAAACTGCCTCTCACTACTTCCAATGTATAGAAATCCTGTAAGCTGCTTCTCTTTTACTCAGACTACTGAAAACCCGCATAGTGCGTAAGACTACTCCCATGCTACAGAACACCTGTAAAGTGTTTCCTACACTGGATGCAGAACTCCTGTAAACTGCCTCTCACTACTTCCAATGTACAGAAATCCTGAAAGCTGCTTCTTTTTTACTCAGACTACTTAAAACCCGCATAGTGCGTAAGACTACTCCCATGATACAGAACTCCCATAAAGTGTTTCCTACACTCAGGATGCAGAACTCCTGTAAACTGCCTCTCACTACTTCCAATGTACAGAAATCCTGTAAGGTGCTTCTCTTTTACTCAGACTACTGAAAACCCGCATAAAGAGTAAGAATTCTCCCATGCTACAGAACTCCCGTAAAGTGTTTCCTACACTCAGGATGCAGAACTCCTGTAAACTGCCTCTCACTACTTCCAATGTACAGAAATCCTGTAAGCTGCTTCACTTTTACTCAGACTACTGAAAACCCGCGTAGTGCGTAAGACTACTCCCATGCTACTGAACTCCCTTAAAGTGTTTCCTACACTTAGGATGCAGAACTCCTGTAAACAGCCTCTCACTACTTCCAATGTACAGAAATCCTGTAAGCTGCTTCTCTTTTACTCAGACCACTGAAAACCCGCGTTGTTGCGTAAGACTACCCCCATGCTACCGAACTCCCGTAAAGTGTTTCCTACAATCAGGATGCAGAACTCCTGTAAACTGCCTCTCACTACTTCCAATGTACAGAAATCCTGTAAGCTGCTTCTCTTTTACTCAGACTACTGAAAACCCGCATACTGCGTAAGACAACTCCCATGCTACAGAACTCCTGTAAAGTGTTTCCTACACTGGATGCAGAACTCCTGTAAACTGCCTCTCACTACTTCCAATGTACAGAAATCCTGTAAGCTGCTTCTCTTTTACTCAGACTACTGAAAACCCGCATTGTGAGTAAGACTACTCCCATGCTACAGACCTCCCGTAAAGTGTTTCCTACCCTCAGGATGCAGGACTCCTTTAAACTGCCTCTCCCTACTTCCAGTGTACAGAAATCCTGTAAGCTGCTTCTCTTATACTCAGGCTACTGAAAACCCGCATAGTGCATAAGACTACTCCCATGCTACAGAACTCCCGTAAAGCGTTTCCTACCCTCAGGATGCAGAACTCCTGTAAACTGCTTCTTACTATTTCCAATGTACAGAAATCCTGTAAGCTGCTTCTCTTTTAATCAGACAACTGAAAACCCGCGAAGTGCGTAAGACTACCCCCATGCTACAGAACTCCCGTAAAGTGTTTCCTACACTGGATGCAGAACTCCTGTAAACTGCCCCTTTCTACTTCCAATGTGCAGAAATCCTGTAAGCTGCTTCTCTTTTACTCAGACTATTGAAAACCCGCATAGTGCGTAAGACTAATCCCCTGCTACAGAACTCCCGTAAAGTGTTTTCTACACTCAGGATGCAGAACACCTGTAAACTGCCTCTAACTACTTCCAATGTACAGAAATCCTGTAAGCTGCTTCTCTTTTACTCAGACTACTGAAAACCCGCATAGTGCGTAAGACAACTCCCATGCTACAGAACTCCCGTAAAGTGTTTCCTACACTCAGGATGCAGAACTCCTGTAAACTGCCTCTCACTACTTCCAATGTACAGAAATCCTGTAAGCTGCTTCTCTTTTACTCATACTACTGAAAACACACATAGTGCGTAAGACTACTCCCATGCTACAGAAATCCCGTAAAGTGTTTCCTACACTCAGGATGCAGAACTCCTGTAAACTGCCCCTTTCTAATTCCAATATACAGAAATCCTGTAAGCTGCTTCTCTTTTACTTAGACTACTGAAAACCTGCATAGTGCGTAAGACTACTCCCATGCTACAGAAATCCCGTAAAGTGTTTCCTACACTCAGGATGCAGAACTCCTGTAAACTGCCCCTTTCTAATTCCAATATACAGAAATCCTGTAAGCTGCTTCTCTTTTACTCAGACTACTAAAAACCCGCATAGTGCGTAAGACTACTCCCATGCTACAGAACTCCTGTAAAGTGTTTCCTACACTGGATGCAGAACTCCTGTAAACTGCTTCTCACTACTTCCAATGTACACAAATCCTGAATGCTGCTTCTTTTTCACAAAGACTACTTAAAACCCGCATAGTGTGTAAGACTACTTCCATGCTACAGAACTCCCATAAAGTGTTTCCTACCCTATAGGATGCAGGACTCCTGTAAACTGCCTCTCACTACTTCCAATGTACAGAAATCCTGTAAGCTGCTTCTCTTTTACTCAGACTACTGAAAACCCGCATAAAGAATAAGAATTCTCCCATGCTACAGAACTCCCGTAAAGTGTTTCCTACACTCAGGATGCAGAACTCCTGTAAACTGCCTCTCACAACTTCCAATGTACAGAAATCCTGTAAGCTGCTTCTCTTTTACTCAGACTACTGAAAACCTGCATAGTGCGTAAGACTACTCCCATGCTACAGAACTCCCGTTAAGTGTTTCCTACACTCAGGATGCAGAACTCCTGTAAACTGCCTCTCACTACTTCCAATGTACAGAAATCCTGTAAGCTGCTTCTCTTTTACTCAGACTACTGAAAAGCCGCATAGTGTGTAAGACTACTCCCATGCTACAGACCTCCCGTAAAATGTTCCCTCCCTCAGGATGCAGGACTCCTTTAAACTGCCTCTCCCCACTTCCAGTGTTCAGAAATCCTGTAAGCTGCTTCTCTTTTACTCAGACTACTGAAAACCCGCATAAAGAATAAGAATTCTCCCATGCTACAGAACTCCCGTAAAGTGTTTCCTACACTCAGGATACAGAACTCCTGTAAACTGACTCTCACTAAATCCAATGTACAGAAATCCTGTAAGCTGCTTCTCTTTTACTCAGACTACTGAAAACCCGCATAGTGCGTAAGACTACTCCCATGCTACAGAACTCCCGTTAAGTGTTTCCTACACTCAGGATGCAGAACTCCTGTAAACTGCCTCTCACAACTTCCAATGTACAGCAATCCTGTAAGCTGCTTCTCTTTTACTCAGACTACTGAAAACCCGCATAGTGCGTAAGACTACTCCCATGCTACAGAACTCCTGTAAAATGTTTCCTGCACTGGATGCAGAACTCCTGTAAACTGCCTCTCACTACTTCCAATGTACAGAAATCCTGTAAGCTGCTTCTCTTTTACTCAGACTACTGAAAACCTGCATAGTGAGTAAGACTACTCCCATGCTACAGACCTCCCGTAAAGTGTTTCCTACCCTCAGGATGCAGGACTCCTTTAAACTACCTCTCCCTACTTCCAGTGTACAGAAATCCTGTAAGCTGCTTCTCTTATACTCAGGCTACTGAAAACCTGCATAGTGCGTAAGACTACTCCCATGCTACAGAACTCCCGTAAAGCGTTTCCTACACTCAGGATGCAGAACTCCTGTAAACTGCTTCTCACTACTTCCAATGTACAGAAATCCTGTAAGCTGCTTCTCTTTTAGACAACTGAAAACCCGCATAGTGCGTAAGACTACCCCCATGCTACAGAACTCCAGTAAAGTGTTTCCTACACTGGATGCAGAACTCCTGTAAACTGCCCCTTTCTACTTCCAATGTACAGAAATCCTGTAAGCTGCTTCTCTTTTACTCAGACTACTGAAAACCCGCATAGTGCGTAAGACTACTCCTATGCTACAGAACTCCCGTAAAGTGTTTTCTACCCTCAGTATGCAGGACTCCTTTAAACTGCCTCTCACTACTTCCAATGTACAGAAATCCTGTAAGCTGCTTCTCTTTTACCCAGACTACTGAAAACCCGCATAGTGCGTAAGACTACTCCCATGCTACAGAACTCCCGTAAAGTGTTTCCTACACTCAGGATGCAGAACTCCTGTAAACTGCCTCTCACTACTTCCAATGTGCAGAAATCCTGTAAGCTGCTTCTCTTTTACTCAGACTACTGAAAACCCGCATAGTGCGTAAGACTACTCCCATGCTACAGAACTCCCGTAAAGTGTTTGCTACCCTCAGGATGCATAACTCCTGGAAACTGCCTCTCACTACTTCCAATGTACAGAAATCCTGTAAGCTGCTTCTCTTTTACTCAGACTACTGAAAACCCGCATAGTGCGTAAGACTACTCCCATGCTACAGAACTCCCGTAAAGTGTTTCCTACCCTCAGGATGCAGGACTGCTTTAAACTGCCTCTCACTACTTCCAATGTGCAGAAATCCTGGAAGCTGCTTCTCTTTTACTCAGACTACTGAAAACCCGCATTGTTGCGTAAGACTACCCCCATGCTATAGAACTCCCGTAAAGTGTTTCCTACACTGGATGCAGAACTCCTGTAAACTGCCTCTCACTACTTCCAATGTGCAGAAATCCTGTAAGCTGCTTCTCTTTTACTCAGACTACTGAAAACCCACACAGAGTGTAAGACTACTCCCATGCTACAGAACTCCCATAAAGTGTTTCCTACACTCAGGATGCAGAACTCCTGTAAACTGCCTCTCACTACTTCCAATGTACAGAAATCCTGTAAGCTCCTTACTTTTACTCAGACTACTGAAAACCCGCATAGTACGTAAGACTACTCCCATGCTACAGAACTCCCGTAAAGTGTTTCCTACTTTAAGGATGCAGAACTCCATTAAACTGCCTTTCACTACTTCCAATGTACAGAAATCCTGTAAGCTGCTTCTCTTTTACTCAGACTACTGAAAACCCGCATAGTGCGTAAGACTACTCCCATGCTACAGAACTCCCGTAAAGTGTTTCCTACCCTCAGGATGCAGGACTCCTTTAAACTGCCTCTCACTACTTCCAATGTACAAAAATCCTGTAACCTGCTTCTGTTTTAATCAGACTACTGAAAACCCGCATAGTGCTTAAGACTAGTCCCATGCTACAGAAATCCCGTAAAGTGTTTCCTACACTGGATACAGAACTCCTGTAAACTGCCTCTCACTACTTCCAATGTACAGAAATCCTGTAAGCTGCTTCTTTTTTTTCAGACTACTGAAAACCCGCATAGTGCGTGAGACTACTCCCATGCTACAGAACTCCCGTAAAGTGTTTCCTACACTCAGGATGCAGAACTCCTGTAAACTGCCTCTCACTACTTCCAATGTACAGAATTCCTGTAAGCTGCTTCTCTTTTACTCAGACTACTGAAAACCCGCATAGTGCGTAAGACTACTCCCATGCTACAGAACTCCCGTAAAGTGTTTCCTACACTCAGGATGCAGGACTGCTTTAAACTGCCTCTCACTACTTCCAATGTACAGAAATCCTGTAAGCTGCTTCTCTTTTACTCAGACTACTGAAAACCCGCATAAAGAGTAAGAATTCTCCCATGCTACAGAACTCCCGTAAAGTGTTTCCTACACTGGATGCAGAACTCCAGTAAACTGCCTCTCACTACTTCCAATGTACAGAAATCCTGTAAGCTGCTTCTCTTTTACTCAGACTACTGAAAACCCGCGTAGTGCGTAAGACTACTCCCATGCTACTGAACTCCCTTAAAGTGTTTCCTACACTTAGGATGAGGAACTCCTGTAAACAACCTCTCACTACTTCCAATGTACAGAAATCCTGTAAGCTGCTTCTCTTTTACTCAGACTACTGAAAACCCGCATTGTTGCTAAGACTACCCCCAAGCTACAGAACTCCCGTAAAGTGTTTCCTACACTCAGGATGCAGAACTCCTGTAAACTGCCTCTCACTACTTCCAATGCACAGTAATCCTGTAAGCTGCTTCTCTTTTACTCAGACTACTGAAAACTCGCATAGTGCGTAAGACTACTCCCATGCTACAGAAATCCCGTAAAGTGTTTCCTACACTCAGGATGCAGAACTCCTGTAAACTGCCCCTTTCTAATTCCAATATACAGAAATCCTGTAAGCTGCTTCTCTTTTACTCAGAATACTAAAAACCCGCATAGTGCGTAAGACTACTCCCATGCTACAGAACTCCCGTAAAGTGTTTCCTACACTCAGGATGCAGAACTCCTGTAAACTGCCCCTCACTACTTCCAATGTACAGAAATCCTGAAAGCTGCTTCTTTTTTACAAAGACTACTGAAAACCCGCATAGTGCGTAAGACTACTCCCATGCTACAGAACTACCGTAAAGTGTTTACTACACTCAGGATGCAGAACTCCTGTAAACTGCCTCTCACTACTTCCAATGTACAGAAATCCTGTAAGCTGCTTCTCTTTTACTCAGACTACTGAAAACACGCATAGTGCGTAAGACTACTCCCATGCTACAGAACTCCCGTAAAGTGTTTCCTACCCTCAGGATGCAGAACTCCTGTAAACTGCCTCTCACTACTTCCAATGTACAGAAATCCTGTAAGCTCCTTATTTTTACTCAGACTACTGAAAATCCGCATAGTGCGTAAGACTACTCCCATGCTACAGAACTCCCGTAAAGTGTTTCCTACTTTAAGGATGCAGAACTCCATTAAACTACCTCTCCCTACTTCCAGTGTACAGAAATCCTGTAAGCTGCTTCTCTTATACTCAGGCTACTGAAAACCTGCATAGTGCGTAAGACTACTCCCATGCTACAGAACTCCCGTAAAGCGTTTCCTACACTCAGGATGCAGAACTCCTGTAAACTGCTTCTCACTACTTCCAATGTACAGAAATCCTGTAAGCTGCTTCTCTTTTAATCAGACAACTGAAAACCCGCATAGTGCGTAAGACTACCCCCATGCTACAGAACTCCAGTAAAGTGTTTCCTACACTGGATGCAGAACTCCTGTAAACTGCCCCTTTCTACTTCCAATGTACAGAAATCCTGTAAGCTGCTTCTCTTTTACTCAGACTACTGAAAACCCGCATAGTGCGTAAGACTACTCCTATGCTACAGAACTCCCGTAAAGTGTTTTCTACCCTCAGTATGCAGGACTCCTTTAAACTGCCCCTTTCTACTTCCAATGTACAGAAATCCTGTAAGCTGCTTCTCTTTTACCCAGACTACTGAAAACCCGCATAGTGCGTAAGACTACTCCCATGCTACAGAACTCCCGTAAAGTGTTTCCTACACTCAGGATGCAGAACTCCTGTAAACAGCCTCTCACTACTTCCAATGTACAGAAATCCTGTAAGCTGCTTCTCTTTTACTCAGACTACTGAAAACCCGCGTAGTGCGTAAGACTAATCCCATGCTACAGAACTCCCGTTAAGTGTTTCCTACACTCAGGATGCAGAACTCCTGTACACTGCCTCTCACTACTTCCAATGTGCAGAAATCCTGTAAGCTGCTTCTCTTTTACTCAGACTACTGAAAACCCGCATAGTGCGTAAGACTACTCCCATGCTACAGAACTCCCGTAAAGTGTTTGCTACCCTCAGGATGCATAACTCCTGGAAACTGCCTCTCACTACTTCCAATGTACAGAAATCCTGTAAGCTGCTTCTCTTTTACTCAGACTACTGAAAACCCGCATAGTGCGTAAGACTACTCCCATGCTACAGAACTCCCGTAAAGTGTTTCCTACCCTCAGGATGCAGGACTGCTTTAAACTGCCTCTCACTACTTCCAATGTGCAGAAATCCTGTAAGCTGCTTCTCTTTTACTCAGACTACTGAAAACCCGCATTGTTGCGTAAGACTACCCCCATGCTATAGTACTCTCGTAAAGTGTTTCCTACACTCAGGATGCAGAACTCCTGTAAACTGCCTCTCACTACTTCCAATGTACAGAAATCCTGTAAGCTGCTTCTCTTTTACTCAGACTACTGAAAACCCACACAGAGTGTAAGACTACTCCCATGCTACAGAACTCCCATAAAGTGTTTCCTACACTCAGGATGCAGAACTCCTGTAAACTGCCTCTCACTACTTCCAATGTACAGAAATCCTGTAAGCTCCTTACTTTTACTCAGACTACTGAAAACCCGCATAGTGCGTAAGACTACTCCCATGCTACAGAACTCCCGTAAAGTGTTTCCTACTTTAAGGATGCAGAACTCCATTAAACTGCCTTTCACTACTTCCAATGTACAGAAATCCTGTAAGCTGCTTCTCTTTTACTCAGACTACTGAAAACCCGCATAGTGCGTAAGACTACTCCCATGCTACAGAACTCCCGTAAAGTGTTTCCTACCCTCAGGATGCAGGACTCCTTTAAACTGCCTCTCACTACTTCCAATGTACAAAAATCCTGTAACCTGCTTCTGTTTTAATCAGACTACTGAAAACCCGCATAGTGCTTAAGACTAGTCCCATGCTACAGAAATCCCGTAAAGTGTTTCCTACACTGGATACAGAACTCCTGTAAACTGCCTCTCACTACTTCCAATGTACAGAAATCCTGTAAGCTGCTTCTTTTTTTTCAGACTACTGAAAACCCGCATAGTGCGTGAGACTACTCCCATGCTACAGAACTCCCGTAAAGTGTTTCCTACACTCAGGATGCAGAACTCCTGTAAACTGCCTCTCACTACTTCCAATGTACAGAAATCCTGTAAGCTGCTTCTCTTTTACTCAGACTACTGAAAACCCGCATAGTGCGTAAGACTACTCCCATGCTACAGAACTCCCGTAAAGTGTTTCCTACACTCAGGATGCAGGACTGCTTTAAACTGCCTCTCACTACTTCCAATGTACAGAAATCCTGTAAGCTGCTTCTCTTTTACTCAGACTACTGAAAACCCGCATAAAGAGTAAGAATTCTCCCATGCTACAGAACTCCCGTAAAGTGTTTCCTACACTGGATGCAGAACTCCAGTAAACTGCCTCTCACTACTTCCAATGTACAGAAATCCTGTAAGCTGCTTCTCTTTTACTCAGACTACTGAAAACCCGCGTAGTGCGTAAGACTACTCCCATGCTACTGAACTCCCTTAAAGTGTTTCCTACACTTAGGATGCAGAACTCCTGTAAACAGCCTCTCACTACTTCCAATGTACAGAAATCCTGTAAGCTGCTTCTCTTTTACTCAGACTACTGAAAACCCGCATTGTTGCTAAGACTACCCCCAAGCTACAGAACTCCCGTAAAGTGTTTCCTACCCTCAGGATGCAGAACTCCTGTAAACTGCCTCTCACTACTTCCAATGTACAGAAATCCTGTAAGCTCCTTATTTTTACTCAGACTACTGAAAATCCGCATAGTGCGTAAGACTACTCCCATGCTACAGAACTCCCGTAAAGTGTTTCCTACTTTAAGGATGCAGAACTCCATTAAACTACCTCTCCCTACTTCCAGTGTACAGAAATCCTGTAAGCTGCTTCTCTTATACTCAGGCTACTGAAAACCTGCATAGTGCGTAAGACTACTCCCATGCTACAGAACTCCCGTAAAGCGTTTCCTACACTCAGGATGCAGAACTCCTGTAAACTGCTTCTCACTACTTCCAATGTACAGAAATCCTGTAAGCTGCTTCTCTTTTAATCAGACAACTGAAAACCCGCATAGTGCGTAAGACTACCCCCATGCTACAGAACTCCAGTAAAGTGTTTCCTACACTGGATGCAGAACTCCTGTAAACTGCCCCTTTCTACTTCCAATGTACAGAAATCCTGTAAGCTGCTTCTCTTTTACTCAGACTACTGAAAACCCGCATAGTGCGTAAGACTACTCCTATGCTACAGAACTCCCGTAAAGTGTTTTCTACCCTCAGTATGCAGGACTCCTTTAAACTGCCTCTCACTACTTCCAATGTACAGAAATCCTGTAAGCTGCTTCTCTTTTACCCAGACTACTGAAAACCCGCATAGTGCGTAAGACTACTCCCATGCTACAGAACTCCCGTAAAGTGTTTCCTACACTCAGGATGCAGGACTGCTTTAAACTGCCTCTCACTACTTCCAATGTGCAGAAATCCTGTAAGCTGCTTCTCTTTTACTCAGACTACTGAAAACCCGCATTGTTGCTAAGACTACCCCCAAGCTACAGAACTCCCGTAAAGTGTTTCCTACACTCAGGATGCAGAACTCCTGTAAACTGCCTCTCACTACTTCCAATGCACAGAAATCCTGTAAGCTGCTTCTCTTTTACTCAGACTACTGAAAACCCGCATAGTGCGTAAGACTACTCCCATGCTACAGAAATCCCGTAAAGTGTTTCCTACACTCAGGATGCAGAACTCCTGTAAACTGCCCCTTTCTAATTCCAATATACAGAAATCCTGTAAGCTGCTTCTCTTTTACTCAGACTACTAAAAACCCGCATAGTGCGTAAGACTACTCCCATGCTACAGAACTCCCGTAAAGTGTTTCCTACACTCAGGATGCAGAACTCCTGTAAACTGCCCCTCACTACTTCCAATGTACAGAAATCCTGAAAGCTGCTTCTTTTTTACAAAGACTACTGAAAACCCGCATAGTGCGTAAGACTACTCCCATGCTACAGAACTACCGTAAAGTGTTTCCTACACTCAGGATGCAGAACTCCTGTAAACTGCCTCTCACTACTTCCAATGTACAGAAATCCTGTAAGCTGCTTCTCTTTTACTCAGACTACTGAAAACACGCATAGTGCGTAAGACTACTCCCATGCTACAGAACTCCCGTAAAGTGTTTCCTACCCTCAGGATGCAGAACTCCTGTAAACTGCCTCTCACTACTTCCAATGTACAGAAATCCTGTAAGCTCCTTATTTTTACTCAGACTACTGAAAATCCGCATAGTGCGTAAGGCTACTCCCATGCTACAGAACTCCCGTAAAGTGTTTCCTACTTTAAGGATGCAGAACTCCATTAAACTGCCTTTCACTACTTCCAATGTACATAAATCATGTAAGCTGCTTCTCTTTTACTCAGACTACTGAAAACCCGCATAGTGCGTAAGACTACTCCCATGCTACAGAACTCCCGTAAAGTGTTTCCTACCCTCAGGATGCAGAACTCCTGTAAACTGCCTCTCAATACTTCCAATGTGCAGAAATCCTGTATGCTGCTTCTCTTTTACTCAGACTACTGAAAACCCGCATAGTGCGTAAGACTACTCCCATGCTACTGAACTCCCGTAAAGTGTTTCCTACACTTAGGATGCAGAACTCCTGTAAACTGCCTCTCACTACTTCCAATGTACAGAAATCCTGTAAGCTGCTTCTCTTTTACACAGACTACTGAAAACCCGCATTGTTGCGTAAGACTACCCACATGCTATAGAACTCCCGTAAAGTGTTTGCTACCCTCAGGATGCAGAACTCCTGTAAACTGCCTCTCACTACTTCCAATGTACAGAAATCCTGTAAGCTGCTTCTCTTTTACTCAGACTACTGAAAACCCGCATTGTGTGTAAGACAACAACCATGCTACAGAACTCCCGTAAAGTGTTTCCTACACTAAGGATGCAGAACTCCTGTAAACTGCCTCTCACTACTTCCAATGTACAGAATTCCTGTAAGCTGCTTCTCTTTTACTCTGACTACTGAAAACCCTCATAGTGCGTAAGACTTCCCCCATGCTACTGAACTCCCGTAAAGTGTTTCCTACACTTAGGATGCAGAACTCCTGTAAACTGCCTCTCACTACTTCCAATGTACATAAATCCTGTAAGCTGCTTCTCTTTTACTCAGACTACTGAAAACCCGCATTGTTGCGTAAGACTACCCCCATGCTATAGAACTCCCGTAAAGTGTTTCCTACTTTAAGGATGCAGAACTCCATTAAACTGCCTTTCACTACTTCCAATGTACAGAAATCCTGTAAGCTGCTTCTCTTTTACTCAGACTACTGAAAACCCTCATAGTGCGTAAGACTACTCCCATGCTACAGAACTCCCGTAAAGTGTTTCCTACTTTAAGGATGCAGAACTCCATTAAACTGCCTTTCACTACTTCCAATGTACAGAAATCCTGTAAGCTGCTTCTCTTTTACTCAGACTACTGAAAACCCGCATAGTGCGTAAGACTACTCCCATGCTACAGAACTCCCGTAAAGTGTTTCCTACTTTAAGGATGCAGGACTCCTGTAAACTGCCTCTCACTACTTCCAATGTACAGAAATCCTGAAAGCTGCTTCTCTTTTACTCAGACTACTGAAAACCCGCATAGTGCGTAAGACTACTCCCATGCTACAGAACTCCCGTAAAGTGTTTCCTACACTCAGGATGCAGAACTCCTGTAAACTGCCTCTCACTACTTCCAATGTACAGAAATCCTGTAAGCTGCTTCTCTTTTACTCAGACTACTGAAAACCCGCATAGGGCGTAAGACTACTCCCATGCTACAGAACTCCCGTAAAGTGTTTCCTACCCTCAGGCTGCAGAACTCCTTTAAACTGCCTCTTACTACTTCCAATGTACAAAAATCCTGTAACCTGCTTCTGTTTTAATCTGACTACTGAAAACCCGCATAGTGCTTAAGACTAGTCCCATGCTACAGAAATCCCGTAAAGTGTTTCCTACACTGGATACAGAACTCCTGTATACTGCCTCTCACTACTTCCAATGTACAGAAATCCTGTAAGCTCCTTACTTATACTCAGACTACTGACAACCCGCATAGTGCGTAAGACTACTCCCATGCTACAGAAATCCCGTAAAGTGTTTCCTACACTCAGGATGCAGAACTCTTGAAAACTGCCTCTCACTACTTCCAATATACTGAAATCCTGTAAGCTGCTTCTCTTTTACTCAGACTACTGAAAACCCGCATAGTGCGTAAGACTACTCCCATGCTACAGAACTCCCGTAAAGTGTTTCCTACTTTAAGGATGCAGGACTCCTTTAAACTGCCTCTCACTACTTCCAATGTACAGAAATCCTGAAAGCTGCTTCTCTTTTACACAGACTACTGAAAAATCCGCATAGTGCGTAAGAATACTCCCATGCTACAGAACTCCCGTAAAGTGTTTCCTACACTCAGGATGCAGAACTCCTGTAAACTGCCTCTCACTACTTCCAATGTACAGAAATCCTGTAAGCTGCTTCTCTTTTACTCAGACTACTGAAAACCCGCATAGTGCGTAAGACTTCTCCCATGCTACAGAACTCCCGTAAAGTGTTTCCTACACTCAGGATGCAGAACTCCTGTAAACTGCCCCTTTCTAATTCCAATATACAGAAATCCTGTAAGCTGCTTCTCTTTTACTCAGACTACTAAAAACCCGCATAGTGCGTAAGACTACTCCCATGCTACAGAACTCCCGTAAAGTGTTTCCTACACTCAGGATGCAGAACTCCTGTAAACTGCCTCTCACTACTTCCAATGTACAGAAATCCTGTAAGCTGCTTCTTTTTAACAAAGACTACTGAAAACCCTCATAGTGCGTAAGACTACTCCCATGCTACAGAACTCCCGTAAAGTGTTTCCTACACTCAGGATGCAGAACTCCTGTAAACTGCCTCTCACTACTTCCAATGTACAGAAATCCTGTAAGCTGCTTCTCTTTTACTCAGACTACTGAAAACCCGCATAGTGCGTAAGACTACTCCCATGCTACAGAACTCCCGTAAAGTGTTTCCTACACTCAGGATGCAGAACTCCTGTAAACTGCCTCTCACTACTTCCAATGTACAGAAATCCTGTAAGCTGCTTCTCTTTTACTCAGACTACTGAAAACCCGCATTGTTGCGTAAGACTACCCCCATGCTATAGAACTCCCGTAAAGTGTTTCCTACACTCAGGATGCAGAACTCCTGTAAACTGCCTCTCACTACTTCCAATGTGCAGAAATCCTGTAAGCTGCTTCTCTTTTTTCAGACTACAGAAAACCCGCATAGTGCGTAAGACTACTCCCATGCTACAGAACTCCCGTAAAGTGTTTCCTACCCTCAGGATGCAGGACTGCTTTAAACTGCCTCTCACTACTTCCAATGTGCAGAAATCCTGTAAGCTGCTTCTCTTTTACTCAGACTACTGAAAACCCGCATTGTTGCGTAAGACTACCCCCATGCTATAGAACTCCCGTAAAGTGTTTCCTACACTGGATGCAGAACTCCTGTAAACTGCCTCTCACTACTTCCAATGTACAGAAATCCTGTAAGCTGCTTCTCTTTTACTCAGACTACTGAAAACCCACACAGAGTGTAAGACTACTCCCATGCTACAGAACTCCCATAAAGTGTTTCCTACACTCAGGATGCAGAACTCCTGTAAACTGCCTCTCACTACTTCCAATGTACAGAAATCCTGTAAGCTCCTTACTTTTACTCAGACTACTGAAAACCCGCATAGTGCGTAAGACTACTCCCATGCGACAGAACTCCCGTAAAGTGTTTCCTACTTTAAGGATGCAGAACTCCATTAAACTGCCTTTCACTACTTCCAATGTACAGAAATCCTGTAAGCTGCTTCTCTTTTACTCAGACTACTGAAAACCCGCATAGTGCGTAAGACTACTCCCATGCTACAGAACTCCCGTAAAGTGTTTCCTACCCTCAGGATGCAGGACTCCTTTAAACTGCCTCTCACTACTTCCAATGTACAAAAATCCTGTAACCTGCTTCTGTTTTAATCAGACTACTGAAAACCCGCATAGTGCTTAAGACTAGTCCCATGCTACAGAAATCCCGTAAAGTGTTTCCTACACTGGATACAGAACTCCTGTAAACTGCCTCTCACTACTTCCAATGTACAGAAATCCTGTAAGCTGCTTCTTTTTTTTCAGACTACTGAAAACCCGCATAGTGCGTGAGACTACTCCCATGCTACAGAACTCCCGTAAAGTGTTTCCTACACTCAGGATGCAGAACTCCTGTAAACTGCCTCACACTACTTCCAATGTACAGAAATCCTGTAAGCTGCTTCTCTTTTACTCAGACTACTGAAAACCCGCATAGTGCGTAAGACTACTCCCATGCTACAGAACTCCCGTAAAGTGTTTCCTACACTCAGGATGCAGAACTCCTGTAAACTGCCCCTTTCTAATTCCAATATACAGAAATCCTGTAAGCTGCTTCTCTTTTACTCAGACTACTAAAAACCCGCATAGTGCGTAAGACTACTCCCATGCTACAGAACTCCCGTAAAGTGTTTCCTACACTCAGGATGCAGAACTCCTGTAAACTGCCTCTCACTACTTCCAATGTACAGAAATCCTGTAAGCTGCTTCTTTTTAACAAAGACTACTGAAAACCCTCATAGTGCGTAAGACTACTCCCATGCTACAGAACTCCCGTAAAGTGTTTCCTACACTCAGGATGCAGAACTCCTGTAAACTGCCTCTCACTACTTCCAATGTACAGAAATCCTGTAAGCTGCTTCTCTTTTACTCAGACTACTGAAAACCCGCATAGTGCGTAAGACTACTCCCATGCTACAGAACTCCCGTAAAGTGTTTCCTACACTCAGGATGCAGAACTCCTGTAAACTGCCTCTCACTACTTCCAATGTACAGAAATCCTGTAAGCTGCTTCTCTTTTACTCAGACTACTGAAAACCCGCATTGTTGCGTAAGACTACCCCCATGCTATAGAACTCCCGTAAAGTGTTTCCTACACTCAGGATGCAGAACTCCTGTAAACTGCCTCTCACTACTTCCAATGTGCAGAAATCCTGTAAGCTGCTTCTCTTTTTTCAGACTACTGAAAACCCGCATAGTGCGTAAGACTACTCCCATGCTACAGAACTCCCGTAAAGTGTTTCCTACCCTCAGGATGCAGGACTGCTTTAAACTGCCTCTCACTACTTCCAATGTGCAGAAATCCTGTAAGCTGCTTCTCTTTTACTCAGACTACTGAAAACCCGCATTGTTGCGTAAGACTACCCCCATGCTATAGAACTCCCGTAAAGTGTTTCCTACACTGGATGCAGAACTCCTGTAAACTGCCTCTCACTACTTCCAATGTACAGAAATCCTGTAAGCTGCTTCTCTTTTACTCAGACTACTGAAAACCCACACAGAGTGTAAGACTACTCCCATGCTACAGAACTCCCATAAAGTGTTTCCTACACTCAGGATGCAGAACTCCTGTAAACTGCCTCTCACTACTTCCAATGTACAGAAATCCTGTAAGCTCCTTACTTTTACTCAGACTACTGAAAACCCGCATAGTGCGTAAGACTACTCCCATGCGACAGAACTCCCGTAAAGTGTTTCCTACTTTAAGGATGCAGAACTCCATTAAACTGCCTTTCACTACTTCCAATGTACAGAAATCCTGTAAGCTGCTTCTCTTTTACTCAGACTACTGAAAACCCGCATAGTGCGTAAGACTACTCCCATGCTACAGAACTCCCGTAAAGTGTTTCCTACCCTCAGGATGCAGGACTCCTTTAAACTGCCTCTCACTACTTCCAATGTACAAAAATCCTGTAACCTGCTTCTGTTTTAATCAGACTACTGAAAACCCGCATAGTGCTTAAGACTAGTCCCATGCTACAGAAATCCCGTAAAGTGTTTCCTACACTGGATACAGAACTCCTGTAAACTGCCTCTCACTACTTCCAATGTACAGAAATCCTGTAAGCTGCTTCTTTTTTTTCAGACTACTGAAAACCCGCATAGTGCGTGAGACTACTCCCATGCTACAGAACTCCCGTAAAGTGTTTCCTACACTCAGGATGCAGAACTCCTGTAAACTGCCTCACACTACTTCCAATGTACAGAAATCCTGTAAGCTGCTTCTCTTTTACTCAGACTACTGAAAACCCGCATAGTGCGTAAGACTACTCCCATGCTACAGAACTCCCGTAAAGTGTTTCCTACACTCAGGATGCAGGACTGCTTTAAACTGCCTCTCACTACTTCCAATGTACAGAAATCCTGAAAGCTGCTTCTCTTTTACTCAGACTACTGAAAACCCGCATAGTGCGTAAGGCTACTCCCATGCTACAGAACTCCCGTAAAGTGTTTCCTACACTCAGGATGCAGAACTCCTGTAAACTGCCTCTCACTACTTCCAATGTACAGAAATCCTGTAAGCTGCTTCTCTTTTACTCAGACTACTGAAAACCCGCATAGGGCGTAAGACTACTCCCATGCTACAGAACTCCCGTAAAGTGTTTCCTACCCTCAGGCTGCAGAACTCCTTTAAACTGCCTCTTACTACTTCCAATGTACAAAAATCCTGTAACCTGCTTCTGTTTTAATCAGACTACTGAAAACCCGCATAGTGCTTAAGACTAGTCCCATGCTACAGAAATCCCGTAAAGTGTTTCCTACACTGGATACAGAACTCCTGTATACTGCCTCTCACTACTTCCAATGTACAGAAATCCTGTAAGCTCCTTACTTATACTCAGACTACTGACAACCCGCATAGTGCGTAAGACTACTCCCATGCTACAGAAATCCCGTAAAGTGTTTCCTACACTCAGGATGCAGAACTCTTGAAAACTGCCTCTCACTACTTCCAATATACTGAAATCCTGTAAGCTGCTTCTCTTTTACTCAGACTAATGAAAACCCGCATAGTGCGTAAGACTACTCCCATGCTACAGAACTCCCGTAAAGTGTTTCCTACTTTAAGGATGCAGGACTCCTTTAAACTGCCTCTCACTACTTCCAATGTACAGAAATCCTGAAAGCTGCTTCTCTTTTACACAGACTACTGAAAAACCCGCATAGTGCGTAAGAATACTCCCATGCTACAGAACTCCCGTAAAGTGTTTCCTACACTCAGGATGCAGAACTCCTGTAAACTGCCTCTCACTACTTCCAATGTACAGAAATCCTGTAAGCTGCTTCTCTTTTACTCAGACTACTGAAAACCCGCATAGTGCGTAAGACTTCTCCCATGCTACAGAACTCCCGTAAAGTGTTTCCTACACTCAGGATGCAGAACTCCTGTAAACTGCCCCTTTCTAATTCCAATATACAGAAATCCTGTAAGCTGCTTCTCTTTTACTCAGACTACTAAAAACCCGCATAGTGCGTAAGACTACTCCCATGCTACAGAACTCCCGTAAAATGTTTCCTACACTCAGGATGCAGAACTCCTGTAAACTGCCTCTCACTACTTCCAATGTACAGAAATCCTGTAAGCTGCTTCTTTTTAACAAAGACTACTGAAAACCCTCATAGTGCGTAAGACTACTCCCATGCTACAGAACTCCCGTAAAGTCTTTCCTACACTCAGGATGTAGAACTCCTGTAAACTGCCTCTCACTACTTCCAATGTACAGAAATCCTGTAAGCTGCTTCTCTTTTACTCAGACTACTGAAAACCCGCATAGTGCGTAAGACTACTCCCATGCTACAGAACTCCCGTAAAGTGTTTCCTACACTCAGGATGCAGAACTCCTGTAAACTGCCTCTCACTACTTCCAATGTACAGAAATCCTGTAAGCTGCTTCTCTTTTACTCAGACTACTGAAAACCCGCATTGTTGCGTAAGACTACCCCCATGCTATAGAACTCCCGTAAAGTGTTTCCTACACTCAGGATGCAGAACTCCTGTAAACTGCCTCTCACTACTTCCAATGTGCAGAAATCCTGTAAGCTGCTTCTCTTTTTTCAGACTACTGAAAACCCGCATAGTGCGTAAGACTACTCCCATGCTACAGAACTCCCGTAAAGTGTTTCCTACCCTCAGGATGCAGGACTGCTTTAAACTGCCTCTCACTACTTCCAATGTGCAGAAATCCTGTAAGCTACTTCTCTTTTACTCAGACTACTGAAAACCTGCATTGTTGTGTAAGACTACCCCCATGCTATAGAACTCCCGTAAAGTGTTTCCTACACTGGATGCAGAACTCCTGTAAACTGCCTCTCACTACTTCCAATGTACAGAAATCCTGTAAGCTGCTTCTCTTTTACTCAGACTACTGAAAACCCACACAGAGTGTAAGACTACTCCCATGCTACAGAACTCCCATAAAGTGTTTCCTACACTCAGGATGCAGAACTCCTGTAAACTGCCTCTCACTACTTCCAATGTACAGAAATCCTGTAAGCTCCTTACTTTTACTCAGACTACTGAAAACCCGCATAGTGCGTAAGACTACTCCCATGCGACAGAACTCCCGTAAAGTGTTTCCTACTTTAAGGATGCAGAACTCCATTAAACTGCCTTTCACTACTTCCAATGT
The DNA here is from genome assembly GCF_964237555.1 of Oryctolagus cuniculus. Classification (NCBI taxonomy): domain Eukaryota; kingdom Metazoa; phylum Chordata; class Mammalia; order Lagomorpha; family Leporidae; genus Oryctolagus; species Oryctolagus cuniculus. Next base: position 1,619,879 of record NC_091451.1, read on the forward strand.
ACAGAAATCCTGTAAGCTGCTTCTCTTTTACTCAGACTACTGAAAACCCGCATAGTGCGTAAGACTACTCCCATGCTACAGAACTCCCGTAAAGTGTTTCCTACCCTCAGGATGCAGGACTCCTTTAAACTGCCTCTCACTACTTCCAATGTACAAAAATCCTGTAACCTGCTTCTGTTTTAATCAGACTACTGAAAACCCGCATAGTGCTTAAGACTAGTCCCATGCTACAGAAATCCCGTAAAGTGTTTCCTACACTGGATACAGAACTCCTGTAAACTGCCTCTCACTACTTCCAATGTACAGAAATCCTGTAAGCTGCTTCTTTTTTTTCAGACTACTGAAAACCCGCATAGTGCGTGAGACTACTCCCATGCTACAGAACTCCCGTAAAGTGTTTCCTACACTCAGGATGCAGAACTCCTGTAAACTGCCTCACACTACTTCCAATGTACAGAAATCCTGTAAGCTGCTTCTCTTTTACTCAGACTACTGAAAACCCGCATAGTGCGTAAGACTACTCCCATGCTACAGAACTCCCGTAAAGTGTTTCCTACACTCAGGATGCAGGACTGCTTTAAACTGCCTCTCACTACTTCCAATGTACAGAAATCCTGTAAGCTGCTTCTCTTTTACTCAGACTACTGAAAACCCGCATAAAGAGTAAGAATTCTCCCATGCTACAGAACTCCCGTAAAGTGTTTCCTACACTGGATGCAGAACTCCAGTAAACTGCCTCTCACTACTTCCAATGTACAGAAATCCTGTAAGCTGCTTCTCTTTTACTCAGACTACTGAAAACCCGCGTAGTGCGTAAGACTACTCCCATGCTACTGAACTCCCTTAAAGTGTTTCCTACACTTAGGATGCAGAACTCCTGTAAACAGCCTCTCACTACTTCCAATGTACAGAAATCCTGTAAGCTGCTTCTCTTTTACTCAGACTACTGAAAACCCGCATTGTTGCTAAGACTACCCCCAAGCTACAGAACTCCCGTAAAGTGTTCCTACCCTCAGGATGCAGAACTCCTGTAAACTGCCTCTCACTACTTCCAATGCACAGAAATCCTGTAAGCTGCTTCTCTTTTACTCAGACTACTGAAAACCCGCATAGTGTGTAAGACTACTCCCATGCTACAGAAATCCCGTAAAGTGTTTCCTACACTCAGGATGCAGAACTCCTGTAAACTGCCCCTTTCTAATTCCAATATACAGAAATCCTGTAAGCTGCTTCTCTTTTACTCAGACTACTAAAAACCCGCATAGTGCGTAAGACTACTCCCATGCTACAGAACTCCCGTAAAGTGTTTCCTACACTCAGGATGCAGAACTCCTGTAAACTGCCCCTCACTACTTCCAATGTACAGAAATCCTGAAAGCTGCTTCTTTTTTACAAAGACTACTGAAAACCCGCATAGTGCGTAAGACTACTCCCATGCTACAGAACTCCCGTAAAGTGTTTCCTACACTCAGGATGCAGAACTCCTGTAAACTGCCTCTCACTACTTCCAATGTACAGAAATCCTGTAAGCTGCTTCTCTTTTACTCAGACTACTGAAAACCCGCATAGTGCGTAAGACTACTCCCATGTTACAGAACTCCCGTAAAGTGTTTCCTACACTCAGGATGCAGAACTCCTGTAAACTGCCTCTCAATACTTCCAATGTACAGAAATCCTGTAAGCTGCTTCTCTTTTACTCAGACTACTGAAAACCCGCATTGTTGCGTAAGACTACCCCCATGCTATAGAACTCCCGTAAAGTGTTTCCTACACTCAGGATGCAGAACTCCTGTAAACTGCCTCTCACTACTTCCAATGTGCAGAAATCCTGTAAGCTGCTTCTCTTTTTTCAGACTACTGAAAACCCGCATAGTGCGTAAGACTACTCCCATGCTACAGAACTCCCGTAAAGTGTTTCCTACCCTCAGGATGCAGGACTGCTTTAAACTGCCTCTCACTACTTCCAATGTGCAGAAATCCTGTAAGCTGCTTCTCTTTTACTCAGACTACTGAAAACCCGCATTGTTGCGTAAGACTACCCCCATGCTATAGAACTCCCGTAAAGTGTTTCCTACACTGGATGCAGAACTCCTGTAAACTGCCTCTCACTACTTCCAATGTACAGAAATCCTGTAAGCTGCTTCTCTTTTACTCAGACTACTGAAAACCCACACAGAGTGTAAGACTACTCCCATGCTACAGAACTCCCATAAAGTGTTTCCTACACTCAGGATGCAGAACTCCTGTAAACTGCCTCTCACTACTTCCAATGTACAGAAATCCTGTAAGCTCCTTACTTTTACTCAGACTACTGAAAACCCGCATAGTGCGTAAGACTACTCCCATGCGACAGAACTCCCGTAAAGTGTTTCCTACTTTAAGGATGCAGAACTCCATTAAACTGCCTTTCACTACTTCCAATGTACAGAAATCCTGTAAGCTGCTTCTCTTTTACTCAGACTACTGAAAACCCGCATAGTGCGTAAGACTACTCCCATGCTACAGAACTCCCATAAAGTGTTTCCTACACTCAGGATGCAGAACTCCTGTAAACTGCCTCTCACTACTTCCAATGTACAAAAATCCTGTAACCTGCTTCTGTTTTAATCAGACTACTGAAAACCCGCATAGTGCTTAAGACTAGTCCCATGCTACAGAAATCCCGTAAAGTGTTTCCTACACTGGATACAGAACTCCTGTAAACTGCCTCTCACTACTTCCAATGTACAGAAATCCTGTAAGCTGCTTCTTTTTTTTCAGACTACTGAAAACCCGCATAGTGCGTGAGACTACTCCCATGCTACAGAACTCCGGTAAAGTGTTTCCTACACTCAGGATGCAGAACTCCTGTAAACTGCCTCTCACTACTTCCAATGTACAGAAATCCTGTAAGCTGCTTCTCTTTTACTCAGACTACTGAAAACCCGCATAGTGCGTAAGACTACTCCCATGCTACAGAACTCCCGTAAAGTGTTTCCTACACTCAGGATGCAGGACTGCTTTAAACTGCCTCTCACTACTTCCAATGTACAGAAATCCTGAAAGCTGCTTCTCTTTTACTCAACACTACTGAAAACCCGCATAGTGCGTAAGACTACTCCCATGCTACAGAACTCCCGTAAAGTGTTTCCTACACTCAGGATGCAGAACTCCTGTAAACTGCCTCTCACTACTTCCAATGTACAGAAATCCTGTAAGCTGCTTCTCTTTTACTCAGACTACTGAAAACCCGCATAGGGCGTAAGACTACTCCCATGCTACAGAACTCCCGTAAAGTGTTTCCTACCCTCAGGCTGCAGAACTCCTTTAAACTGCCTCTTACTACTTCCAATGTACAAAAATCCTGTAACCTGCTTCTGTTTTAATCAGACTACTGAAAACCCGCATAGTGCTTAAGACTAGTCCCATGCTACAGAAATCCCGTAAAGTGTTTCCTACACTGGATACAGAACTCCTGTATACTGCCTCTCACTACTTCCAATGTACAGAAATCCTGTAAGCTCCTTACTTATACTCAGACTACTGACAACCCGCATAGTGCGTAAGACTACTCCCATGCTACAGAAATCCCGTAAAGTGTTTCCTACACTCAGGATGCAGAACTCTTGAAAACTGCCTCTCACTACTTCCAATATACTGAAATCCTGTAAGCTGCTTCTCTTTTACTCAGACTAATGAAAACCCGCATAGTGCGTAAGACTACTCCCATGCTACAGAACTCCCGTAAAGTGTTTCCTACTTTAAGGATGCAGGACTCCTTTAAACTGCCTCTCACTACTTCCAATGTACAGAAATCCTGAAAGCTGCTTCTCTTTTACACAGACTACTGAAAAACCCGCATAGTGCGTAAGAATACTCCCATGCTACAGAACTCCCGTAAAGTGTTTCCTACACTCAGGATGCAGAACTCCTGTAAACTGCCTCTCACTACTTCCAATGTACAGAAATCCTGTAAGCTGCTTCTCTTTTACTCAGACTACTGAAAACCCGCATAGTGCGTAAGACTTCTCCCATGCTACAGAACTCCCGTAAAGTGTTTCCTACACTCAGGATGCAGAACTCCTGTAAACTGCCCCTTTCTAATTCCAATATACAGAAATCCTGTAAGCTGCTTCTCTTTTACTCAGACTACTAAAAACCCGCATAGTGCGTAAGACTACTCCCATGCTACAGAACTCCCGTAAAGTGTTTCCTACACTCAGGATGCAGAACTCCTGTAAACTGCCTCTCACTACTTCCAATGTACAGAAATCCTGTAAGCTGCTTCTTTTTAACAAAGACTACTGAAAACCCTCATAGTGCGTAAGACTACTCCCATGCTACAGAACTCCCGTAAAGTGTTTCCTACACTCAGGATGCAGAACTCCTGTAAACTGCCTCTCACTACTTCCAATGTACAGAAATCCTGTAAGCTGCTTCTCTTTTACTCAGACTACTGAAAACCCGCATAGTGCGTAAGACTACTCCCATGCTACAGAACTCCCGTAAAGTGTTTCCTACACTCAGGATGCAGAACTCCTGTAAACTGCCTCTCACTACTTCCAATGTACAGAAATCCTGTAAGCTGCTTCTCTTTTACTCAGACTACTGAAAACCCGCATTGTTGCGTAAGACTACCCCCATGCTACAGAACTCCCGTAAAGTGTTTCCTACCCTCAGGATGCAGAACTCCTGTAAACTGCCTCTCACTACTTCCAATGTGCAGAAATCCTGTAAGCTGCTTCTCTTTTTTCAGACTACTGAAAACCCGCATAGTGCGTAAGACTACTCCCATGCTACAGAACTCCCGTAAAGTGTTTGCTACCCTCAGGATGCAAAACTCCTGTAAACTGCCTCTCACTACTTCCAATGTACAGAAATCCTGTAAGCTGCTTCTCTTTTACTCAGACTACTGAAAACCCGCATAGTGCGTAAGACTACTCCCATGCTACAGAACTCCCGTAAAGTGTTTCCTACACTCAGGATGCAGAACTCCTGTAAACTGCCTCTCACTACTTCCAATGTACAGAAATCCTGTAAGCTGCTTCTCTTTTACACAGACTACTGAAAACCCGCATAGTGCGTAAGACTACTCCCATGCTACAGAACTCCCGTAAAGTGTTTCCTACCCTCAGGATGAAGAACTGTAAACTGCCTCTCACTACTTCCAATGTACAGAAATCCTGTAAGCTGCTTCTCTTTTACTCAGACTACTGAAAACCCGCATAAAGAGTAAGAATTCTCCCATGCTACAGAACTCCCGTAAAGTGTTTCCTACACTCAGGATGCAGAACTCCTGTAAACTGCCTCTCACTACTTCCAATGTACAGAAATTCTGTAAGCTGCTTCTCTTTTACTCAGACTACTGAAAACCCGCGTAGTGCGTAAGACTACTCCCATGCTACAGAACTCCCTTAAAGTGTTTCCTACACTCAGGATGCAGAACTCCTGTAAACAGCCTCTCACTACTTCCAATGTACAGAAATCCTGTAAGCTGCTTCTCTTTTACTCAGACTACTGAAAACCCGCAGAGTGTGTAAGACTACTCCCATGCTACAGAACTCCCGTAAAGTGTTTCCTACACTCAGGATGCAGAACTCCTGTAAACTGCCTCTCACTACTTCCAATGTGCAGAAATCCTGTAAGCTGCTTCTCTTTTACTCAGACTACTGAAAACCCTCATAGTGCGTAAGACTACTCCCATGCTACAGAACTCCCGTAAAGTGTTCGCTACCCTCAGGATGCAGAACTCCTGTAAACTGCCTCTCACTACTTCCAATGTACAGAAATCCTGTAAGCTGCTTCTCTTTTACTCAGACTACTGAAAACCCGCATAGTGCGTAAGACTACTCCCATGCTACAGAACTCCCGTAAAGTGTTTCCTACTCAGGATGCAGAACTCCTGTAAACAGCCTCTCACTACTTCCAATGTACAGAAATCCTGTAAGCTGCTTCTTTTTAACAAAGACTACTGAAAACCCTCATAGTGCGTAAGACTACTCCCATGCTACAGAACTCCCGTAAAGTGTTTCCTACACTCAGGATGCAGAACTCCTGTAAACTGCCTCTCACTACTTCCAATGTACAGAAATCCTGTAAGCTGCTTCTCTTTTACTCAGACTACTGAAAACCCGCATAGTGCGTAAGACTACTCCCATGCTACAGAACTCCCGTAAAGTGTTTCCTACACTCAGGATGCAGAACTCCTGTAAACTGCCTCTCACTACTTCCAATGTACAGAAATCCTGTAAGCTGCTTCTCTTTTACTCAGACTACTGAAAACCCGCATTGTTGCGTAAGACTACCCCCATGCTACAGAACTCCCGTAAAGTGTTTCCTACCCTCAGGATGCAGAACTCCTGTAAACTGCCTCTCACTACTTCCAATGTGCAGAAATCCTGTAAGCTGCTTCTCTTTTTTCAGACTACTGAAAACCCGCATAGTGCGTAAGACTACTCCCATGCTACAGAACTCCCGTAAAGTGTTTGCTACCCTCAGGATGCAAAACTCCTGTAAACTGCCTCTCACTACTTCCAATGTACAGAAATCCTGTAAGCTGCTTCTCTTTTACTCAGACTACTGAAAACCCGCATAGTGCGTAAGACTACTCCCATGCTACAGAACTCCCGTAAAGTGTTTCCTACACTCAGGATGCAGAACTCCTGTAAACTGCCTCTCACTACTTCCAATGTACAGAAATCCTGTAAGCTGCTTCTCTTTTACACAGACTACTGAAAACCCGCATAGTGCGTAAGACTACTCCCATGCTACAGAACTCCCGTAAAGTGTTTCCTACCCTCAGGATGAAGAACTGTAAACTGCCTCTCACTACTTCCAATGTACAGAAATCCTGTAAGCTGCTTCTCTTTTACTCAGACTACTGAAAACCCGCATAAAGAGTAAGAATTCTCCCATGCTACAGAACTCCCGTAAAGTGTTTCCTACACTCAGGATGCAGAACTCCTGTAAACTGCCTCTCACTACTTCCAATGTACAGAAATTCTGTAAGCTGCTTCTCTTTTACTCAGACTACTGAAAACCCGCGTAGTGCGTAAGACTACTCCCATGCTACAGAACTCCCTTAAAGTGTTTCCTACACTCAGGATGCAGAACTCCTGTAAACAGCCTCTCACTACTTCCAATGTACAGAAATCCTGTAAGCTGCTTCTCTTTTACTCAGACTACTGAAAACCCGCAGAGTGTGTAAGACTACTCCCATGCTACAGAACTCCCGTAAAGTGTTTCCTACACTCAGGATGCAGAACTCCTGTAAACTGCCTCTCACTACTTCCAATGTGCAGAAATCCTGTAAGCTGCTTCTCTTTTACTCAGACTACTGAAAACCCTCATAGTGCGTAAGACTACTCCCATGCTACAGAACTCCCGTAAAGTGTTCGCTACCCTCAGGATGCAGAACTCCTGTAAACTGCCTCTCACTACTTCCAATGTACAGAAATCCTGTAAGCTGCTTCTCTTTTACTCAGACTACTGAAAACCCGCATAGTGCGTAAGACTACTCCCATGCTACAGAACTCCCGTAAAGTGTTTCCTACTCAGGATGCAGAACTCCTGTAAACAGCCTCTCACTACTTCCAATGTACAGAAATCCTGTAAGCTGCTTCTCTTTTACTCAGACTACTGAAAACCCGCATAGTGCGTAAGACTACCCCCATGCTACAGAACTCCCGTAAAGTGTTTCCTACACTCAGGATGCAGAATTCCTGTAAACTGCCTCTCACTACTTCCAATGTACACAAATCCTGTAAGCTGCTTCTCTTTTATTCAGACTACTGAAAACCCGCATAGTGCGTAAGACTACTAACATGCTACAGAACTCCCGTAAAGTGTTTCCTACACTCAGGATGCAGAACTCCTGTAAACTGCCTCTCACTACTTCCAATGTACAGAAATCCTGAAAGCTGCTTCTTTTTTTCAAAGACTACTGAAAACCCGCATAGTGCGTAAGACTACTCCCATGCTACAGAACTCCTGTAAAGTGTTTCCTACCCTCAGGCTGCAGAACTCCTTTAAACTGCCTCTTACTACTTCCAATGTACAAAAATCCTGTAACCTGCTTCTGTTTTAATCAGACTACTGAAAACCCGCATAGTGCTTAAGACTAGTCCCATGCTACAGAAATCCCGTAATGTGTTTCCTACACTGGATACAGAACTCCTGTATACTGCCTCTCACTACTTCCAATGTACAGAAATCCTGTAAGCTCCTTACTTATACTCAGACTACTGACAACCCGCATAGTGCGTAAGACTTCTCCCATGCTACAGAAATCCCGTAAAGTGTTTCCTACACGCAGGATGCAGAACTCTTGAAAACTGCCTCTCACTACTTCCAATATACTGAAATCCTGTAAGCTGCTTCTCTTTTACTCAGACTACTGAAAACCCGCATAGTGCGTAAGACTACTCCCATGCTACAGAACTCCCGTAAAGTGTTTCCTACTTTAAGGATGCAGGACTCCTTTAAACTGCCTCTCACTACTTCCAATGTACAGAAATCCTGAAAGCTGCTTCTCTTTTACACAGACTACTGAAAAACCCGCATAGTGCGTAAGAATACACCCATGCTACAGAACTCCCGTAAAGTGTTTCCTACACTCAGGATGCAGAACTCCTGTAAACTGCCTCTCACTACTTCCAATGTACAGAAATCCTGTAAGCTGCTTCTCTTTTACTCAGACTACTGAAAACCCGCATAGTGCGTAAGACTTCTCCCATGCTACAGAACTCCCGTAAAGTGTTTCCTACCCTCAGGATGCAGAACTCCTGTAAACTGCCCCTTTCTAATTCCAATATACAGAAATCCTGTAAGCTGCTTCTCTTTTACTCAGACTACTAAAAACCCGCATAGTGCGTAAGACTACTCCCATGCTACAGAACTCCCGTAAAGTGTTTCCTACACTCAGGATGCAGAACTCCTGTAAACTGCCTCTCACTACTTCCAATGTACAGAAATCCTGTAAGCTGCTTCTTTTTAACAAAGACTACTGAAAACCCTCATAGTGCGTAAGACTACTCCCATGCTACAGAACTCCCGTAAAGTGTTTCCTACACTCAGGATGCAGAACTCCTGTAAACTGCCTCTCACTACTTCCAATGTACAGAAATCCTGTATGCTGCTTCTCTTTTACTCAGACTACTGAAAACCCGCATAGTGCGTAAGACTACTCCCATGCTACAGAACTCCCGTAAAGTGTTTCCTACACTCAGGATGCAGAACTCCTGTAAACTGCCTCTCACTACTTCCAATGTACAGAAATCCTGTAAGCTGCTTCTCTTTTACTCAGACTACTGAAAACCCGCATTGTTGCGTAAGACTACCCCCATGCTACAGAACTCCCGTAAAGTGTTTCCTACACTCAGGATGCAGAACTCCTGTAAACTGCCTCTCACTACTTCCAATGTGCAGAAATCCTGTAAGCTGCTTCTCTTTTTTCAGACTACTGAAAACCCGCATAGTGCGTAAGACTACTCCCATGCTACAGAACTCCCGTAAAGTGTTTGCTACCCTCAGGATGCAAAACTCCTGTAAACTGCCTCTCACTACTTCCAATGTACAGAAATCCTGTAAGCTGCTTCTCTTTTACTCAGACTACTGAAAACCCGCATAGTGCGTAAGACTACTCCCATGCTACAGAACTCCCGTAAAGTGTTTCCTACACTCAGGATGCAGAACTCTTGTAAACTGCCTCTCACTACTTCCAATGTACAGAAATCCTGTAAGCTGCTTCTCTTTTACACAGACTACTGAAAACCCGCATAGTGCGTAAGACTACTCCCATGCTACAGAACTCCCGTAAAGTGTTTCCTACCCTCAGGATGAAGAACTGTAAACTGCCTCTCACTACTTCCAATGTACAGAAATCCTGTAAGCTGCTTCTCTTTTACTCAGACAACTGAAAACCCGCATAGTGCGTAAGACTACTCCCATGCTACAGAACTCCCGTAAAGTGTTTCCTACACTCAGGATGCAGAACTCCTGTAAACTGCCTCTCACTACTTCCAATGTACAGAAATTCTGTAAGCTGCTTCTCTTTTACTCAGACTACTGAAAACCCGCGTAGTGCGTAAGACTACTCCCATGCTACAGAACTCCCTTAAAGTGTTTCCTACACTCAGGATGCAGAACTCCTGTAAACTGCCTCTCACTACTTCCAATGTACAGAAATCCTGTAAGCTGCTTCACTTTTACTCAGACTACTGAAAACCCGCAGAGTGTGTAAGACTACTCCCATGCTACAGAACTCCCGTAAAGTGTTTCCTACCCTCAGGATGCAGAACTCCTGTAAACTGCCTCTCACTACTTCCAATGTGCAGAAATCCTGTAAGCTGCTTCTCTTTTACTCAGACTACTGAAAACCCTCATAGTGCGTAAGACTACTCCCATGCTACAGAACTCCCGTAAAGTGTTTCCTACCCTCAGGATGCAGAACTCCTGTAAACTGCCCCTTTCTAATTCCAATATACAGAAATCCTGTAAGCTGCTTCTCTTTTACTCAGACTACTAAAAACCCGCATAGTGCGTAAGACTACTAACATGCTACAGAACTCCCATAAAGTGTTTCCTACACTCAGGATGCAGAACTCCTGTAAACTGCCTCTCACTACTTCCAATGTACAGAAATCCTGAAAGCTGCTTCTTTTTTACAAAGACTACTGAAAACCCGCATAGAGCGTAAGACTACTCCCATGCTACAGAACTCCCGTAAAGTGTTTCCTACCCTCAGGATGCAGAACTCCTGTAAACTGCCTCTCACTACTTCCAATGTACAGAAATTCTGTAAGCTGCTTCTCTTTTACTCAGACTACTGAAAACCCGCGTAGTGCGTAAGACTACTCCCATGCTGCAGAACTCCCGTAAAGTGTTTGCTACCCTCAGGATGCAGAACTCCTGTAAACAGCCTCTCACTACTTCCAATGTACAGAAATCCTGTAAGCTGCTTCTCTTTTACTCAGACTACTGAAAACCCGCATAGTGCGTAAGACTACTCCCATGCTACAGAACTCCCATAAAGTGTTTCCTACTTTAAGGATGCAGAACTCCATTAAACTGCCTTTCACTACTTCCAATGTACAGAAATCCTGTAAGCTGCTTCTCTTTTACTCAGACTACTGAAAACCCGCATAGTGCGTAAGACTACTCCCATGCTACAGAACTCCCGTAAAGTGTTTCCTACTTTAAGGATGCAGGACTCCTGTAAACTGCCTCTCACTACTTCCAATGTACAGAAATCCTGTAAGCTACTTCTCTTTTACTCAGACTACTGAAAACCCGCATAGTGCGTAAGACTACTCCCATGCTACAGAACTCCCGTAAAGTGTTTCCTACACTCAGGATGCAGAACTCCTGTAAACTGCCTCTCACTACTTCCAATGTACAGAAATCCTGTAAGCTGCTTCTCTTTTACTCAGACTACTGAAAACCCGCATAGGGCGTAAGACTACTCCCATGCTACAGAACTCCCGTAAAGTGTTTCCTACCCTCAGGCTGCAGAACTCCTTTAAACTGCCTCTTACTACTTCCAATGTACAAAAATCCTGTAACCTGCTTCTGTTTTAATCAGACTACTGAAAACCAGCATAGTGCTTAAGACTAGTCCCATGCTACAGAAATCCCGTAAAGTGTTTCCTACACTGGATACAGAACTCCTGTATACTGCCTCTCACTACTTCCAATGTACAGAAATCCTGTAAGCTCCTTACTTATACTCAGACTACTGACAACCCGCATAGTGCGTAAGACTACTCCCATGCTACAGAAATCCCGTAAAGTGTTTCCTACACTCAGGATGCAGAACTCTTGAAAACTGCCTCTCACTACTTCCAATATACTGAAATCCTGTAAGCTGCTTCTCTTTTACTCAGACTACTGAAAACCCGCATAGTGCGTAAGACTACTCCCATGCTACAGAACTCCCGTAAAGTGTTTCCAACTTTAAGGATGCAGAACTCCATTAAACTGCCTTTCACTACTTCCAATGTACAGAAATCCTGAAAGCTGCTTCTCTTTTACACAGACTACTGAAAAACCCGCATAGTGCGTAAGAATACTCCCATGCTACAGAACTCCCGTAAAGTGTTTCCTACACTCAGGATGCAGAACTCCTGTAAACTGCCTCTCACTACTTCCAATGTACAGAAATCCTGTAAGCTGCTTCTCTTTTACTCAGACTACTGAAAACCCGCATAGTGCGTAAGACTTCTCCCATGCTACAGAACTCCCGTAAAGTGTTTCCTACCCTCAGGATGCAGAACTCCTGTAAACTGCCCCTTTCTAATTCCAATATACAGAAATCCTGTAAGCTGCTTCTCTTTTACTCAGACTACTAAAAACCCGCATAGTGCGTAAGACTACTCCCATGCTACAGAACTCCCGTAAAGTGTTTCCTACACTCAGGATGCAGAACTCCTGTAAACTGCCTCTCACTACTTCCAATGTACAGAAATCCTGTAAGCTGCTTCTTTTTAACAAAGACTACTGAAAACCCTCATAGTGCGTAAGACTACTCCCATGCTACAGAACTCCCGTAAAGTGTTTCCTACACTCAGGATGCAGAACTCCTGTAAACTGCCTCTCACTACTTCCAATGTACAGAAATCCTGTAAGCTGCTTCTCTTTTACTCAGACTACTGAAAACCCGCATAGTGCGTAAGACTACTCCCATGCTACAGAACTCCCGTAAAGTGTTTCATACACTCAGGATGCAGAACTCCTGTAAACTGCCTCTCACTACTTCCAATGTACAGAAATCCTGTAAGCTGCTTCTCTTTTACTCAGACTACTGAAAACCCGCATTGTTGCGTAAGACTACCCCCATGCTACAGAACTCCCGTAAAGTGTTTCCTACACTCAGGATGCAGAACTCCTGTAAACTGCCTCTCACTACTTCCAATGTGCAGAAATCCTGTAAGCTGCTTCTCTTTTTTCAGACTACTGAAAACCCGCATAGTGCGTAAGACTACTCCCATGCTACAGAACTCCCGTAAAGTGTTTGCTACCCTCAGGATGCAAAACTCCTGTAAACTGCCTCTCACTACTTCCAATGTAAAGAAATCCTGTAAGCTGCTTCTCTTTTACTCAGACTACTGAAAACCCGCATAGTGCGTAAGACTACTCCCATGCTTCAGAACTCCCGTAAAGTGTTTCCTACACTCAGGATGCAGAACTCCTGTAAACTGCCTCTCACTACTTCCAATGTACAGAAATCCTGTAAGCTGCTTCTCTTTTACACAGACTACTGAAAACCCGCATAGTGCGTAAGACTACTCCCATGCTACAGAACTCCCGTAAAGTGTTTCCTACCCTCAGGATGAAGAACTGTAAACTGCCTCTCACTACTTCCAATGTACAGAAATCCTGTAAGCTGCTTCTCTTTTACTCAGACTACTGAAAACCCGCATAAAGAGTAAGAATTCTCCCATGCTACAGAACTCCCGTAAAGTGTTTCCTACACTCAGGATGCAGAACTCCTGTAAACTGCCTCTCACTACTTCCAATGTACAGAAATTCTGTAAGCTGCTTCTCTTTTACTCAGACTACTGAAAACCCGCGTAGTGCGTAAGACTACTCCCATGCTACAGAACTCCCTTAAAGTGTTTCCTACACTCAGGATGCAGAACTCCTGTAAACAGCCTCTCACTACTTCCAATGTACAGAAATCCTGTAAGCTGCTTCTCTTTTACTCAGACTACTGAAAACCCGCAGAGTGTGTAAGACTACTCCCATGCTACAGAACTCCCGTAAAGTGTTTCCTACCCTCAGGATGCAGAACTCCTGTAAACTGCCTCTCACTACTTCCAATGTGCAGAAATCCTGTAAGCTGCTTCTCTTTTACTCAGACTACTGAAAACCCTCATAGTGCGTAAGACTACTCCCATGCTACAGAACTCCCGTAAAGTGTTCGCTACCCTCAGGATGCAGAACTCCTGTAAACTGCCTCTCACTACTTCCAATGTACAGAAATCCTGTAAGCTGCTTCTCTTTTACTCAGACTACTGAAAACCCGCATAGTGCGTAAGACTACTCCCATGCTACAGAACTCCCGTAAAGTGTTTCCTACTCAGGATGCAGAACTCCTGTAAACAGCCTCTCACTACTTCCAATGTACAGAAATCCTGTAAGCTGCTTCTCTTTTACTCAGACTACTGAAAACCCGCATAGTGCGTAAGACTACCCCCATGCTACAGAACTCCCGTAAAGTGTTTCCTACACTCAGGATGCAGAATTCCTGTAAACTGCCTCTCACTACTTCCAATGTACACAAATCCTGTAAGCTGCTTCTCTTTTATTCAGACTGCTGAAAACCCGCATAGTGCGTAAGACTACTAACATGCTACAGAACTCCCGTAAAGTGTTTCCTACACTCAGGATGCAGAACTCCTGTAAACTGCCTCTCACTACTTCCAATGTACAGAAATCCTGAAATCTGCTTCTTTTTTACAAAGACTACTGAAAACCCGCATAGTGCGTAAGACTACTCCCATGCTACAGAACTCCTGTAAAGTGTTTCCTACCCTCAGGCTGCAGAACTCCTTTAAACTGCCTCTTACTACTTCCAATGTACAAAAATCCTGTAACCTGCTTCTGTTTTAATCAGACTACTGAAAACCCGCATAGTGCTTAAGACTAGTCCCATGCTACAGAAATCCCGTAATGTGTTTCCTACACTGGATACAGAACTCCTGTATACTGCCTCTCACTACTTCCAATGTACAGAAATCCTGTAAGCTCCTTACTTATACTCAGACTACTGACAACCCGCATAGTGCGTAAGACTTCTCCCATGCTACAGAAATCCCGTAAAGTGTTTCCTACACGCAGGATGCAGAACTCTTGAAAACTGCCTCTCACTACTTCCAATGTACAGAAATCCTGAAAGCTGCTTCTCTTTTACACAGACTACTGAAAAACCCGCATAGTGCGTAAGAATACACCCATGCTACAGAACTCCCGTAAAGTGTTTCCTACACTCAGGATGCAGAACTCCTGTAAACTGCCTCTCACTACTTCCAATGTACAGAAATCCTGTAAGCTGCTTCTCTTTTACTCAGACTACTGAAAACCCGCATAGTGCGTAAGACTTCTCCCATGCTACAGGACTCCCGTAAAGTGTTTCCTACCCTCAGGATGCAGAACTCCTGTAAACTGCCCCTTTCTAATTCCAATATACAGAAATCCTGTAAGCTGCTTCTCTTTTACTCAGACTACTAAAAACCCGCATAGTGCGTAAGACTACTCCCATGCTACAGAACTCCCGTAAAGTGTTTCCTACACTCAGGATGCAGAACTCCTGTAAACTGCCTCTCACTACTTCCAATGTACAGAAATCCTGTAAGCTGCTTCTTTTTAACAAAGACTACTGAAAACCCTCATAGTGCGTAAGACTACTCCCATGCTACAGAACTCCCGTAAAGTGTTTCCTACACTCAGGATGCAGAACTCCTGTAAACTGCCTCTCACTACTTCCAATGTACAGAAATCCTGTATGCTGCTTCTCTTTTACTCAGACTACTGAAAACCCGCATAGTGCGTAAGACTACTCCCATGCTACAGAACTCCCGTAAAGTGTTTCCTACCCTCAGGATGCAGAACTCCTGTAAACTGCCTCTCACTACTTCCAATGTACAGAAATCCTGTAAGCTGCTTCTCTTTTACTCAGACTACTGAAAACCCGCATTGTTGCGTAAGACTACCCCCATGCTACAGAACTCCCGTAAAGTGTTTCCTACACTCAGGATGCAGAACTCCTGTAAACTGCCTCTCACTACTTCCAATGTGCAGAAATCCTGTAAGCTGCTTCTCTTTTTTCAGACTACTGAAAACCCGCATAGTGCGTAAGACTACTCCCATGCTACAGAACTCCCGTAAAGTGTTTCCTACCCTCAGGATGAAGAACTGTAAACTGCCTCTCACTACTTCCAATGTACAGAAATCCTGTAAGCTGCTTCTCTTTTACTCAGACTACTGAAAACCCGCATAAAGAGTAAGAATTCTCCCATGCTACAGAACTCCCGTAAAGTGTTTCCTACACTCAGGATGCAGAACTCCTGTAAACTGCCTCTCACTACTTCCAATGTACAGAAATTCTGTAAGCTGCTTCTCTTTTACTCAGACTACTGAAAACCCGCGTAGTGCGTAAGACTACTCCCATGCTACAGAACTCCCGTAAAGTGTTTCCTACACTCAGGATGCAGAACTCCTGTAAACAGCCTCTCACTACTTCCAATGTACAGAAATCCTGTAAGCTGCTTCTCTTTTACTCAGACTACTGAAAACCCGCAGAGTGTGTAAGACTACTCCCATGCTACAGAACTCCCGTAAAGTGTTTCCTACCCTCAGGATGCAGAACTCCTGTAAACTGCCTCTCACTACTTCCAATGTGCAGAAATCCTGTAAGCTGCTTCTCTTTTACTCAGACTACTGAAAACCCGCATAGTGCGTAAGACTACCCCCATGCTACAGAACTCCCTTAAAGTGTTTCCTACACTCAGGATGCAGAATTCCTGTAAACTGCCTCTTACTACTTCCAATGTACACAAATCCTGTAAGCTGCTTCTCTTTTATTCAGACTACTGAAAACCCGCATAGTGCGTAAGACTACTAACATGCTACAGAACTCCCGTAAAGTGTTTCCTACACTCAGGAACAGAACTCCTGTAAACTGCCTCTCACTACTTCCAATGTACAGAAATCCTGAAAGCTGCTTCTTTTTTACAAAGACTACTGAAAACCCGCATAGTGCGTAAGACTACTCCCATGCTACAGAACTCCTGTAAAGTGTTTCCTACCCTCAGGCTGCAGAACTCCTTTAAACTGCCTCTTACTACTTCCAATGTACAAAAATCCTGTAACCTGCTTCAGTTTTAATCAGACTACTGAAAACCCGCATAGTGCTTAAGACTAGTCCCATGCTACAGAAATCCCGTAATGTGTTTCCTACACTGGATACAGAACTCCTGTATACTGCCTCTCACTACTTCCAATGTACAGAAATCCTGTAAGCTCCTTACTTATACTCAGACTACTGACAACCCGCATAGTGCGTAAGACTACTCCCATGCTACAGAAATCCCGTAAAGTGTTTCCTACACGCAGGATGCAGAACTCTTGAAAACTGCCTCTCACTACTTCCAATATACTGAAATCCTGTAAGCTGCTTCTCTTTTACTCAGACTACTGAAAACCCGCATAGTGCGTAAGACTACTCCCATGCTACAGAACTCCCGTAAAGTGTTTCCTACTTTAAGGATGCAGGACTCCTTTAAACTGCCTCTCACTACTTCCAATGTACAGAAATCCTGAAAGCTGCTTCTCTTTTACACAGACTACTGAAAAACCCGCATAGTGCGTAAGAATACACCCAAGCTAAAGAACTCCCGTAAAGTGTTTCCTACACTCAGGATGCAGAACTCCTGTAAACTGCCTCTCACTACTTCCAATGTACAGAAATCCTGTAAGCTGCTTCTCTTTTACTCAGACTACTGAAAACCCGCATAGTGCGTAAGACTTCTCCCATGCTACAGAACTCCCGTAAAGTGTTTCCTACCCTCAGGATGCAGAACTCCTGTAAACTGCCCCTTTCTAATTCCAATATACAGAAATCCTGTAAGCTGCTTCTCTTTTACTCAGACTACTAAAAACCCGCATAGTGCGTAAGACTACTCCCATGCTACAGAACTCCCGTAAAGTGTTTCCTACACTCAGGATGCAGAACTCCTGTAAACTGCCTCTCACTACTTCCAATGTACAGAAATCCTGTAAGCTGCTTCTTTTTAACAAAGACTACTGAAAACCCTCATAGTGCGTAAGACTACTCCCATGCTACAGAACTCCCGTAAAGTGTTTCCTACACTCAGGATGCAGAACTCCTGTAAACTGCCTCTCACTACTTCCAATGTACAGAAATCCTGTATGCTGCTTCTCTTTTACTCAGACTACTGAAAACCCGCATAGTGCGTAAGACTACTCCCATGCTACAGAACTCCCGTAAAGTGTTTCCTACACTCAGGATGCAGAACTCCTGTAAACTGCCTCTCACTACTTCCAATGTACAGAAATCCTGTAAGCTGCTTCTCTTTTACTCAGACTACTGAAAACCCGCATTGTTGCGTAAGACTACCCCCATGCTACAGAACTCCCGTAAAGTGTTTCCTACACTCAGGATGCAGAACTCCTGTAAACTGCCTCTCACTACTTCCAATGTGCAGAAATCCTGTAAGCTGCTTCTCTTTTTTCAGACTACTGAAAACCCGCATAGTGCGTAAGACTACTCCCATGCTACAGAACTCCCGTAAAGTGTTTGCTACCCTCAGGATGCAAAACTCCTGTAAACTGCCTCTCACTACTTCCAATGTACAGAAATCCTGTAAGCTGCTTCTCTTTTACTCAGACTACTGAAAACCCGCATAGTGCGTAAGACTACTCCCATGCTACAGAACTCCCGTAAAGTGTTTCCTACACTCAGGATGCAGAACTCTTGTAAACTGCCTCTCACTACTTCCAATGTACAGAAATCCTGTAAGCTGCTTCTCTTTTACACAGACTACTGAAAACCCGCATAGTGCGTAAGACTACTCCCATGCTACAGAACTCCCGTAAAGTGTTTCCTACCCTCAGGATGAAGAACTGTAAACTGCCTCTCACTACTTCCAATGTACAGAAATCCTGTAAGCTGCTTCTCTTTTACTCAGACTACTGAAAACCCGCATAAAGAGTAAGAATTTTCCCATGCTACAGAACTCCCGTAAAGTGTTTCCTACCCTCAGGCTGCAGAACTCCTTTAAACTGCCTCTTACTACTTCCAATGTACAAAAATCCTGTAACCTGCTTCTGTTTTAATCAGACTACTGAAAACCCGCATAGTGCTTAAGACTAGTCCCATGCTACAGAAATCCCGTAATGTGTTTCCTACACTGGATACAGAACTCCTGTATACTGCCTCTCACTACTTCCAATGTACAGAAATCCTGTAAGCTCCTTACTTATACTCAGACTACTGACAACCCGCATAGTGCGTAAGACTACTCCCATGCTACAGAAATCCCGTAAAGTGTTTCCTACACGCAGGATGCAGAACTCTTTAAAACTGCCTCTCACTACTTCCAATATACTGAAATCCTGTAAGCTGCTTCTCTTTTACTCAGACTACTGAAAACCCGCATAGTGCGTAAGACTACTCCCATGCTACAGAACTCCCGTAAAGTGTTTCCTACTTTAAGGATGCAGGACTCCTTTAAACTGCCTCTCACTACTTCCAATGTACAGAAATCCTGAAAGCTGCTTCTCTTTTACTCAGACTACTGAAAACCCGCATAGTGCGTAAGACTTCTCCCATGCTACAGAACTCCCGTAAAGTGTTTCCTACCCTCAGGATGCAGAACTCCTGTAAACTGCCCCTTTCTAATTCCAATATACAGAAATCCTGTAAGCTGCTTCTCTTTTACTCAGACTACTAAAAACCCGCATAGTGCGTAAGACTACTCCCATGCTACAGAACTCCCGTAAAGTGTTTCCTACACTCAGGATGCAGAACTCCTGTAAACTGCCTCTCACTACTTCCAATGTACAGAAATCCTGTAAGCTGCTTCTTTTTAACAAAGACTACTGAAAACCCTCATAGTGCGTAAGACTACTCCCATGCTACAGAACTCCCGTAAAGTGTTTCCTACACTCAGGATGCAGAACTCCTGTAAACTGCCTCTCACTACTTCCAATGTACAGAAATCCTGTATGCTGCTTCTCTTTTACTCAGACTACTGAAAACCCGCATAGTGCGTAAGACTACTCCCATGCTACAGAACTCCCGTAAAGTGTTTCCTACACTCAGGATGCAGAACTCCTGTAAACTGCCTCTCACTACTTCCAATGTACAGAAATCCTGTAAGCTGCTTCTCTTTTACTCAGACTACTGAAAACCCGCATTGTTGCGTAAGACTACCCCCATGCTACAGAACTCCCGTAAAGTGTTTCCTACACTCAGGATGCAGAACTCCTGTAAACTGCCTCTCACTACTTCCAATGTGCAGAAATCCTGTAAGCTGCTTCTCTTTTTTCAGACTACTGAAAACCCGCATAGTGCGTAAGACTACTCCCATGCTACAGAACTCCCGTAAAGTGTTTGCTACCCTCAGGATGCAAAACTCCTGTAAACTGCCTCTCACTACTTCCAATGTACAGAAATCCTGTAAGCTGCTTCTCTTTTACTCAGACTACTGAAAACCCGCATAGTGCGTAAGACTACTCCCATGCTACAGAACTCCCGTAAAGTGTTTCCTACACTCAGGATGCAGAACTCTTGTAAACTGCCTCTCACTACTTCCAATGTACAGAAATCCTGTAAGCTGCTTCTCTTTTACACAGACTACTGAAAACCCGCATAGTGCGTAAGACTACTCCCATGCTACAGAACTCCCGTAAAGTGTTTCCTACCCTCAGGATGAAGAACTGTAAACTGCCTCTCACTACTTCCAATGTACAGAAATCCTGTAAGCTGCTTCTCTTTTACTCAGACTACTGAAAACCCGCATAAAGAGTAAGAATTCTCCCATGCTACAGAACTCCCGTAAAGTGTTTCCTACACTCAGGATGCAGAACTCCTGTAAACTGCCTCTCACTACTTCCAATGTACAGAAATTCTGTAAGCTGCTTCTCTTTTACTCAGACTACTGAAAACCCGCGTAGTGCGTAAGACTACTCCCATGCTACAGAACTCCCTTAAAGTGTTTCCTACACTCAGGATGCAGAACTCCTGTAAACTGCCTCTCACTACTTCCAATGTACAGAAATCCTGTAAGCTGCTTCTCTTTTACTCAGACTACTGAAAACCCGCAGAGTGTGTAAGACTACTCCCATGCTACAGAACTCCCGTAAAGTGTTTCCTACCCTCAGGATGCAGAACTCCTGTAAACTGCCTCTCACTACTTCCAATGTGCAGAAATCCTGTAAGCTGCTTCTCTTTTACTCAGACTACTGAAAACCCTCATAGTGCGTAAGACTACTCCCATGCTACAGAACTCCCGTAAAGTGTTTCCTACCCTCAGGATGCAGAACTCCTGTAAACTGCCCCTTTCTAATTCCAATATACAGAAATCCTGTAAGCTGCTTCTCTTTTACTCAGACTACTAAAAACCCGCATAGTGCGTAAGACTACTAACATGCTACAGAACTCCCATAAAGTGTTTCCTACACTCAGGATGCAGAACTCCTGTAAACTGCCTCTCTCTACTTCCAATGTACAGAAATCCTGAAAGCTGCTTCTTTTTTACAAAGACTACTGAAAACCCGCATAGAGCGTAAGACTACTCCCATGCTACAGAACTCCCGTAAAGTGTTTCCTACCCTCAGGATGCAGAACTCCTGTAAACTGCCTCTCACTACTTCCAATGTACAGAAATTCTATAAGCTGCTTCTCTTTTACTCAGACTACTGAAAACCCGCGTAGTGCGTAAGACTACTCCCATGCTGCAGAACTCCCGTAAAGTGTTTCCTACACTCAGGATGCAGAACTCCTGTAAACAGCCTCTCACTACTTCCAATGTACAGAAATCCTGTAAGCTGCTTCTCTTTTACTCAGACTACTGAAAACCCGCAGATTGTGTAAGACTACTCCCATGCTACAGAACTCCCGTAAAGTGTTTGCTACCCTCAGGATGCAGAACTCCTGTAAACTGCCTCTCACTACTTCCAATGTGCAGAAATCCTGTAAGCTGCTTCTCTTTTACTCAGACTACTGAAAACCCTCATAGTGCGTAAGACTACTCCCATGCTACAGAACTCCCGTAAAGTGTTTGCTACCCTCAGGATGCAGAACTCCTGTAAACTGCCTCTCACTACTTCCAATGTACAGAAATCCTGTAAGCTGCTTCTCTTTTACTCAGACTACTGAAAACCCGCATAGTACGTAAGACTACTCCCATGCTACAGTACTCCCGTAAAGTGTTTCCTACCCTCAGGATGCAGGACTCCTGTAAACTGCCTCTCACTACTTCCAATGTACAGAAATCCTGTAAGCTGCTTCTCTTTTATTCAGACTACTGAAAACCCGCATAGTGCGTAAGACTACTCCCATGCTACTGAACTCCCGTAAAGTGTTTCCTTCACTTAGGATGCAGAACTCCTGTAAACTGCCTCTCACTACTTCCAATGTACAGAAATCCTGTAAGCTGCTTCTCTTTTACTCAGACTACTGAAAACCCGCATTGTTGCGTAAGACTACCCCCATGCTATAGAACTCCCGTAATGTGTTTCCTACACTGGATGCAGAACTCCTGTAAACTGCCTCTCACTACTTCCAATGTACACAAATCCTGTAAGCTGCTTCTCTTTTTTCAGACTACTGAAAACCCGCATTGTGTGTAAGACTACTCCCATGCTACAGAACTCCCGTAAAGTGTTTCCTACACTCAGGATGCAGAACTCCTGTAAACTGCCTCTCACTACTTCCAATGTGCAGAAATCCTGTAAGCTGCTTCTCTTTTACTCAGACTACTGAAAACCCGCATAGTGCGTAAGACTACTCCCATGCTACAGAACTCCCGTAAAGTGTTTCCTACACTCAGGATGCAGAACTCCTGTAAACGGCCTCTCCCCACTTCCAGTGTACAGAAATCCTGTAAGCTGCTTCTCTTTAACTCAGACTACTGAAAACCCGCATAGAGCGTAAGACTACTCCCATGCTACAGAACTCCCGTAAAGTGTTTCCTACCCTCAGGATGCAGAACTCCTGTAAACTGCCTAAACTACTTCCAATGTACAGAAATCCTGTAAGCTGCTTCTCTTTTACTCAGACTACTGAAAACCCGCATTGTTGCGTAAGACTAACCCCATGCTATAGAACTCCCGTAAAGTGTTTCCTACACTGGATGCAGAACTCCTGTAAACTGCCTCTCACTACTTCCAATGTACAGAAATCCTGTATGCTGCTTCTCTTTTACTCAGACTACTTAAAACCCTCATAGTGCGTAAGACTACTCCCATGCTACAGAACTCCCATAAAGTGTTTCCTACACTCAGGATAGAGAACTCCTGTAAACTGACTCTCACTAAATCCAATGTACAGAAATCCTGTAGGCTGCTTCTCTTTTACACAGACTACTGAAAACCCGCATAGTGCGTAAGACTACTCCCATGCTACAGAACTCCCGTAAAGTGTTTCCTACCCTCAGGCTGCAGAACTCCTCTAAACTGCCTCTCACTAATTCCAATGTACAGAAATCCTGTAAGCTGCTTCTCTTTTTTCAGACTACTGAAAACCCGCATTGTGTGTAAGACTACTCCCATGCTACAGAACTCCCGTAAAGTGTTTCCTACACTCAGGATGCAGAACTCCTGTAAACTGCCTCTCACTACTTCCAATGTGCAGAAATCCTGTAAGCTGCTTCTCTTTTACTCAGACTACTGAAAACCCGCAGAGTGCGTAAGACTACTCCCATGCTACAGAACTCCCTTAAAGTGTTTCCTACACTAAGGATGCAGAACTCCTTTAAATTGCCTCTCACTACTTCCAATGTACAGAAATCCTGTAAGCTGCTTCTCTTTTACTCAGACTACTGAAAACCCGCATAGTGCGTAAGACTACTCCCATGCTACAGAACTCCCGTAAAGTGTTTCCTACCCTCAGGATGCAGAACTCCTGTAAACTGCCTCTCACTACTTCCAATGTACAGAAATCCTGAAAGCTGCTTCTTTTTTACAAGGACTACTGAAAACCCGCATAGTGCGTAAGACTACACCCATGCTACAGAACTCCCGTAAAGTGTTTATTACACTCAGGATGCAGAACTCCTGTAAACTGCCTCTCACTACTTCCAATGTACAAAAATCCTGTAAGCTGCTTCTCTTTTACTCAGACTACTGAAAACCCGCATAGTGCGTAAGACTACTCCCATGCTACAGAACTCCCGTAAAGTGTTTCCTACCCTCAGGATGCAGAACTCCTGTAAACTGCCTCTCACTACTTCCAATGTACAGAAATCCTGTAAGCTGCTTCTCTTTTACTCAGACTACTGAAAAGCCGCATAGTGTGTAAGACTACTCCCATGCTACAGAACTCCCATAAAGTGTTTCCTACACTCAGGATGCAGAACTCCTGTAAACTGCCTCTCACTACTTCCAATGTACAGAAATCCTGTATGCTGCTTCTCTTTTACTCAGACTGCTTAAAACCCTCATAGTGCGTAAGACTACTCCCATGCTACAGAACTCCCATAAAGTGTTTCCTACACTCAGGATACAGAACTCCTGTAAACTGACTCTGACTAAATCCAATGTACAGAAATCCTGTAAGCTGCTTCTCTTTTACACAGACTACTGAAAACCCGCATAGTGCGTAAGACTACTCCCATGCTACAGAACTCCCGTAAAGTGTTTCCTACACGCAGGATGCAGAACTCTTGAAAACTGCCTCTCACTACTTCCAATATACTGAAATCCTGTAAGCTGCTTCTCTTTTACTCAGACTACTGAAAACCCGCATAGTGCGTAAGACTACTCCCATGCTACAGAACTCCCGTAAAGTGTTTCCTACACTCAGGATGCAGAACTCCTGTAAACTGCCTCTCACTACTTCCAATGTACAGAAATCCTGAAAGCTGCTTCTTTTTTAAAAGGACTACTGAAAACCCGCATAGTGCGTAAGACTACACCCATGCTACAGAACTCCCGTAAAGTGTTTCCTACACTCAGGATGCAGAACTCCTGTAAACTGCCTCTCACTACTTCCAATGTACAGAAATCCTGTAAGCTGCTTCTCTTTTACTTAGACTACTGAAAACACGCATAGTGCGTAAGACTACTCCCATGCTACAGAACTCCCGTAAAGTGTTTCCTACCCTCAGGCTGCAGAACTGCTTTAAACGGCCTCTTACTACTTCCAATGTACAAAAATCCTGTAACCTGCTTCTGTTTTAATCAGACTACTGAAAACCCGCATAGTGCTTAAGACTAGTGCCATGCTACAGAAATCCCATAAAGTGTTTCCTACACTGGATACAGAACTCCTGGAAACTGTCTCTCAGTACTTCCAATGTACAGAAATCCTGTAAGCTGCTTCTCTTTTTTCAGACTACTGAAAACCCGCATTGTGTGTAAGACTACTCCAATGCTACAGAACTCCCGTAAAGTGTTTCCTACACTCAGGATGCAGAACTCCTGTAAACTGCCTCTCACTACTTCCAATGTGCAGAAATCCTGTAAGCTGCTTCTCTTTTACTCAGACTACTGAAAACCCGCATAGTGCGTAAGACTACTCCCATGCTACAGAACTCCCGTAAAGTGTTTCCTACCCTCAGGATGCAGAACTCCTGTAAAATGCCTCTCACTACTTCCAATGTACAGAAATCCTGTAAGCTGCTTCTCTTTTACTCAGACTACTGAAAACCCGCATAGTGCGTAAGACTACTCCCATGCTATAGAACTCCCGTAAAGTGTTTGCTACCCTCAGGATGCAGAACTCCTGTAAACTGCCTCTCACTACTTCCAATGTACAGAAATAATGTAAGCTGCTTCTCTTTTACTCAGACTACTGAAAACCCACACAGTGCGTAAGACTACTCCCATGCTACTGAACTCCCGTAAAGTGTTTCCTACACTTAGGATGCAGAACTCCTGTAAACTGCCTCTCACTACTTCCAATGTACAGAAATCCTGTAAGCTGCTTCTCTTTTACCCAGACTACTGAAAACCCGCATTGTTGCGTAATACTACCCCCATGCTATAGAACTCCCGTAAAGTGTTTCCTACACTGGATGCAGAACTCCTGTAAACTGCCTCTCACTACTTCCAATGTACACAAATCCTGTAAGCTGCTTCTCTTTTTTCAGACTACTGAAAACCCGCATTGTGTGTAAGACTACTCCCATGCTACAGAACTCCCGTAAAGTGTTTCCTACACTCAGGATGCAGAACTCCTGTAAACTGCCTCTCACTACTTCCAATGTGCAGAAATCCTGTAAGCTGCTTCTCTTTTACTCAGACTACTGAAAACCCGCATAGTGCGTAAGACTACTCCCATGCTACAGAACTCCCGTAAAGTGTTTCCTACACTCAGGATGCAGAACTCCTGTAAACTGCCTCTCCCCACTTCCAGTGTACAGAAATCCTGTAAGCTGCTTCTCTTTAACTCAGACTACTGAAAACCCGCATAGAGCGTAAGACTACTCCCATGCTACAGAACTCCCGTAAAGTGTTTCCTACCCTCAGGATGCAGAACTCCTGTAAACTGCCTAAACTACTTCCAATGTACAGAAATCCTGTAAGCTGCTTCTCTTTTACTCAGACTACTGAAAACCCGCATTGTTGCGTAAGACTACCCCCATGCTATAGAACTCCCGTAAAGTGTTTCCTACACTGGATGCAGAACTCCTGTAAACTGCCTCTCACTACTTCCAATGTACAGAAATCCTGTATGCTGCTTCTCTTTTACTCAGACTACTTAAAACCCTCATAGTGCGTAAGACTACTCCCATGCTACAGAACTCCCATAAAGTGTTTCCTACACTCAGGATAGAGAACTCCTGTAAACTGCCTCTCACTACTTCCAATGTACAGAAATCCTGTATGCTGCTTCTCTTTTACTCAGACTACTGAAAACCCGCATAGTGCGTAAGACTACTCCCATGCTACAGAACTCCCGTAAAGTGTTTCCTACACTCAGGATGCAGAACTCCTGTAAACTGCCTCTCACTACTTCCAATGTACAGAAATCCTGTAAGCTGCTTCTCTTTTACTCAGACTACTGAAAACCCGCATTGTTGCGTAAGACTACCCCCATGCTACAGAACTCCCGTAAAGTGTTTCCTACACTCAGGATGCAGAACTCCTGTAAACTGCCTCTCACTACTTCCAATGTGCAGAAATCCTGTAAGCTGCTTCTCTTTTTTCAGACTACTGAAAACCCGCATAGTGCGTAAGACTACTCCCATGCTACAGAACTCCCGTAAAGTGTTTGCTACCCTCAGGATGCAAAACTCCTGTAAACTGCCTCTCACTACTTCCAATGTACAGAAATCCTGTAAGCTGCTTCTCTTTTACTCAGACTACTGAAAACCCGCATAGTGCGTAAGACTACTCCCATGCTACAGAACTCCCGTAAAGTGTTTCCTACACTCAGGATGCAGAACTCTTGTAAACTGCCTCTCACTACTTCCAATGTACAGAAATCCTGTAAGCTGCTTCTCTTTTACACAGACTACTGAAAACCCGCATAGTGCGTAAGACTACTCCCATGCTACAGAACTCCCGTAAAGTGTTTCCTACCCTCAGGATGAAGAACTGTAAACTGCCTCTCACTACTTCCAATGTACAGAAATCCTGTAAGCTGCTTCTCTTTTACTCAGACTACTGAAAACCCGCAAAAAGAGTAAGAATTCTCCCATGCTACAGAACTCCCGTAAAGTGTTTCCTACACTCAGGATGCAGAACTCCTGTAAACTGCCTCTCACTACTTCCAATGTACAGAAATTCTGTAAGCTGCTTCTCTTTTACTCAGACTACTGAAAACCCGCGTAGTGCGTAAGACTACTCCCATGCTACAGAACTCCCTTAAAGTGTTTCCTACACTCAGGATGCAGAACTCCTGTAAACTGCCTCTCACTACTTCCAATGTGCAGAAATCCTGTAAGCTGCTTCTCTTTTACTCAGACTACTGAAAACCCGCATAGTGCGTAAGACTACTCCCATGCTACAGAACTCCCGTAAAGTGTTTCCTACACTCAGGATGCAGAGCTCCTGTAAACTGCCTCTCCCCACTTCCAGTGTACAGAAATCCTGTAAGCTGCTTCTCTTTAACTCAGACTACTGAAAACCCGCATAGAGCGTAAGACTACTCCCATGCTACAGAACTCCCGTAAAGTGTTTCCTACCCTCAGGATGCAGAACTCCTGTAAACTGCCTAAACTACTTCCAATGTACAGAAATCCTGTAAGCTGCTTCTCTTTTACTCAGACTACTGAAAACCCGCATTGTTGCGTAAGACTACCCCCATGCTATAGAACTCCCGTAAAGTGTTTCCTACACTGGATGCAGAACTCCTGTAAACTGCCTCTCACTACTTCCAATGTACAGAAATCCTGTATGCTGCTTCTCTTTTACTCAGACTACTTAAAACCCTCATAGTGCGTAAGACTACTCCCATGCTACAGAACTCCCATAAAGTGTTTCCTACACTCAGGATAGAGAACTCCTGTAAACTGCCTCTCACTACTTCCAATGTACAGAAATCCTGTATGCTGCTTCTCTTTTACTCAGACTACTGAAAACCCGCATAGTGCGTAAGACTACTCCCATGCTACAGAACTCCCGTAAAGTGTTTCCTACACTCAGGATGCAGAACTCCTGTAAACTGCCTCTCACTACTTCCAATGTACAGAAATCCTGTAAGCTGCTTCTCTTTTACTCAGACTACTGAAAACCCGCATTGTTGCGTAAGACTACCCCCATGCTACAGAACTCCCGTAAAGTGTTTCCTACACTCAGGATGCAGAACTCCTGTAAACTGCCTCTCACTACTTCCAATGTGCAGAAATCCTGTAAGCTGCTTCTCTTTTTTCAGACTACTGAAAACCCGCATAGTGCGTAAGACTACTCCCATGCTACAGAACTCCCGTAAAGTGTTTGCTACACTCAGGATGCAAAACTCCTGTAAACTGCCTCTCACTACTTCCAATGTACAGAAATCCTGTAAGCTGCTTCTCTTTTACTCAGACTACTGAAAACCCGCATAGTGCGTAAGACTACTCCCATGCTACAGAACTCCCGTAAAGTGTTTCCTACACTCAGGATGCAGAACTCTTGTAAACTGCCTCTCACTACTTCCAATGTACAGAAATCCTGTAAGCTGCTTCTCTTTTACACAGACTACTGAAAACCCGCATAGTGCGTAAGACTACTCCCATGCTACAGAACTCCCGTAAAGTGTTTCCTACCCTCAGGATGAAGAACTGTAAACTGCCTCTCACTACTTCCAATGTACAGAAATCCTGTAAGCTGCTTCTCTTTTACTCAGACTACTGAAAACCCGCAAAAAGAGTAAGAATTCTCCCATGCTACAGAACTCCCGTAAAGTGTTTCCTACACTCAGGATGCAGAACTCCTGTAAACTGCCTCTCACTACTTCCAATGTGCAGAAATCCTGTAAGCTGCTTCTCTTTTTTCAGACTACTGAAAACCCGCATAGTGCGTAAGACTACTCCCATGCTACAGAACTCCCGTAAAGTGTTTGCTACCCTCAGGATGCAAAACTCCTGTAAACTGCCTCTCACTACTTCCAATGTACAGAAATCCTGTAAGCTGCTTCTCTTTTACTCAGACTACTGAAAACCCGCATAGTGCGTAAGACTACTCCCATGCTACAGAACTCCCGTAAAGTGTTTCCTACACTCAGGATGCAGAACTCTTGTAAACTGCCTCTCACTACTTCCAATGTACAGAAATCCTGTAAGCTGCTTCTCTTTTACACAGACTACTGAAAACCCGCATAGTGCGTAAGACTACTCCCATGCTACAGAACTCCCGTAAAGTGTTTCCTACCCTCAGGATGAAGAACTGTAAACTGCCTCTCACTACTTCCAATGTACAGAAATCCTGTAAGCTGCTTCTCTTTTACTCAGACTACTGAAAACCCGCAAAAAGAGTAAGAATTCTCCCATGCTACAGAACTCCCGTAAAGTGTTTCCTACACTCAGGATGCAGAACTCCTGTAAACTGCCTCTCACTACTTCCAATGTACAGAAATTCTGTAAGCTGCTTCTCTTTTACTCAGACTACTGAAAACCCGCGTAGTGCGTAAGACTACTCCCATGCTACAGAACTCCCTTAAAGTGTTTCCTACACTCAGGATGCAGAACTCCTGTAAACTGCCTCTCACTACTTCCAATGTACAGAAATCCTGTAAGCTGCTTCTCTTTTACTCAGACTACTGAAAACCCGCAGAGTGTGTAAGACTACTCCCATGCTACAGAACTCCCGTAAAGTGTTTCCTACCCTCAGGATGCAGAACTCCTGTAAACTGCCTCTCACTACTTCCAATGTGCAGAAATCCTGTAAGCTGCTTCTCTTTTACTCAGACTACTGAAAACCCTCATAGTGCGTAACACTACTCCCATGCTACAGAACTCCCGTAAAGTGTTTCCTACCCTCAGGATGCAGAACTCCTGTAAACTGCCCCTTTCTAATTCCAATATACAGAAATCCTGTAAGCTGCTTCTCTTTTACTCAGACTACTAAAAACCCGCATAGTGCGTAAGACTACTAACATGCTACAGAACTCCCATAAAGTGTTTCCTACACTCAGGATGCAGAGCTCCTGTAAACTGCCTCTCCCCACTTCCAGTGTACAGAAATCCTGTAAGCTGCTTCTCTTTAACTCAGACTACTGAAAACCCGCATAGAGCGTAAGACTACTCCCATGCTACAGAACTCCCGTAAAGTGTTTCCTACCCTCAGGATGCAGAACTCCTGTAAACTGCCTAAACTACTTCCAATGTACAGAAATCCTGTAAGCTGCTTCTCTTTTACTCAGACTACTGAAAACCCGCATTGTTGCGTAAGACTACCCCCATGCTATAGAACTCCCGTAAAGTGTTTCCTACACTGGATGCAGAACTCCTGTAAACTGCCTCTCACTACTTCCAATGTACAGAAATCCTGTATGCTGCTTCTCTTTTACTCAGACTACTTAAAACCCTCATAGTGCGTAAGACTACTCCCATGCTACAGAACTCCCATAAAGTGTTTCCTACACTCAGGATAGAGAACTCCTGTAAACTGCCTCTCACTACTTCCAATGTACAGAAATCCTGTATGCTGCTTCTCTTTTACTCAGACTACTGAAAACCCGCATAGTGCGTAAGACTACTCCCATGCTACAGAACTCCCGTAAAGTGTTTCCTACACTCAGGATGCAGAACTCCTGTAAACTGCCTCTCACTACTTCCAATGTACAGAAATCCTGTAAGCTGCTTCTCTTTTACTCAGACTACTGAAAACCCGCATTGTTGCGTAAGACTACCCCCATGCTACAGAACTCCCGTAAAGTGTTTCCTACACTCAGGATGCAGAACTCCTGTAAACTGCCTCTCACTACTTCCAATGTGCAGAAATCCTGTAAGCTGCTTCTCTTTTTTCAGACTACTGAAAACCCGCATAGTGCGTAAGACTACTCCCATGCTACAGAACTCCCGTAAAGTGTTTGCTACACTCAGGATGCAAAACTCCTGTAAACTGCCTCTCACTACTTCCAATGTACAGAAATCCTGTAAGCTGCTTCTCTTTTACTCAGACTACTGAAAACCCGCATAGTGCGTAAGACTACTCCCATGCTACAGAACTCCCGTAAAGTGTTTCCTACACTCAGGATGCAGAACTCTTGTAAACTGCCTCTCACTACTTCCAATGTACAGAAATCCTGTAAGCTGCTTCTCTTTTACACAGACTACTGAAAACCCGCATAGTGCGTAAGACTACTCCCATGCTACAGAACTCCCGTAAAGTGTTTCCTACCCTCAGGATGAAGAACTGTAAACTGCCTCTCACTACTTCCAATGTACAGAAATCCTGTAAGCTGCTTCTCTTTTACTCAGACTACTGAAAACCCGCAAAAAGAGTAAGAATTCTCCCATGCTACAGAACTCCCGTAAAGTGTTTCCTACACTCAGGATGCAGAACTCCTGTAAACTGCCTCTCACTACTTCCAATGTGCAGAAATCCTGTAAGCTGCTTCTCTTTTTTCAGACTACTGAAAACCCGCATAGTGCGTAAGACTACTCCCATGCTACAGAACTCCCGTAAAGTGTTTGCTACCCTCAGGATGCAAAACTCCTGTAAACTGCCTCTCACTACTTCCAATGTACAGAAATCCTGTAAGCTGCTTCTCTTTTACTCAGACTACTGAAAACCCGCATAGTGCGTAAGACTACTCCCATGCTACAGAACTCCCGTAAAGTGTTTCCTACACTCAGGATGCAGAACTCTTGTAAACTGCCTCTCACTACTTCCAATGTACAGAAATCCTGTAAGCTGCTTCTCTTTTACACAGACTACTGAAAACCCGCATAGTGCGTAAGACTACTCCCATGCTACAGAACTCCCGTAAAGTGTTTCCTACCCTCAGGATGAAGAACTGTAAACTGCCTCTCACTACTTCCAATGTACAGAAATCCTGTAAGCTGCTTCTCTTTTACTCAGACTACTGAAAACCCGCAAAAAGAGTAAGAATTCTCCCATGCTACAGAACTCCCGTAAAGTGTTTCCTACACTCAGGATGCAGAACTCCTGTAAACTGCCTCTCACTACTTCCAATGTACAGAAATTCTGTAAGCTGCTTCTCTTTTACTCAGACTACTGAAAACCCGCGTAGTGAGTAAGACTACTCCCATGCTACAGAACTCCCTTAAAGTGTTTCCTACACTCAGGATGCAGAACTCCTGTAAACTGCCTCTCACTACTTCCAATGTACAGAAATCCTGTAAGCTGCTTCTCTTTTACTCAGACTACTGAAAACCCGCAGAGTGTGTAAGACTACTCCCATGCTACAGAACTCCCGTAAAGTGTTTCCTACCCTCAGGATGCAGAACTCCTGTAAACTGCCTCTCACTACTTCCAATGTGCAGAAATCCTGTAAGCTGCTTCTCTTTTACTCAGACTACTGAAAACCCTCATAGTGCGTAACACTACTCCCATGCTACAGAACTCCCGTAAAGTGTTTCCTACCCTCAGGATGCAGAACTCCTGTAAACTGCCCCTTTCTAATTCCAATATACAGAAATCCTGTAAGCTGCTTCTCTTTTACTCAGACTACTAAAAACCCGCATAGTGCGTAAGACTACTAACATGCTACAGAACTCCCATAAAGTGTTTCCTACACTCAGGATGCAGAACTCCTGTAAACTGCCTCTCCCCACTTCCAGTGTACAGAAATCCTGTAAGCTGCTTCTCTTTAACTCAGACTACTGAAAACCCGCATAGAGCGTAAGACTACTCCCATGCTACAGAACTCCCGTAAAGTTTTTCCTACCCTCAGGATGCAGAACTCCTGTAAACTGCCTCTCACTACTTCCAATGTACAGAAATTCTGTAAGCTGCTTCTCTTTTACTCAGACTACTGAAAACCCGCGTAGTGCGTAAGACTACTCCCATGCTGCAGAACTCCCGTAAAGTGTTTCCTACACTCAGGATGCAGAACTCCTGTAAACAGCCTCTCACTACTTCCAATGTACAGAAATCCTGTAAGCTGCTTCTCTTTTACTCAGACTACTGAAAACCCGCAGATTGTGTAAGACTACTCCCATGCTACAGAACTCCCGTAAAGTGTTTGCTACCCTCAGGATGCAGAACTCCTGTAAACTGCCTCTCACTACTTCCAATGTGCAGAAATCCTGTAAGCTGCTTCTCTTTTACTCAGACTACTGAAAACCCTCATAGTGCGTAAGACTACTCCCATGCTACAGAACTCCCGTAAAGTGTTTGCTACCCTCAGGATGCAGAACTCCTGTAAACTGCCTCTCACTACTTCCAATGTACAGAAATCCTGTAAGCTGCTTCTCTTTTACTCAGACTACTGAAAACCCGCATAGTGGGTAAGACTACTCCCATGCTACAGTACTCCCGTAAAGTGTTTCCTACCCTCAGGATGCAGGACTCCTGTAAACTGCCTCTCACTACTTCCAATGTACAGAAATCCTGTAAGCTGCTTCTCTTTTATTCAGACTACTGAAAACCCGCATAGTGCGTAAGACTACTCCCATGCTACTGAACTCCCGTAAAGTGTTTCCTTCACTTAGGATGCAGAACTCCTGTAAACTGCCTCTCACTACTTCCAATGTACAGAAATCCTGTAAGCTGCTTCTCTTTTACTCAGACTACTGAAAACCCGCATTGTTGCGTAAGACTACCCCCATGCTATAGAACTCCCGTAAAGTGTTTCCTACACTGGATGCAGAACTCCTGTAAACTGCCTCTCACTACTTCCAATGTACACAAATCCTGTAAGCTGCTTCTCTTTTACTCAGACTACTGAAAACCCGCATTGTGTGTAAGACTACTCCCATGCTACAGAACTCCCGTAAAGTGTTTCCTACACTCAGGATGCAGAACTCCTGTAAACTGCCTCTCACTACTTCCAATGTGCAGAAATCCTGTAAGCTGCTTCTCTTTTACTCAGACTACTGAAAACCCGCATAGTGCGTAAGACTACTCCCATGCTACAGAACTCCCGTAAAGTGTTTCCTACACTCAGGATGCAGAACTCCTGTAAACTGCCTCTCCCCACTTCCAGTGTACAGAAATCCTGTAAGCTGCTTCTCTTTAACTCAGACTACTGAAAACCCGCATAGAGCGTAAGACTACTCCCATGCTACAGAACTCCCGTAAAGTGTTTCCTACCCTCAGGATGCAGAACTCCTGTAAACTGCCTAAACTACTTCCAATGTACAGAAATCCTGTAAGCTGCTTCTCTTTTACTCAGACTACTGAAAACCCGCATTGTTGCGTAAGACTACCCCCATGCTATAGAACTCCCGTAAAGTGTTTCCTACACTGGATGCAGAACTCCTGTAAACTGCCTCTCACTACTTCCAATGTACAGAAATCCTGTATGCTGCTTCTCTTTTACTCAGACTACTTAAAACCCTCATAGTGCGTAAGACTACTCCCATGCTACAGAACTCCCATAAAGTGTTTCCTACACTCAGGATAGAGAACTCCTGTAAACTGACTCTCACTAAATCCAATGTACAGAAATCCTGTAAGCTGCTTCTCTTTTACACAGACTACTGAAAACCCGCATAGTGCGTAAGACTACTCCCATGCTACAGAACTCCCATAAAGTGTTTCCTACCCTCAGGCTGCAGAACTCCTGTAAACTGCCTCTCACTACTTCCAATGTACAGAAATCCTGTAAGCTGCTTCTCTTTTACTCAGACTACTGAAAACCCGCATAGTGCGTAAGACTACTCCCATGCTACAGAACTCCCGTAAAGTGTTTCCTACCCTCAGGATGCAGAACTCCTGTAAACTGCCTCTCACTACTTCCAATGTACAGAAATCCTGAAAGCTGCTTCTTTTTTACAAGGACAACTGAAAACCCGCATAGTGCGTAAGACTACACCCATGCTACAGAACTCCCGTAAAGTGTTTATTACACTCAGGATGCAGAACTCCTGTAAACTGCCTCTCACTACTTCCAATGTACAAAAATCCTGTAAGCTGCTTCTCTTTTACTCAGACTACTGAAAACCCGCATAGTGCGTAAGACTACTCCCATGCTACAGAACTCCCGTAAAGTGTTTCCTACCCTCAGGATGCAGAACTCCTGTAAACTGCCTCTCACTACTTCCAATGTACAGAAATCCTGTAAGCTGCTTCTCTTTTACTCAGACTACTGAAAAGCCGCATAGTGTGTAAGACTACTCCCATGCTACAGAACTCCCATAAAGTGTTTCCTACACTCAGGATGCAGAACTCCTGTAAACTGCCTCTCACTACTTCCAATGTACAGAAATCCTGTATGCTGCTTCTCTTTTACTCAGACTGCTTAAAACCCTCATAGTGCGTAAGACTACTCCCATGCTACAGAACTCCCATAAAGTGTTTCCTACACTCAGGATACAGAACTCCTGTAAACTGACTCTCACTAAATCCAATGTACAGAAATCCTGTAAGCTGCTTCTCTTTTACACAGACTACTGAAAACCCGCATAGTGCGTAAGACTACTCCCATGCTACAGAACTCCCGTAAAGTGTTTCCTACACGCAGGATGCAGAACTCTTGAAAACTGCCTCTCACTACTTCCAATATACTGAAATCCTGTAAGCTGCTTCTCTTTTACTCAGACTACTGAAAACCCGCATAGTGCGTAAGACTACTCCCATGCTACAGAACTCCCGTAAAGTGTTTCCTACACTCAGGATGCAGAACTCCTGTAAACTGCCTCTCACTACTTCCAATGTACAGAAATCCTGAAAGCTGCTTCTTCTTTAAAAGGACTACTGAAAACCCGCATAGTGCGTAAGACTACACCCATGCTACAGAACTCCCGTAAAGTGTTTCCTACACTCAGGATGCAGAACTCCTGTAAACTGCCTCTCACTACTTCCAATGTACAGAAATCCTGTAAGCTGCTTCTCTTTTACTTAGACTACTGAAAACCCGCATAGTGCGTAAGACTACTCCCATGCTACAGAACTCCCGTAAAGTGTTTCCTACCCTCAGGCTGCAGAACTGCTTTAAACGGCCTCTTACTACTTCCAATGTACAAAAATCCTGTAACCTGCTTCTGTTTTAATCAGACTACTGAAAACCCGCATAGTGCTTAAGACTAGTCCCATGCTACAGAAATCCCGTAAAGTGTTTCCTACACTGGATACAGAACTCCTGGAAACTGTCTCTCAGTACTTCCAATGTACAGAAATCCTGTAAGCTGCTTCTCTTTTTTCAGACTACTGAAAACCCGCATTGTGTGTAAGACTACTCCAATGCTACAGAACTCCCGTAAAGTGTTTCCTACACTCAGGATGCAGAACTCCTGTAAACTGCCTCTCACTACTTCCAATGTGCAGAAATCCTGTAAGCTGCTTCTCTTTTACTCAGACTACTGAAAACCCGCATAGTGCGTAAGACTACCCCCATGCTATAGAACTCCCGTAAAGTGTTTCCTACACTGGATGCAGAACTCCTGTAAACTGCCTCTCACTACTTCCAATGTACACAAATCCTGTAAGCTGCTTCTCTTTTTTCAGACTACTGAAAACCCGCATTGTGTGTAAGACTACTCCCATGCTACAGAACTCCCGTAAAGTGTTTCCTACACTCAGGATGCAGAACTCCTGTAAACTGCCTCTCACTACTTCCAATGTGCAAAAATCCTGTAAGCTGCTTCTCTTTTACTCAGACTACTGAAAACCCGCATAGTGCGTAAGACTACTCCCATGCTACAGAACTCCCGTAAAGTGTTTCCTACACTCAGGTTGCAGAACTCCTGTAAACTGCCTCTCCCCACTTCCAGTGTACAGAAATCCTGTAAGCTGCTTCTCTTTTACTCAGACTACTGAAAACCCGCATAGTGCGTAAGACTACTCCCATGCTACAGAACTCCCGTAAAGTGTTTCCTACCCTCAGGATGCAGAACTCCTGTAAACTGCCTCTCACTACTTCCAATGTACAGAAATCCTGTAAGCTGCTTCTCTTTTACTCAGACTACTGAAAACCCGCATTGTTGCGTAAGACTACCCCCATGCTATAGAACTCCCGTAAAGTGTTTCCTACACTGGATGCAGAACTCCTGTAAACTGCCTCTCACTACTTCCAATGTACAGAAATCCTGTATGCTGCTTCTCTTTTACTCAGACTACTTAAAACCCTCATAGTGCGTAAGACTACTCCCATGCTACAGAACTCCCATAAAGTGTTTCCTACACTCAGGATAGAGAACTCCTGTAAACTGACTCTCACTAAATCCAATGTACAGAAATCCTGTAAGCTGCTTCTCTTTTACACAGACTACTGAAAACCCGCATAGTGCGTAAGACTACTCCCATGCTACAGAACTCCCGTAAAGTGTTTCCTACTCTCAGGCTGCAGAACTCCTCTAAACTGCCTCTCACTAATTCCAATGTACAGAAATCCTGTAAGCTGCTTCTCTTTTACTCAGACTACTGAAAACCCGCATAGTGCGTAAGACTACTCCCATGCTACAGAACTCCCGTAAAGTGTTTCCTACCCTCAGGATGCAGAACTCCTGTAAACTGCCTCTCACTACTTCCAATGTACAGAAATCCTGAAAGCTGCTTCTTTTTTACAAGGACTACTGAAAACCCTCATAGTGCGTAAGACTACACCCATGCTACAGAACTCCCGTAAAGTGTTTATTACACTCAGGATGCAGAACTCCTGTAAACTGCCTCTCACTACTTCCAATGTACAAAAATCCTGTAAGCTGCTTCTCTTTTACTCAGACTACTGAAAACCCGCATAGTGCGTAAGACTACTCCCATGCTACAGAACTCCCGTAAAGTGTTTATTACACTCAGGATACAGAACTCCTGTAAACTGACTCTCACTAAATCCAATGTACAGAAATCCTGTAAGCTGCTTCTCTTTTACACAGACTACTGAAAACCCGCATAGTGCGTAAGACTACTCCCATGCTACAGAACTCCCGTAAAGTGTTTCCTACACGCAGGATGCAGAACTCTTGAAAACTGCCTCTCACTACTTCCAATATACTGAAATCCTGTAAGCTGCTTCTCTTTTACTCAGACTACTGAAAACCCGCATAGTGCGTAAGACTACTCCCATGCTACAGAACTCCCGTAAAGTGTTTCCTACACTCAGGATGCAGAACTCCTGTAAACTGCCTCTCACTACTTCCAATGTACAGAAATCCTGAAAGCTGCTTCTTCTTTAAAAGGACTACTGAAAACCCGCATAGTGCGTAAGACTACACCCATGCTACAGAACTCCCGTAAAGTGTTTCCTACACTCAGGATGCAGAACTCCTGTAAACTGCCTCTCACTACTTCCAATGTACAGAAATCCTGTAAGCTGCTTCTCTTTTACTTAGACTACTGAAAACCCGCATAGTGCGTAAGACTACTCCCATGCTACAGAACTCCCGTAAAGTGTTTCCTACCCTCAGGCTGCAGAACTGCTTTAAACGGCCTCTTACTACTTCCAATGTACAAAAATCCTGTAACCTGCTTCTGTTTTAATCAGACTACTGAAAACCCGCATAGTGCTTAAGACTAGTCCCATGCTACAGAAATCCCGTAAAGTGTTTCCTACACTGGATACAGAACTCCTGGAAACTGTCTCTCAGTACTTCCAATGTACAGAAATCCTGTAAGCTGCTTCTCTTTTTTCAGACTACTGAAAACCCGCATTGTGTGTAAGACTACTCCAATGCTACAGAACTCCCGTAAAGTGTTTCCTACACTCAGGATGCAGAACTCCTGTAAACTGCCTCTCACTACTTCCAATGTGCAGAAATCCTGTAAGCTGCTTCTCTTTTACTCAGACTACTGAAAACCCGCATAGTGCGTAAGACTACCCCCATGCTATAGAACTCCCGTAAAGTGTTTCCTACACTGGATGCAGAACTCCTGTAAACTGCCTCTCACTACTTCCAATGTACACAAATCCTGTAAGCTGCTTCTCTTTTTTCAGACTACTGAAAACCCGCATTGTGTGTAAGACTACTCCCATGCTACAGAACTCCCGTAAAGTGTTTCCTACACTCAGGATGCAGAACTCCTGTAAACTGCCTCTCACTACTTCCAATGTGCAAAAATCCTGTAAGCTGCTTCTCTTTTACTCAGACTACTGAAAACCCGCATAGTGCGTAAGACTACTCCCATGCTACAGAACTCCCGTAAAGTGTTTCCTACACTCAGGTTGCAGAACTCCTGTAAACTGCCTCTCCCCACTTCCAGTGTACAGAAATCCTGTAAGCTGCTTCTCTTTTACTCAGACTACTGAAAACCCGCATAGTGCGTAAGACTACTCCCATGCTACAGAACTCCCGTAAAGTGTTTCCTACCCTCAGGATGCAGAACTCCTGTAAACTGCCTCTCACTACTTCCAATGTACAGAAATCCTGTAAGCTGCTTCTCTTTTACTCAGACTACTGAAAACCCGCATTGTTGCGTAAGACTACCCCCATGCTATAGAACTCCCGTAAAGTGTTTCCTACACTGGATGCAGAACTCCTGTAAACTGCCTCTCACTACTTCCAATGTACAGAAATCCTGTATGCTGCTTCTCTTTTACTCAGACTACTTAAAACCCTCATAGTGCGTAAGACTACTCCCATGCTACAGAACTCCCATAAAGTGTTTCCTACACTCAGGATAGAGAACTCCTGTAAACTGACTCTCACTAAATCCAATGTACAGAAATCCTGTAAGCTGCTTCTCTTTTACACAGACTACTGAAAACCCGCATAGTGCGTAAGACTACTCCCATGCTACAGAACTCCCGTAAAGTGTTTCCTACTCTCAGGCTGCAGAACTCCTCTAAACTGCCTCTCACTAATTCCAATGTACAGAAATCCTGTAAGCTGCTTCTCTTTTACTCAGACTACTGAAAACCCGCATAGTGCGTAAGACTACTCCCATGCTACAGAACTCCCGTAAAGTGTTTCCTACCCTCAGGATGCAGAACTCCTGTAAACTGCCTCTCACTACTTCCAATGTACAGAAATCCTGAAAGCTGCTTCTTTTTTACAAGGACTACTGAAAACCCTCATAGTGCGTAAGACTACACCCATGCTACAGAACTCCCGTAAAGTGTTTATTACACTCAGGATGCAGAACTCCTGTAAACTGCCTCTCACTACTTCCAATGTACAAAAATCCTGTAAGCTGCTTCTCTTTTACTCAGACTACTGAAAACCCGCATAGTGCGTAAGACTACTCCCATGCTACAGAACTCCCGTAAAGTGTTTCCTACACGCAGGATGCAGAACTCTTGAAAACCGCCTCTCACTACTTCCAATATACTGAAATCCTGTAAGCTGCTTCTCTTTTACTCAGACTACTGAAAACCCGCATAGTGCGTAAGACTACTCCCATGCTACAGAACTCCCGTAAAGTGTTTCCTACCCTTAGGATGCAGAACTCCTGTAAACTGCCTCTCACTACTTCCAATGTACAGAAATCCTGAAAGCTGCTTCTTTTTTAAAAGGACTACTGAAAACCCGCATAGTGCGTAAGACTACACCCATGCTACAGAACTCCCGTAAAGTGTTTCCTACACTCAGGATGCAGAACTCCTGTAAACTGCCTCTCACTACTTCCAATGTACAGAAATCCTGTAAGCTGCTTCTCTTTTACTTAGACTACTGAAAACACGCATAGTGCGTAAGACTACTCCCATGCTACAGAACTCCCGTAAAGTGTTTCCTACCCTCAGGCTGCAGAACTGCTTTAAACGGCCTCTTACTACTTCCAATGTACAAAAATCCTGTAACCTGCTTCTGTTTTAATCAGACTACTGAAAACCCGCATAGTGCTTAAGACTAGTCCCATGCTACAGAAATCCCGTAAAGTGTTTCC
Organism: Oryctolagus cuniculus; assembly: GCF_964237555.1. Classification (NCBI taxonomy): domain Eukaryota; kingdom Metazoa; phylum Chordata; class Mammalia; order Lagomorpha; family Leporidae; genus Oryctolagus; species Oryctolagus cuniculus. The sequence goes on from NC_091451.1 coordinate 1,660,919, forward strand.
TACACTGGATACAGAACTCCTGGAAACTGTCTCTCAGTACTTCCAATGTACAGAAATCCTGTAAGCTGCTTCTCTTTTTTCAGACTACTGAAAACCCGCATTGTGTGTAAGACTACTCCAATGCTACAGAACTCCCGTAAAGTGTTTCCTACACTCAGGATGCAGAACTCCTGTAAACTGCCTCTCACTACTTCCAATGTGCAGAAATCCTGTAAGCTGCTTCTCTTTTACTCAGACTACTGAAAACCCGCATAGTGCGTAAGACTACTCCCATGCTACAGAACTCCCGTAAAGTGTTTCCTACCCTCAGGATGCAGAACTCCTGTAAAATGCCTCTCACTACTTCCAATGTACAGAAATCCTGTAAGCTGCTTCTCTTTTACTCAGACTACTGAAAACCCGCATAGTGCGTAAGACTACTCCCATGCTACAGAACTCCCGTAAAGTGTTTGCTACCCTCAGGATGCAGAACTCCTGTAAACTGCCTCTCACTACTTCCAATGTACAGAAATAATGTAAGCTGCTTCTCTTTTACTCAGACTACTGAAAACCCACACAGTGCGTAAGACTACTCCCATGCTACTGAACTCCCGTAAAGTGTTTCCTACACTTAGGATGCAGAACTCCTGTAAACTGCCTCTCACTACTTCCAATGTACAGAAATCCTGTAAGCTGCTTCTCTTTTACCCAGACTACTGAAAACCCGCATTGTTGCGTAAGACTACCCCCATGCTATAGAACTCCCGTAAAGTGTTTCCTACACTGGATGCAGAACTCCTGTAAACTGCCTCTCACTACTTCCAATGTACAGAAATCCTGAAAGCTGCTTCTCTTTTACACAGACTACTGAAAACCCACATAGTGCGTAAGACTACTCCCATGCTACAGAACTCCCGTAAAGTGTTTCCTACACTCAGGATGCAGAACTCCTGTAAACTGCCTCTCACTATTTCCAATGTGCAGAAATCCTGTAAGCTGCTTCTCTTTTACTCAGACTACTGAAAACCCGCATAGTGCGTAAGACTACTCCTATGCAACAGAACTCCCGTAAAGTGTTTTCTACCCTCAGTATGCAGGACTCCTTTAAACTGCCTCTCACTACTTCCAATGTACAGAAATCCTGTAAGCTGCTTCTCTTTTACCCAGACTGCTGAAAACCCGCATAGTGCTTAAGACTAGTCCCATGCTACAGAAATCCCGTAAAGTGTTTCCTACACTGGATACAGAACTCCTGGAAACTGCCTCTCAGTACTTCCAATGTACAGAAATCCTGTAAGCTGCTTCACTTTTTTCAGACTACTGAAAACCCGCATTGTGTGTAAGACTACTCCCATGCTACAGAACTCCCGTAAAGTGTTTCCTACACTCAGGATGCAGAACTCCTGTAAACTGCCTCTCACTACTTCCAATGTGCAGAAATCCTGTAAGCTGCTTCTCTTTTACTCAGACTACTGAAAACCCGCATAGTGCGTAAGACTACTCCCATGCTACAGAACTACCGTAAAGTGTTTCCTACCCTCAGGATGCAGAACTCCTGTAAAATTCCTCTCACTACTTCCAATGTACAGAAATCCTGTAAGCTGCTTCTCTTTTACTCAGACTACTGAAAACCCGCATAGTGCGTAAGACTACTCCCATGCTACATAACTCCCGTAAAGTGTTTGCTACCCTCAGGATGCAGAACTCCTGTAAACTGCCTCTCACTACTTCCAATGTACAGAAATAATGTAAGCTGCTTCTCTTTTACTCAGACTACTGAAAACCCGCATTGTTGCGTAAGACTACCCCCATGCTATAGAACTCCCGTAAAGTGTTTCCTACACTGGATGCAGAACTCCTGTAAACTGCCTCTCACTACTTCCAATGTACAGAAAACCTGTAAGCTGCTTCTCTTTTTTCAGACTACTGATAACCCGCATTGTGTGTAAGACTACTCCCACGCTACAGAACTCCCGTAAAGTGTTTCCTACACTCAGGATACAGAACTCCTGTAAACTGCCTCTCACTATTTCCAATGTACACAAATCCTATAAGCTGCTTCTCTTTTACCCAGACTACTGAAAACCCGCATAGTGCGTAAGACTACTCCCATGCTACAGAACTCCCATAAAGTGTTTCCTACTTTAAGGATGCAGGACTCCTTTAAACTGCCTCTCACTACTTCCAATGTACAGAAATCCTGAAAGCTGCTTCTCTTTTACACAGACTACTGAAAACCCGCATAGTGCGTAAGACTACTCCCATGCTACAGAACTACCGTAAAGTGTTTCCTACACTCAGGATGCAGAACTCCTGTAAACTGCCTCTCACTACTTCCAATGGACAGAAATCCTGTAAGCTGCTTCTCTTTTACTCAGACTACTGAAAACCCGCATAGTGCGTAAGACTACTCCCATCCTACAGAACTCCCGTGAAGTGTTTTCTATCCTCAGTATGCAGGACTCCTTTAAACTGCCTCTCACTACTTCCAATGTACAGAAATCATGTAAGCTGCTACTCTTTTACGCAGACTACTGAAAACCCGCATAGTGCGTAAGACTACACCCATGCTACAGAACTCCCGTAAAGTGTTTCCTACACTGAGGATTCAGAACTCCTGCAAACTGCCTCTCACTACTTCCAATGTACAGAAATCCTGTAAGCTGCTTCTCTTTTTTCAGACTACTGAAAACCCGCATTGTGTGTAAGGCTACTCCCATGCTACAGAACTCCCGTAAAGTGTTTCCTACTTTAAGGATGCAGAACTCCATTAAACTGCCTTTCACTACTTCCAATGTACAGAAATCCTGTAAGCTGCTTCTCTTTTACTCAGACTACTGAAAACCCGCATAGTGCGTAAGACTACTCCCATGCTACAGAACTCCCGTAAAGTGTTTCCTACTTTAAGGATGCAGGACTCCTTTAAACTACCTCTCACTACTTCCAATGTACAGAAATCCTGAAAGCTGCTTCTCTTTTACACAGACTACTGAAAACCCACATAGTGCGTAAGACTACTCCCATGCTACAGAACTCCCGTAAAGTGTTTCCTACTTTAAGGATGCAGGACTCCTTTAAACTGCCTCTCACTACTTCCAATGTACAGAAATCCTGAAAGCTGCTTCTCTTTTACACAGACTACTGAAAACCCACATAGTGCGTAAGACTACTCCCATGCTACAGAACTCCCGTAAAGTGTTTCCTACACTCAGGATGCAGAACTCCTGTAAACTGCCTCTCACTATTTCCAATGTACAGAAATCCTGTAAGCTGCTTCTCTTTTACTCAGACTACTGAAAACCCGCATAGTGCGTAAGACTACTCCTATGCAACAGAACTCCCGTAAAGTGTTTTCTACCCTCAGTATGCAGGACTCCTTTAAACTGCCTCTCACTACTTCCAATGTACACAAATCCTGTAAGCTGCTTCTCTTTTACTTAGACTACTGAAAACCCGCATAGTGCGTAAGACTACTCCCATGCTACAGAACTCCCGTAAAGTGTTTCCTACACTGAGGATGCAGAACTCCTGCAAACTGCCTCTCACTACTTCCAATGTACACAAATCCTGTAAGCTGCTTCTCTTTTACTCAGACTACTGAAAACCCGCGTAGTGCGTAAGACTACTCCCATGCTACAGAACTCCCGTAAAGTGTTTCCTACACTCAGGATGCAGAACTCCTGTAAACAGCCTCTCACTAGTTCCAATGTACAGAAATCCTGTAAGCTGCTTCTCTTTTACTCAGACTACTGAAAACCCGCATAGTGCGTAAGACTCCTCCCATGCTACTGAACTCCCGTAAAGTGTTTCCTACACTTAGGATGCAGAATTCCTGTAAACTGCCTCTCACTACTTCCAATGTACAGAAATCCTGTAAGCTGCTTCTATTTTACTGAGACTACTGAAAACCCACATTGTTGCGTAAGACTACCCCTATGCTACAGAACTCCCGTAAAGTGTTTCCTACACTGGATGCAGAACTCCTGTAAACTGCCTCTCACTACTTCCAATGGACAGAAATCCTGTAATCTGCTTCTCTTTTACCCAGACTACTGAAAACCCGCATAGTGCGTAAGACTACTCCCATGCTACAGAACTCCCGTAAAGTGTTTCCTACCCTCAGGATGCAGGACTCCTTTAAACTGCCTCTCACTACTTCCAATGTACAGAAATCCTGTAAGCTGCTTCTCTTTTACCCAGACTACTGAAAACCCGCATAGTGCGTAAGACTACTCCCATGCTACAGAACTCCCATAAAGTGTTTCCTACTTTAAGGATGCAGGACTCCTTTAAACTGCCTCTCACTACTTCCAATGTACAGAAATCCTGAAAGCTGCTTCTCTTTTACACAGACTACTGAAAACCCGCATATTGCGTAAGACTACTCCCATGCTACAGAACTCCCGTAAAGTGTTTCCTACCCTCAGGATGCAGGACTCCTGTAAACTGCCTCTCACTACTTCCAATGTACAGAAATCCTGTAAGCTGCTTCTCTTTTACTCAGACTACTGAAAACCCGCATAAAGAGTAAGAATTCTCCCATGCTACAGAACTCCCGTAAAGTGTTTCCTACACTCAGGATGCAGAACTCCTGTAAACTGCCTCTCACTACTTCCAATGTACAGAAATCCTGTAAGCTGCTTCTCTTTTACTCAGACTACTGAAAACCCGCATAGTGCGTAAGACTACTCCCATGCTACAGAACTCCCGTAAAGTGTTTCCTACCCTCAGGATGCAGGACTCCTGTAAACTGCCTCTCACTACTTCCAATGTACAGAAATCCTGTAAGCTGCTTCTCTTTTACTCAGACTACTGAAAACCCGCAGAGTGTGTAAGACTACTCCCATGCTACTGAACTCCCGTAAAGTGTTTGCTACCCTCAGGATGCAGAACTCCTGTAAACTGCCTCTCACTACTTCCAATGTACAGAAATCCTGTAAGCTGCTTCTCTTTTACTCAGACTACTGAAAACCCGCATTGTTGCGTAAGACTACCCCCATGCTACAGAACTCCCGTAAAGTGTTTCCTACACTGGATGCAGAACTCCTGTAAACTGCCTCTCACTACTTCCAATGTACAGAAATCCTGTAAGCTGCTTCTCTTTTACTCAGACTACTGAAAACCCGCATAGTGCGTAAGACTACTCCCATGCTACAGAACTCCCGTAAAGTGTTTCCTACTTTAAGGATGCAGGACTCCTTTAAACTGCCTCTCACTACTTCCAATGTACAGAAATCCTGTAAGCTGCTTCTCTTTTACTCAGACTACTGAAAACCCGCATAGTGCGTAGGACTACTCCCATGCTACAGAACTCCCGTAAAGTGTTTCCTACACTCAGGATGCAGAACTCCTGTAAACAGCCTCTCACTAGTTCCAATGTACAGAAATCCTGTAAGCTGCTTCTCTTTTACTCAGACTACTGAAAACCCGCATAGTGCGTAAGACTACTCCCATGCTACAGAACTCCCGTAAAGTGTTTCCTACACGCAGGATGCAGAACTCTTGAAAACCGCCTCTCACTACTTCCAATATACTGAAATCCTGTAAGCTGCTTCTCTTTTACTCAGACTACTGAAAACCCGCATAGTGCGTAAGACTACTCCCATGCTACAGAACTCCCGTAAAGTGTTTCCTACCCTCAGGATGCAGAACTCCTGTAAACTGCCTCTCACTACTTCCAATGTACAGAAATCCTGAAAGCTGCTTCTTTTTTAAAAGGACTACTGAAAACCCGCATAGTGCGTAAGACTACACCCATGCTACAGAACTCCCGTAAAGTGTTTCCTACACTCAGGATGCAGAACTCCTGTAAACTGCCTCTCACTACTTCCAATGTACAGAAATCCTGTAAGCTGCTTCTCTTTTACTTAGACTACTGAAAACACGCATAGTGCGTAAGACTACTCCCATGCTACAGAACTCCCGTAAAGTGTTTCCTACCCTCAGGCTGCAGAACTGCTTTAAACGGCCTCTTACTACTTCCAATGTACAAAAATCCTGTAACCTGCTTCTGTTTTAATCAGACTACTGAAAACCCGCATAGTGCTTAAGACTAGTCCCATGCTACAGAAATCCCGTAAAGTGTTTCCTACACTGGATACAGAACTCCTGGAAACTGTCTCTCAGTACTTCCAATGTACAGAAATCCTGTAAGCTGCTTCTCTTTTTTCAGACTACTGAAAACCCGCATTGTGTGTAAGACTACTCCAATGCTACAGAACTCCCGTAAAGTGTTTCCTACACTCAGGATGCAGAACTCCTGTAAACTGCCTCTCACTACTTCCAATGTGCAGAAATCCTGTAAGCTGCTTCTCTTTTACTCAGACTACTGAAAACCCGCATAGTGCGTAAGACTACTCCCATGCTACAGAACTCCCGTAAAGTGTTTCCTACCCTCAGGATGCAGAACTCCTGTAAAATGCCTCTCACTACTTCCAATGTACAGAAATCCTGTAAGCTGCTTCTCTTTTACTCAGACTACTGAAAACCCGCATAGTGCGTAAGACTACTCCCATGCTACAGAACTCCCGTAAAGTGTTTGCTACCCTCAGGATGCAGAACTCCTGTAAACTGCCTCTCACTACTTCCAATGTACAGAAATAATGTAAGCTGCTTCTCTTTTACTCAGACTACTGAAAACCCACACAGTGCGTAAGACTACTCCCATGCTACTGAACTCCCGTAAAGTGTTTCCTACACTTAGGATGCAGAACTCCTGTAAACTGCCTCTCACTACTTCCAATGTACAGAAATCCTGTAAGCTGCTTCTCTTTTACCCAGACTACTGAAAACCCGCATTGTTGCGTAAGACTACCCCCATGCTATAGAACTCCCGTAAAGTGTTTCCTACACTGGATGCAGAACTCCTGTAAACTGCCTCTCACTACTTCCAATGTACAGAAATCCTGAAAGCTGCTTCTCTTTTACACAGACTACTGAAAACCCACATAGTGCGTAAGACTACTCCCATGCTACAGAACTCCCGTAAAGTGTTTCCTACACTCAGGATGCAGAACTCCTGTAAACTGCCTCTCACTATTTCCAATGTGCAGAAATCCTGTAAGCTGCTTCTCTTTTACTCAGACTACTGAAAACCCGCATAGTGCGTAAGACTACTCCTATGCAACAGAACTCCCGTAAAGTGTTTTCTACCCTCAGTATGCAGGACTCCTTTAAACTGCCTCTCACTACTTCCAATGTACAGAAATCCTGTAAGCTGCTTCTCTTTTACCCAGACTGCTGAAAACCCGCATAGTGCTTAAGACTAGTCCCATGCTACAGAAATCCCGTAAAGTGTTTCCTACACTGGATACAGAACTCCTGGAAACTGCCTCTCAGTACTTCCAATGTACAGAAATCCTGTAAGCTGCTTCACTTTTTTCAGACTACTGAAAACCCGCATTGTGTGTAAGACTACTCCCATGCTACAGAACTCCCGTAAAGTGTTTCCTACACTCAGGATGCAGAACTCCTGTAAACTGCCTCTCACTACTTCCAATGTGCAGAAATCCTGTAAGCTGCTTCTCTTTTACTCAGACTACTGAAAACCCGCATAGTGCGTAAGACTACTCCCATGCTACAGAACTACCGTAAAGTGTTTCCTACCCTCAGGATGCAGAACTCCTGTAAAATTCCTCTCACTACTTCCAATGTACAGAAATCCTGTAAGCTGCTTCTCTTTTACTCAGACTACTGAAAACCCGCATAGTGCGTAAGACTACTCCCATGCTACATAACTCCCGTAAAGTGTTTGCTACCCTCAGGATGCAGAACTCCTGTAAACTGCCTCTCACTACTTCCAATGTACAGAAATAATGTAAGCTGCTTCTCTTTTACTCAGACTACTGAAAACCCGCATTGTTGCGTAAGACTACCCCCATGCTATAGAACTCCCGTAAAGTGTTTCCTACACTGGATGCAGAACTCCTGTAAACTGCCTCTCACTACTTCCAATGTACAGAAAACCTGTAAGCTGCTTCTCTTTTTTCAGACTACTGATAACCCGCATTGTGTGTAAGACTACTCCCATGCTACAGAACTCCCGTAAAGTGTTTCCTACACTCAGGATACAGAACTCCTGTAAACTGCCTCTCACTATTTCCAATGTACACAAATCCTATAAGCTGCTTCTCTTTTACCCAGACTACTGAAAACCCGCATAGTGCGTAAGACTACTCCCATGCTACAGAACTCCCATAAAGTGTTTCCTACTTTAAGGATGCAGGACTCCTTTAAACTGCCTCTCACTACTTCCAATGTACAGAAATCCTGAAAGCTGCTTCTCTTTTACACAGACTACTGAAAACCCGCATAGTGCGTAAGACTACTCCCATGCTACAGAACTCCCGTAAAGTGTTTCCTACACTCAGGATGCAGAACTCCTGTAAACTGCCTCTCACTACTTCCAATGGACAGAAATCCTGTAAGCTGCTTCTCTTTTACTCAGACTACTGAAAACCCGCATAGTGCGTAAGACTACTCCCATCCTACAGAACTCCCGTGAAGTGTTTTCTATCCTCAGTATGCAGGACTCCTTTAAACTGCCTCTCACTACTTCCAATGTACAGAAATCATGTAAGCTGCTTCTCTTTTACGCAGACTACTGAAAACCCGCATAGTGCGTAAGACTACACCCATGCTACAGAACTCCCGTAAAGTGTTTCCTACACTGAGGATTCAGAACTCCTGCAAACTGCCTCTCACTACTTCCAATGTACAGAAATCCTGTAAGCTGCTTCTCTTTTTTCAGACTACTGAAAACCCGCATTGTGTGTAAGGCTACTCCCATGCTACAGAACTCCCGTAAAGTGTTTCCTACTTTAAGGATGCAGAACTCCATTAAACTGCCTTTCACTACTTCCAATGTACAGAAATCCTGTAAGCTGCTTCTCTTTTACTCAGACTACTGAAAACCCGCATAGTGCGTAAGACTACTCCCATGCTACAGAACTCCCGTAAAGTGTTTCCTACTTTAAGGATGCAGGACTCCTTTAAACTACCTCTCACTACTTCCAATGTACAGAAATCCTGAAAGCTGCTTCTCTTTTACACAGACTACTGAAAACCCACATAGTGCGTAAGACTACTCCCATGCTACAGAACTCCCGTAAAGTGTTTCCTACTTTAAGGATGCAGGACTCCTTTAAACTGCCTCTCACTACTTCCAATGTACAGAAATCCTGAAAGCTGCTTCTCTTTTACACAGACTACTGAAAACCCACATAGTGCGTAAGACTACTCCCATGCTACAGAACTCCCGTAAAGTGTTTCCTACACTCAGGATGCAGAACTCCTGTAAACTGCCTCTCACTATTTCCAATGTACAGAAATCCTGTAAGCTGCTTCTCTTTTACTCAGACTACTGAAAACCCGCATAGTGCGTAAGACTACTCCTATGCAACAGAACTCCCGTAAAGTGTTTTCTACCCTCAGTATGCAGGACTCTTTTAAACTGCCTCTCACTACTTCCAATGTACACAAATCCTGTAAGCTGCTTCTCTTTTACTTAGACTACTGAAAACCCGCATAGTGCGTAAGACTACTCCCATGCTACAGAACTCCCGTAAAGTGTTTCCTACACTGAGGATGCAGAACTCCTGCAAACTGCCTCTCACTACTTCCAATGTACACAAATCCTGTAAGCTGCTTCTCTTTTACTCAGACTACTGAAAACCCGCGTAGTGCGTAAGACTACTCCCATGCTACAGAACTCCCGTAAAGTGTTTCCTACACTCAGGATGCAGAACTCCTGTAAACAGCCTCTCACTAGTTCCAATGTACAGAAATCCTGTAAGCTGCTTCTCTTTTACTCAGACTACTGAAAACCCGCATAGTGCGTAAGACTCCTCCCATGCTACTGAACTCCCGTAAAGTGTTTCCTACACTTAGGATGCAGAATTCCTGTAAACTGCCTCTCACTACTTCCAATGTACAGAAATCCTGTAAGCTGCTTCTATTTTACTGAGACTACTGAAAACCCACATTGTTGCGTAAGACTACCCCCATGCTACAGAACTCCCGTAAAGTGTTTCCTACCCTCAGGATGCAGGACTCCTTTAAACTGCCTCTCACTACTTCCAATGTACAGAAATCCTGTAAGCTGCTTCTCTTTTACCCAGACTACTGAAAACCCGCATAGTGCGTAAGACTACTCCCATGCTACAGAACTCCCATAAAGTGTTTCCTACTTTAAGGATGCAGGACTCCTTTAAACTGCCTCTCACTACTTCCAATGTACAGAAATCCTGAAAGCTGCTTCTCTTTTACACAGACTACTGAAAACCCGCATATTGCGTAAGACTACTCCCATGCTACAGAACTCCCGTAAAGTGTTTCCTACCCTCAGGATGCAGGACTCCTGTAAACTGCCTCTCACTACTTCCAATGTACAGAAATCCTGTAAGCTGCTTCTCTTTTACTCAGACTACTGAAAACCCGCATAAAGAGTAAGAATTCTCCCATGCTACAGAACTCCCGTAAAGTGTTTCCTACACTCAGGATGCAGGACTCCTGTAAACTGCCTCTCACTACTTCCAATGTACAGAAATCCTGTAAGCTGCTTCTCTTTTACTCAGACTACTGAAAACCCGCATAGTGCGTAAGACTACTCCCATGCTACAGAACTCCCGTAAAGTGTTTCCTACCCTCAGGATGCAGGACTCCTGTAAACTGCCTCTCACTACTTCCAATGTACAGAAATCCTGTAAGCTGCTTCTCTTTTACTCAGACTACTGAAAACCCGCAGAGTGTGTAAGACTACTCCCATGCTACTGAACTCCCGTAAAGTGTTTGCTACCCTCAGGATGCAGAACTCCTGTAAACTGCCTCTCACTACTTCCAATGTACAGAAATCCTGTAAGCTGCTTCTCTTTTACTCAGACTACTGAAAACCCGCATTGTTGCGTAAGACTACCCCCATGCTACAGAACTCCCGTAAAGTGTTTCCTACACTGGATGCAGAACTCCTGTAAACTGCCTCTCACTACTTCCAATGTACAGAAATCCTGTAAGCTGCTTCTCTTTTACTCAGACTACTGAAAACCCGCATAGTGCGTAAGACTACTCCCATGCTACAGAACTCCCGTAAAGTGTTTCCTACTTTAAGGATGCAGGACTCCTTTAAACTGCCTCTCACTACTTCCAATGTACAGAAATCCTGAAAGCTGCTTCTCTTTTACACAGACTACTGAAAACCCGCATAGTGCGTAAGACTACTCCCATGCTACAGAACTCCCGTAAAGTGTTTCCTACACTCAGGATGCAGAACTCCTGTAAACAGCCTCTCAGTACTTCCAATGTACAGAAATCCTGTAAGCTGCTTCTCTTTTACTCAGACTACTGAAAACCCGCATAGTGCGTAAGACTAATCCTATGCAACAGAACTCCCGTATAGTGTTTTCTACCTTCAGTATGCAGGACTCCTTTAAACTGCCTCTCACTACTTCCAATGTACAGAAATCCGGTAAGCTGCTTCTCTTTTACGCAGACTACTGAAAACCCGCATAGTGCGTAAGACTACTCCCATGCTGCAGAACTCCCGTAAAGTGTTTCCTACACTCAGGATGCAGAACTCCTGTAAACTGCCCCTTTCTAATTCCAATATACAGAAATCCTGTAAGCTGCTTCTCTTTTACACAGACTACTGAAAACCCGCATAGTGCGTAAGACTTCTCCCATGCTGCAGAACTCCCGTAAAGTGTTTCCTACCCTCAGGATGCAGGACTGCTTTAACCTGCCTCTCACTACTTCCAATGTACAGAAATCCTGTAAGCTGCTTCTCTTTTACTCAGACTACTGAAAACCCGCATAGTGCGTAAGACTACTCCCATGCTACAGAACTCCCGTAAAGTGTTTCCTACACTCAGGATGCAGAACTCCTGTAAACTGCCCCTTTCTAATTCCAATATACAGAAATCCTGTAAGCTGCTTCTCTTTTACTCAGACTACTGAAAACCCGCATAGTGCGTAAGACTACTCCCATGCTACAGAACTCCCGTAAAGTGTTTCCTACACTCAGGATGCAGAACTCCTGTAAACTGCCTCTCACTACTTCCAATGTACAGAAATCCTGTAAGCTGCTTCTCTTTTACTCAGACTACTGAAAACACGCATAGTGCGTAAGACTACTCCCATGCTACAGAACTCCCGTAAAGTGTTTCCTACCCTCAGGATGCAGAACTCCTGTAAACTGCCTCTCACTACTTCCAATGTACAGAAATCCTGTAAGCTGCTTCTCTTTTTTCAGACTACTGAAAACCCGCATTGTGTGTAAGACTACTCCCATGCTACAGAACTCCCTTAAAGTGTTTCCTACCCTCAGGATGAAGAACTGTAAACTGCCTCTCATACTTCCAATGTATAGAAATCCTGTAAGCTGCTTGTCTTTTACTCAGACTACTGAAAACCCGCATAGTGCGTAAGACTACTCCCATGCTACAGAACTCCTGTAATGTGTTTCCTACCCTCAGGCTGCAGAACTCCTTTAAACTGCCTCTTACTACTTCCAATGTACAAAAATCCTTTAACCTGTTTCTGTTTTAATCAGACTACTGAAAACCCGCATAGTGCTTAAGACTAGTCCCATGGTACAGAACACCCGTAAAGTGTTTCCTACCCTGAGGATGCAGAACTCCTGTAAACTGCCTCTCACTACTTCCAATGTACAGAAATCCTGTAAGCTGCTTCTCTTTTTTCAGACTACTGAAAACCCGCATTGTGTGTAAGACTACTCCCATGCTACAGAACTCCCGTAAAGTGTTTCCTACCCTCAGGATGCAGAACTCCTGTAAACTGCCTCTCACTACTTCCAATGTACAGAAATCCTGTAAGCTGCTTCTCTTTTTTCAGACTACTGAAAACCCGCATAGTGCGTAAGACTACTCCCAAGCTACAGAACTCCCGTAAAGTGTTTCCTACACTGAGGATGCAGAACTCCTGCAAACTGCCTCTCACTACTTCCAATGTACAGAAATCCTGTAAGCTGCTTCTCTTTTACTCAGACTACTGAAAACCCGCGTAGTGCGTAAGACTACTCCCATGCTACAGAACTCCCGTAAAGTGTTTCCTACACTCAGGATCAGAACTCCTGTAAACTGCCTCTCACTACTTCCAATGTGCAGAAATCCTGTAAGTTGCTTCTCTTTTACTCAGACTACTGAAAACCTGCATAAAGAGTAAGAATTCTCCCATGCTACAGAACTCCTGTAAAGTGTTTGCTACACTCAGGATGCAGAACTCCTGTAAACTGCCTCTCACTACGTCCAATGTACAGAAATCCTGTATGCTGCTTCTCTTTTACTCAGACTACTGAAAACAAGCATAGTGCGTATGACTACTCCCATGCTACAGAACTCCAGTAAAGTGTTTCCTACCCTCAGGATGCAGGACTGCTTTAAACTGCCTCTCACTACTTCCAATGTACAGAAATCGTGTAAGCTGCTTCTCTTTTACTCAGACTACTGAAAACCCGCATAAAGAGTAAGAATTCTCGCATGCTACAGAACTCCCGTAAAGTGTTTCCTACACTCAGGATGCAGAACTCCTGTAAACTACCTCTCACTAATTCCAATGTACAGAAATCCTGTAAGCTGCTTCTCTTTTACTCAGACTACTGAAAACCCGCATTGTTGCGTAAGACTACCCCCATGCTACAGAACTCCCGTAAAGTGTTTCCTACACTCAGGATGCAGAACTCCTGTAAACTGCCTCTCACTACTTCCAATGTACAGAAATCCTGTAAGCTGCTTCTGTTTTATCAGACTACTGAAAACCCGCGTAGTGCGTAAGACTACTCCCATGCTACTGAACTCCCTTAAAGTGTTTCCTACACTTAGGATGCAGAACTCCTGTAAACAGCCTCTCGCTACTTCCAATGTACAGAAATCCTGTATGCTGCTTCTCTTTTTTCAGACTACTGAAAACCCGCATTGTTTGTAAGACTACTCCCATGCTACAGAACTCCCGTAAAGTGTTTCCTACACTCAGGATGCAGAACTCCTGTAAACTGCCTCTCACTACTTCCAATGTGCAGAAATCCTGTAAGCTGCTTCTCTTTTACTCAGACTACTGAAAACCCGCATAGTGCGTAAGACTACTCCCATGCTACAGAACTCCCGTAAAGTGTTTCCTACACTCAGGATGCAGAACTCCTGTAAACTGCCTCTCACTACTTCCAATGTACAGAAATCCTGTAAGCTGCTTCTCTTTTACTCAGACTACTGAAAACACGCATAGTGCGTAAGACTACTCCCATGCTACAGAACTCCCGTAAAGTGTTTCCTACACTTAGGATGCAGAATTCCTGTAAACTGCCTCTCACTACTTCCAATGTACAGAAATCCTGTAAGCTGCTTCTATTTTACTGAGACTACTGAAAACCCACATTGTTGCGTAAGACTACCCCCATGCTACAGAACTCCCGTAAAGTGTTTCCTACACTGGATGCAGAACTCCTGTAAACTGCCTCTCACTACTTCCAATGGACAGAAATCCTGTAATCTGCTTCTCTTTTACCCAGACTACTGAAAACCCGCATAGTGCGTAAGACTACTCCCATGCTACAGAACTCCCGTAAAGTGTTTCCTACCCTCAGGATGCTGGACTCCTTTAAACTGCCTCTCACTACTTCCAATGTACAGAAATCCTGTAAGCTGCTTCTCTTTTACCCAGACTACTGAAAACCCGCATAGTGCGTAAGACTACTCCCATGCTACAGAACTCCCATAAAGTGTTTCCTACTTTAAGGATGCAGGACTCCTTTAAACTGCCTCTCACTACTTCCAATGTACAGAAATCCTGAAAGCTGCTTCTCTTTTACACAGACTACTGAAAACCCGCATAGTGCGTAAGACTACTCCCATGCTACAGAACTCCCGTAAAGTGTTTCCTACCCTCAGGATGCAGGACTCCTGTAAACTGCCTCTCACTACTTCCAATGTACAGAAATCCTGTAAGCTGCTTCTCTTTTACTCAGACTACTGAAAACCCGCATAAAGAGTAAGAATTCTCCCATGCTACAGAACTCCCGTAAAGTGTTTCCTACACTCAGGATGCAGAACTCGTGTAAACTGCCTCTCACTACTTCCAATGTACAGAAATCCTGTAAGCTGCTTCTCTTTTACTCAGACTACTGAAAACCCGCATAGTGCGTAAGACTACTCCCATGCTACAGAACTCCCGTAAAGTGTTTCCTACCCTCAGGATGCAGGACTCCTGTAAACTGCCTCTCACTACTTCCAATGTACAGAAATCCTGTAAGCTGCTTCTCTTTTACTCAGACTACTGAAAACCCGCAGAGTGTGTAAGACTACTCCCATGCTACTGAACTCCCGTAAAGTGTTTCCTACTTTAAGGATGCAGAACTCCTGTAAACTGCCTCTCACTACTTCCAATGTACAGAAATCCTGTAAGCTGCTTCTCTTTTACTCAGACTACTGAAAACCCGCATTGTTGCGTAAGACTACCCCCATGCTACAGAACTCCCGTAAAGTGTTTCCTACACTGGATGCAGAACTCCTGTAAACTGCCTCTCACTACTTCCAATGTACAGAAATCCTGTAAGCTGCTTCTCTTTTACTCAGACTACTGAAAACCCGCATAGTGCGTAAGACTACTCCCATGCTACAGAACTCCCGTAAAGTGTTTCCTACTTTAAGGATGCAGGACTCCTTTAAACTGCCTCTCACTACTTCCAATGTACAGAAATCCTGAAAGCTGCTTCTCTTTTACACAGACTACTGAAAACCCGCATAGTGCGTAAGACTACTCCCATGCTACAGAACTCCCGTAAAGTGTTTCCTACACTCAGGATGCAGAACTCCTGTAAACTGCCTCTCAGTACTTCCAATGTACAGAAATCCTGTAAGCTGCTTCTCTTTTACTCAGACTACTGAAAACCCGCATAGTGCGTAAGACTACTCCTATGCAACAGAACTCCCGTATAGTGTTTTCTACCTTCAGTATGCAGGACTCCTTTAAACTGCCTCTCACTACTTCCAATGTACAGAAATCCGGTAAGCTGCTTCTCTTTTACCCAGACTACTGAAAACCCGCATAGTGCGTAAGACTACTCCCATGCTGCAGAACTCCCGTAAAGTGTTTCCTACACTCAGGATGCAGAACTCCTGTGAACTGCCCCTTTCTAATTCCAATATACAGAAATCCTGTAAGCTGCTTCTCTTTTACACAGACTACTGAAAACCCGCATAGTGCGTAAGACTTCTCCCATGCTGCAGAACTCCCGTAAAGTGTTTCCTACCCTCAGGATGCAGGACTGCTTTAACCTGCCTCTCACTACTTCCAATGTACAGAAATCCTGTAAGCTGCTTCTCTTTTACTCAGACTACTGAAAACCCGCATAGTGCGTAAGACTACTCCCATGCTACAGAAATCCCGTAAAGTGTTTCCTACACTCAGGATGCAGAACTCCTGTAAACTGCCCCTTTCTAATTCCAATATACAGAAATCCTGTAAGCTGCTTCTCTTTTACTCAGACTACTGAAAACCCGCATAGTGCGTAAGACTACTCCCATGCTACAGAACTCCCGTAAAGTGTTTCCTACACTCAGGATGCAGAACTCCTGTAAACTGCCTCTCACTACTTCCAATGTACAGAAATCCTGTAAGCTGCTTCTCTTTTACTCAGACTACTGAAAACACGCATAGTGCGTAAGACTACTCCCATGCTACAGAACTCCCGTAAAGTGTTTCCTACCCTCAGGATGCAGAACTCCTGTAAACTGCCTCTCACTACTTCCAATGTACAGAAATCCTGTAAGCTGCTTCTCTTTTTTCAGACTACTGAAAACCCGCATTGTGTGTAAGACTACTCCCATGCTACAGAACTCCCTTAAAGTGTTTCCTACCCTCAGGATGAAGAACTGTAAACTGCCTCTCATACTTCCAATGTATAGAAATCCTGTAAGCTGCTTGTCTTTTACTCAGACTACTGAAAACCCGCATAGTGCGTAAGACTACTCCCATGCTACAGAACTCCTGTAATGTGTTTCCTACCCTCAGGCTGCAGAACTCCTTTAAACTGCCTCTTACTACTTCCAATGTACAAAAATCCTTTAACCTGTTTCTGTTTTAATCAGACTACTGAAAACCCGCATAGTGCTTAAGACTAGTCCCATGGTACAGAACACCCGTAAAGTGTTTCCTACCCTCAGGATGCAGAACTCCTGTAAACTGCCTCTCACTACTTCCAATGTACAGAAATCCTGTAAGCTGCTTCTCTTTTTTCAGACTACTGAAAACCCGCATTGTGTGTAAGACTACTCCCATGCTACAGAACTCCCGTAAAGTGTTTCCTACCCTCAGGATGCAGAACTCCTGTAAACTGCCTCTCACTACTTCCAATGTACAGAAATCCTGTAAGCTGCTTCTCTTTTTTCAGACTACTGAAAACCCGCATAGTGCGTAAGACTACTCCCAAGCTACAGAACTCCCGTAAAGTGTTTCCTACACTGAGGATGCAGAACTCCTGCAAACTGCCTCTCACTACTTCCAATGTACAGAAATCCTGTAAGCTGCTTCTCTTTTACTCAGACTACTGAAAACCCGCGTAGTGCGTAAGACTACTCCCATGCTACAGAACTCCCGTAAAGTGTTTCCTACACTCAGGATCAGAACTCCTGTAAACTGCCTCTCACTACTTCCAATGTGCAGAAATCCTGTAAGTTGCTTCTCTTTTACTCAGACTACTGAAAACCTGCATAAAGAGTAAGAATTCTCCCATCCTACAGAACTCCTGTAAAGTGTTTGCTACACTCAGGATGCAGAACTCCTGTAAACTGCCTCTCACTACGTCCAATGTACAGAAATCCTGTATGCTGCTTCTCTTTTACTCAGACTACTGAAAACAAGCATAGTGCGTATGACTACTCCCATGCTACAGAACTCCAGTAAAGTGTTTCCTACCCTCAGGATGCAGGACTGCTTTAAACTGCCTCTCACTACTTCCAATGTACAGAAATCGTGTAAGCTGCTTCTCTTTTACTCAGACTACTGAAAACCCGCATAAAGAGTAAGAATTCTCGCATGCTACAGAACTCCCGTAAAGTGTTTCCTACACTCAGGATGCAGAACTCCTGTAAACTACCTCTCACTAATTCCAGTGTACAGAAATCCTGTAAGCTGCTTCTCTTTTACTCAGACTACTGAAAACCCGCATTGTTGCGTAAGACTACCCCCATGCTACAGAACTCCCGTAAAGTGTTTCCTACACTCAGGATGCAGAACTCCTGTAAACTGCCTCTCACTACTTCCAATGTACAGAAATCCTGTAAGCTGCTTCTGTTTTATCAGACTACTGAAAACCCGCGTAGTGCGTAAGACTACTCCCATGCTACTGAACTCCCTTAAAGTGTTTCCTACACTTAGGATGCAGAACTCCTGTAAACAGCCTCTCGCTACTTCCAATGTACAGAAATCCTGTATGCTGCTTCTCTTTTACTCAGACTACTGAAAACCCGCATTGTTTGTAAGACTACTCCCATGCTACAGAACTCCCGTAAAGTGTTTCCTACACTCAGGATGCAGAATTCCTGTAAACTGCCTCTCACTACTTCCAATGTGCAGAAATCCTGTAAGCTGCTTCTCTTTTACTCAGACTACTGAAAACCCGCATAGTGCGTAAGACTACTCGCATGCTACAGAACTCCCGTAAAGTGTTTCCTACACTCAGGATGCAGAACTCCTGTAAACTGCCTCTCACTACTTCCAATGTACAGAAATCCTGTAAGCTGCTTCTCTTTTACTCAGACTACTGAAAACCCGCATAGTGCGTAAGACTACTCCCATGCTACAGAACTCCCGTAAAGTGTTTCCTACCCTCAGGATGCAGGACTCCTGTAAACTGCCTCTCACTACTTCCAATGTACAGAAATCCTGTAAGCTGCTTCTCTTTTACTCAGACTACTGAAAACCTGCATAGTGCGTAAGACTACTCCCATGCTACTGAACTCCCGTAAAGTATTTCCTACACTTAGGATGCAGAACTCCTGTAAACTGCCTCTCACTACTTCCAATGTACAGAAATCCTGTAAGCTGCTTCTCTTTTACTCAGACTACTGAAAACCCGCATTGTTGCGTAAGACTACCCCCATGCTATAGAACTCCCGTAAAGTGTTTCCTACACTGGATGCAGAACTCCTGTAAACTGCCTCTCACTACTTCCAATGTACAGAAATCCTGTAAGCTGCTTCTCTTTTTTCAGACTACTGAAAACCCGCATTGTGTGTAAGACTACTCCCATGCTACAGAACTCCCGTAAAGTGTTTCCTACACTCAGGATGCAGAACTCCTGTAAACTGCCTCTCCCTATTTCCAGTGTACAGAAATCCTGTAAGCTGCTTCTCTTTTACTCAGACTACTGAAAACCCGCATAGTGCGTAAGACTACTCCCATGCTACAGAACTCCCGTAAAGTGTTTCCTACCCTCAGGATGCAGAACTCCTGTAAACTGCCTCTCACTACTTCCAATGCACAGAAATCCTGTAAGCTGCTTCTCTTTTACTCAGACTACTAAAAACCCGCATAGTGCATAAGAGTACTCCCATGCTACAGAACTCCCGTAAAGTGTTTCCTACACTCAGGATGCAGAACTCCTGTAAACTGCCTCTCACTACTTCCAATGTACAGAAATCCTGTAAGCTGCTTCTCTTTTACTCAGACTACTGAAAACACGCATAGTGCGTAAGACTACTCCCATGCTACAGAACTCCCGTAAAGTGATTCCTACCCTCAGGGTGCAGAACTCCTGTAAACTACCTCTCACTAATTCCAATGTACAGAAATCCTGTAAGCTGCTTCTCTTTTACTCAGACTACTGAAAACCCGCATAGTGCGTAAGACTACTCCCATGCTACAGAACTCCCGTAAAGTGTTTCCTACCCTCAGGATGCAGAACTCCTGTAAACTGCCTCTCACTACTTCCAATGTACAGAAATCCTGTAAGCTGCTTCTCTTTTACTCAGACTACTGAAAACCTGCATAGTGCGTAAGACTACTCCCATGCTACAGAACTCCCGTAAAGTGTTTCCTACACTCAGGATGCAGAACTCTTGTAAACTGCCTCTCACTACTTCCAATGTACAGAAATCCTGAAAGCTGCTTCTTTTTTACAAGGACTACTGAAAACCCGCATAGTGCGTAAGACTACACCCATGCTACAGAACTCCCGTAAAGTGTTTCCTACACTCAGGATGCAGAACTCCTGTAAACTGCCTCTCACTACTTCCAATGTACAGAAATCCTGTAAGCTGCTTCTCTTTTACTCAGACTACTGAAAACACGCATAGTGCGTAAGACTACTCCCATGCTACAGAACTCCCATAAAGTGTTTGCTACACTCAGGATACAGAACTCCTGTAAACTGACTCTCACTTCTTCCAATGTACAGAAATCCTGTAAGCTGCTTCTCATTACACAGACTACTGAAAACCCGCATAGTGCGTAAGACTACTCCCATGCTACAGAACTCCCGTAAAGTGTTTCCTACCCTCAGGTTGAAGAACTGTAAACTGCCTCTCACTACTTCCAATGTATAGAAATCCTGTAAGCTGCTTCTCTTTTACTCAGACTACTGAAAACCCGCATAGTGCCTAAGACTACTCCCATGCTACAGAACTCCTGTAAAGTGTTTCCTACCCTCAGGCTGCAGAACTCCTTTAAACTGCCTCTTACGACTTCCAATGTACAAAAATCCTGTAACCTGCTTCTGTTTTAATCAGACTACTGAAAACCTGCATAGTGCTTAAGACTAGTCCCATGCTACAGAAATCCCGTAAAGTGTTTCCTACACTGGATGCAGAACTCCTGTAAACTGCCTCTCACTACTTCCAGTGTACAGAAATCCTGTAAGCTGCTTCTCTTTTACTCAGACTACTGAAAACCCGCATAGTGCGTAAGACTACTCCCATGCTACAGAACTCCCGTAAAGTGTTTCCTACCCTCAGGATGCAGAACTCCTGTAAACTGCCTCTCACTACTTCCAATGTACAGAAATCCTGTAAGCTGCTTCTCTTTTACTCAGACTACTGAAAACCCGCATAGTGCGTAAGACTACTCCCATGCTACAGAACTCCCGTAAAGTGTTTCCTACCCTCAGGATGCAGGACTCCTGTAAACTGCCTCTCACTACTTCCAATGTACAGAAATCCTGTAAGCTGCTTCTCTTTTACTCAGACTACTGAAAACCCGCAGAGTGTGTAAGACTACTCCCATGCTACTGAACTCCCGTAAAGTGTTTCCTACTTTAAGGATGCAGAACTCCTGTAAACTGCCTCTCACTACTTCCAATGTACAGAAATCCTGTAAGCTGCTTCTCTTTTACTCAGACTACTGAAAACCCGCATTGTTGCGTAAGACTACCCCCATGCTACAGAACTCCCGTAAAGTGTTTCCTACACTGGATGCAGAACTCCTGTAAACTGCCTCTCACTACTTCCAATGTACAGAAATCCTGTAAGCTGCTTCTCTTTTTTCAGACTACTGAAAACCCGTATTGTGTGTAAGACTACTCCGATGCTACAGAACTCCCGTAAAGTGTTTCCTACTTTAAGGATGCAGAACTCCATTAAACTGCCTTTCACTACTTCCAATGTACAGAAATCCTGTAAGCTGCTTCTCTTTTACTCAGACTACTGAAAACCCGCATAGTGCGTAAGACTACTCCCATGCTACAGAACTCCCGTAAAGTGTTTCCTACTTTAAGGATGCAGAACTCCATTAAACTGCCTTTCACTACTTCCAATGTACAGAAATCCTGTAAGCTGCTTCTCTTTTATCAGACTACTGAAAACCCGCATAGTGCGTAAGACTACTCCCATGCTACAGAAATCCCGTAAAGTGTTTCCTACACTCAGGATGCAGAACTCCTGTAAACTGCCCCTTTCTAATTCCAATATACAGAAATCCTGAAAGCTGCTTCTCTTTTACACAGACTACTGAAAACCCGCATAGTGTGTAAGACTACTCCCATGCTACAGAACTCCCGTAAAGTGTTTCCTACACTCAGGATGCAGAACTCCTGTAAACTGCCTCTCACTACTTCCAATGTACAGAAATCCTGTAAGCTGCTTCTCTTTTACTCAGACTACTGAAAACCCGCATAGTGCGTAAGACTACTCCTATGCAACAGAACTCCCGTAAAGTGTTTTCTACCCTCAGTATGCAGGACTCCTTTAAACTGCCTCTCACTACTACCAATGTACAGAAATCCGGTAAGCTGCTTCTCTTTTACCCAGACTACTGAAAACCCGCATAGTGCGTAAGACTACTCCCATGCTGCAGAACTCCCGTAAAGTGTTTCCTACACTCAGGATGCAGAACTCCTGTAAACTGCCCCTTTCTAATTCCAATATACAGAAATCCTGTAAGCTGCTTCTCTTTTACACAGACTACTGAAAACCCGCATAGTGCGTAAGACTTCTCCCATGCTGCAGAACTCCCGTAAAGTGTTTCCTACCCTCAGGATGCAGGACTGCTTTAACCTGCCTCTCACTACTTCCAATGTACAGAAATCCTGTAAGCTGCTTCTCTTTTACTCAGACTACTGAAAACCCTCATAGTGCGTAAGACTACTCCCATGCTACAGAAATCCCGTAAAGTGTTTCCTACACTCAGGATGCAGAACTCCTGTAAACTGCCCCTTTCTAATTCCAATATACAGAAATCCTGTAAGCTGCTTCTCTTTTACTCAGACTACTGAAAACCCGCGTAGTGCGTAAGACTACTCACATGCTACAGAACTCCCGTAAAGTGTTTCCTACACTGGATGCAGAACTCCTGTAAACAGCCTCTCACTAGTTCCAATGTACAGAAATCCTGTAAGCTGCTTCTCTTTTACTCAGACTACTGAAAACCCGCATAGTGCGTAAGACCCTCCCATGCTACTGAACTCCCGTAAAGTGTTTCCTACACTTAGGATGCAGAATTCCTGTAAACTGCCTCTCACTACTTCCAATGTACAGAAATCCTGTAAGCTGCTTCTATTTTACTGAGACTACTGAAAACCCACATTGTTGCGTAAGACTACCCCCATGCTACAGAACTCCCGTAAAGTGTTTCCTACACTGGATGCAGAACTCCTGTAAACTGCCTCTCACTACTTCCAATGGACAGAAATCCTGTAATCTGCTTCTCTTTTACCCAGACTACTGAAAACCCGCATAGTGCGTAAGACTACTCCCATGCTACAGAACTCCCGTAAAGTGTTTCCTACCCTCAGTATGCAGGACTCCTTTAAACTGCCTCTCACTACTTCCAATGTACAGAAATCCTGTAAGCTGCTTCTCTTTTAATCAGACAACTGAAAACCCGCATAGTGCGTAAGACTACCCCCATGCTACAGAACTCCCGTAAAGTGTTTCCTACACTCAGGATGCAGAACTCCTGTAAACTGCCTCTCACTACTTCCAATGTACAGAAATCCTGTAAGCTGCTTCTCTTTTACTCAGACTACTGAAAACCCGCATAGTGCGTAAGACTACTCCCATGCTACAGAACTCCCTTAAAGTGTTTCCTACCCTCAGGATGAAGAACTGTAAACTGCCTCTCATACTTCCAATGTATAGAAATCCTGTAAGCTGCTTGTCTTTTACTCAGACTACTGAAAACCCGCATAGTGCGTAAGACTACTCCCATGCTACAGAACTCCTGTAATGTGTTTCCTACCCTCAGGCTGCAGAACTCCTTTAAACTGCCTCTTACTACTTCCAATGTACAAAAATCCTTTAACCTGTTTCTGTTTTAATCAGACTACTGAAAACCCGCATAGTGCTTAAGACTAGTCCCATGGTACAGAACACCCGTAAAGTGTTTCCTACCCTCAGGATGCAGAACTCCTGTAAACTGCCTCTCACTACTTCCAATGTACAGAAATCCTGTAAGCTGCTTCTCTTTTTTCAGACTACTGAAAACCCGCATTGTGTGTAAGACTACTCCCATGCTACAGAACTCCCGTAAAGTGTTTCCTACCCTCAGGATGCAGAACTCCTGTAAACTGCCTCTCACTACTTCCAATGTACAGAAATCCTGTAAGCTGCTTCTCTTTTTTCAGACTACTGAAAACCCGCATAGTGCGTAAGACTACTCCCAAGCTACAGAACTCCCGTAAAGTGTTTCCTACACTGAGGATGCAGAACTCCTGCAAACTGCCTCTCACTACTTCCAATGTACAGAAATCCTGTAAGCTGCTTCTCTTTTACTCAGACTACTGAAAACCCGCGTAGTGCGTAAGACTACTCCCATGCTACAGAACTCCCGTAAAGTGTTTCCTACCCTCAGGATGCAGAACTCCTGTAAACTGCCTCTCACTACTTCCAATGTACAGAAATCCTGTAAGCTGCTTCTCTTTTACTCAGACTACTGAAAACCTGCATAGTGCGTAAGACTACTCCCATGCTACAGAACTCCCGTAAAGTGTTTCCTACACTCAGGATGCAGAACTCTTGTAAACTGCCTCTCACTACTTCCAATGTACAGAAATCCTGAAAGCTGCTTCTTTTTTACAAGGACTACTGAAAACCCGCATAGTGCGTAAGACTACACCCATGCTACAGAACTCCCGTAAAGTGTTTCCTACACTCAGGATGCAGAACTCCTGTAAACTGCCTCTCACTACTTCCAATGTACAGAAATCCTGTAAGCTGCTTCTCTTTTACTCAGACTACTGAAAACACGCATAGTGCGTAAGACTACTCCCATGCTACAGAACTCCCATAAAGTGTTTGCTACACTCAGGATACAGAACTCCTGTAAACTGACTCTCACTTCTTCCAATGTACAGAAATCCTGTAAGCTGCTTCTCATTACACAGACTACTGAAAACCCGCATAGTGCGTAAGACTACTCCCATGCTACAGAACTCCCGTAAAGTGTTTCCTACCCTCAGGTTGAAGAACTGTAAACTGCCTCTCACTACTTCCAATGTATAGAAATCCTGTAAGCTGCTTCTCTTTTACTCAGACTACTGAAAACCCGCATAGTGCCTAAGACTACTCCCATGCTACAGAACTCCTGTAAAGTGTTTCCTACCCTCAGGCTGCAGAACTCCTTTAAACTGCCTCTTACGACTTCCAATGTACAAAAATCCTGTAACCTGCTTCTGTTTTAATCAGACTACTGAAAACCTGCATAGTGCTTAAGACTAGTCCCATGCTACAGAAATCCCGTAAAGTGTTTCCTACACTGGATGCAGAACTCCTGTAAACTGCCTCTCACTACTTCCAGTGTACAGAAATCCTGTAAGCTGCTTCTCTTTTACTCAGACTACTGAAAACCCGCATAGTGCGTAAGACTACTCCCATGCTACAGAACTCCCGTAAAGTGTTTCCTACCCTCAGGATGCAGAACTCCTGTAAACTGCCTCTCACTACTTCCAATGTACAGAAATCCTGTAAGCTGCTTCTCTTTTACTCAGACTACTGAAAACCCGCATAGTGCGTAAGACTACTCCCATGCTACAGAACTCCCGTAAAGTGTTTCCTACCCTCAGGATGCAGGACTCCTGTAAACTGCCTCTCACTACTTCCAATGTACAGAAATCCTGTAAGCTGCTTCTCTTTTACTCAGACTACTGAAAACCCGCAGAGTGTGTAAGACTACTCGCATGCTACTGAACTCCCGTAAAGTGTTTCCTACTTTAAGGATGCAGAACTCCTGTAAACTGCCTCTCACTACTTCCAATGTACAGAAATCCTGTAAGCTGCTTCTCTTTTACTCAGACTACTGAAAACCCGCATTGTTGCGTAAGACTACCCCCATGCTACAGAACTCCCGTAAAGTGTTTCCTACACTGGATGCAGAACTCCTGTAAACTGCCTCTCACTACTTCCAATGTACAGAAATCCTGTAAGCTGCTTCTCTTTTTTCAGACTACTGAAAACCCGTATTGTGTGTAAGACTACTCCGATGCTACAGAACTCCCGTAAAGTGTTTCCTACTTTAAGGATGCAGAACTCCATTAAACTGCCTTTCACTACTTCCAATGTACAGAAATCCTGTAAGCTGCTTCTCTTTTACTCAGACTACTGAAAACCCGCATAGTGCGTAAGACTACTCCCATGCTACAGAACTCCCGTAAAGTGTTTCCTACTTTAAGGATGCAGAACTCCATTAAACTGCCTTTCACTACTTCCAATGTACAGAAATCCTGTAAGCTGCTTCTCTTTTATCAGACTACTGAAAACCCGCATAGTGCGTAAGACTACTCCCATGCTACAGAAATCCCGTAAAGTGTTTCCTACACTCAGGATGCAGAACTCCTGTAAACTGCCCCTTTCTAATTCCAATATACAGAAATCCTGAAAGCTGCTTCTCTTTTACACAGACTACTGAAAACCCGCATAGTGTGTAAGACTACTCCCATGCTACAGAACTCCCGTAAAGTGTTTCCTACACTCAGGATGCAGAACTCCTGTAAACTGCCTCTCACTACTTCCAATGTACAGAAATCCTGTAAGCTGCTTCTCTTTTACTCAGACTACTGAAAACCCGCATAGTGCGTAAGACTACTCCTATGCAACAGAACTCCCGTAAAGTGTTTTCTACCCTCAGTATGCAGGACTCCTTTAAACTGCCTCTCACTACTACCAATGTACAGAAATCCGGTAAGCTGCTTCTCTTTTACCCAGACTACTGAAAACCCGCATAGTGCGTAAGACTACTCCCATGCTGCAGAACTCCCGTAAAGTGTTTCCTACACTCAGGATGCAGAACTCCTGTAAACTGCCCCTTTCTAATTCCAATATACAGAAATCCTGTAAGCTGCTTCTCTTTTACACAGACTACTGAAAACCCGCATAGTGCGTAAGACTTCTCCCATGCTGCAGAACTCCCGTAAAGTGTTTCCTACCCTCAGGATGCAGGACTGCTTTAACCTGCCTCTCACTACTTCCAATGTACAGAAATCCTGTAAGCTGCTTCTCTTTTACTCAGACTACTGAAAACCCTCATAGTGCGTAAGACTACTCCCATGCTACAGAAATCCCGTAAAGTGTTTCCTACACTCAGGATGCAGAACTCCTGTAAACTGCCCCTTTCTAATTCCAATATACAGAAATCCTGTAAGCTGCTTCTCTTTTACTCAGACTACTGAAAACCCGCGTAGTGCGTAAGACTACTCACATGCTACAGAACTCCCGTAAAGTGTTTCCTACACTGGATGCAGAACTCCTGTAAACAGCCTCTCACTAGTTCCAATGTACAGAAATCCTGTAAGCTGCTTCTCTTTTACTCAGACTACTGAAAACCCGCATAGTGCGTAAGACCCTCCCATGCTACTGAACTCCCGTAAAGTGTTTCCTACACTTAGGATGCAGAATTCCTGTAAACTGCCTCTCACTACTTCCAATGTACAGAAATCCTGTAAGCTGCTTCTATTTTACTGAGACTACTGAAAACCCACATTGTTGCGTAAGACTACCCCCATGCTACAGAACTCCCGTAAAGTGTTTCCTACACTGGATGCAGAACTCCTGTAAACTGCCTCTCACTACTTCCAATGGACAGAAATCCTGTAATCTGCTTCTCTTTTACCCAGACTACTGAAAACCCGCATAGTGCGTAAGACTACTCCCATGCTACAGAACTCCCGTAAAGTGTTTCCTACCCTCAGTATGCAGGACTCCTTTAAACTGCCTCTCACTACTTCCAATGTACAGAAATCCTGTAAGCTGCTTCTCTTTTAATCAGACAACTGAAAACCCGCATAGTGCGTAAGACTACCCCCATGCTACAGAACTCCCGTAAAGTGTTTCCTACACTCAGGATGCAGAACTCCTGTAAACTGCCTCTCACTACTTCCAATGTACAGAAATCCTGTAAGCTGCTTCTCTTTTACTCAGACTACTGAAAACCCGCATAGTGCGTAAGACTACTCCCATGCTACAGAACTCCCTTAAAGTGTTTCCTACCCTCAGGATGAAGAACTGTAAACTGCCTCTCATACTTCCAATGTATAGAAATCCTGTAAGCTGCTTGTCTTTTACTCAGACTACTGAAAACCCGCATAGTGCGTAAGACTACTCCCATGCTACAGAACTCCTGTAATGTGTTTCCTACCCTCAGGCTGCAGAACTCCTTTAAACTGCCTCTTACTACTTCCAATGTACAAAAATCCTTTAACCTGTTTCTGTTTTAATCAGACTACTGAAAACCCGCATAGTGCTTAAGACTAGTCCCATGGTACAGAACACCCGTAAAGTGTTTCCTACCCTCAGGATGCAGAACTCCTGTAAACTGCCTCTCACTACTTCCAATGTACAGAAATCCTGTAAGCTGCTTCTCTTTTTTCAGACTACTGAAAACCCGCATTGTGTGTAAGACTACTCCCATGCTACAGAACTCCCGTAAAGTGTTTCCTACCCTCAGGATGCAGAACTCCTGTAAACTGCCTCTCACTACTTCCAATGTACAGAAATCCTGTAAGCTGCTTCTCTTTTACTCAGACTACTGAAAACCCGCGTAGTGCGTAAGACTACTCACATGCTACAGAACTCCCGTAAAGTGTTTCCTACACTGGATGCAGAACTCCTGTAAACAGCCTCTCACTAGTTCCAATGTACAGAAATCCTGTAAGCTGCTTCTCTTTTACTCAGACTACTGAAAACCCGCATAGTGCGTAAGACCCTCCCATGCTACTGAACTCCCGTAAAGTGTTTCCTACACTTAGGATGCAGAATTCCTGTAAACTGCCTCTCACTACTTCCAATGTACAGAAATCCTGTAAGCTGCTTCTATTTTACTGAGACTACTGAAAACCCACATTGTTGCGTAAGACTACCCCCATGCTACAGAACTCCCGTAAAGTGTTTCCTACACTGGATGCAGAACTCCTGTAAACTGCCTCTCACTACTTCCAATGGACAGAAATCCTGTAATCTGCTTCTCTTTTACCCAGACTACTGAAAACCCGCATAGTGCGTAAGACTACTCCCATGCTACAGAACTCCCGTAAAGTGTTTCCTACCCTCAGTATGCAGGACTCCTTTAAACTGCCTCTCACTACTTCCAATGTACAGAAATCCTGTAAGCTGCTTCTCTTTTAATCAGACAACTGAAAACCCGCATAGTGCGTAAGACTACCCCCATGCTACAGAACTCCCGTAAAGTGTTTCCTACACTCAGGATGCAGAACTCCTGTAAACTGCCTCTCACTACTTCCAATGTACAGAAATCCTGTAAGCTGCTTCTCTTTTACTCAGACTACTGAAAACCCGCATAGTGCGTAAGACTACTCCCATGCTACAGAACTCCCTTAAAGTGTTTCCTACCCTCAGGATGAAGAACTGTAAACTGCCTCTCATACTTCCAATGTATAGAAATCCTGTAAGCTGCTTGTCTTTTACTCAGACTACTGAAAACCCGCATAGTGCGTAAGACTACTCCCATGCTACAGAACTCCTGTAATGTGTTTCCTACCCTCAGGCTGCAGAACTCCTTTAAACTGCCTCTTACTACTTCCAATGTACAAAAATCCTTTAACCTGTTTCTGTTTTAATCAGACTACTGAAAACCCGCATAGTGCTTAAGACTAGTCCCATGGTACAGAACACCCGTAAAGTGTTTCCTACCCTCAGGATGCAGAACTCCTGTAAACTGCCTCTCACTACTTCCAATGTACAGAAATCCTGTAAGCTGCTTCTCTTTTTTCAGACTACTGAAAACCCGCATTGTGTGTAAGACTACTCCCATGCTACAGAACTCCCGTAAAGTGTTTCCTACCCTCAGGATGCAGAACTCCTGTAAACTGCCTCTCACTACTTCCAATGTACAGAAATCCTGTAAGCTGCTTCTCTTTTTTCAGACTACTGAAAACCCGCATAGTGCG
Source organism: Oryctolagus cuniculus (assembly GCF_964237555.1). Taxonomy (NCBI): domain Eukaryota; kingdom Metazoa; phylum Chordata; class Mammalia; order Lagomorpha; family Leporidae; genus Oryctolagus; species Oryctolagus cuniculus. The sequence continues at coordinate 1,690,731 of NC_091451.1, forward strand.
TAAGACTACTCCCAAGCTACAGAACTCCCGTAAAGTGTTTCCTACACTGAGGATGCAGAACTCCTGCAAACTGCCTCTCACTACTTCCAATGTACAGAAATCCTGTAAGCTGCTTCTCTTTTACTCAGACTACTGAAAACCCGCGTAGTGCGTAAGACTACTCCCATGCTACAGAACTCCCGTAAAGTGTTTCCTACACTCAGGATCAGAACTCCTGTAAACTGCCTCTCACTACTTCCAATGTGCAGAAATCCTGTAAGTTGCTTCTCTTTTACTCAGACTACTGAAAACCTGCATAAAGAGTAAGAATTCTCCCATGCTACAGAACTCCTGGAAAGTGTTTGCTACACTCAGGATGCAGAACTCCTGTAAACTGCCTCTCACTACGTCCAATGTACAGAAATCCTGTATGCTGCTTCTCTTTTACTCAGACTACTGAAAACAAGCATAGTGCGTATGACTACTCCCATGCTACAGAACTCCAGTAAAGTGTTTCCTACCCTCAGGATGCAGAACTCCTGTAAACTGCCTCTCACTACTTCCAATGTGCAGAAATCCTGTAAGCTGCTTCTCTTTTACTCAGACTACTGAAAACCCGCATAGTGCGTAAGACTACACCCATGCTACAGAACTCCCGTAAAGTGTTTCCTACACTCAGGATGCAGAACTCCTGTAAACTGCCTCTCACTACTTCCAATGTACAGAAATCCTGTAAGCTGCTTCTCTTTTACTCAGACTACTGAAAACCCGCATAGTGCGTAAGACTACTCCCATGCTACAGAACTCCCGTAAAGTGTTTCCTACCCTCAGGATGCAGGACTCCTGTAAACTGCCTCTCACTACTTCCAATGTACAGAAATCCTGTAAGCTGCTTCTCTTTTACTCAGACTACTGAAAACCTGCATAGTGCGTAAGACTACTCCCATGCTACTGAACTCCCGTAAAGTATTTCCTACACTTAGGATGCAGAACTCCTGTAAACTGCCTCTCACTACTTCCAATGTACAGAAATCCTGTAAGCTGCTTCTCTTTTACTCAGACTACTGAAAACCCGCATTGTTGCGTAAGACTACCCCCATGCTATAGAACTCCCGTAAAGTGTTTCCTACACTGGATGCAGAACTCCTGTAAACTGCCTCTCACTACTTCCAATGTACAGAAATCCTGTAAGCTGCTTCTCTTTTTTCAGACTACTGAAAACCCGCATTGTGTGTAAGACTACTCCCATGCTACAGAACTCCCGTAAAGTGTTTCCTACACTCAGGATGCAGAACTCCTGTAAACTGCCTCTCCCTATTTCCAGTGTACAGAAATCCTGTAAGCTGCTTCTCTTTTACTCAGACTACTGAAAACCCGCATAGTGCGTAAGACTACTCCCATGCTACAGAACTCCCGTAAAGTGTTTCCTACCCTCAGGATGCAGAACTCCTGTAAACTGCCTCTCACTACTTCCAATGCACAGAAATCCTGTAAGCTGCTTCTCTTTTACTCAGACTACTAAAAACCCGCATAGTGCATAAGAGTACTCCCATGCTACAGAACTCCCGTAAAGTGTTTCCTACACTCAGGATGCAGAACTCCTGTAAACTGCCTCTCACTACTTCCAATGTACAGAAATCCTGTAAGCTGCTTCTCTTTTACTCAGACTACTGAAAACACGCATAGTGCGTAAGACTACTCCCATGCTACAGAACTCCCGTAAAGTGATTCCTACCCTCAGGATGCAGAACTCCTGTAAACTACCTCTCACTAATTCCAATGTACAGAAATCCTGTAAGCTGCTTCTCTTTTACTCAGACTACTGAAAACCCGCATAGTGCGTAAGACTACTCCCATGCTACAGAACTCCCGTAAAGTGTTTCCTACACTCAGGATGCAGAACTCCTGTAAACTGCCTCTCACTACTTCCAATGTACAGAAATCCTGTAAGCTGCTTCTCTTTTACTCAGACTACTGAAAACCTGCATAGTGCGTAAGACTACTCCCATGCTACAGAACTCCCGTAAAGTGTTTCCTACACTCAGGATGCAGAACTCCTGTAAACTGCCTCTCACTACTTCCAATGTACAGAAATCCTGAAAGCTGCTTCTTTTTTACAAGGACTACTGAAAACCCGCATAGTGCGTAAGACTACACCCATGCTACAGAACTCCCGTAAAGTGTTTCCTACACTCAGGATGCAGAACACCTGTAAACTGCCTCTCACTACTTCCAATGTACAGAAATCCTGTAAGCTGCTTCTCTTTTACTCAGACTACTGAAAACACGCATAGTGCGTAAGACTACTCCCATGCTACAGAACTCCCATAAAGTGTTTCCTACACTCAGGATACAGAACTCCTGTAAACTGACTCTCACTTCTTCCAATGTACAGAAATCCTGTAAGCTGCTTCTCATTACACAGACTACTGAAAACCCGCATAGTGCGTAAGACTACTCCCATGCTACAGAACTCCCGTAAAGTGTTTCCTACCCTCAGGATGAAGAACTGTAAACTGCCTCTCACTACTTCCAATGTATAGAAATCCTGTAAGCTGCTTCTCTTTTACTCAGACTACTGAAAACCCGCATAGTGCCTAAGACTACTCCCATGCTACAGAACTCCCGTAAAGTGTTTCCTACCCTCAGGCTGCAGAACTCCTTTAAACTGCCTCTTACGACTTCCAATGTACAAAAATCCTGTAACCTGCTTCTGTTTTAATCAGACTACTGAAAACCTGCATAGTGCTTAAGACTAGTCCCATGCTACAGAAATCCCGTAAAGTGTTTCCTACACTGGATATAGAACTCCTGTAAACTGCCTCTCACTACTTCCAATGTACAGAAATCCTGTAAGCTGCTTCTCTTTTTTCAGACTACTGAAAACCCGCATTGTGTGTAAGACTACTCCCATGCTACAGAACTCCCGTAAAGTGTTTCCTACACTCAGGATGCAGAACTCCTGTAAACTGCCTCTCACTACTTCCAATGTGCAGAAATCCTGTAAGCTGCTTCTCTTTTACTCAGACTACTGAAAACCCGCATAGTGCGTAAGACTACTCCCATGCTACAGAACTCCCCTAAAGTGTTTCCTACACTCAGGATGCAGAACTCCTGTAAACTGCCTCTCACTACTTCCAATGTACAGAAATCCTGTAAGCTGCTTCTCTTTTACTCAGACTACTGAAAACCCGCATAGTGCGTAAGACTACTCCCATGCTACAGAACTCCCGTAAAGTGTTTCCTACCCTCAGGATGCAGGACTCCTGTAAACTGCCTCTCACTACTTCCAATGTACAGAAATCCTGTAAGCTGCTTCTCTTTTACTCAGACTACTGAAAACCTGCATAGTGCGTAAGACTACTCCCATGCTACTGAACTCCCGTAAAGTATTTCCTACACTTAGGATGCAGAACTCCTGTAAACTGCCTCTCACTACTTCCAATGTACAGAAATCCTGTAAGCTGCTTCTCTTTTACTCAGACTACTGAAAACCCGCATTGTTGCGTAAGACTACCCCCATGCTATAGAACTCCCGTAAAGTGTTTCCTACACTGGATGCAGAACTCCTGTAAACTGCCTCTCACTACTTCCAATGTACAGAAATCCTGTAAGCTGCTTCTCTTTTATTCAGACTACTGAAAACCCACATAGCGCGTAAGACTACTCCCATGCTACAGAACTCCCGTAAAGTGTTTCCTACACTCAGGATGCAGAACTCCTGTAAACTGCCTCTCACTACTTCCAGTGTACAGAAATCCTGTAAGCTGCTTCTCTTTTACTCAGACTACTGAAAACCCGCATAGTGCGTAAGACTACTCCCATGCTACAGAACTCCCGTAAAGTGTTTCCTACCCTCAGGATGCAGAACTCCTGTAAACTGCCTCTCACTACTTCCAATGTACAGAAATCCTGTAAGCTGCTTCTCTTTTACTCAGACTACTGAAAACCCGCATAGTGCGTAAGACTACTCCCATGCTACTGAACTCCCGTAAAGTGTTTCCTACTTTAAGGATGCAGAACTCCTGTAAACTGCCTCTCACTACTTCCAATGTACAGAAATCCTGTAAGCTGCTTCTCTTTTACTCAGACTACTGAAAACCCGCATTGTTGCGTAAGACTACCCCCATGCTACAGAACTCCCGTAAAGTGTTTCCTACACTGGATGCAGAACTCCTGTAAACTGCCTCTCACTACTTCCAATGTACAGAAATCCTGTAAGCTGCTTCTCTTTTTTCAGACTACTGAAAACCCGTATTGTGTGTAAGACTACTCCGATGCTACAGAACTCCCGTAAAGTGTTTCCTACTTTAAGGATGCAGAACTCCATTAAACTGCCTTTCACTACTTCCAATGTACAGAAATCCTGTAAGCTGCTTCTCTTTTACTCAGACTACTGAAAACCCGCATAGTGCGTAAGACTACTCCCATGCTACAGAACTCCCGTAAAGTGTTTCCCACTTTAAGGATGCAGAACTCCATTAAACTGCCTTTCACTACTTCCAATGTACAGAAATCCTGTAAGCTGCTTCTCTTTTATCAGACTACTGAAAACCCGCATAGTGCGTAAGACTACTCCCATGCTACAGAAATCCCGTAAAGTGTTTCCTACACTCAGGATGCAGAACTCCTGTAAACTGCCCCTTTCTAATTCCAATATACAGAAATCCTGAAAGCTGCTTCTCTTTTACACAGAGTACTGAAAACCCGCATAGTGCGTAAGACTACTCCCATGCTACAGAACTCCCGTAAAGTGTTTCCTACACTCAGGATGCAGAACTCCTGTAAACTGCCTCTCACTACTTCCAATGTACAGAAATCCTGTAAGCTGCTTCTCTTTTACTCAGACTACTGAAAACCCGCATAGTGCGTAAGACTACTCCCATGCTACAGAAATCCCGTAAAGTGTTTCCTACACTCAGGATGCCGAACTCCTGTAAACTGCCCCTTTCTGATTCCAATATACAGAAATCCTGTAAGCTGCTTCTCTTTTACTCAGACTACTGAAAACCCGCGTAGTGCGTAAGAGTACTCCCATGCTACAGAACTCCCGTAAAGTGTTTCCTACACTCAGGATGCAGAACTCCTGTAAACAGCCTCTCACTACTTCCAATGTGCAGAAATCCTGTAAGCTGCTTCTCTTTTACTCAGACTACTGAAAACCCGCATAGTGCGTAAGACTCCTCCCATGCTACTGAACTCCCGTAAAGTGTTTCCTACACTTAGGATGCAGAATTCCTGTAAACTGCCTCTCACTACTTCCAATGTACAGAAATCCTGTAAGCTGCTTCTATTTTACTGAGACTACTGAAAACCCACATTGTTGCGTAAGACTACCCCCATGCTACAGAACTCCCGTAAAGTGTTTCCTACACTGGATGCAGAACTCCTGTAAACTGCCTCTCACTACTTCCAATGGACAGAAATCCTGTAATCTGCTTCTCTTTTACCCAGACTACTGAAAACCCGCATAGTGCGTAAGACTACTCCCATGCTACAGAACTTCCGTAAAGTGTTTCCTACCCTCAGTATGCAGGACTCCTTTAAACTGCCTCTCACTACTTCCAATGTACAGAAATCCTGTAAGCTGCTTCTCTTTTACCCAGACTACTGCAAACCCGCATAGTGCGTAAGACTACTCCCATGCTACATAACTCCCATAAAGTGTTTCCTACTTTAAGGATGCAGGACTCCTTTAAACTGCCTCTCACTACTTCCAATGTACAGAAATCCTGAAAGCTGCTTCTCTTTTACACAGACTACTGAAAACCCGCATAGTGCGTAAGACTACTCCCATGCTACAGAACTCCCGTAAAGTGTTTCCTACCCTCAGGATGCAGGACTGCTTTAAACTGCCTCTCACTACTTCCAATGTACAGAAATCCTGTAAGCTGCTTCTCTTTTACTCAGACTACTGAAAACCCGCATAAAGAGTAAGAATTCTCCCATGCTACAGAACTCCCGTAAAGTGTTTCCTACACTCAGGATGCAGAACTCCTGTAAACTGCCTCTCACTACTTCCAATGTACAGAAATCCTGTAAGCTGCTTCTCTTTTACTCAGACTACTGAAAACCCGCATAGTGCGTAAGACTACTCCCATGTTACAGAACTCCCGTAAAGTGTTTGCTACCCTCAGGATGCAGGACTCCTGTAAACTGCCTCTCACTACTTCCAATGTACAGAAATCCTGTAAGCTGCTTCTCTTTTACTCAGACTACTGAAAACCCGCAGAGTGTGTAAGACTACTCCCATGCTACTGAACTCCCGTAAAGTGTTTCCTACTTTAAGGATGCAGAACTCCTGTAAACTGCCTCTCACTACTTCCAATGTACAGAAATCCTGTAAGCTGCTTCTCTTTTACTCAGACTACTGAAAACCCGCATTGTTGCGTAAGACTACCCCCATGCTACAGAACTCCCGTAAAGTGTTTCCTACACTGGATGCAGAACTCCTGTAAACTGCCTCTCACTACTTCCAATGTACAGAAATCCTGTAAGCTGCTTCTCTTTTTTCAGACTACTGAAAACCCGTATTGTGCGTAAGACTACTCCGATGCTACAGAACTCCCGTAAAGTGTTTCCTACTTTAAGGATGCAGAACTCCATTAAACTGCCTTTCACTACTTCCAATGTACAGAAATCCTGTAAGCTGCTTCTTTTTTACTCAGACTACTGAAAACCCGCATAGTGCGTAAGACTACTCCCATGCTACAGAACTCCCGTAAAGTGTTTCCTACTTTAAGGATGCAGGACTCCTTTAAACTGCCTCTCACTACTTCCAATGTACAGAAATCCTGAAAGCTGCTTCTCTTTTACACAGACTACTGAAAACCCGCATAGTGCGTAAGACTACTCCCATGCTACAGAACTCCCGTAAAGTGTTTCCTACACTGGATGCAGAACTCCTGTAAACTGCCTCTCACTACTTCCAATGTACAGAAATCCTGTAAGCTGCTTCTATTTTACTGAGAATACTGAAAACCCACATTGTTGCGTAAGACTACCCCCATGCTACAGAACTCCAGTAAAGTGTTTCCTACACTGGATGCAGAACTCCTGTAAACTGCCTCTCACTACTTCCAATGGACAGAAATCCTGTAATCTGCTTCTCTTTTGCTCAGACTACTGAAAACCCGCGTAGTGCGTAAGACTACTCCCATGCTACAGAACTCCCGTAAAGTGTTTCCTACCCTCAGTATGCAGGACTCCTTTAAACTGCCTCTCACTACTTCCAATGTACAGAAATCCTGTAAGCTGCTTCTCTTTTACTCAGACTACTGAAAACCCGCATAGTGCGTAAGACTACTCCCATGCTACAGAACTCCCGTAAAGTGTTTCCTACTTTAAGGATGCAGGACTCCTTTAAACTGCCTCTCACTACTTCCAATGTACAGAAATCCTGAAAGCTGCTTCTCTTTTACACAGACTACTGAAAACCTGCATAGTGCGTAAGACTACTCCCATGCTACAGAACTCCCGTAAAGTGTTTCCTACCCTCAGGATGCAGGACTGCTTTAAACTGCCTCTCACTACTTCCAATGTACAGAAATCCTGTAAGCTGCTTCTCTTTTACTCAGACTACTGAAAACCCGCATAGTGCGTAAGACTACTCCCATGCTACAGAACTCCCGTAAAGTGTTTCCTACACTCAGGATGCAGAACTCCTGTAAACTGCCTCTCACTACTTCCAATGTACAGAAATCCTGTAAGCTGCTTCTCTTTTACTCAGACGACTGAAAACCCGCATAGTGCGTAAGACTACTCCCATGCTACAGAACTCCCGTAAAGTGTTTCCTACCCTCAGGATGCAGGACTCCTGTAAACTGCCTCTCACTACTTCCAATGTACAGAAATCCTGTAAGCTGCTTCTCTTTTACTCAGACTACTGAAAACCCGCAGAGTGTGTAAGACTACTCCCATGCTACTGAACTCCCGTAAAGTGTTTCCTACTTTAAGGATGCAGAACTCCTGTAAACTGCCTCTCACTACTTCCAATGTACAGAAATCCTGTAAGCTGCTTCTCTTTTACTCAGACTACTGAAAACCCGCATAGTGCGTAAGACTACTCCCATGCTACAGAAATCCCGTAAAGTGTTTCCTACACTCAGGATGCAGAACTCCTGTAAACTGCCCCTTTCTAATTCCAATGTACAGAAATCCTGTAAGCTGCTTCTCTTTTACTCAGACTATGAAAACCCGCGTAGTGCGTAAGACTACTCCCATGCGACAGAACTCCCGTAAAGTGTTTCCTACACTCAGGATGCAGAACTCCTGTAAACAGCCTCTCACTAGTTCCAATGTACAGAAATCCTGTAAGCTGCTTCTCTTTTACTCAGACTACTGAAAACCCGCATAGTGCGTAAGACTCCTCCCATGCTACTGAACTCCCGTAAAGTGTTTCCTACACTTAGGATGCAGAATTCCTGTAAACTGCCTCTCACTACTTCCAATGTACAGAAATCCTGTAAGCTGCTTCTATTTTACTGAGACTACTGAAAACCCACATTGTTGCGTAAGACTACCCCCATGCTACAGAACTCCCGTAAAGTGTTTCCTACACTGGATGCAGAACTCCTGTAAACTGCCTCTCTCTACTTCCAATGGACAGAAATCCTGTAATCTGCTTCTCTTTTACTCAGACTACTGAAAACCCGCATAGTGCGTAAGACTACTCCCATGCTACTGAACTCCCGTAAAGTGTTTCCTACCCTCAGGATGCAGGACTCCTGTAAACTGCCTCTCACTACTTCCAATGTACAGAAATCCTGTAAGCTGCTTCTCTTTTACTCAGACTACTGAAAACCCGCAGAGTGTGTAAGACTACTCCCATGCTACTGAACTCCCGTAAAGTGTTTCCTACTTTAAGGATGCAGAACTCCTGTAAACTGCCTCTCACTACTTCCAATGTACAGAAATCCTGTAAGCTGCTTCTCTTTTACTCAGACTACTGAAAACCCGCATTGTTGCGTAAGACTACCCCCATGCTACAGAACTCCCGTAAAGTGTTTCCTACACTGGATGCAGAACACCTGTAAACTGCCTCTCACTACTTCCAATGGACAGAAATCCTGTAAGCTGCTTCTCTTTTTTCAGACTACTGAAAACCCGTATTGTGTGTAAGACTACTCCGATGCTACAGAACTCCCGTAAAGTGTTTCCTACTTTAAGGATGCAGAACTCCATTAAACTGCCTTTCACTACTTCCAATGTACAGAAATCCTGTAAGCTGCTTCTCTTTTACTCAGACTACTGAAAACCCGCATAGTGCGTAAGACTACTCCCATGCTACAGAACTCCCGTAAAGTGTTTCCTACTTTAAGGATGCAGGACTCCTTTAAACTGCCTCTCACTACTTCCAATGTACAGAAATCCTGAAAGCTGCTTCTCTTTTACACAGACTACTGAAAACCCGCATAGTGCGTAAGACTACTCCCATGCTACAGAACTCCCGTAAAGTGTTTCCTACACTCAGGATGCAGAACTCCTGTAAACTGCCCCTTTCTAATTCCAATATACAGAAATCCTGTAAGCTGCTTCTCTTTTACACAGACTACTGAAAACCCGCATAGTGCGTAAGACTTCTCCCATGCTGCAGAACTCCCGTAAAGTGTTTCCTACCCTCAGGATGCAGGACTGCTTTAACCTGCCTCTCACTACTTCCAATGTACAGAAATCCTGTAAGCTGCTTCTCTTTTATCAGACTACTGAAAACCCGCATAGTGCGTAAGACTACTCCCATGCTACAGAAATCCCGTAAAGTGTTTGCTATACTCAGGATGCAGAACTCCTGTAAACTGCCCCTTTCTAATTCCAATATACAGAAATCCTGTAAGCTGCTTCTCTTTTACTCAGACTACTGAAAACCCGCATAGTGCGTAAGACTACTCCCATGCTACAGAACTCCCGTAAAGTGTTTCCTACACTCAGGATGCAGAACTCCTGTAAACTGCCTCTCACTACTTCCAATGTACAGAAATCCTGTAAGCTGCTTCTCTTTTACTCAGACTACTGAAAACCCGCATTGTTGCGTAAGACTACCCACATGCTACAGAACTCCCGTAAAGTGTTTCCTACCCTCAGGATGCAGAACTCCTGTAAACTGCCTCTCACTACTTCCAATGTACAGAAATCCTGTAAGCTGCTTCTCTTTTTTCAGACTACTGAAAACCCGCATTGTGTGTAAGACTACTCCCATGCTACAGAACTCCCGTAAAGTGTTTCCTACCCTCAGGATGAAGAACTGTAAACTGCCTCTCACTACTTCCAATGTATAGAAATCCTGTAAGCTGCTTGTCTTTTACTCAGACTACTGAAAACCCGCATAGTGCGTAAGACTACTCCCATGCTACAGAACTCCTGTAATGTGTTTCCTACCCTCAGGCTGCAGAACTCCTTTAAACTGCCTCTTACTACTTCCAATGTACAAAAATCCTTTAACCTGTTTCTGTTTTAATCAGACTACTGAAAACCCGCATAGTGCTTAAGACTAGTCCCATGGTACAGAACACCCGTAAAGTGTTTCCTACCCTCAGGATGCAGAACTCCTGTAAACTGCCTCTCACTACTTCCAATGTACAGAAATCCTGTAAGCTGCTTCTCTTTTTTCAGACTACTGAAAACCCGCATTGTGTGTAAGACTACTCCCATGCTACAGAACTCCCGTAAAGTGTTTCCTACCCTCAGGATGCAGAACTCCTGTAAACTGCCTCTCACTACTTCCAATGTACAGAAATCCTGGAAGCTGCTTCTCTTTTTTCAGACTACTGAAAACCCGCGTAGTGCGTAAGACTACTCCCATGCTACAGAACTCCCGTAAAGTGTTTCCTACTTTAAGGATGCAGGACTCCTTTAAACTGCCTCTCTACTTCCAATGTACAGAAATCCTGTAAGCTGCTTCTCTTTTACAAAGACTACTGAAAACCCGCATTGTTGCGTAAGACTACTCCCATGCTACAGAACTCCCGTAAAGTGTTTCCTACACTGAGGATGCAGAACTCCTGCAAACTGCCTCTCACTACTTCCAATGTACAGAAATCCTGTAAGCTGCTTCTCTTTTACTCAGACTACTGAAAACCCGCGTAGTGCGTAAGACTACTCCCATGCTACAGAACTCCTGTAAAGTGTTTCCTACACTCAGGATGCAGAACTCCTGTAAACTGCCTCTCACTACTTCCAATGTGCAGAAATCCTGTAAGCTGCTTCTCTTTTACTAAGACTACTGAAAACCTGCATAAAGAGTAAGAATTCTCCCATGCTACAGAACTCCTGTAAAGTGTTTGCTACACTCAGGATGCAGAACTCCTGTAAACTGCCTCTCACTACTTCCAATGTACAGAAATCCTGTAAGCTGCTTCTCTTTTACTCAGACTACTGAAAACAAGCATAGTGCGTATGACTACTCCCATGCTACAGAACTCCAGTAAAGTGTTTCCTACCCTCAGGATGCAGGACTGCTTTAAACTGCCTCTCACTACTTCCAATGTACAGAAATCGTGTAAGCTGCTTCTCTTTTACTCAGACTACTGAAAACCCGCATAAAGAGTAAGAATTCTCTCATGCTACAGAACTCCCGTAAAGTGTTTCCTACACTCAGGATGCAGAACTCCTGTAAACTACCTCTCACTAATTCCAATGTACAGAAATCCTGTAAGCTGCTTCTCTTTTACTCAGACTACTGAAAACCCGCATTGTTGCGTAAGACTACCCCCATGCTACAGAACTCCCGTAAAGTGTTTCCTACACTCAGGATGCAGAACTCCTGTAAACTGCCTCTCACTACTTCCAATGTACAGAAATCCTGTAAGCTGCTTCTCTTTTATCAGACTACTGAAAACCCGCGTAGTGCGTAAGACTACTCCCATGCTACTGAACTCCCTTAAAGTGTTTCCTACACTTAGGATGCAGAACTCCTGTAAACAGCCTCTCACTACTTCCAATGTACAGAAATCCTGTATGCTGCTTCTCTTTTTTCAGACTACTGAAAACCCGCATTGTTTGTAAGACTACTCCCATGCTACAGAACTCCCGTAAAGTGTTTCCTACCCTCAGGATGCAGAACTCCTGTAAACTGCCTCTCACTACTTCCAATGTGCAGAAATCCTGTAAGCTGCTTCTCTTTTACTCAGACTACTGAAAACCCGCATAGTGCGTAAGACTACTCCCAGGCTACAGAACTCCCGTAAAGTGTTTCCTACACTCAGGATGCAGAACTCCTGTAAACTGCCTCTCACTACTCCCAATGTACAGAAATCCTGTAAGCTGCTTCTCTTTTACACAGACTACTGAAAACCCGCATAGTGCGTAAGACTACTCCCATGCTACAGAACTCCCGTAAAGTGTTTTCTACCCTCAGGATGCAGGACTCCTGTAAACTGCCTCTCACTACTTCCAATGTACAGAAATCCTGTAAGCTGCTTCTCTTTTACTCAGACTACTGAAAACCCGCATAGTGCGTAAGACTACTCCCATGCTACAGAACTCCCGTAAAGTGTTTCCTACACTCAGGATGCAGAACTCCTGTAAACTGCCTCTCACTACTTCCAATGTACAGAAATCCTGTAAGCTGCTTCTCTTTTACTCAGACTACTGAAAACCCGCATAGTGCGTAAGACTACTCCCATGCTACTGAACTCCCGTAAAGTGTTTTCTACCCTCAGTATGCAGGACTCCTTTAAACTGCCTCTCACTACTTCCAATGTACAGAAATCCTGTAAGCTGCTTCTCTTTTACTCAAACTACTAAAAACCCACATAGTGCGTAAGACTAGTCCCATGCTACAGAACTCCTGTAAAGTGTTTCCTATACTGGATGCAGAACTCCTGTAAACTGCCTCTCACTACTTCCAATGTACAGAAATCCTGAAAGCTGCTTCTTTTTTACTCAGACTACTTAAAACCCGCATAGTGCGTAAGACTACTCCCATGCTACAGAACTCCCATAAAATGTTTCCTACACTCAGGATGCAGAACTCCTGTAAACTGCCTCTCACTACTTCCAATGTACAGAAATCCTGTAAGCTGCTTCTCTTTTACTCAGACTACTGAAAACCAGCATAAAGAGTAAGAATTCTCTCATGCTACAGAACTCCCGTAAAGTGTTTCCTACACTCAGGATGCAGAACTCCTGTAAACTGCCTCTCACTACTTCCAATGTACAGAAATCCTGTAAGCTGCTTCACTTTTACTCAGACTACTTAAAACCCGCATAGTGCGTAAGACTACTCCCATGCTACAGAACTCCCATAAAGTGTTTCCTACACTCAGGATGCAGAACTCCTGTAAACTGCCTCTCACTACTTCCAATGTACAGAAATCCTGTAAGCTGCTTCTCTTTTACTCAGACTACTGAAAACCAGCATAAAGAGTAAGAATTCTCCCATGCTACAGAACTCCCGTAAAGTGTTTCCTACACTCAGGATGCAGAACTCCTGTAAACTGCCTCTCACTACTTCCAATGTACAGAAATCCTGTAAGCTGCTTCACTTTTACTCAGACTACTGAAAACCCGCGTAGTGCGTAAGACTACTCCCATGCTACTGAACTCCCTTAAAGTGTTTCCTACACTTAGGATGCAGAACTCCTGTAAACAGCCTCTCACTACTTCCAATGTACAGAAATCCTGTAAGCTGCTTCTCTTTTACTCAGTCCACTGAAAACCCGCATTGTTGCGTAAGACTATCCCATGCTACAGAACTCCCGTAAGTGTTTCCTACACTCAGGATGCAGAACTCCTGTAAACTGCCTCTCACTACTTCCAATGTACAGAAATCCTGTAAGCTGCTTCTCTTTTTTCAGACTACTGAAAACCCGCATTGTGTGTAAGACTCCTCCCATGCTACAGAACTCCCGTAAAGTGTTTCCTACACTCAGGATGCAGAACTCCTGTAAACTGCCTCTCACTTCTTCCAATGTACAGAAATCCTGTAAGCTGCTTCTCTTTTACTCAGACTACTGAAAACCCGCATAGTGAGTAAGACTACTCCCATGCTACAGACCTCCCGTAAAGTGTTTCCTACCCTCAGGATGCAGAACTCCTGTAAACTGCCTCTCCCTACTTCCAGTGTACAGAAATCCTGAAACCTGCTTCTCTTATACTCAGGCTACTGAAAACACGCATAGTGCGTAAGACTACTCCCATGCTACAGAACTCCCGTAAAGCGTTTCCTACACTCAGGATGCAGAACTCCTGTAAACTGCTTCTCACTACTTCCAATGTACAGAAATCCTGTAAGCTGCTTCTCTTTTAATCAGACAACTGAAAACCCGCATAGTGCGTAAGACTACCCCCATGCTACAGAACTCCCGTAAAGTGTTTCCTACACTCAGGATGCAGAACTCCTGTAAACTGCCTCTCACTACTTCCAATGTACAGAAATCCTGTAAGCTGCTTCTCTTTTACTCAGACTACTGAAAACCCGCATAGTGCGTAAGACTACTCCCCTGCTACAGAACTCCCGTAAAGTGTTTTCTACACTCAGGATGCAGAACACCTGTAAACTGCCTCTAACTACTTCCAATGTACAGAAATCCTGTAAGCTGCTTCTCTTTTACTCAGACTACTGAAAACCCGCATAGTGCGTAAGACTACTCCCATGCTACAGAACTCCCGTAAAGTGTTTTCTACCCTCAGTATGCAGGACTCCTTTAAACTGCCTCTCACTACTTCCAATGTACAGAAATCCTGTAAGCTGCTTCTCTTTTACTCAGACTACTGAAAACCCGCATAGTGCGTAAGACTACTCCCATGCTACAGAACTCCCGTAAAGTGTTTCCTACCCTCAGGATGAAGAACTGTAAACTGCCTCTCACTACTTCCAATGTATAGAAATCCTGTAAGCTGCTTCTCTTTTACTCAGACTACTGAAAATCCGCATAGTGCGTAAGACTACTCCCATGCTACAGAACTCCTGTAAAGTGTTTCCTACACTGGATGCAGAACTCCTGTAAACTGCCTCTCACTACTTCCAATGTACAGAAATCCTGTAAGCTGCTTCTCTTTTACTCAGACTACTGAAAACCCGCATAGTGCGTAAGACTACTCTCCTGCTACAGACCTCCCGTAAAGTGTTTCCTACCCTCAGGATGCAGGACTCCTTTAAACTGCCTCTCCCCACTTCCAGTGCACAGAAATCCTGTAAGCTGCTTCTCTTTTACTCAGACTACTGAAAACCCGCATAGTGCGTAAGACTACTCCCATGCTACAGAACTCCCGTAAAGTGTTTCCTACCCTCAGGATGCAGAACTCCTGTAAACTGCCTCTCACTACTTCCAATGTACAGAAATCCTGTAAGCTGCTTCTCTTTTACTCAGACTACTGAAAACACACATAGTGCGTAAGACAACTCCCATGCTACAGAACTCCTGTAAAGTGTTTCCTACACTGGATGCAGAACTCCTGTAAACAGCCTCTCACTACTTCCAATGTACAGAAATCCTGTAAGCTGCTTCTCTTTTACTCAGATTACTGAAAACCCGCATTGTTGCGTAAGACTACCCCCATGCTACAGAACTCCCGTAAAGTGTTTCCTACACTCAGGATGCAGAACTCCTGTAAACTGCCCCTTTCTAATTCCAATATACAGAAATCCTGTAAGCTGCTTCTCTTTTACTCAGACTACTAAAAACCCGCATAGTGCGTAAGACTACTCCCATGCTACAGAACTCCTGTAAAGTGTTTCCTATACTGGATGCAGAACTCCTGTAAACTGCCTCTCACTACTTCCAATGTACAGAAATCCTGAAAGCTGCTTCTTTTTTACAAAGACTACTGAAAACCCGCATAGTGCGTAAGACTACTCCCATGCTACAGAACTCCCATAATGTGTTTCCTACAGTCAGGATGCAGAACTCCTGTAAACTGCCTCTCACTACTTCCAATGTACAGAAATCCTGTAAGCTGCTTCTCTTTTACTCAGACTACTGAAAACACGCATAGTGCGTAAGACTACTCCCATGCTACAGAACTCCTTTAAAGTGTTTCCTACACTCAGGATGCAGAACTCCTGTAAACTGCCTCTCACTACTTCCAATGTACAGAAATCCTGTAAGCTGCTTCTCTTTTACTCAGACTACTGAAAACCCACATAGTGCGTAAGACTACTCCCATGCTACAGAACTCCCGTTAAGTGTTTCCTACACTCAGGATGCAGAACTCCTGTAAACTGCCTCTCACTACTTCCAATGTACAGAAATCCTGTAAGCTGCTTCTCTTTTACTCAGACTACTTAAAACCCGCATAGTGCGTAAGACTACTCCCATGCTACAGAACTCCCATAAAGTGTTTCCTACACTCAGGATACAGAACTCCTGTAAACTGACTCTCACTACTTCCAATGTACAGAAATCCTGTAAGCTGCTTCTCTTTTACTCAGACTACTGAAAATCCGCATAGTGCTTAAGACTACTCCCATGCCACAGAACTCCCGTAAAGTGTTTCCTACCCTCAGGATGAAGAACTGTAAACTGCCTCTCACTACTTCCAATGTATAGAAATCTTGTAAGCAGCTTCTCTTTTACTCAGATTACTGAAAATCCGCATAGTGCGTAAGACTACTCCCATGCTACAGAACTCCTGTAAAGTGTTTCCTACACTGGATGCAGAACTCCTGTAAACTGCCTCTCACTACTTCCAATGTACAGAAATCCTGTAAGCTGCTTCTCTTTTACTCAGACTACTGAAAACCCGCATAGTGCGTAAGACTACTCCCATGCTACAGACTTCCCGTAAAATGTTTCCTACCCTCAGGATGCAGGACTCCTTTAAACTGCCTCTCCCCACTTCCAGTGTACAGAAATCCTGTAAGCTGCTTCTCTTTTACTCAGACTACTGAAATCCCGCAAAAAGAATAAGAATTCTCCCATGCTACAGAACTCCTGTAAAGTGTTTCCCGCACTGGATGCAGAACTCCTGTAAACTGCCTCTCACTACTTGCAATGTACAGAAATCCTGTAAGCTGCTTCTTTTTTGCTCAGACTACTGAAAACCCGCATTGTGAGTAAGACTACTCCCATGCTACAGAACTCCCGTAAAGTGTTTCCTACCCTCAGGATGCAGGACTCCTTTAAACTGCCTCTCCCTACTTCCAGTGTACAGAAATCCTGTAAGCTGCTTCTCTTATACTCAGGCTACTGAAAAACCGCATAGTGCGTAAGACTACTCCCATGCTACAGAACTCCCGTAAAGCGTTTCCTACCCTCAGGATGCAGAACTCCTGTAAACTGCTTCTCACTACTTCCAATGTACAGAAATCCTGTAAGCTGCTTCTCTTTTACTCAGACAACTGAAAACCCGCGAAGTGCGTAAGACTACCCCCATGCTACAGAACTCCCGTAAAGTGTTTCCTACACTGGATGCAGAACTCCTGTAAACTGCCCCTTTCTACTTCCAATGTGCAGAAATCCTGTAAGCTGCTTCTCTTTTACTCAGACTACTGAAAACCCGCATAGTGCGTAAGACTACTCCCCTGCTACAGAACTCCCGTAAAGTGTTTTCTACACTCAGGATGCAGAACACCTGTAAACTGCCTCTCACTACTTCCAATGTACAGAAATCCTGTAAGCTGCTTCTCTTTTACTCAGACTACTGAAAACCCGCATAGTGCGTAAGACAACTCCCATGCTACAGAACTCCCGTAAAGTGTTTCCTACACTCAGGATGCAGAACTCCTATAAACTGCCTCTCACTACTTCCAATGTACAGAAATCCTGTAAGCTGCTTCTCTTTTACTCAGACTACTGAAAACACACATAGTGCGTAAGACTACTCCCATGCTACAGAAATCCCGTAAAGTGTTTCCTACACTCAGGATGCAGAACTCTTGTAAACTGCCCCTTTCTAATTCCAATATACAGAAATCCTGTAAGCTGCTTCTCTTTTACTCAGACTACTGAAAAGCCGCATAGTGCGTAAGACTACTCCCATGCTACAGAACTCCCGTAAAGTGTTTCCTACACTCAGGATGCAGAACTCCTGTAAACTGCCCCTTTCTAATTCCAATATACAGAAATCCTGTAAGCTGCTTCTCTTTTACTCAGACTACTAAAAACCCGCATAGTGCGTAAGACTACTCCCATGCTACAGAACTCCTGTAAAGTGTTTCCTACACTGGATGCAGAACTCCTGTAAACTGCCTCTCACTACTTCCAATGTACAGAAATCCTGAAAGCTGCTTCTTTTTTACAAAGACTACTTAAAACCCGCATAGTGTGTAAGACTACTTCCATGCTACAGAACTCCCATAAAGTGTTTCCTACCCTCAGGATGCAGGACTCCTGTAAACTGCCTCTCACTACTTCCAATGTACAGAAATCCTGTAAGCTGCTTCTCTTTTACTCAGACTAATGAAAACACACATAGTGCGTAAGACTACTCCCATGCTACAGAACTCCCGTAAAGTGTTTCCTACCCTCAGGATGCAGAACTCCTGTAAACTGCCTCTCAGTACTTCCAATGTACAGAAATCCTGTAAGCTGCTTCTCTTTTACTCAGACTACTGAAAACCCGCATAGTGCGTAAGACTACTCCCATGCTACAGAACTCCCGTTAAGTGTTTCCTACACTCAGGATGCAGAACTCCTGTAAACTGCCTCTCACTACTTCCAATGTACAGAAATCCTGTAAGCTGCTTCTCTTTTACTCAGACTACTGAAAACCCGCATAGTGCGTAAGACTACTCCCATGCTACAGACCTCCCGTAAAATGTTTCCTACCCTCAGGATGCAGGACTCCTTTAAACTGCCTCTCCCCACTTCCAGTGTACTGAAATCCTGTAAGCTGCTTCTCTTTTACTCAGACTACTGAAAACCCGCATAAAGAATAAGAATTCTCCCATGCTACAGAACTCCCATAAAGTGTTTCCTACCCTCAGGATGCAGAACTCCTGTAAACTGCCTCTCACAACTTCCAATGTACAGAAATCCTGTAAGCTGCTTCTCTTTTACTCAGACTACTGAAAACCCGCATAGTGCGTAAGACTACTCCCATGCTACAGAACTCCCGTTAAGTGTTTCCTACACTCAGGATGCAGAACTCCTGTAAACTGCCTCTCACTACTTCCAATGTACAGAAATCCTGTAAGCTGCTTCTCTTTTACTCAGACTACTGAAAACCCGCATAGTGCGTAAGACTACTCCCATGCTACAGACCTCCCGTAAAATGTTTCCTACCCTCAGGATGCAGGACTCCTTTAAACTGCCTCTCCCCACTTCCAGTGTTCAGAAATCCTGTAAGCTGCTTCTCTTTTACTCAGACTACTGAAAACCCGCATAAAGAATAAGAATTCTCCCATGCTACAGAACTCCCGTAAAGTGTTTCCTACACTCAGGATGCAGAACTCCTGTAAACTGCCTCTCACAACTTCCAATGTACAGAAATCCTGTAAGCTGCTTCTCTTTTACTCAGACTACTGAAAACCCGCATAGTGCGTAAGACTACTCCCATGCTACAGAACTCCTGTAAAGTGTTTCCTGCACTGGATGCAGAACTCCTGTAAACTGCCTCTCACTACTTCCAATGTACAGAAATCCTGTAAGCTGCTTCTCTTTTACTCAGACTACTGAAAACCCGCATAGTGCGTAAGACTACTCCCATGCTACAGACCTCCCGTAAAATGTTTCCTACCCTCAGGATGCAGGACTCCTTTAAACTGCCTCTCCCCACTTCCAGTGTACAGAAATCCTGTAAGCTGCTTCTCTTTTACTCAGACTACTGAAATCCCGCATAAAGAATAAGAATTCTCCCATGCTACAGAACTCCCGTAAAGTGTTTCCTACACTCAGAATGCAGAACTCCTGTAAACTGCCTCTCACTACTTCCAATGTACAGAAATCCTGTAAGCTGCTTCTCTTTTACTCAGACTACTGAAAACCCGCATAGTGAGTAAGACTACTCCCATGCTACAGACCTCCCGTAAAGTGTTTCCTACCCTCAGGATGCAGGACTCCTGTAAACTGCCTCTCCCTACTTCCAGTGTACAGAAATCCTGTAAGCTGCTTCTCTTATTCTCAGGCTACTGAAAACCAGCATAGTGCGTAAGACTACTCCCATGCTACAGAACTCCCGTAAAGCGTTTCCTACACTCAGGATGCAGAACTCCTGTAAACTGCTTCTCACTACTCCCAATGTACAGAAATCCTGTAAGCTGCTTCTCTTTTACACAGACTACTGAAAACCCGCATAGTGCGTAAGACTACTCCCATGCTACTGAACTCCCGTAAAGTGTTTCCTACGCTTAGGATGCAGAACTCCTGTAAACTACCTCTCACTACTTCCAATGTACAGAAATCCTGTAAGCTGCTTCTCTTTTACTCAGACTACTGAAAACCCGCATTGTTGCGTAAGACTACCCCCATGCTATAGAACTCCCGTAAAGTGTTTCCTACACTGGATACAGAACTCCTGTAAACTGCCTCTCACTACTTCCAATGTACAGAAATCCTGTAAGCTGCTTCTCTTTTTTCAGACTACTGAAAACCCGCATTGTGTGTAAGACTCCTCCCATGCTACAGAACTCCCGTAAAGTGTTTCCTACACTGAGGATGCAGAACTCCTGTAAACTGCCTCTCACTACTTCCAATGTACAGAAATCCTGTAAGCTGCTTCTCTTTTACTCAGACTACTGAAAACCCTCATAAAGAGTAAGAATTCTCCCATGCTACAGAACACCCGTAAAGTGTTTCCTACACTCAGGATGCAGAACTCCTGTAAACTGCCTCTCACTACTTCCACCGTACAGAAATCCTGTAAGCTGCTTCACTTTTACTCAGACTACTGAAAACCCGCGTAGTGCGTAAGACTACTCCCATGCTACTCAACTCCCTTAAAGTGTTTCCTACACTTAGGATGCAGAACTCCTGTAAACAGCCTCTCACTACTTCCAATGTACAGAAATCCTGTAAGCTGCTTCTCTTTTACTCAGACTACTGAAAACCCGCATTGTTGCGTAAGACTACCCCCATGCTACAGAACTCCCGTAAAGTGTTTCCTACACTCAGGATGCAGAACTCCTGTAAACTGCCTCTCACTACTTCCAATGTACAGAAATCCTGTAAGCTGCTTCTCTTTTACTCAGAATACTGAAAACACACATAGTGCGTAAGACTACTCCCATGCAACAGAAATCCCGTAAAGTGTTTCCTACACTCAGGATGCAGAACTCCTGTAAACTGCCCCTTTCTAATTCCAATATACAGAAATCCTGTAAGCTGCATCTCTTTTACTCAGACTACTGAAAACCCGCATAGTGCGTAAGACTACTCCCATGCTACAGAACTCCTGTAAAGTGTTTCCTGCACTGGATGCAGAACTCCTGTAAACTGCCTCTCACAACTTCCAATGTACAGAAATCCTGTAAGCTGCTTCTCTTTTACTCAGACTACTGAAAACCCGCATAGTGCGTAAGACTACTCCCATGCTACAGAACTCCTGTAAAGTGTTTCCTGCACTGGATGCAGAACTCCTGTAAACTGCCTCTCACTACTTCCAATGTACAGAAATCCTGTAAGCTGCTTCTCTTTTACTCAGACTACTGAAAACCCGCATAGTGCGTAAGACTACTCCCATGCTACAGACCTCCCGTAAAATGTTTCCTACCCTCAGGATGCAGGACTCCTTTAAACTGCCTCTCCCCACTTCCAGTGTACAGAAATCCTGTAAGCTGCTTCTCTTTTACTCAGACTACTGAAATCCCGCATAAAGAATAAGAATTCTCCCATGCTACAGAACTCCCGTAAAGTGTTTCCTACACTCAGAATGCAGAACTCCTGTAAACTGCCTCTCACTACTTCCAATGTACAGAAATCCTGTAAGCTGCTTCTCTTTTACTCAGACTACTGAAAACCCGCATAGTGAGTAAGACTACTCCCATGCTACAGACCTCCCGTAAAGTGTTTCCTACCCTCAGGATGCAGGACTCCTGTAAACTGCCTCTCCCTACTTCCAGTGTACAGAAATCCTGTAAGCTGCTTCTCTTATTCTCAGGCTACTGAAAACCAGCATAGTGCGTAAGACTACTCCCATGCTACAGAACTCCCGTAAAGCGTTTCCTACACTCAGGATGCAGAACTCCTGTAAACTGCTTCTCACTACTCCCAATGTACAGAAATCCTGTAAGCTGCTTCTCTTTTACACAGACTACTGAAAACCCGCATAGTGCGTAAGACTACTCCCATGCTACTGAACTCCCGTAAAGTGTTTCCTACACTTAGGATGCAGAACTCCTGTAAACTACCTCTCACTACTTCCAATGTACAGAAATCCTGTAAGCTGCTTCTCTTTTACTCAGACTACTGAAAACCCGCATTGTTGCGTAAGACTACCCCCATGCTATAGAACTCCCGTAAAGTGTTTCCTGCACTGGATACAGAACTCCTGTAAACTGCCTCTCACTACTTCCAATGTACAGAAATCCTGTAAGCTGCTTCTCTTTTTTCAGACTACTGAAAACCCGCATTGTGTGTAAGACTCCTCCCATGCTACAGAACTCCCGTAAAGTGTTTCCTACACTGAGGATGCAGAACTCCTGTAAACTGCCTCTCACTACTTCCAATGTACAGAAATCCTGTAAGCTGCTTCTCTTTTACTCAGACTACTGAAAACCCGCAGAGTGTGTAAGACTACTCCCATGCTACAGAACTCCCGTAAAGTGTTTTCTACCCTCAGTATGCAGGACTCCTTTAAACTGCCTCTCACTACTTCCAATGTACAGAAATCCTGTAAGCTGCTTCTCTTTTACTCAGACTACTAAAAACCCGCAAAGTGCGTAAGACTACTCCCATGCTACAGAACTCCTGTAAAGTGTTTCCTACACTGGATACAGAACTCCTGTAAACTGCCTCTCACTACTTCCAATGTACAGAAATCCTGAAAGCTGCTTCTTTTTTACTCAGACTACTTAAAACCCGCATAGTGCGTAAGACTACTCCCATGCTACAGAACTCCCATAAAGTGTTTCCTACACTCAGGATGCAGAACTCCTGTAAACTGCCTCTCACTACTTCCAATGTACAGAAATCCTGTAAGCTGCTTCTCTTTTACTCAGACTACTGAAAACCCTCATAAAGAGTAAGAATTCTCCCATGCTACAGAACACCCGTAAAGTGTTTCCTACACTCAGGATGCAGAACTCCTGTAAACTGCCTCTCACTACTTCCACCGTACAGAAATCCTGTAAGCTGCTTCACTTTTACTCAGACTACTGAAAACCCGCGTAGTGCGTAAGACTACTCCCATGCTACTCAACTCCCTTAAAGTGTTTCCTACACTTAGGATGCAGAACTCCTGTAAACAGCCTCTCACTACTTCCAATGTACAGAAATCCTGTAAGCTGCTTCTCTTTTACTCAGACTACTGAAAACCCGCATTGTTGCGTAAGACTACCCCCATGCTACAGAACTCCCGTAAAGTGTTTCCTACACTCAGGATGCAGAACTCCTGTAAACTGCCTCTCACTACTTCCAATGTACAGAAATCCTGTAAGCTGCTTCTCTTTTACTCAGAATACTGAAAACACACATAGTGCGTAAGACTACTCCCATGCAACAGAAATCCCGTAAAGTGTTTCCTACACTCAGGATGCAGAACTCCTGTAAACTGCCCCTTTCTAATTCCAATATACAGAAATCCTGTAAGCTGCATCTCTTTTACTCAGACTACTAAAAACCCGCATAGTGCGTAAGACTACTCCCATGCTACAGAACTCCCGTAAAGTGTTTCCTACACTGGATGCAGAACTCCTGTAAACTGCCTCTCACTACTTCCAATGTACAGAAATCCTGAAAGCTGCTTCTTTTTTACTCAGACTGCTTAAAACCCGCATAGTGCGTAAGACTACTCCCATGCTACAGAATCCCATAAAGTGTTTCCTACACTCAGAATGCAGAACTCCTGTAAACTGCCTCTCACTACTTCAAATGTACAGAAATCCTGTAAGCTGCTTCTCTTTTACTCAGACTACTGAAAACCCGCATAGTGCGTAAGACTACTCCCATGCTACAGAACTCCCGTAAAGTGTTTCCTACCCTCAGGATGCAGAACTCCTGTAAACTGCCTCTCACTACTTCCAATGTACAGAAATCCTGTAAGCTGCTTCTCTTTTACTCAGACTACTGAAAACTCGCATAGTGCGTAAGACAACTCCCATGCTACAGAACTCCTGTAAAGTGTTTCCTACACTGGATGCAGAACTCCTGTAAACAGCCTCTCACTACTTCCAATGTACAGAAATCCTGTAAGCTGCTTCTCTTTTACTCAGATTACTGAAAACCCGCATTGTTGCGTAAGACTACCCCCATGCTACAGAACTCCCGTAAAGTGTTTCCTACACTCAGGATGCAGAACTCCTGTAAACTGCCTCTCACTACTTCCAATGTACAGAAATCCTGTAAGCTGCTTCTCTTTTACTCAGACTACTGAAAAGCCGCATAGTGCGTAAGACTACTCCCATGCTACAGAACTCCCGTAAAGTGTTTCCTACACTCAGGATGCAGAACTCCTGTAAACTGCCCCTTTCTAATTCCAATATACAGAAATCCTGTAAGCTGCTTCTCTTTTACTCAGACTACTAAAAACCCGCATAGTGCGTAAGACTACTCCCATGCTACAGAACTCCTGTAAAGTGTTTCCTATACTGGATGCAGAACTCCTGTAAACTGCCTCTCACTACTTCCAATGTACAGAAATCCTGAAAGCTGCTTCTTTTTTACAAAGACTACTGAAAACCCGCATAGTGCGTAAGACTACTCCCATGCTACAGAACTCCCATAATGTGTTTCCTACAGTCAGGATGCAGAACTCCTGTAAACTGCCTCTCACTACTTCCAATGTACAGAAATCCTGTAAGCTGCTTCTCTTTTACTCAGACTACTGAAAACCCGCATAGTGCGTAAGACTACTCCCATGCTACAGAACTCCCGTTAAGTGTTTCCTACACTCAGGATGCAGAACTCCTGTAAACTGCCTCTCACTACTTCCAATGTACAGAAATCCTGTAAGCTGCTTCTCTTTTACTCAGACTACTTAAAACCCGCATAGTGCGTAAGACTACTCCCATGCTACAGAACTCCCATAAAGTGTTTCCTACACTCAGGATACAGAACTCCTGTAAACTGACTCTCACTACTTCCAATGTACAGAAATCCTGTAAGCTGTTTCTCTTTTACTCAGACTACTGAAAATCCGCATAGTGCTTAAGACTACTCCCATGCCACAGAACTCCCGTAAAGTGTTTCCTACCCTCAGGATGAAGAACTGTAAACTGACTCTCACTACTTCCAATGTATAGAAATCTTCTAAGCAGCTTCTCTTTTACTCAGATTACTGAAAATCCGCATAGTGCGTAAGACTACTCCCATGCTACAGAACTCCTGTAAAGTGTTTCCTACACTGGATGCAGAACTCCTGTAAACTGCCTCTCACTACTTCCAATGTACAGAAATCCTGTAAGCTGCTTCTCTTTTACTCAGACTACTGAAAACCCGCATAGTGCGTAAGACTACTCCCATGCTACAGACTTCCCGTAAAATGTTTCCTACCCTCAGGATGCAGGACTCCTTTAAACTGCCTCTCCCCACTTCCAGTGTACAGAAATCCTGTAAGCTGCTTCTCTTTTACTCAGACTACTGAAATCCCGCATAAAGAATAAGAATTCTCCCATGCTACAGAACTCCTGTAAAGTGTTTCCCGCACTGGATGCAGAACTCCTGTAAACTGCCTCTCACTACTTGCAATGTACAGAAATCCTGTAAGCTGCTTCTCTTTTGCTCAGACTACTGAAAACCCGCATTGTGAGTAAGACTACTCCCATGCTACAGAACTCCCGTAAAGTGTTTCCTACCCTCAGGATGCAGGACTCCTTTAAACTACCTCTCCCTACTTCCAGTGTACAGAAATCCTGTAAGCTGCTTCTCTTATACTCAGGCTACTGAAAAACCGCATAGTGCGTAAGACTACTCCCATGCTACAGAACTCCCGTAAAGCGTTTCCTACCCTCAGGATGCAGAACTCCTGTAAACTGCTTCTCACTACTTCCAATGTACAGAAATCCTGTAAGCTGCTTCTCTTTTAATCAGACAACTGAAAACCCGCGAAGTGCGTAAGACTACCCCCATGCTACAGAACTCCCGTAAAGTGTTTCCTACACTGGATGCAGAACTCCTGTAAACTGCCCCTTTCTACTTCCAATGTGCAGAAATCCTGTAAGCTGCTTCTCTTTTACTCAGACTACTGAAAACCCGCATAGTGCGTAAGACTACTCCCCTGCTACAGAACTCCCGTAAAGTGTTTTCTACACTCAGGATGCAGAACACCTGTAAACTGCCTCTCACTACTTCCAATGTACAGAAATCCTGTAAGCTGCTTCTCTTTTACTCAGACTACTGAAAACCCGCATAGTGCGTAAGACAACTCCCATGCTACAGAACTCCCGTAAAGTGTTTCCTACACTCAGGATGCAGAACTCCTATAAACTGCCTCTCACTACTTCCAATGTACAGAAATCCTGTAAGCTGCTTCTCTTTTACTCAGACTACTGAAAACACACATAGTGCGTAAGACTACTCCCATGCTACAGAAATCCCGTAAAGTGTTTCCTACACTCAGGATGCAGAACTCTTGTAAACTGCCCCTTTCTAATTCCAATATACAGAAATCCTGTAAGCTGCTTCTCTTTTACTCAGACTACTGAAAAGCCGCATAGTGCGTAAGACTACTCCCATGCTACAGAACTCCCGTAAAGTGTTTCCTACACTCAGGATGCAGAACTCCTGTAAACTGCCCCTTTCTAATTCCAATATACAGAAATCCTGTAAGCTGCTTCTCTTTTACTCAGACTACTAAAAACCCGCATAGTGCGTAAGACTACTCCCATGCTACAGAACTCCTGTAAAGTGTTTCCTACACTGGATGCAGAACTCCTGTAAACTGCCTCTCACTACTTCCAATGTACAGAAATCCTGAAAGCTGCTTCTTTTTTACAAAGACTACTTAAAACCCGCATAGTGTGTAAGACTACTTCCATGCTACAGAACTCCCATAAAGTGTTTCCTACCCTCAGGATGCAGGACTCCTGTAAACTGCCTCTCACTACTTCCAATGTACAGAAATCCTGTAAGCTGCTTCTCTTTTACTCAGACTAATGAAAACACACATAGTGCGTAAGACTACTCCCATGCTACAGAACTCCCGTAAAGTGTTTCCTACCCTCAGGATGCAGAACTCCTGTAAACTGCCTCTCAGTACTTCCAATGTACAGAAATCCTGTAAGCTGCTTCTCTTTTACTCAGACTACTGAAAACCCGCATAGTGCGTAAGACTACTCCCATGCTACAGAACTCCCGTTAAGTGTTTCCTACACTCAGGATGCAGAACTCCTGTAAACTGCCTCTCACTACTTCCAATGTACAGAAATCCTGTAAGCTGCTTCTCTTTTACTCAGACTACTGAAAACCCGCATAGTGCGTAAGACTACTCCCATGCTACAGACCTCCCGTAAAATGTTTCCTACCCTCAGGATGCAGGACTCCTTTAAACTGCCTCTCCCCACTTCCAGTGTACTGAAATCCTGTAAGCTGCTTCTCTTTTACTCAGACTACTGAAAACCCGCATAAAGAATAAGAATTCTCCCATGCTACAGAACTCCCGTAAAGTGTTTCCTACACTCAGGATGCAGAACTCCTGTAAACTGCCTCTCACAACTTCCAATGTACAGAAATCCTGTAAGCTGCTTCTCTTTTACTCAGACTACTGAAAACCCGCATAGTGCGTAAGACTACTCCCATGCTACAGAACTCCCGTTAAGTGTTTCCTACCCTCAGGATGCAGAACTCCTGTAAACTGCCTCTCACTACTTCCAATGTACAGAAATCCTGTAAGCTGCTTCTCTTTTACTCAGACTACTGAAAACCCGCATAGTGCGTAAGACTACTCCCATGCTACAGACCTCCCGTAAAATGTTTCCTACCCTCAGGATGCAGGACTCCTTTAAACTGCCTCTCCCCACTTCCAGTGTTCAGAAATCCTGTAAGCTGCTTCTCTTTTACTCAGACTACTGAAAACCCGCATAAAGAATAAGAATTCTCCCATGCTACAGAACTCCCGTAAAGTGTTTCCTACACTCAGGATGCAGAACTCCTGTAAACTGCCTCTCACAACTTCCAATGTACAGAAATCCTGTAAGCTGCTTCTCTTTTACTCAGACTACTGAAAACCCGCATAGTGCGTAAGACTACTCCCATGCTACAGAACTCCTGTAAAGTGTTTCCTGCACTGGATGCAGAACTCCTGTAAACTGCCTCTCACTACTTCCAATGTACAGAAATCCTGTAAGCTGCTTCTCTTTTACTCAGACTACTGAAAACCCGCATAGTGCGTAAGACTACTCCCATGCTACAGACCTCCCGTAAAATGTTTCCTACCCTCAGGATGCAGGACTCTTTTAAACAGCCTCTCCCCACTTCCAGTGTACAGAAATCCTGTAAGCTGCTTCTCTTTTACTCAGACTACTGAAATCCCGCATAAAGAATAAGAATTCTCCCATGCTACAGAACTCCCGTAAAGTGTTTCCTACACTCAGAATGCAGAACTCCTGTAAACTGCCTCTCACTACTTCCAATGTACAGAAATCCTGTAAGCTGCTTCTCTTTTACTCAGACTACTGAAAACCCGCATAGTGAGTAAGACTACTCCCATGCTACAGAACTCCCGTAAAGTGTTTCCTACCCTCAGGATGCAGGACTCCTTTAAACTGCCTCTCCCTACTTCCAGTGTACAGAAATCCTGTAAGCTGCTTCTCTTATACTCAGGCTACTGAAAACCAGCATAGTGCGTAAGACTACTCCCATGCTACAGAACTCCCGTAAAGCGTTTCCTACACTCAGGATGCAGAACTCCTGTAAACTGCTTCTCACTACTCCCAATGTACAGAAATCCTGTAAGCTGCTTCTCTTTTAATCAGACAACTGAAAACCCGCATAGTGCGTAAGACTACCCCCATGCTACAGAACTCCAGTAAAGTGTTTCCTACACTGGAGGCAGAACTCCTGTAAACTGCCCCTTTCTACTTCCAATGTACAGAAATCCTGTAAGCTGCTTCTCTTTTACTCAGACTACTGAAAACCCGCATAGTGCGTAAGACTACTCCTATGCTACAGTACTCCCGTAAAGTGTTTTCTACCCTCAGTATGCAGGACTCCTTTAAACTGCCTCTCACTACTTCCAATGTACAGAAATCCTGTAAGCTTCTTCTCTTTTACCCAGACTACTGAAAACCCGCATAGTGCGTAAGACTACTCCCATGCTACAGAACTCCCGTAAAGTGTTTCCTACACTCAGGATGCAGAACTCCTGTAAACAGCCTCTCACTACTTCCAATGTACAGAAATCCTGTAAGCTACTTCTCTTTTACTCAGACTACTGAAAACCCGCGTAGTGCGTAAGACTACTCCCATGCTACAGAACTCCCGTAAAGTGTTTCCTACACTCAGGATGCAGAACTCCTGTAAACTGCCTCTCACTACTTCCAATGTACAGAAATCCTGTAAGCTGCTTCTCTTTTACTCAGACTACTGAAAACCCGCATAGTGCGTAAGACTACTCCCATGCTACAGAACTCCCGTAAAGTGTTTGCTACCCTCAGGATGCATAACTCCTGGAAACTGCCTCTCACTACTTCCAATGTACAGAAATCCTGTAAGCTGCTTCTCTTTTACTCAGACTACTGAAAACCCGCATAGTGCGTAAGACTACCCCCATGCTACAGAACTCCCGTAAAGTGTTTCCTACACTGGATGCAGAACTCCTGTAAACTGCCTCTCACTACTTCCAATGTACAGAAATCCTGTAAGCTGCTTCTCTTTTACTCAGACTACTGAAAACCCACACAGAGTGTAAGACTACTCCCATGCTACAGAACTCCCATAAAGTTTTTCCTACACTCAGGGTGCAGAACTCCTGTAAATTGCCTCTCACTACTTCCAATGTACAGAAATCCTGTAAGCTCCTTACTTTTACTCAGACTACTGAAAACCCGCATAGTGCGTAAGACTACTCCCATGCTACAGAATTCCCGTAAAGTGTTTCCAACTTTAAGGATGCAGAACTCCATTAAACTGCCTTTCACTACTTCCAATGTACAGAAATCCTGTAAGCTGCTTCTCTTTTACTCAGACTACTGAAAACCCGCATAGTGCGTAAGACTACTCCCATGCTACAGAACTCCCGTAAAGTGTTTCCTACCCTCAGGATGCAGGACTCCTTTAAACTGCCTCTCCCCACTTCCAGTGTACAGAAATCCTGTAAGCTGCTTCTGTTTTAATCAGACTACTGAAAACCCGCATAGTGCTTAAGACTAGTCCCATGCTACAGAAATCCCGTAAAGTGTTTCCTACTGGATACAGAACTCCTGTAAACTGCCTCTCACTACTTCCAATGTACAGAAATCCTGTAAGCTGCTTCTTTTTTTTCAGACTATTGAAAACCCGCATAGTGCGTGAGACTACTCCCATGCTACAGAACTCCCTTAAAGTGTTTCCTACACTCAGGATGCAGAACTCCTGTAAACTGCCTCTCACTACTTCCAATGTACAGAAATCCTGTAAGCTGCTTCTCTTTTACTCAGACTACTGAAAAGCCGCATAGTGCGTAAGACTACTCCCATGCTACAGAACTCCCGTAAAGTGTTTCCTACACTCAGGATGCAGGACTGCTTTAAACTGCCTCTCACTACTTCCAATGTACAGAAATCCTGTAAGCTGCTTCTCTTTTACTCAGACTACTGAAAACCCGCATAAAGAGTAAGAATTCTCCCATGCTACAGAACTCCCGTAAAGTGTTTCCTACACTGGATGCAGAACTCCAGTAAACTGCCTCTCACTACTTCCAATGTACAGAAATCCTGTAAGCTGCTTCTCTTTTACTCAGACTACTGAAAACCCGCGTAGTGCGTAAGACTACTCCGATGCTACTGAACTCCCTTAAAGTGTTTCCTACACTCAGGATGCAGAACTCCTGTAAACTGCCTCTCACAACTTCCAATGTACAGAAATCCTGTAAGCTGCTTCTCTTTTACTCAGACTACTGAAAACCCGCATAGTGCGTAAGACTACTCCCATGCTACAGAACTCCCGTAAAGTGTTTCCTACCCTCAGGATGCAGAACTCCTGTAAACTGCCTCTCACTACTTCCAATGTACAGAAATCCTGTAAGCTGCTTCTCTTTTACTCAGACTACTGAAAACCCGCATAGTGCGTAAGACTACTCCCATGCTACAGACCTCCCGTAAAATGTTTCCTACCCTCAGGATGCAGGACTCCTTTAAACTGCCTCTCCCCACTTCCAGTGTTCAGAAATCCTGTAAGCTGCTTCTCTTTTACTCAGACTACTGAAAACCCGCATAAAGAATAAGAATTCTCCCATGCTACAGAACTCCCGTAAAGTGTTTCCTACACTCAGGATGCAGAACTCCTGTAAACTGCCTCTCACAACTTCCAATGTACAGAAATCCTGTAAGCTGCTTCTCTTTTACTCAGACTACTGAAAACCCGCATAGTGCGTAAGACTACTCCCATGCTACAGAACTCCTGTAAAGTGTTTCCTGCACTGGATGCAGAACTCCTGTAAACTGCCTCTCACTACTTCCAATGTACAGAAATCCTGTAAGCTGCTTCTCTT
This sequence comes from Oryctolagus cuniculus, assembly GCF_964237555.1. Classification (NCBI taxonomy): domain Eukaryota; kingdom Metazoa; phylum Chordata; class Mammalia; order Lagomorpha; family Leporidae; genus Oryctolagus; species Oryctolagus cuniculus. Next base: position 1,722,369 of record NC_091451.1, read on the forward strand.
TTACTCAGACTACTGAAAACCTGCATAGTGAGTAAGACTACTCCCATGCTACAGACCTCCCGTAAAGTGTTTCCTACCCTCAGGATGCAGGACTCCTTTAAACTGCCTCTCCCTACTTCCAGTGTACAGAAATCCTGTAAGCTGCTTCTCTTATACTCAGGCTACTGAAAACCAGCATAGTGCGTAAGACTACTCCCATGCTACAGAACTCCCATAAAGCGTTTCCTACACTCAGGATGCAGAACTCCTGTAAACTGCTTCTCACTACTTCCAATGTACAGAAATCCTGTAAGCTGCTTCTCTTTTAATCAGACAACTGAAAACCCGCATAGTGTGTAAGACTACCCCCATGCTACAGAACTCCAGTAAAGTGTTTCCTACACTGGATGCAGAACTCCTGTAAACTGCCCCTTTCTACTTCCAATGTACAGAAATCCTGTAAGCTGCTTCTCTTTTACTCAGACTACTGAAAACCCGCATAGTGCGTAAGACTACTCCTATGCTACAGAACTCCCGTAAAGTGTTTTCTACCCTCAGTATGCAGGACTCCTTTAAACTGCCTCTCACTACTTCCAATGTACAGAAATCCTGTAAGCTGCTTCTCTTTTACCCAGACTACTGAAAACCCGCATAGTGCGTAAGACTACTCCCATGCTACAGAACTCCCGTAAAGTGTTTCCTACACTCAGGATGCAGAACTCCTGTAAACAGCCTCTCACTACTTCCAATGTACACAAATCCTGTAAGCTGCTTCTCTTTTACTCAGACTACTGAAAACCCGCGTAGTGCGTAAGACTACTCCCATGCTACAGAACTCCCGTTAAGTGTTTCCTACACTCAGGATGCAGAACTCCTGTAAACTGCCTCTCACTACTTCCAATGTGCAGAAATCCTGTAAGCTGCTTCTCTTTTACTCAGACTACTGAAAACCCGCATAGTGCGTAAGACTACTCCCATGCTACAGAACTCCCGTAAAGTGTTTGCTACCCTCAGGATGCATAACTCCTGGAAACTGCCTCTCACTACTTCCAATGTACAGAAATCCTGTAAGCTGCTTCTCTTTTACTCAGACTACTGAAAACCCGCATAGTGCGTAAGACTACTCCCATGCTACAGAACTCCCGTAAAGTGTTTCCTACACTCAGGATGCAGAACTCCTGTAAACAGCCTCTCACTACTTCCAATGTACAGAAATCCTGTAAGCTGCTTCTCTTTTACTCAGACTACTGAAAACCCGCGTAGTGCGTAAGACTACTCCCATGCTACAGAACTCCCGTAAAGTGTTTCCTACCCTCAGGATGCAGGACTGCTTTAAACTGCCTCTCACTACTTCCAATGTGCAGAAATCCTGTAAGCTGCTTCTCTTTTACTCAGACTACTGAAAACCCGCATTGTTGCGTAAGACTACCCCCATGCTATAGAACTCCCGTAAAGTGTTTCCTACACTGGATGCAGAACTCCTGTAAACTGCCTCTCACTACTTCCAATGTACAGAAATCCTGTAAGCTGCTTCTCTTTTACTCAGACTACTGAAAACCCACACAGAGTGTAAGACTACTCCCATGCTACAGAACTCCCATAAAGTTTTTCCTACACTCAGGGTGCAGAACTCCTGTAAACTGCCTCTCACTACTTCCAATGTACAGAAATCCTGTAAGCTCCTTACTTTTACTCAGACTACTGAAAACCCGCATAGTGCGTAAGACTACTCCCATGCTACAGAACTCCCGTAAAGTGTTTCCAACTTTAAGGATGCAGAACTCCATTAAACTGCCTTTCACTACTTCCAATGTACAGAAATCCTGTAAGCTGCTTCTCTTTTACTCAGACTACTGAAAACCCGCATAGTGCGTAAGACTACTCCCATGCTACAGAACTCCCGTAAAGTGTTTCCTACCCTCAGGATGCAGGACTCCTTTAAACTGCCTCTCACTACTTCCAATGTACAAAAATCCTGTAACCTGCTTCTGTTTTAATCAGACTACTGAAAACCCGCATAGTGCTTAAGACTAGTCCCATGCTACAGAAATCCCGTAAAGTGTTTCCTACACTGGATACAGAACTCCTGTAAACTGCCTCTCACTACTTCCAATGTACAGAAATCCTGTAAGCTGCTTCTTTTTTTTCAGACTACTGAAAACCCGCATAGTGCGTGAGACTACTCCCATGCTACAGAACTCCCGTAAAGTGTTTCCTACACTCAGGATGCAGAACTCCTGTAAACTGCCTCTCACTACTTCCAATGTACAGAAATCCTGTAAGCTGCTTCTCTTTTACTCAGACTACTGAAAACCCGCATAAAGAGTAAGAATTCTCCCATGCTACAGAACTCCCGTAAAGTGTTTCCTACACTGGATGCAGAACTCCAGTAAACTGCCTCTCACTACTTCCAATGTACAGAAATCCTGTAAGCTGCTTCTCTTTTACTCAGACTACTGAAAACCCGCGTAGTGCGTAAGACTACTCCCATGCTACTGAACTCCCTTAAAGTGTTTCCTACACTTAGGATGCAGAACTCCTGTAAACAGCCTCTCACTACTTCCAATGTACAGAAATCCTGTAAGCTGCTTCTCTTTTACTCAGACTACTGAAAACCCGCATTGTTGCTAAGACTACCCCCAAGCTACAGAACTCCCGTAAAGTGTTTCCTACACTCAGGATGCAGAACTCCTGTAAACTGCCTCTCACTACTTCCAATGCACAGAAATCCTGTAAGCTGCTTCTCTTTTACTCAGACTACTGAAAACCCGCATAGTGCGTAAGACTACTCCCATGCTACAGAAATCCCGTAAAGTGTTTCCTACACTCAGGATGCAGAACTCCTGTAAACTGCCCCTTTCTAATTCCAATATACAGAAATCCTGTAAGCTGCTTCTCTTTTACTCAGACTACTGAAAACCCGCATAGTGCGTAAGACTACTCCCATGCTACAGAACTCCCGTAAAGTGTTTCCTACTTTAAGGATGCAGAACTCCATTAAACTGCCTTTCACTACTTCCAATGTACAGAAATCCTGTAAGCTGCTTCTCTTTTACTCAGACTACTGAAAACCCGCATAGTGCGTAAGACTACTCCCATGCTACAGAACTCCCGTAAAGTGTTTCCTACCCTCAGGATGCAGGACTCCTTTAAACTGCCTCTTACTACTTCCAATGTACTAAAATCCTGTAACCTGCTTCGGTTATAATCAAACTACTGAAAACCCGCATAGTGTTTAAGACTAGTCCCATGCTACAGAAATCCCGTAAAGTGTTTCCTACACTCAGGATGCAGAACTCCTGTAAACTGCCTCTCACTACTTCCAATGTACAGAAATCCTGTAAGCTGCTTCTCTTTTACTCAGACTACTGAAAACCCGCGTAGTGCGTAAGACTTCTCCCATGCTACAGAACTCCCGTAAAGTGTTTCCTACACTCAGGATGCAGAACTCCTGTAAACTGCCCCTTTCTAATTCCAATATACAGAAATCCTGTAAGCTGCTTCTCTTTTACTCAGACTACTAAAAACCCGCATAGTGCGTAAGACTACTCCCATGCTACAGAACTCCCGTAAAGTGTTTCCTACACTCAGGATGCAGAACTCCTGTAAACTGCCCCTCACTACTTCCAATGTACAGAAATCCTGAAAGCTGCTTCTTTTTTACAAAGACTACTGAAAACCCGCATAGTGCGTAAGACTACTCCCATGCTACAGAACTACAGTAAAGTGTTTCCTACACTCAGGATGCAGAACTCCTGTAAACTGCCTCTCACTACTTCCAATGTACAGAAATCCTGTAAGCTGATTCTCTTTTACTCAGACTACTGAAAACACGCATAGTGCGTAAGACTACTCCCATGCTACAGAACTCCCGTAAAGTGTTTCCTACCCTCAGGATGCAGAACTCCTGTAAACTGCCTCTCACTACTTCCAATGTACAGAAATCCTGTAAGCTCCTTATTTTTACTCAGACTACTGAAAATCCGCATAGTGCGTAAGACTACTCCCATGCTACAGAACTCCCGTAAAGTGTTTCCTACTTTAAGGATGCAGAACTCCATTAAACTGCCTTTCACTACTTCCAATGTACATAAATCCTGTAAGCTGCTTCTCTTTTACTCAGACTACTGAAAACCCGCATAGTGCGTAAGACTACTCCCATGCTACAGAACTCCCGTAAAGTGTTTCCTACCCTCAGGATACAGAACTCCTGTAAACTGCCTCTCACTACTTCCAATGTACAGAAATCCTGTAAGCTGCTTCTCTTTTACTCAGACTACTGAAAACCCGCATAGTGCGTAAGACTACCCCAATGCTACTGAACTCCCGTAAAGTGTTCGCTACCCTCAGGATGCAGAACTCCTGTAAACTGCCTCTCACTACTTCCAATGTACAGAAATCCTGTAAGCTGCTTCTCTTTTACACAGACTACTGAAAACCCGCATTGTTGCGTAAGACTACCCACATGCTATAGAACTCCCGTAAAGTGTTTGCTACCCTCAGGATGCAGAACTCCTGTAAACTGCCTCTCACTACTTCCAATGTACAGAAATCCTGTAAGCTGCTTCTCTTTTACTCAGACTACTGAAAACCCGCATTGTGTGTAAGACTACACCCATGCTACAGAACTCCCGTAAAGTGTTTCCTACACTCAGGATGCAGAACTCCTGTAAACTGCCTCTCACTACTTCCAATGTACAGAAATCCTGTAAGCTGCTTCTCTTTTACTCTGACTACTGAAAACCCTCATAGTGCGTAAGACTACCCCCATGCTACTGAACTCCCGTAAAGTGTTTCCTACACTTAGGATGCAGAACTCCTGTAAACTGCCTCTCACTACTTCCAATGTACATAAATCCTGTAAGCTGCTTCTCTTTTACTCAGACTACTGAAAACCCGCATTGTTGCGTAAGACTACCCCCATGCTATAGAACTCCCGTAAAGTTTTTGCTACCCTCAGGATGCAGAACTCCTGTAAACTGCCTCTCACTACTTCCAATGTACAGAAATCCTGTAAGCTGCTTCTCTTTTACTCAGACTACTGAAAACCCGCATTGTGTGTAAGACTACACCCATGCTACAGAACTCCCGTAAAGTGTTTCCTACACTCAGGATGCAGAACTCCTGTAAACTGCCTCTCACTACTTCCAATGTACAGAAATCCTGTAAGCTGCTTCTCTTTTACTCTGACTACTGAAAACCCTCATAGTGCGTAAGACTACTCCCATGCTACAGAACTCCCGTAAAGTGTTTGCTACCCTCAGGATGCAGAACTCCTGTAAACAGCCTCTCACTACTTCCAATGTACAGAAATCCTGTAAGCTGCTTCTCTTTTACTCAGACTACTGAAAACCCGCATAGTGCGTAAGACTACTCCCATGCTACAGAACTCCCGTAAAGTGTTTCCTACTTTAAGGATGCAGAACTCCATTAAACTGCCTTTCACTACTTCCAATGTACAGAAATCCTGTAAGCTGCTTCTCTTTTACTCAGACTACTGAAAACCCGCATAGTGCGTAAGACTACTCCCATGCTACAGAACTCCCGTAAAGTGTTTCCTACTTTAAGGATGCAGGACTCCTGTAAACTGCCTCTCACTACTTCCAATGTACAGAAATCCTGTAAGCTGCTTCTCTTTTACTCAGACTACTGAAAACCCGCATAGTGCGTAAGACTACTCCCATGCTACAGAACTCCCGTAAAGTGTTTCCTACACTCAGGATGCAGAACTCCTGTAAACTGCCTCTCACTACTTCCAATGTACAGAAATCCTGTAAGCTGCTTCTCTTTTACTCAGACTACTGAAAACCCGCATAGGGCGTAAGACTACTCCCATGCTACAGAACTCCCGTAAAGTGTTTCCTACCCTCAGGCTGCAGAACTCCTTTAAACTGCCTCTTACTACTTCCAATGTACAAAAATCCTGTAACCTGCTTCTGTTTTAATCAGACTACTGAAAACCAGCATAGTGCTTAAGACTAGTCCCATGCTACAGAAATCCCGTAAAGTGTTTCCTACACTGGATACAGAACTCCTGTATACTGCCTCTCACTACTTCCAATGTACAGAAATCCTGCAAGCTCCTTACTTATACTCAGACTACTGACAACCCGCATAGTGCGTAAGACTACTCCCATGCTACAGAAATCCCGTAAAGTGTTTCCTACACTCAGGATGCAGAACTCTTGAAAACTGCCTCTCACTACTTCCAATATACTGAAATCCTGTAAGCTGCTTCTCTTTTACTCAGACTACTGAAAACCCGCATAGTGCGTAAGACTACCCCCATGCTACAGAACTCCCGTAAAGTGTTTTCTACCCTCAGTATGCAGGACTCCTTTAAACTGCCTCTCACTACTTCCAATGTACAGAAATCCTGAAAGCTGCTTCTCTTTTACACAGACTACTGAAAAACCCGCATAGTGCGTAAGAATACTCCCATGCTACAGAACTCCCGTAAAGTGTTTCCTACACTCAGGATGCAGAACTCCTGTAAACTGCCTCTCACTACTTCCAATGTACAGAAATCCTGTAAGCTGCTTCTCTTTTACTCAGACTACTGAAAACCCGCATAGTGCGTAAGACTTCTCCCATGCTACAGAACTCCCGTAAAGTGTTTCCTACACTCAGGATGCAGAACTCCTGTAAACTGCCCCTTTCTAATTCCAATATACAGAAATCCTGTAAGCTGCTTCTCTTTTACTCAGACTACTAAAAACCCGCATAGTGCGTAAGACTACTCCCATGCTACAGAACTCCCGTAAAGTGTTTCCTACACTCAGGATGCAGAACTCCTGTAAACTGCCTCTCACTACTTCCAATGTACAGAAATCCTGTAAGCTGCATCTTTTTAACAAAGACTACTGAAAACCCTCATAGTGCGTAAGACTACTCCCATGCTACAGAACTCCCGTAAAGTGTTTCCTACACTCAGGATGCAGAACTCCTGTAAACTGCCTCTCACTACTTCCAATGTACAGAAATCCTGTAAGCTGCTTCTCTTTTACTCAGACTACTGAAAACCCGCATAGTGCGTAAGACTACTCCCATGCTACAGAACTCCCGTAAAGTGTTTCCTACACTCAGGATGCAGAACTCCTGTAAACTGCCTCTCACTACTTCCAATGTACAGAAATCCTGTAAGCTGCTTCTCTTTTACTCAGACTACTGAAAACCCGCATTGTTGCGTAAGACTACCCCCATGCTACAGAACTCCCGTAAAGTGTTTCCTACACTCAGGATGCATAACTCCTTTAAACTGCCTCTCACTACTTCCAATGTGCAGAAATCCTGTAAGCTGCTTCTCTTTTTTCAGACTACTGAAAACCCGCATAGTGCGTAAGACTACTCACATGCTACAGAACTCCCGTAAAGTGTTTGCTACCCTCAGGATGCAAAACTCCTGTAAACTGCCTCTCACTACTTCCAATGTACAGAAATCCTGTAAGCTGCTTCTCTTTTACTCAGACTACTGAAAACCCGCATAGTGCGTAAGACTACTCCCATGCTACAGAACTCCCGTAAAGTGTTTCCTACACTCAGGATGCAGAACTCCTGTAAACTGCCTCTCACTACTTCCAATGTACAGAAATCCTGTAAGCTGCTTCTCTTTTACACAGACTACTGAAAACCCGCATAGTGCGTAAGACTACTCCCATGCTACAGAACTCCCGTAAAGTGTTTCCTACCCTCAGGATGAAGAACTGTAAACTGCCTCTCACTACTTCCAATGTACAGAAATCCTGTAAGCTGCTTCTCTTTTACTCAGACTACTGAAAACCCGCATAAAGAGTAAGAATTCTCCCATGCTACAGAACTCCCGTAAAGTGTTTCCTACACTCAGGATGCAGAACTCCTGTAAACTGCCTCTCACTACTTCCAATGTACAGAAATTCTGTAAGCTGCTTCTCTTTTACTCAGACTACTGAAAACCCGCGTAGTGCGTAAGACTACTCCCATGCTACAGAACTCCCTTAAAGTGTTTCCTACACTCAGGATGCAGAACTCCTGTAAACAGCCTCTAACTACTTCCAATGTACAGAAATCCTGTAAGCTGCTTCTCTTTTACTCAGACTACTGAAAACCCGCAGAGTGTGTAAGACTACTCCCATGCTACAGAACTCCCGTAAAGTGTTTCCTACCCTCAGGCTGCAGAACTCCTGTAAACTGCCTCTCACTACTTCCAATGTGCAGAAATCCTGTAAGCTGCTTCTCTTTTACTCAGACTACTGAAAACCCTCATAGTGCGTAAGACTACTCCCATGCTACAGAACTCCCGTAAAGTGTTCGCTACCCTCAGGATGCAGAACTCCTGTAAACTGCCTCTCACTACTTCCAATGTACAGAAATCCTGTAAGCTGCTTCTCTTTTACTCAGACTACTGAAAACCCGCATAGTGCGTAAGACTACTCCCATGCTACAGAACTCCCGTAAAGTGTTTCCTACTCAGGATGCAGAACTCCTATAAACAGCCTCTCACTACTTCCAATGTACAGAAATCCTGTAAGCTGCTTCTCTTTTACTCAGACTACTGAAAACCCGCATAGTGCGTAAGACTACCCCCATGCTACAGAACTCCCGTAAAGTGTTTCCTACACTCAGGATGCAGAATTCCTGTAAACTGCCTCTCACTACTTCCAATGTACACAAATCCTGTAAGCTGCTTCTCTTTTATTCAGACTACTGAAAACCCGCATAGTGCGTAAGACTACTAACATGCTGCAGAACTCCCGTAAAGTGTTTCCTACACTCAGGATGCAGAACTCCTGTAAACTGCCTCTCACTACTTCCAATGTACAGAAATCCTGAAAGCTGCTTCTTTTTTACAAAGACTACTGAAAACCCGCATAGTGCGTAAGACTACTCCCATGCTACAGAACTCCTGTAAAGTGTTTCCTACCCTCAGGCTGCAGAACTCCTTTAAACTGCCTCTTACTACTTCCAATGTACAAAAATCCTGTAACCTGCTTCTGTTTTAATCAGACTACTGAAAACCCGCATAGTGCTTAAGACTAGTCCCATGCTACAGAAATCCCGTAATGTGTTTTCTACACTGGATACAGAACTCCTGTATACTGCCTCTCACTACTTCCAATGTACAGAAATCCTGTAAGCTCCTTACTTATACTCAGACTACTGACAACCCGCATAGTGCGTAAGACTTCTCCCATGCTACAGAAATCCCGTAAAGTGTTTCCTACACGCAGGATGCAGAACTCTTGAAAACTGCCTCTCACTACTTCCAATATACTGAAATCCTGTAAGCTGCTTCTCTTTTACTCAGACTACTGAAAACCCGCATAGTGCGTAAGACTACTCCCATGCTACAGAACTCCCGTAAAGTGTTTCCTACTTTAAGGATGCAGGACTCCTTTAAACTGCCTCTCACTACTTCCAATGTACAGAAATCCTGAAAGCTGCTTCTCTTTTACACAGACTACTGAAAAACCCGCATAGTGCGTAAGAATACACCCATGCTACAGAACTCCCGTAAAGTGTTTCCTACACTCAGGATGCAGAACTCCTGTAAACTGCCTCTCACTACTTCCAATGTACAGAAATCCTGTAAGCTGCTTCTCTTTTACACAGACTACTGAAAACCCGCATAGTGCGTAAGACTTCTCCCATGCTACAGAACTCCCGTAAAGTGTTTCCTACACTCAGGATGCAGAACTCCTGTAAACTGCCCCTTTCTAATTCCAATATACAGAAATCCTGTAAGCTGCTTCTCTTTTACTCAGACTACTAAAAACCCGCATAGTGCGTAAGACTACTCCCATGCTACAGAACTCCCGTAAAGTGTTTCCTACACTCAGGATGCAGAACTCCTGTAAACTGCCTCTCACTACTTCCAATGTACAGAAATCCTGTAAGCTGCTTCTTTTTAACAAAGACTACTGAAAACCCTCATAGTGCGTAAGACTACTCCCATGCTACAGAACTCCCGTAAAGTGTTTCCTACACTCAGGATGCAGAACTCCTGTAAACTGCCTCTCACTACTTCCAATGTACAGAAATCCTGTAAGCTGCTTCTCTTTTACTCAGACTACTGAAAACCCGCATAGTGCGTAAGACTACTCCCATGCTACAGAACTCCCGTAAAGTGTTTCCTACACTCAGGATGCAGAACTCCTGTAAACTGCCTCTCACTACTTCCAATGTACAGAAATCCTGTAAGCTGCTTCTCTTTTACTCAGACTACTGGAAACCCGCATAGTGCGTAAGACTACCCCCATGCTACAGAACTCCCGTAAAGTGTTTCCTACACTCAGGATGCAGAACTCCTGTAAACTGCCTCTCACTACTTCCAATGTGCAGAAATCCTGTAAGCTGCTTCTCTTTTTTCAGACTACTGAAAACCCGCATAGTGCGTAAGACTACTCCCATGCTACAGAACTCCCGTAAAGTGTTTGCTACCCTCAGGATGCAAAACTCCTGTAAACTGCCTCTCACTACTTCCAATGTACAGAAATCCTGTAAGCTGCTTCTCTTTTACTCAGACTACTGAAAACCCGCATAGTGCGTAAGACTACTCCCATGCTACAGAACTCCCGTAAAGTGTTTCCTACACTCAGGATGCAGAACTCCTGTAAACTGCCTCTCACTACTTCCAATGTACAGAAATCCTGTAAGCTGCTTCTCTTTTACACAGACTACTGAAAACCCGCATAGTGCGTAAGACTACTCCCATGCTACAGAACTCCCGTAAAGTGTTTCCTACCCTCAGGATGAAGAACTGTAAACTGCCTCTCACTACTTCCAATGTACAGAAATCCTGTAAGCTGCTTCTCTTTTACTCAGACTACTGAAAACCCGCATAAAGAGTAAGAATTCTCCCATGCTACAGAACTCCCGTAAAGTGTTTCCTACACTCAGGATGCAGAACTCCTGTAAACTGCCTCTCACTACTTCCAATGTACAGAAATCCTGTAAGCTGCTTCTCTTTTACTCAGACTACTGAAAACCCGCGTAGTGCGTAAGACTACTCCCATGCTACAGAACTCCCTTAAAGTGTTTCCTACACTCAGGATGCAGAACTCCTGTAAACAGCCTCTCACTACTTCCAATGTACAGAAATCCTGTAAGCTGCTTCTCTTTTACTCAGACTACTGAAAACCCGCAGAGTGTGTAAGACTACTCCCATGCTACAGAACTCCCGTAAAGTGTTTCCTACACTCAGGATGCAGAACTCCTGTAAACTGCCTCTCACTACTTCCAATGTGCAGAAATCCTGTAAGCTGCTTCTCTTTTACTCAGACTACTGAAAACCTGCATAGTGCGTAAGACTACCCCCATGCTACAGAACTCCCGTAAAGTGTTTCCTACACTCAGGATGCAGAATTCCTGTAAACTGCCTCTCACTACTTCCAATGTGCACAAATCCTGTAACCTGCTTCTGTTTTAATCAGACTACTGAAAACCCGCATAGTGCTTAAGACTAGTCCCATGCTACAGAAATCCCGTAATGTGTTTCCTACACTGGATACAGAACTCCTGTATACTGCCTCTCACTACTTCCAATGTACAGAAATCCTGTAAGCTCCTTACTTATACTCAGACTACTGACAACCCGCATAGTGCGTAAGACTACTCCCATGCTACAGAAATCCCGTAAAGTGTTTCCTACACGCAGGATGCAGAACTCTTGAAAACTGCCTCTCACTACTTCCAATATACTGAAATCCTGTAAGCTGCTTCTCTTTTACTCAGACTACTGAAAACCCGCATAGTGCGTAAGACTACTCCCATGCTACAGAACTCCCGTAAAGTGTTTCCTACTTTAAGGATGCAGGACTCCTTTAAACTGCCTCTCACTACTTCCAATGTACAGAAATCCTGAAAGCTGCTTCTCTTTTACACAGACTACTGAAAAACCCGCATAGTGCGTAAGAATACACCCATGCTACAGAACTCCCGTAAAGTGTTTCCTACACTCAGGATGCAGAACTCCTGTAAACTGCCTCTCACTACTTCCAATGTACAGAAATCCTGTAAGCTGCTTCTCTTTTACTCAGACTACTGAAAACCCGCATAGTGCGTAAGACTTCTCCCATGCTACAGAACTCCCGTAAAGTGTTTCCTACCCTCAGGATGCAGAACTCCTGTAAACTGCCTCTCACTACTTCCAATGTACAGAAATCCTGTAAGCTGCTTCTCTTTTACTCAGACTACTAAAAACCCGCATAGTGCGTAAGACTACTCCCATGCTACAGAACTCCCGTAAAGTGTTTCCTACACTCAGGATGCAGAACTCCTGTAAACTGCCTCTCACTACTTCCAATGTACAGAAATCCTGTAAGCTGCTTCTTTTTAACAAAGACTACTGAAAACCCTCATAGTGCGTAAGACTACTCCCATGCTACAGAACTCCCGTAAAGTGTTTCCTACACTCAGGATGCAGAACTCCTGTAAACTGCCTCTCACTACTTCCAATGTACAGAAATCCTGTATGCTGCTTCTCTTTTACTCAGACTACTGAAAACCCGCATAGTGCGTAAGACTACTCCCATGCTACAGAACTCCCGTAAAGTGTTTCCTACACTCAGGATGCAGAACTCCTGTAAACTGCCTCTCACTACTTCCAATGTACAGAAATCCTGTAAGCTGCTTCTCTTTTACTCAGACTACTGAAAACCCGCATTGTTGCGTAAGACTACCCCCATGCTACAGAACTCCCGTAAAGTGTTTCCTACCCTCAGGCTGCAGAACTCCTGTAAACTGCCTCTCACTACTTCCAATGTGCAGAAATCCTGTAAGCTGCTTCTCTTTTTTCAGACTACTGAAAACCCGCATAGTGCGTAAGACTACTCCCATGCTACAGAACTCCCGTAAAGTGTTTGCTACCCTCAGGATGCAAAACTCCTGTAAACTGCCTCTCACTACTTCCAATGTACAGAAATCCTGTAAGCTGCTTCTCTTTTACTCAGACTACTGAAAACCCGCATAGTGCGTAAGACTACTCCCATGCTACAGAACTCCCGTAAAGTGTTTCCTACACTCAGGATGCAGAACTCTTGTAAACTGCCTCTCACTACTTCCAATGTACAGAAATCCTGTAAGCTGCTTCTCTTTTACACAGACTACTGAAAACCCGCATAGTGCGTAAGACTACTCCCATGCTACAGAACTCCCGTAAAGTGTTTCCTACCCTCAGGATGAAGAACTGTAAACTGCCTCTCACTACTTCCAATGTACAGAAATCCTGTAAGCTGCTTCTCTTTTACTCAGACTACTGAAAACCCGCATAAAGAGTAAGAATTCTCCCATGCTACAGAACTCCCGTAAAGTGTTTCCTACACTCAGGATGCAGAACTCCTGTAAACTGCCTCTCACTACTTCCAATGTACAGAAATTCTGTAAGCTGCTTCTCTTTTACTCAGACTACTGAAAACCCGCGTAGTGCGTAAGACTACTCCCATGCTACAGAACTCCCTTAAAGTGTTTCCTACACTCAGGATGCAGAACTCCTGTAAACTGCCTCTCACTACTTCCAATGTACAGAAATCCTGTAAGCTGCTTCTCTTTTACTCAGACTACTGAAAGCCCGCAGAGTGTGTAAGACTACTCCCATGCTACAGAACTCCCGTAAAGTGTTTCCTACCCTCAGGATGCAGAACTCCTGTAAACTGCCTCTCACTACTTCCAATGTGCAGAAATCCTGTAAGCTGCTTCTCTTTTACTCAGACTACTGAAAACCCGCATAGTGCGTAAGACTACTCCCATGCTACAGAACTTCCGTAAAGTGTTTCCTACCCTCAGGATGCAGAACTCCTGTAAACTGCCCCTTTCTAATTCCAATATACAGAAATCCTGTAAGCTGCTTCTCTTTTACTCAGACTACTAAAAACCCGCATAGTGCGTAAGACTACTAACATGCTACAGAACTCCCATAAAGTGTTTCCTACACTCAGGATGCAGAACTCCTGTAAACTGCCTCTCACTACTTCCAATGTACAGAAATCCTGAAAGCTGCTACTTTTTTACAAAGACTACTGAAAACCCGCATAGTGCGTAAGACTACTCCCATGCTACAGAACTCCCGTAAAGTGTTTCCTACACTCAGGATGCAGAACTCCTGTAAACTGCCTCTCACTATTTCCAATGTACAGAAATTCTGTAAGCTGCTTCTCTTTTACTCAGACTACTGAAAACCCGCGTAGTGCGTAAGACTACTCCCATGCTGCAGAACTCCCGTGAAGTGTTTCCTACACTCAGGATGCAGAACTCCTGTAAACAGCCTCTCACTACTTCCAATGTACAGAAATCCTGTAAGCTGCTTCTCTTTTACTCAGACTACTGAAAACCCGCAGATTGTGTAAGACTACTCCCATGCTACAGAACTCCCGTAAAGTGTTTGCTACCCTCAGGATGCAGAACTCCTGTAAACTGCCTCTCACTACTTCCAATGTGCAGAAATCCTGTAAGCTGCTTCTCTTTTACAAAGACTACTGAAACCCCGCATAGTGCTTAAGACTAGTCCCATGCTACAGAAATCCCGTAATGTGTTTCCTACACTGGATACAGAACTCCTGTATACTGCCTCTCACTACTTCCAATGTACAGAAATCCTGTAAGCTCCTTACTTATACTCAGACTACTGACAACCCGCATAGTGCGTAAGACTACTCCCATGCTACAGAAATCCCATAAAGTGTTTCCTACACGCAGGATGCAGAACTCTTGAAAACTGCCTCTCACTACTTCCAATATACTGAAATCCTGTAAGCTGCTTCTCTTTTACTCAGACTACTGAAAACCCGCATAGTGCGTAAGACTACTCCCATGCTACAGAACTCCCGTAAAGTGTTTCCTACTTTAAGGATGCAGGACTCCTTTAAACTGCCTCTCACTACTTCCAATGTACAGAAATCCTGAAAGCTGCTTCTCTTTTACACAGACTACTGAAAAACCCGCATAGTGCGTAAGAATACACCCATGCTACAGAACTCCCGTAAAGTGTTTCCTACACTCAGGATGCCGAACTCCTGTAAACTGCCTCTCACTACTTCCAATGTACAGAAATCCTGTAAGCTGCTTCTCTTTTACTCAGACTACTAAAAACCCGCATAGTGCGTAAGACTACTCCCATGCTACAGAACTCCCGTAAAGTGTTTCCTACACTCAGGATGCAGAACTCCTGTAAACTGCCTCTCACTACTTCCAATGTACAGAAATCCTGTAAGCTGCTTCTTTTTAACAAAGACTACTGAAAACCCTCATAGTGCGTAAGACTACTCCCATGCTACAGAACTCCCGTAAAGTGTTTCCTACACTCAGGATGCAGAACTCCTGTAAACTGCCTCTCACTACTTCCAATGTACAGAAATCCTGTATGCTGCTTCTCTTTTACTCAGACTACTGAAAACCCGCATAGTGCGTAAGACTACTCCCATGCTACAGAACTCCCGTAAAGTGTTTCCTACACTCAGGATGCAGAACTCCTGTAAACTGCCTCTCACTACTTCCAATGTACAGAAATCCTGTAAGCTGCTTCTTTTTAACAAAGACTACTGAAAACCCTCATAGTGCGTAAGACTACTCCCATGCTACAGAACTCCCGTAAAGTGTTTCCTACACTCAGGATGCAGAACTCCTGTAAACTGCCTCTCACTACTTCCAATGTACAGAAATCCTGTATGCTGCTTCTCTTTTACTCAGACTACTGAAAACCCGCATAGTGCGTAAGACTACTCCCATGCTACAGAACTCCCGTAAAGTGTTTCCTGCACTCAGGATGCAGAACTCCTGTAAACTGCCTCTCACTACTTCCAATGTACAGAAATCCTGTAAGCTGCTTCTCTTTTACTCAGACTACTGAAAACCCGCATTGTTGCGTAAGACTACCCCCATGCTACAGAACTCCCGTAAAGTGTTTCCTACACTCAGGATGCAGAACTCCTGTAAACTGCCTCTCACTACTTCCAATGTACAGAAATCCTGTATGCTGCTTCTCTTTTACTCAGACTACTGAAAACCCGCATAGTGCGTAAGACTACTCCCATGCTACAGAACTCCCGTAAAGTGTTTCCTACACTCAGGATGCAGAACTCCTGTAAACTGCCTCTCACTAATTCCAATGTACAGAAATCCTGTAAGCTGCTTCTCTTTTACTCAGACTACTGAAAACCCGCATTGTTGCGTAAGACTACCCCCATGCTACAGAACTCCCGTAAAGTGTTTCCTACACTCAGGATGCAGAACTCCTGTAAACTGCCTCTCACTACTTCCATTGTGCAGAAATCCTGTAAGCTGCTTCTCTTTTTTCAGACTACTGAAAACCCGCATAGTGCGTAAGACTACTCCCATGCTACAGAACTCCCGTAAAGTGTTTGCTACCCTCAGGATGCAAAACTCCTGTAAACTGCCTCTCACTACTTCCAATGTACAGAAATCCTGTAAGCTGCTTCTCTTTTACTCAGACTACTGAAAACCCGCATAGTGCGTAAGACTACTCCCATGCTACAGAACTCCCGTAAAGTGTTTCCTACACTCAGGATGCAGAACTCTTGTAAACTGCCTCTCACTACTTCCAATGTACAGAAATCCTGTAAGCTGCTTCTCTTTTACACAGACTACTGAAAACCCGCATAGTGCGTAAGACTACTCCCATGCTACAGAACTCCCGTAAAGTGTTTCCTACCCTCAGGATGAAGAACTGTAAACTGCCTCTCACTACTTCCAATGTACAGAAATCCTGTAAGCTGCTTCTCTTTTACTCAGACTACTGAAAACCCGCATAAAGAGTAAGAATTCTCCCATGCTACAGAACTCCCGTAAAGTGTTTCCTACACTCAGGATGCAGAACTCCTGTAAACTGCCTCTCACTACTTCCAATGTACAGAAATTCTGTAAGCTGCTTCTCTTTTACTCAGACTACTGAAAACCCGCGTAGTGCGTAAGACTACTCCCATGCTACAGAACTCCCTTAAAGTGTTTCCTACACTCAGGATGCAGAACTCCTGTAAACTGCCTCTCACTACTTCCAATGTACAGAAATCCTGTAAGCTGCTTCTCTTTTACTCAGACTACTGAAAACCCGCAGAGTGTGTAAGACTACTCCCATGCTACAGAACTCCCGTAAAGTGTTTCCTACCCTCAGGATGCAGAACTCCTGTAAACTGCCCCTTTCTAATTCCAATATACAGAAATCCTGTAAGCTGCTTCTCTTTTACTCAGACTACTAAAAACCCGCATAGTGCGTAAGACTACTAACATGCTACAAAACTCCCATAAAGTGTTTCCTACACTCAGGATGCAGAACTCCTGTAAACTGCCTCTCACTACTTCCAATGTACAGAAATCCTGAAAGCTGCTTCTTTTTTACAAAGACTACTGAAAACCCGCATAGAGCGTAAGACTACTCCCATGCTACAGAACTCCCGTAAAGTGTTTCCTACCCTCAGGATGCAGAACTCCTGTAAACTGCCTCTCACTACTTCCAATGTACAGAAATCCTGTAAGCTGCTTCTCTTTTACTCAGACTACTGAAAACCCGCAGATTGTGTAAGACTACTCCCATGCTACAGAACTCCCGTAAAGTGTTTGCTACCCTCAGGATGCAGAACTCCTGTAAACTGCCTCTCACTACTTCCAATGTGCAGAAATCCTGTAAGCTGCTTCTCTTTTACTCAGACTACTGAAAACCCTCATAGTGCGTAAGACTACTCCCATGCTACAGAACTCCCGTAAAGTGTTTGCTACCCTCAGGATGCAGAACTCCTGTAAACTGCCTCTCACTACTTCCAATGTACAGAAATCCTGTAAGCTGCTTCTCTTCTACTCAGACTACTGAAAACCCGCATAGTGCGTAAGACTACTCCCATGCTACAGTACTCCCGTAAAGTGTTTCCTACCCTCAGGATGCAGGACTCCTGTAAACTGCCTCTCACTACTTCCAATGTACAGAAATCCTGTAAGCTGCTTCTCTTTTATTCAGACTACTGAAAACCCGCATAGTGCGTAAGACTACTCCCATGCTACTGAACTCCCGTAAAGTGTTTCCTTCACTTAGGATGCAGAACTCCTGTAAACTGCCTCTCACTACTTCCAATGTACAGAAATCCTGTAAGCTGCTTCTCTTTTACTCAGACTACTGAAAACCCGCATTGTTGCGTAAGACTACCCCCATGCTATAGAACTCCCGTAAAGTGTTTCCTACACTGGATGCAGAACTCCTGTAAACTGCCTCTCACTACTTCCAATGTACACAAATCCTGTAAGCTGCTTCTCTTTTTTCAGACTACTGAAAACCCGCATTGTGTGTAAGACTACTCCCATGCTACAGAACTCCCGTAAAGTGTTTCCTACACTCAGGATGCAGAACTCCTGTAAACTGCCTCTCACTACTTCCAATGTGCAGAAATCCTGTAAGCTGCTTCTCTTTTACTCAGACTACTGAAAACCCGCATAGTGCGTAAGACTACTCCCATGCTACAGAACTCCCGTAAAGTGTTTCCTACACTCAGGATGCAGAACTCCTGTAAACTGCCTCTCCCCACTTCCAGTGTACAGAAATCCTGTAAGCTGCTTCT
This sequence comes from Oryctolagus cuniculus, assembly GCF_964237555.1. Lineage (NCBI taxonomy): Eukaryota > Metazoa > Chordata > Mammalia > Lagomorpha > Leporidae > Oryctolagus > Oryctolagus cuniculus. The sequence goes on from NC_091451.1 coordinate 1,740,878, forward strand.
CTTTAACTCAGACTACTGAAAACCCGCATAGAGCGTAAGACTACTCCCATGCTACAGAACTCCCGTAAAGTGTTTCCTACCCTCAGGATGCAGAACTCCTGTAAACTGCCTAAACTACTTCCAATGTACAGAAATCCTGTAAGCTGCTTCTCTTTTACTCAGACTACTGAAAACCCGCATTGTTGCGTAAGACTACCCCCATGCTATAGAACTCCCGTAAAGTGTTTCCTACACTGGATGCAGAACTCCTGTAAACTGCCTCTCACTACTTCCAATGTACAGAAATCCTGTATGCTGCTTCTCTTTTACTCAGACTACTTAAAACCCTCATAGTGCGTAAGACTACTCCCATGCTACAGAACTCCCATAAAGTGTTTCCTACACCCAGGATAGAGAACTCCTGTAAACTGACTCTCACTAAATCCAATGTACAGAAATCCTGTAGGCTGCTTCTCTTTTACACAGACTACTGAAAACCCGCATAGTGCGTAAGACTACTCCCATGCTACAGAACTCCCGTAAAGTGTTTCCTACCCTCAGGCTGCAGAACTCCTCTAAACTGCCTCTCACTAATTCCAATGTACAGAAATCCTGTAAGCTGCTTCTCTTTTTTCAGACTACTGAAAACCCGCATTGTGTGTAAGACTACTCCCATGCTACAGAACTCCCGTAAAGTGTTTCCTACACTCAGGATGCAGAACTCCTGTAAACTGCCTCTCACTACTTCCAATGTGCAGAAATCCTGTAAGCTGCTTCTCTTTTACTCAGACTACTGAAAACCCGCATAGTGCGTAAGACTACTCCCATGCTACAGAACTCCCGTAAAGTGTTTCCTACACTCAGGATGCAGAACTCCTGTAAACTGCCTCTCCCCACTTCCAGTGTACAGAAATCCTGTAAGCTTCTTCTCTTTAACTCAGACTACTGAAAACCCGCATAGAGCGTAAGACTACTCCCATGCTACAGAACTCCCGTAAAGTGTTTCCTACCCTCAGGATGCAGAACTCCTGTAAACTGCCTAAACTACTTCCAATGTACAGAAATCCTGTAAGCTGCTTCTCTTTTACTCAGACTACTGAAAACCCGCATTGTTGCGTAAGACTACCCCCATGCTATAGAACTCCCGTAAACTGTTTCCTACACTGGATGCAGAACTCCTGTAAACTGCCTCTCACTACTTCCAATGTACAGAAATCCTGTATGCTGCTTCTCTTTTACTCAGACTACTTAAAACCCTCATAGTGCGTAAGACTACTCCCATGCTACAGAACTCCCATAAAGTGTTTCCTACACTCAGGATAGAGAACTCCTGTAAACTGACTCTCACTAAATCCAATGTACAGAAATCCTGTAGGCTGCTTCTCTTTTACACAGACTACTGAAAACCCGCATAGTGCGTAAGACTACTCCCATGCTACAGAACTCCCGTAAAGTGTTTCCTACCCTCAGGCTGCAGAACTCCTCTAAACTGCCTCTCACTAATTCCAATGTACAGAAATCCTGTAAGCTGCTTCTCTTTTTTCAGACTACTGAAAACCCGCATTGTGTGTAAGACTACTCCCATGCTACAGAACTCCCGTAAAGTGTTTCCTACACTCAGGATGCAGAACTCCTGTAAACTGCCTCTCACTACTTCCAATGTGCAGAAATCCTGTAAGCTGCTTCTCTTTTACTCAGACTACTGAAAACCCGCATAGTGCGTAAGACTACTCCCATGCTACAGAACTCCCTTAAAGTGTTTCCTACACTAAGGATGCAGAACTCCTTTAAACTGCCTCTCACTACTTCCAATGTACAGAAATCCTGTAAGCTGCTTCTCTTTTACTCAGACTACTGAAAACCCGCATAGTGCGTAAGACTACTCCCATGCTACAGAACTCCCGTAAAGTGTTTCCTACCCTCAGGATGCAGAACTCCTGTAAACTGCCTCTCACTACTTCCAATGTACAGAAATCCTGAAAGCTGCTTCTTTTTTACAAGGACTACTGAAAACCCGCATAGTGCGTAAGACTACACCCATGCTACAGAACTCCCGTAAAGTGTTTATTACACTCAGGATGCAGAACTCCTGTAAACTGCCTCTCACTACTTCCAATGTACAAAAATCCTGTAAGCTGCTTCTCTTTTACTCAGACTACTGAAAACCCGCATAGTGCGTAAGACTACTCCCATGCTACAGAACTCCCGTAAAGTGTTTCCTACCCTCAGGATGCAGAACTCCTGTAAACTGCCTCTCACTACTTCCAATGTACAGAAATCCTGTAAGCTGCTTCTCTTTTACTCAGACTACTGAAAAGCCGCATAGTGTGTAAGACTACTCCCATGCTACAGAACTCCCGTAAAGTGTTTCCTACACTCAGGATGCAGAAATCCTGTAAACTGCCTCTCACTACTTCCAATGTACAGAAATCCTGAAAGCTGCTTCTTTTTTAAAAGGACTACTGAAAACCCGCATAGTGCGTAAGACTACACCCATGCTACAGAACTCCCGTAAAGTGTTTCCTACACTCAGGATGCAGAACTCCTGTAAACTGCCTCTCACTACTTCCAATGTACAGAAATCCTGTAAGCTGCTTCTCTTTTACTTAGACTACTGAAAACACGCATAGTGCGTAAGACTACTCCCATGCTACAGAACTCCCGTAAAGTGTTTCCTAACCTCAGGCTGCAGAACTCCTGTAAACTGCCTCTCACTACTTCCAATGTACAGAAATCCTGTAAGCTGCTTCTCTTTTACTTAGACTACTGAAAACACGCATAGTGCGTAAGACTAGTCCCATGCTACAGAAATCCCGTAAAGTGTTTCCTACACTGGATACAGAACTCCTGGAAACTGTCTCTCAGTACTTCCAATGTACAGAAATCCTGTAAGCTGCTTCTCTTTTTTCAGACTACTGAAAACCCGCATTGTGTGTAAGACTACTCCAATGCTACAGAACTCCCGTAAAGTGTTTTCTACACTCAGGATGCAGAACTCCTGTAAACTGCCTCTCACTACTTCCAATGTGCAGAAATCCTGTAAGCTGCTTCTCTTTTACTCAGACTACTGAAAACCCGCATAGTGCGTAAGACTACTCCCATGCTACAGAACTCCCGTAAAGTGTTTCCTACCCTCAAGATGCAGAACTCCTGTAAAATGCCTCTCACTACTTCCAATGTACAGAAATCCTGTAAGCTGCTTCTCTTTTACTCAGACTACTGAAAACCCGCATAGTGCGTAAGACTACTCCCATGCTACAGAACTCCCGTAAAGTGTTTCCTACCCTCAGGATGCAGAACTCCTGTAAACTGCCTCTCACTACTTCCAATGTACAGAAATAATGTAAGCTGCTTCTCTTTTACTCAGACTACTGAAAACCCACACAGTGCGTAAGACTACTCCCATGCTACTGAACTCCCGTAAAGTGTTTCCTACACTTAGGATGCAGAACTCCTGTAAACTGCCTCTCACTACTTCCAATGTACAGAAATCCTGTAAGCTGCTTCTCTTTTACCCAGACTACTGAAAACCCGCATTGTTGCGTAAGACTACCCCCATGCTATAGAACTCCCGTAAAGTGTTTCCTACACTGGATGCAGAACTCCTGTAAACTGCCCCTCACTACTTCCAATGTACAGAAATCCTGAAAGCTGCTTCTTTTTTACAAAGACTACTGAAAACCCGCATAGTGCGTAAGACTACTCCCATGCTACAGAACTCCCGTAAAGTGTTTCCTACACTCAGGATGCAGAACACCTGTAAACTGCCTCTCCCAACTTCCAGTGTACAGAAATCCTGTAAGCTGCTTCTCTTTAACTCAGACTACTGAAAACCCGCATAGAGCGTAAGACTACTCCCATGCTACAGAACTCCCGTAAAGTGTTTCCTACCCTCAGGATGCAGAACTCCTGTAAACTGCCTCTCACTACTTCCAATGTACAGAAATCCTGTAAGTTGCTTCTCTTTTACTCAGACTACTGAAAACCCGCATTGTTGCGTAAGTCTACCCCCATGCTATAGAACTCCCGTAAAGTGTTTCCTACACTGGATGCAGAACTCCTGTAAACTGCCTCTCACTACTTCCAATGTACAGAAATCCTGTATGCTGCTTCTCTTTTACTCAGACTACTTAAAACCCTCATAGTGCGTAAGACTACTCCCATGCTACAGAACTCCCATAAAGTGTTTCCTACACTCAGGATAGAGAACTCCTGTAAACTGCCTCTCACTACTTCCAATGTACAGAAATCCTGTATGCTGCTTCTCTTTTACTCAGACTACTGAAAACCCGCATAGTGCGTAAGACTACTCCCATGCTACAGAACTCCCGTAAAGTGTTTCCTACACTCAGGATGCAGAACTCCTGTAAACTGCCTCTCACTACTTCCAATGTACAGAAATCCTGTAAGCTGCTTCTCTTTTACTCAGACTACTGAAAACCCGCATTGTTGCGTAAGACTACCCCCATGCTACAGAACTCCCGTAAAGTGTTTCCTACACTCAGGATGCAGAACTCCTGTAAACTGCCTCTCACTACTTCCAATGTGCAGAAATCCTGTAAGCTGCTTCTCTTTTTTCAGACTACTGAAAACCCGCATAGTGCGTAAGACTACTCCCATGCTACAGAACTCCCGTAAAGTGTTTGCTACCCTCAGGATGCAAAACTCCTGTAAACTGCCTCTCACTACTTCCAATGTACAGAAATCCTGTAAGCTGCTTCTCTTTTACTCAGACTACTGAAAACCCGCATAGTGCGTAAGACTACTCCCATGCTACAGAACTCCCGTAAAGTATTTCCTACACTCAGGATGCAGAACTCTTGTAAACTGCCTCTCACTACTTCCAATGTACAGAAATCCTGTAAGCTGCTTCTCTTTTACACAGACTACTGAAAACCCGCATAGTGCGTAAGACTACTCCCATGCTACAGAACTCCCGTAAAGTGTTTCCTACACTCAGGATGAAGAACTGTAAACTGCCTCTCACTACTTCCAATGTACAGAAATCCTGTAAGCTGCTTCTCTTTTACTCAGACTACTGAAAACCCGCATAAAGAGTAAGAATTCTCCCATGCTACAGAACTCCCGTAAAGTGTTTCCTACACTCAGGATGCAGAACTCCTGTAAACTGCCTCTCACTACTTCCAATGTACAGAAATTCTGTAAGCTGCTTCTCTTTTACTCAGACTACTGAAAACCCGCGTAGTGCGTAAGACTACTCCCATGCTACAGAACTCCCTTAAAGTGTTTCCTACACTCAGGATGCAGAACTCCTGTAAACTGCCTCTCACTACTTCCAATGTACAGAAATCCTGTAAGCTGCTTCTCTTTTACTCAGACTACTGAAAACCCGCAGAGTGTGTAAGACTACTCCCATGCTACAGAACTCCCGTAAAGTGTTTCCTACCCTCAGGCTGCAGAACTCCTGTAAACTGCCTCTCACTACTTCCAATGTGCAGAAATCCTGTAAGCTGCTTCTCTTTTACTCAGACTACTGAAAACCCTCATAGTGCGTAAGACTACTCCCATGCTACAGAACTCCCGTAAAGTGTTTCCTACCCTCAGGATGCAGAACTCCTGTAAACTGCCCCTTTCTAATTCCAATATACAGAAATCCTGTAAGCTGCTTCTCTTTTACTCAGACTACTAAAAACCCGCATAGTGCGTAAGACTACTCCCATGCTACAGAACTCCCGTTAAGTGTTTCCTACACTCAGGATGCAGAACTCCTGTAAACTGCCTCTCACTACTTCCAATGTACAGAAATCCTGAAAGCTGCTTCTTTTTTACAAAGACTACTGAAAACCCGCATAGAGCGTAAGACTACTCCCATGCTACAGAACTCCCGTAAAGTGTTTCCTACCCTCAGGATGCAGAACTCCTGTAAACTGCCTCTCACTACTTCCAATGTACAGAAATTCTGTAAGCTGCTTCTCTTTTACTCAGACTACTGAAAACCCGCGTAGTGCGTAAGACTACTCCCATGCTGCAGAACTCCCGTAAAGTGTTTCCTACACTCAGGATGCAGAACTCCTGTAAACAGCCTCTCACTACTTCCAATGTACAGAAATCCTGTAAGCTGCTTCTCTTTTACTCAGACTACTGAAAACCCGCAGATTGTGTAAGACTACTCCCATGCTACAGAACTCCCGTAAAGTGTTTGCTACCCTCAGGATGCAGAACTCCTGTAAACTGCCTCTCACTACTTCCAATGTGCAGAAATCCTGTAAGCTGCTTCTCTTTTACTCAGACTACTGAAAACCCTCATAGTGCGTAAGACTACTCCCATGCTACAGAACTCCCGTAAAGTGTTTCCTACACTCAGGATGCAGAACTCCTGTAAACTGCCTCTCACTACTTCCAATGTACAGAAATCCTGTAAGCTGCTTCTCTTTTACTCAGACTACTGAAAACCCGCATAGTGCGTAAGACTACTCCCATGCTACAGTACTCCCGTAAAGTGTTTCCTACCCTCAGGATGCAGGACTCCTGTAAACTGCCTCTCACTACTTCCAATGTACAGAAATCCTGTAAGCTGCTTCTCTTTTATTCAGACTACTGAAAACCCGCATAGTGCGTAAGACTACTCCCATGCTACTGAACTCCCGTAAAGTGTTTCCTTCACTTAGGATGCAGAACTCCTGTAAACTGCCTCTCACTACTTCCAATGTACAGAAATCCTGTAAGCTGCTTCTCTTTTACTCAGACTACTGAAAACCCGCATTGTTGCGTAAGACTACCCCCATGCTATAGAACTCCCGTAAAGTGTTTCCTACACTGGATGCAGAACTCCTGTAAACTGCCTCTCACTACTTCCAATGTACACAAATCCTGTAAGCTGCTTCTCTTTTTTCAGACTACTGAAAACCCGCATTGTGTGTAAGACTACTCCCATGCTACAGAACTCCCGTAAAGTGTTTCCTACACTCAGGATGCAGAACTCCTGTAAACTGCCTCTCACTACTTCCAATGTGCAGAAATCCTGTAAGCTGCTTCTCTTTTACTCAGACTACTGAAAACCCGCATAGTGCGTAAGACTACTCCCATGCTACAGAACTCCCGTAAAGTGTTTCCTACACTCAGGATGCAGAACTCCTGTAAACTGCCTCTCCCCACTTCCAGTGTACAGAAATCCTGTAAGCTGCTTCTCTTTAACTCAGACTACTGAAAACCCGCATAGAGCGTAAGACTACTCCCATGCTACAGAACTCCCGTAAAGTGTTTCCTACCCTCAGGATGCAGAACTCCTGTAAACTGCCTAAACTACTTCCAATGTACAGAAATCCTGTAAGCTGCTTCTCTTTTACTCAGACTACTGAAAACCCGCATTGTTGCGTAAGACTACCCCCATGCTATAGAACTCCCGTAAAGTGTTTCCTACACTGGATGCAGAACTCCTGTAAACTGCCTCTCACTACTTCCAATGTACAGAAATCCTGTATGCTGCTTCTCTTTTACTCAGACTACTTAAAACCCTCATAGTGCGTAAGACTACTCCCATGCTACAGAACTCCCATAAAGTGTTTCCTACACTCAGGATAGAGAACTCCTGTAAACTGACTCTCACTAAATCCAATGTACAGAAATCCTGTAAGCTGCTTCTCTTTTACACAGACTACTGAAAACCCGGATAGTGCGTAAGACTACTCCCATGCTACAGAACTCCCGTAAAGTGTTTCCTACCCTCAGGCTGCAGAACTCCTCTAAACTGCCTCTCACTAATTCCAATGTACAGAAATCCTGTAAGCTGCTTCTCTTTTTTCAGACTACTGAAAACCCGCATTGTGTGTAAGACTACTCCCATGCTACAGAACTCCCGTAAAGTGTTTCCTACACTCAGGATGCAGAACTCCTGTAAACTGCCTCTCACTACTTCCAATGTGCAGAAATCCTGTAAGCTGCTTCTCTTTTACTCAGACTACTGAAAACCCGCATAGTGCGTAAGACTACTCCCATGCTACAGAACTCCCTTAAAGTGTTTCCTACACTAAGGATGCAGAACTCCTTTAAACTGCCTCTCACTACTTCCAATGTACAGAAATCCTGTAAGCTGCTTCTCTTTTACTCAGACTACTGAAAACCCGCATAGTGCGTAAGACTACTCCCATGCTACAGAACTCCCGTAAAGTGTTTCCTACCCTCAGGATGCAGAACTCCTGTAAACTGCCTCTCACTACTTCCAATGTACAGAAATCCTGTAAGCTGCTTCTCTTTTACAAGGACTACTGAAAAGCCGCATAGTGTGTAAGACTACTCCCATGCTACAGAACTCCCATAAAGTGTTTCCTACACTCAGGATGCAGAACTCCTGTAAACTGCCTCTCACTACTTCCAATGTACAGAAATCCTGTAAGCTGCTTCTCTTTTACTCAGACTGCTTAAAACCCTCATAGTGCGTAAGACTACTCCCATGCTACAGAACTCCCATAAAGTGTTTCCTACACTCAGGATACAGAACTCCTGTAAACTGACTCTCACTAAATCCAATGTACAGAAATCCTGTAAGCTGCTTCTCTTTTACACAGACTATTGACAACCCGCATAGTGCGTAAGACTACTCCCATGCTACAGAACTCCCGTAAAGTGTTTCCTACACGCAGGATGCAGAACTCTTGAAAACTGCCTCTCACTACTTCCAATATACTGAAATCCTGTAAGCTGCTTCTCTTTTACTCAGACTACTGAAAACACGCATAGTGCGTAAGACTACTCCCATGCTACAGAACTCCCGTAAAGTGTTTCCTACACTCAGGATGCAGAACTCCTGTAAACTGCCTCTCACTACTTCCAATGTACAGAAATCCTGAAAGCTGCTTCTTTTTTAAAAGGACTACTGAAAACCCGCATAGTGCGTAAGACTACACCCATGCTACAGAACTCCCGTAAAGTGTTTCCTACACTCAGGATGCAGAACTCCTGTAAACTGCCTCTCACTACTTCCAATGTACAGAAATCCTGTAAGCTGCTTCTCTTTTACTTAGACTACTGAAAACACGCATAGTGCGTAAGACTACTCCCATGCTACAGAACTCCCGTAAAGTGTTTCCTACCCTCAGGCTGCAGAACTGCTTTAAACGGCCTCTTACTACTTCCAATGTACAAAAATCCTGTAACCTGCTTCTGTTTTAATCAGACTACTGAAAACCCGCATAGTGCTTAAGACTAGTCCCATGCTACAGAAATCCCGTAAAGTGTTTCCTACACTGGATACAGAACTCCTGGAAACTGTCTCTCAGTACTTCCAATGTACAGAAATCCTGTAAGCTGCTTCTCTTTTTTCAGACTACTGAAAACCCGCATTGTGTGTAAGACTACTCCAATGCTACAGAACTCCCGTAAAGTGTTTCCTACACTCAGGATGCAGAACTCCTGTAAACTGCCTCTCACTACTTCCAATGTGCAGAAATCCTGTAAGCTGCTTCTCTTTTACTCAGACTACTGAAAACCCGCATAGTGCGTAAGACTACTCCCATGCTACAGAACTCCCGTAAAGTGTTTCCTACCCTCAGGATGCAGAACTCCTGTAAAATGCCTCTCACTACTTCCAATGTACAGAAATCCTGTAAGCTGCTTCTCTTTTACTCAGACTACTGAAAACCCGCATAGTGCGTAAGACTACTCCCATGCTACAGAACTCCCGTAAAGTGTTTGCTACCCTCAGGATGCAGAACTCCTGTAAACTGCCTCTCACTACTTCCAATGTACAGAAATCCTGAAAGCTGCTTCTTTTTTACAAAGACTACTGAAAACCCGCATAGAGCGTAAGACTACTCCCATGCTACAGAACTCCCGTAAAGTGTTTCCTACCCTCAGGATGCAGAACTCCTGTAAACTGCCTCTCACTACTTCCAATGTACAGAAATTCTGTAAGCTGCTTCTCTTTTACTCAGACTACTGAAAACCCGCGTAGTGCGTAAGACTACTCCCATGCTGCAGAACTCCCGTAAAGTGTTTCCTACACTCAGGATGCAGAACTCCTGTAAACAGCCTCTCACTACTTCCAATGTACAGAAATCCTGTAAGCTGCTTCTCTTTTACTCAGACTACTGAAAACCCGCAGATTGTGTAAGACTACTCCCATGCTACAGAACTCCCGTAAAGTGTTTGCTACCCTCAGGATGCAGAACTCCTGTAAACTGCCTCTCACTACTTCCAATGTGCAGAAATCCTGTAAGCTGCTTCTCTTTTACTCAGACTACTGAAAACCCTCATAGTGCGTAAGACTACTCCCATGCTACAGAACTCCCGTAAAGTGTTTCCTACACTCAGGATGCAGAACTCCTGTAAACTGCCTCTCACTACTTCCAATGTACAGAAATCCTGTAAGCTGCTTCTCTTTTACTCAGACTACTGAAAACCCGCATAGTGCGTAAGACTACTCCCATGCTACAGTACTCCCGTAAAGTGTTTCCTACCCTCAGGATGCAGGACTCCTGTAAACTGCCTCTCACTACTTCCAATGTACAGAAATCCTGTAAGCTGCTTCTCTTTTATTCAGACTACTGAAAACCCGCATAGTGCGTAAGACTACTCCCATGCTACTGAACTCCCGTAAAGTGTTTCCTTCACTTAGGATGCAGAACTCCTGTAAACTGCCTCTCACTACTTCCAATGTACAGAAATCCTGTAAGCTGCTTCTCTTTTACTCAGACTACTGAAAACCCGCATTGTTGCGTAAGACTACCCCCATGCTATAGAACTCCCGTAAAGTGTTTCCTACACTGGATGCAGAACTCCTGTAAACTGCCTCTCACTACTTCCAATGTACACAAATCCTGTAAGCTGCTTCTCTTTTTTCAGACTACTGAAAACCCGCATTGTGTGTAAGACTACTCCCATGCTACAGAACTCCCGTAAAGTGTTTCCTACACTCAGGATGCAGAACTCCTGTAAACTGCCTCTCACTACTTCCAATGTGCAGAAATCCTGTAAGCTGCTTCTCTTTTACTCAGACTACTGAAAACCCGCATTGTTGCGTAAGACTACCCCCATACTATAGAACTCCCGTAAAGTGTTTCCTACCCTCAGGATGCAGAACTCCTGTAAACTGCCTCTCACTACTTCCAATGTACAGAAATCCTGTATGCTGCTTCTCTTTTACTCAGACTACTTAAAACCCTCATAGTGCGTAAGACTACTCCCATGCTACAGAACTCCCATAAAGTGTTTCCTACACTCAGGATAGAGAACTCCTGTAAACTGCCTCTCACTACTTCCAATGTACAGAAATCCTGTATGCTGCTTCTCTTTTACTCAGACTACTGAAAACCCGCATAGTGCGTAAGACTACTCCCATGCTACAGAACTCCCGTAAAGTGTTTCCTACACTCAGGATGCAGAACTCCTGTAAACTGCCTCTCACTACTTCCAATGTACAGAAATCCTGTAAGCTGCTTCTCTTTTACTCAGACTACTGAAAACCCGCATTGTTGCGTAAGACTACCCCCATGCTACAGAACTCCCGTAAAGTGTTTCCTACACTCAGGATGCAGAACTCCTGTAAACTGCCTCTCACTACTTCCAATGTACAGAAATCCTGTAAGCTGCTTCTCTTTTACTCAGACTACTGAAAACCCGCATAGTGCGTAAGACTACTCCCATGCTACAGAACTCCCGTAAAGTGTTTCCTACACTCAGGATGCAGAACTCTTGTAAACTGCCTCTCACTACTTCCAATGTACAGAAATCCTGTAAGTTGCTTCTCTTTTACACAGACTACTGAAAACCCGCATAGTGTGTAAGACTACTCCCATGCTACAGAACTCCCGTAAAGTGTTTCCTACACTCAGGATGAAGAACTGTAAACTGCCTCTCACTACTTCCAATGTACAGAAATCCTGTAAGCTGCTTCTCTTTTACTCAGACTACTGAAAACCCGCATAAAGAGTAAGAATTCTCCCATGCTACAGAACTCCCGTAAAGTGTTTCCTACACTCAGGATGCAGAACTCCTGTAAACTGCCTCTCACTACTTCCAATGTACAGAAATTCTGTAAGCTGCTTCTCTTTTACTCAGACTACTGAAAACCCGCGTAGTGCGTAAGATTACTCCCATGCTACAGAACTCCCTTAAAGTGTTTCCTACACTCAGGATGCAGAACTCCTGTAAACTGCCTCTCACTACTTCCAATGTACAGAAATCCTGTAAGCTGCTTCTCTTTTACTCAGACTACTGAAAACCCGCAGAGTGTGTAAGACTACTCCCATGCTACAAAACTCCCGTAAAGTGTTTCCTACCCTCAGGATGCAGAACTCCTGTAAACTGCCTCTCACTACTTCCAATGTGCAGAAATCCTGTAAGCTGCTTCTCTTTTACTCAGACTACTGAAAACCCTCATAGTGCGTAAGACTACTCCCATGCTACAGAACTCCCGTAAAGTGTTTCCTACCCTCAGGATGCAGAACTCCTGTAAACTGCCCCTTTCTAATTCCAATATACAGAAATCCTGTAAGCTGCTTCTCTTTTACTCAGACTACTAAAAACCCGCATAGTGCGTAAGACTACTAACATGCTACAGAACTCCCATAAAGTGTTTCCTACACTCAGGATGCAGAACTCCTGTAAACTGCCTCTCACTACTTCCAATGTACAGAAATCCTGAAAGCTGCTTCTTTTTTAAAAAGACTACTGAAAACCCGCATAGAGCGTAAGACTACTCCCATGCTACAGAACTCCCGTAAAGTGTTTCCTACCCTCAGGATGCAGAACTCCTGTAAACTGCCTCTCACTACTTCCAATGTACAGAAATTCTGTAAGCTGCTTCTCTTTTACTCAGACTACTGAAAACCCGCGTAGTGCGTAAGACTACTCCCATGCTGCAGAACTCCCGTAAAGTGTTTCCTACACTCAGGATGCAGAACTCCTGTAAACAGCCTCTCACTACTTCCAATGTACAGAAATCCTGTAAGCTGCTTCTCTTTTACTCAGACTACTGAAAACCCGCAGATTGTGTAAGACTACTCCCATGCTACAGAACTCCCGTAAAGTGTTTGCTACCCTCAGGATGCAGAACTCCTGTAAACTGCCTCTCACTACTTCCAATGTGCAGAAATCCTGTAAGCTGCTTCTCTTTTACTCAGACTACTGAAAACCCTCATAGTGCGTAAGACTACTCCCATGCTACAGAACTCCCGTAAAGTGTTTCCTACACTCAGGATGCAGAACTCCTGTAAACTGCCTCTCACTACTTCCAATGTACAGAAATCCTGTAAGCTGCTTCTCTTTTACTCAGACTACTGAAAACCCGCATAGTGCGTAAGACTACTCCCATGCTACAGTACTCCCGTAAAGTGTTTCCTACCCTCAGGATGCAGGACTCCTGTAAACTGCCTCTCACTACTTCCAATGTACAGAAATCCTGTAAGCTGCTTCTCTTTTATTCAGACTACTGAAAACCCGCATAGTGGGTAAGACTACTCCCATGCTACTGAACTCCCGTAAAGTGTTTCCTTCACTTAGGATGCAGAACTCCTGTAAACTGCCTCTCACTACTTCCAATGTACAGAAATCCTGTAAGCTGCTTCTCTTTTACTCAGACTACTGAAAACCCGCATTGTTGCGTAAGACTACCCCCATGCTATAGAACTCCCGTAAAGTGTTTCCTACACTGGATGCAGAACTCCTGTAAACTGCCTCTCACTACTTCCAATGTACACAAATCCTGTAAGCTGCTTCTCTTTTTTCAGACTACTGAAAACCCGCATTGTGTGTAAGACTACTCCCATGCTACAGAACTCCCGTAAAGTGTTTCCTACACTCAGGATGCAGAACTCCTGTAAACTGCCTCTCACTACTTCCAATGTGCAGAAATCCTGTAAGCTGCTTCTCTTTTACTCAGACTACTGAAAACCCGCATAGTGCGTAAGACTACTCCCATGCTACAGAACTCCCGTAAAGTGTTTCCTACACTCAGGATGCAGAACTCCTGTAAACTGCCTCTCCCCACTTCCAGTGTACAGAAATCCTGTAAGCTGCTTCTCTTTAACTCAGACTACTGAAAACCCGCATAGAGCGTAAGACTACTCCCATGCTACAGAACTCCCGTAAAGTGTTTCCTACCCTCAGGATGCAGAACTCCTGTAAACTGCCTAAACTACTTCCAATGTACAGAAATCCTGTAAGCTGCTTCTCTTTTACTCAGACTACTGAAAACCCGCATTGTTGCGTAAGACTACCCCCATGCTATAGAACTCCCGTAAAGTGTTTCCTACACTCAGGATGCAGAACTCCTGTAAACTGCCTCTCACTACTTCCAATGTACAGAAATCCTGAAAGCTGCTTCTTTTTTAAAAGGACTACTGAAAACCCGCATAGTGCGTAAGACTACACCCATGCTACAGAACTCCCGTAAAGTGTTTCCTACACTCAGGATGCAGAACTCCTGTAAACTGCCTCTCACTACTTCCAATGTACAGAAATCCTGTAAGCTGCTTCTCTTTTACTTAGACTACTGAAAACCCGCATAGTGCGTAAGACTACTCCCATGCTACAGAACTCCCGTAAAGTGTTTCCTACCCTCAGGCTGCAGAACCGCTTTAAACGGCCTCTTACTACTTCCAATGTACAAAAATCCTGTAACCTGCTTCTGTTTTAATCAGACTACTGAAAACCCGCATAGTGCTTAAGACTAGTCCCATGCTACAGAAATCCCGTAAAGTGTTTCCTACACTGGATACAGAACTCCTGGAAACTGTCTCTCAGTACTTCCAATGTACAGAAATCCTGTAAGCTGCTTCTCTTTTTTCAGACTACTGAAAACCCGCATTGTGTGTAAGACTACTCCAATGCTACAGAACTCCCGTAAAGTGTTTCCTACACTCAGGATGCAGAACTCCTGTAAACTGCCTCTCACTACTTCCAATGTGCAGAAATCCTGTAAGCTGCTTCTCTTTTACTCAGACTACTGAAAACCCGCATAGTGCGTAAGACTGCTCCCATGCTACAGAACTCCCGTAAAGTGTTTCCTACCCTCAGGATGCAGAACTCCTGTAAAATGCCTCTCACTACTTCCAATGTACAGAAATCCTGTAAGCTGCTTCTCTTTTACTCAGACTACTGAAAACCCGCATAGTGCGTAAGACTACTCCCATGCTACAGAACTCCCGTAAAGTGTTTGCTACCCTCAGGATGCAGAACTCCTGTAAACTGCCTCTCACTACTTCCAATGTACAGAAATCCTGAAAGCTGCTTCTTTTTTACAAAGACTACTGAAAACCCGCATAGAGCGTAAGACTACTCCCATGCTACAGAACTCCCGTAAAGTGTTTCCTACCCTCAGGATGCAGAACTCCTGTAAACTGCCTCTCACTACTTCCAATGTACAGAAATTCTGTAAGCTGCTTCTCTTTTACTCAGACTACTGAAAACCCGCGTAGTGCGTAAGACTACTCCCATGCTGCAGAACTCCCGTAAAGTGTTTCCTACACTCAGGATGCAGAACTCCTGTAAACAGCCTCTCACTACTTCCAATGTACAGAAATCCTGTAAGCTGCTTCTCTTTTACACAGACTACTGAAAACCCGCAGATTGTGTAAGACTACTCCCATGCTACAGAACTCCCGTAAAGTGTTTGCTACCCTCAGGATGCAGAACTCCTGTAAACTGCCTCTCACTACTTCCAATGTGCAGAAATCCTGTAAGCTGCTTCTCTTTTACTCAGACTACTGAAAACCCTCATAGTGCGTAAGACTACTCCCATGCTACAGAACTCCCGTAAAGTGTTTCCTACACTCAGGATGCAGAACTCCTGTAAACTGCCTCTCACTACTTCCAATGTACAGAAATCCTGTAAGCTGCTTCTCTTTTACTCAGACTACTGAAAACCCGCATAGTGCGTAAGACTACTCCCATGCTACAGTACTCCCGTAAAGTGTTTCCTACCCTCAGGATGCAGGACTACTGTAAACTGCCTCTCACTACTTCCAATGTACAGAAATCCTGTAAGCTGCTTCTCTTTTATTCAGACTACTGAAAACCCGCATAGTGCGTAAGACTACTCCCATGCTACTGAACTCCCGTAAAGTGTTTCCTTCACTTAGGATGCAGAACTCCTGTAAACTGCCTCTCACTACTTCCAATGTACAGAAATCCTGTAAGCTGCTTCTCTTTTACTCAGACTACTGAAAACCCGCATTGTTGCGTAAGACTACCCCCATGCTATAGAACTCCCGTAAAGTGTTTCCTACACTGGATGCAGAACTCCTGTAAACTGCCTCTCACTACTTCCAATGTACACAAATCCTGTAAGCTGCTTCTCTTTTTTCAGACTACTGAAAACCCGCATTGTGTGTAAGACTACTCCCATGCTACAGAACTCCCGTAAAGTGTTTCCTACACTCAGGATGCAGAACTCCTGTAAACTGCCTCTCACTACTTCCAATGTGCAGAAATCCTGTAAGCTGCTTCTCTTTTACTCAGACTACTGAAAACCCGCATTGTTGCGTAAGACTACCCCCATGCTATAGAACTCCCGTAAAGTGTTTCCTACACTGGATGCAGAACTCCTGTAAACTGCCTCTCACTACTTCCAATGTACAGAAATCCTGTATGCTGCTTCTCTTTTACTCAGACTACTTAAAACCCTCATAGTGCGTAAGACTACTCCCATGCTACAGAACTCCCATAAAGTGTTTCCTACACTCAGGATAGAGAACTCCTGTAAACTGCCTCTCACTACTTCCAATGTACAGAAATCCTGTATGCTGCTTCTCTTTTACTCAGACTACTGAAAACCCGCATAGTGCGTAAGACTACTCCCATGCTACAGAACTCCCGTAAAGTGTTTCCTACACTCAGGATGCAGAACTCCTGTAAACTGCCTCTCACTACTTCCAATGTACAGAAATCCTGTAAGCTGCTTCTCTTTTACTCAGACTACTGAAAACCCGCATTGTTGCGTAAGACTACCCCCATGCTACAGAACTCCCGTAAAGTGTTTCCTACACTCAGGATGCAGAACTCCTGTAAACTGCCTCTCACTACTTCCAATGTGCAGAAATCCTGTAAGCTGCTTCTCTTTTTTCAGACTACTGAAAACCCGCATAGTGCGTAAGACTACTCCCATGCTACAGAACTCCCGTAAAGTGTTTGCTACCCTCAGGATGCAAAACTCCTGTAAACTGCCTCTCACTACTTCCAATGTACAGAAATCCTGTAAGCTGCTTCTCTTTTACTCAGACTACTGAAAACCCGCATAGTGCGTAAGACTACTCCCATGCTACAGAACTCCCGTAAAGTGTTTCCTACACTCAGGATGCAGAACTCTTGTAAACTGCCTCTCACTACTTCCAATGTACAGAAATCCTGTAAGCTGCTTCTCTTTTACACAGACTACTGAAAACCCGCATAGTGCGTAAGACTACTCCCATGCTACAGAACTCCCGTAAAGTGTTTCCTACACTCAGGATGAAGAACTGTAAACTGCCTCTCACTACTTCCAATGTACAGAAATCCTGTAAGCTGCTTCTCTTTTACTCAGACTACTGAAAACCCGCATAAAGAGTAAGAATTCTCCCATGCTACAGAACTCCCGTAAAGTGTTTCCTACACTCAGGATGCAGAACTCCTGTAAACTGCCTCTCACTACTTCCAATGTACAGAAATTCTGTAAGCTGCTTCTCTTTTACTCAGACTACTGAAAACCCGCGTAGTGCGTAAGACTACTCCCATGCTACAGAACTCCCTTAAAGTGTTTCCTACACTCAGGATGCAGAACTCCTGTAAACTGCCTCTCACTACTTCCAATGTACAGAAATCCTGTAAGCTGCTTCTCTTTTACTCAGACTACTGAAAACCCGCAGAGTGTGTAAGACTACTCCCATGCTACAGAACTCCCGTAAAGTGTTTCCTACCCTCAGGATGCAGAACTCCTGTAAACTGCCTCTCACTACTTCCAATGTGCAGAAATCCTGTAAGCTGCTTCTCTTTTACTCAGACTACTGAAAACCCTCATAGTGCGTAAGACTACTCCCATGCTACAGAACTCCCGTAAAGTGTTTCCTACCCTCAGGATGCAGAACTCCTGTAAACTGCCCCTTTCTAATTCCAATATACAGAAATCCTGTAAGCTGCTTCTCTTTTACTCAGACTACTAAAAACCCGCATAGTGCGTAAGACTACTAACATGCTACAGAACTCCCATAAAGTGTTTCCTTCACTCAGGATGCAGAACTCCTGTAAACTGCCTCTCACTACTTCCAATGTACAGAAATCCTGAAAGCTGCTTCTTTTTTACAAAGACTACTGAAAACCCGCATAGAGCGTAAGACTACTCCCATGCTACAGAACTCCCGTAAAGTGTTTCCTACCCTCAGGATGCAGAACTCCTGTAAACTGCCTCTCACTACTTCCAATGTACAGAAATTCTGTAAGCTGCTTCTCTTTTACTCAGACTACTGAAAACCCGCGTAGTGCGTAAGACTACTCCCATGCTGCAGAACTCCCGTAAAGTGTTTCCTACACTCAGGATGCAGAACTCCTGTAAACAGCCTCTCACTACTTCCAATGTACAGAAATCCTGTAAGCTGCTTCTCTTTTACTCAGACTACTGAAAACCCGCAGATTGTGTAAGACTACTCCCATGCTACAGAACTCCCGTAAAGTGTTTGCTACCCTCAGGATGCAGAACTCCTGTAAACTGCCTCTCACTACTTCCAATGTGCAGAAATCCTGTAAGCTGCTTCTCTTTTACTCAGACTACTGAAAACCCTCATAGTGCGTAAGACTACTCCCATGCTACAGAACTCCCGTAAAGTGTTTCCTACACTCAGGATGCAGAACTCCTGTAAACTGCCTCTCACTACTTCCAATGTACAGAAATCCTGTAAGCTGCTTCTCTTTTACTCAGACTACTGAAAACCCGCATAGTGCGTAAGACTACTCCCATGCTACAGTACTCCCGTAAAGTGTTTCCTACCCTCAGGATGCAGGACTCCTGTAAACTGCCTCTCACTACTTCCAATGTAGAGAAATCCTGTAAGCTGCTTCTCTTTTATTCAGACTACTGAAAACCCGCATAGTGGGTAAGACTACTCCCATGCTACTGAACTCCCGTAAAGTGTTTCCTTCACTTAGGATGCAGAACTCCTGTAAACTGCCTCTCACTACTTCCAATGTACAGAAATCCTGTAAGCTGCTTCTCTTTTACTCAGACTACTGAAAACCCGCATTGTTGCGTAAGACTACCCCCATGCTATAGAACTCCCGTAAAGTGTTTCCTACACTGGATGCAGAACTCCTGTAAACTGCCTCTCACTACTTCCAATGTACACAAATCCTGTAAGCTGCTTCTCTTTTTTCAGACTACTGAAAACCCGCATTGTGTGTAAGACTACTCCCATGCTACAGAACTCCCGTAAAGTGTTTCCTACACTCAGGATGCAGAACTCCTGTAAACTGCCTCTCACTACTTCCAATGTGCAGAAATCCTGTAAGCTGCTTCTCTTTTACTCAGACTACTGAAAACCCGCATAGTGCGTAAGACTACTCCCATGCTACAGAACTCCCGTAAAGTGTTTCCTACACTCAGGATGCAGAACTCCTGTAAACTGCCTCTCCCCACTTCCAGTGTACAGAAATCCTGTAAGCTGCTTCTCTTTAACTCAGACTACTGAAAACCCGCATAGAGCGTAAGACTACTCCCATGCTACAGAACTCCCGTAAAGTGTTTCCTACCCTCAGGATGCAGAACTCCTGTAAACTGCCTAAACTACTTCCAATGTACAGAAATCCTGTAAGCTGCTTCTCTTTTACTCAGACTACTGAAAACCCGCATTGTTGCGTAAGACTACCCCCATGCTATAGAACTCCCGTAAAGTGTTTCCTACACTGGATGCAGAACTCCTGTAAACTGCCTCTCACTACTTCCAATGTACAGAAATCCTGTATGCTGCTTCTCTTTTACTCAGACTACTTAAAACCCTCATAGTGCGTAAGACTACTCCCATGCTACAGAACTCCCATAAAGTGTTTCCTACACTCAGGATAGAGAACTCCTGTAAACTGACTCTCACTAAATCCAATGTACAGAAATCCTGTAAGCTGCTTCTCTTTTACACAGACTACTGAAAACCCGCATAGTGCGTAAGACTACTCCCATGCTACAGAACTCCCGTAAAGTGTTTCCTACCCTCAGGCTGCAGAACTCCTCTAAACTGCCTCTCACTAATTCCAATGTACAGAAATCCTGTAAGCTGCTTCTCTTTTTTCAGACTACTGAAAACCCGCATTGTGTGTAAGACTACTCCCATGCTACAGAACTCCCGTAAAGTGTTTCCTACACTCAGGATGCAGAACTCCTGTAAACTGCCTCTCACTACTTCCAATGTGCAGAAATCCTGTAAGCTGCTTCTCTTTTACTCAGACTACTGAAAACCCGCATAGTGCGTAAGACTACTCCCATGCTACAGAACTCCCTTAAAGTGTTTCCTACACTAAGGATGCAGAACTCCTTTAAACTGCCTCTCACTACTTCCAATGTACAGAAATCCTGTAAGCTGCTTCTCTTTTACTCAGACTACTGAAAACCCGCATAGTGCGTAAGACTACTCCCATGCTACAGAACTCCCGTAAAGTGTTTCCTACCCTCAGGATGCAGAACTCCTGTAAACTGCCTCTCACTACTTCCAATGTACAGAAATCCTGTAATCTGCTTCTCTTTTACAAGGACTACTGAAAAGCCGCATAGTGTGTAAGACTACTCCCATGCTACAGAACTCCCATAAAGTGTTTCCTACACTCAGGATGCAGAACTCCTGTAAACTGCCTCTCACTACTTCCAATGTACAGAAATCCTGTATGCTGCTTCTCTTTTACTCAGACTGCTTAAAACCCTCATAGTGCGTAAGACTACTCCCACGCTACAGAACTCCCATAAAGTGTTTCCTACACTCAGGATACAGAATTCCTGTAAACTGACTCTCACTAAATCCAATGTACAGAAATCCTGTATGCTGCTTTTCTTTTACACAGACTACTGAAAACCCGCATAGTGCGTAAGACTACTCCCATGCTACAGAACTCCCGTAAAGTGTTTCCTACACGCAGGATGCTGAACTCTTGAAAACTGCCTCTCACTACTTCCAATATACTGAAATCCTGTAAGCTGCTTCTCTTTTACTCAGACTACTGAAAACCCGCATAGTGCGTAAGACTACTCCCATGCTACAGAACTCCCGTAAAGTGTTTCCTACACTCAGGATGCAGAACTCCTGTAAACTGCCTCTCACTACTTCCAATGTACAGAAATCCTGAAAGCTGCTTCTTTTTTAAAAGGACTACTGAAAACCCGCATAGTGCGTAAGACTACACCCATGCTACAGAACTCCCGTAAAGTGTTTCCTACACTCAGGATGCAGAACTCCTGTAAACTGCCTCTCACTACTTCCAATGTACAGAAATCCTGTAAGCTGCTTCTCTTTTACTTAGACTACTGAAAACACGCATAGTGCGTAAGACTACTCCCATGCTACAGAACTCCCGTAAAGTGTTTCCTACCCTCAGGCTGCAGAACTGCTTTAAACGGCCTCTTACTACTTCCAATGTACAAAAATCCTGTAACCTGCTTCTGTTTTAATCAGACTACTGAAAACCCGCATAGTGCTTAAGACTAGTCCCATGCTACAGAAATCCCGTAAAGTGTTTCCTACACTGGATACAGAACTCCTGGAAACTGTCTCTCAGTACTTCCAATGTACAGAAATCCTGTAAGCTGCTTCTCTTTTTTCAGACTACTGAAAACCCGCATTGTGTGTAAGACTACTCCAATGCTACAGAACTCCCGTAAAGTGTTTCCTACACTCAGGATGCAGAACTCCTGTAAACTGCCTCTCACTACTTCCAATGTGCAGAAATCCTGTAAGCTGCTTCTCTTTTACTCAGACTACTGAAAACCCGCATAGTGCGTAAGACTACTCCCATGCTACAGAACTCCCGTAAAGTGTTTCCTACCCTCAGGATGCAGAACTCCTGTAAAATGCCTCTCACTAGTTCCAATGTACAGAAATCCTGTAAGCTGCTTCTCTTTTACTCAGACTACTGAAAACCCGCATAGTGCGTAAGACTACTCCCATGCTACAGAACTCCCGTAAAGTGTTTGCTACACTCAGGATGCAGAACTCCTGTAAACTGCCTCTCACTACTTCCAATGTACAGAAATAATGTAACCTGCTTCTCTTTTACTCAGACTACTGAAAACCCACACAGTGCGTAAGACTACTCCCATGCTACTGAACTCCCGTAAAGTGTTTCCTACACTTAGGATGCAGAACTCCTGTAAACTGCCTCTCACTACTTCCAATGTACAGAAATCCTGTAAGCTGCTTCTCTTTTACCCAGACTACTGAAAACCCGCATTGTTGCGTAAGACTACCCCCATGATATAGAACTCCCGTAAAGTGTTTCCTACACTGGATGCAGAACTCCTGTAAACTGCCTCTCACTACTTCCAATGTACACAAATCCTGTAAGCTGCTTCTCTTTTTTCAGACTACTGAAAACCCGCATTGTGTGTAAGACTACTCCCATGCTACAGAACTCCCGTAAAGTGTTTCCTACACTCAGGATGCAGAACTCCTGTAAACTGCCTCTCACTACTTCCAATGTGCAGAAATCCTGTAAGCTGCTTCTCTTTTACTCAGACTACTGAAAACCCGCATAGTGCGTAATACTACTCCCATGCTACAGAACTCCCGTAAAGTGTTTCCTACCCTCAGGATGCAGAACTCCTGTAAACTGCCTCTCCCCACTTCCAGTGTACAGAAATCCTGTAAGCTGCTTCTCTTTAACTCAGACTACTGAAAACCCGCATAGAGCGTAAGACTACTCCCATGCTACAGAACTCCCGTAAAGTGTTTCCTACCCTCAGGATGCAGAACTCCTGTAAACTGCCTAAACTACTTCCAATGTACAGAAATCCTGTAAGCTGCTTCTCTTTTACTCAGACTACTGAAAACACGCATTGTTGCGTAAGACTACCCCCATGCTATAGAACTCCCGTAAAGTGTTTCCTACACTGGATGCAGAACTCCTGTAAACTGCCTCTCACTACTTCCAATGTACAGAAATCCTGTATGCTGCTTCTCTTTTACTCAGACTACTTAAAACCCTCATACTGCGTAAGACTACTCCCATGCTACAGAACTCCCATAAAGTGTTTCCTACACTCAGGATAGAGAACTCCTGTAAACTGACTCTCACTAAATCCAATGTACAGAAATCCTGTAAGCTGCTTCTCTTTTACACAGACTACTGAAAACCCGCATAGTGCGTAAGACTACTCCCATGCTACAGAACTCCCGTAAAGTGTTTCCTACCCTCAGGCTGCAGAACTCCTCTAAACTGCCTCTCACTAATTCCAATGTACAGAAATCCTGTAAGCTGCTTCTCTTTTTTCAGACTACTGAAAACCCGCATTGTGTGTAAGACTACTCCCATGCTACAGAACTCCCGTAAAGTGTTTCCTACACTCAGGATGCAGAACTCCTGTAAACTGCCTCTCACTACTTCCAATGTGCAGAAATCCTGTAAGCTGCTTCTCTTTTACTCAGACTACTGAAAACCCGCATAGTGCGTAAGACTACTCCCATGCTACAGAACTCCCTTAAAGTGTTTCCTACACTAAGGATGCAGAACTCCTGTAAACTGCCTCTCACTACTTCCAATGTACAGAAATCCTGTAAGCTGCTTCTCTTTTACTCAGACTACTGAAAACCCGCATAGTGCGTAAGACTACTCCCATGCTACAGAACTCCCGTAAAGTGTTTCCTACCCTCAGGATGCAGAACTCCTGTAAACTGCCTCTCACTACTTCCAATGTACAGAAATCCTGAAAGCTGCTTCTTTTTTACAAGGACTACTGAAAATCCGCATAGTGCGTAAGACTACACCCATGCGACAGAACTCCCGTAAAGTGTTTATTACACTCAGGATGCAGAACTCCTGTAAACTGCCTCTCACTACTTCCAATGTACAAAAATCCTGTAAGCTGCTTCTCTTTTACTCAGACTACTGAAAACCCGCATAGTGCGTAAGACTACTCCCATGCTACAGAACTCCCGTAAAGTGTTTCCTACCCTCAGGATGCAGAACTCCTGTAAACTGCCTCTCACTACTTCCAATGTACAGAAATCCTGTAAGCTGCTTCTCTTTTACTCAGACTACTGAAAAGCCGCATAGTGTGTAAGACTACTCCCATGCTACAGAACTCCCGTAAAGTGTTTCCTACACTCAGGATGCAGAACTCCTGTAAACTGCCTCTCACTACTTCCAATGTACAGAAATCCTGTATGCTGCTTCTCTTTTACTCAGACTGCTTAAAACCCTCATAGTGCGTAAGACTACTCCCATGCTACAGAACTCCCATAAAGTGTTTCCTACACTCAGGATACAGAACTCCTGTAAACTGACTCTCACTAAATCCAATGTACAGAAATCCTGTAAGCTGCTTCTCTTTTACACAGACTACTGAAAACCCGCATAGTGCGTAAGACTACTCCCATGCTACAGAACTCCCGTAAAGTGTTTCCTACACGCAGGATGCAGAACTCTTGAAAACTGCCTCTCACTACTTCCAATATACTGAAATCCTGTAAGCTGCTTCTCTTTTACTCAGACTACTGAAAACCCGCATAGTGCGTAAGACTACTCCCATGCTACAGAACTCCCGTAAAGTGTTTCCTACACTCAGGATGCAGAACTCCTGTAAACTGCCTCTCACTACTTCCAATGTACAGAAATCCTGAAAGCTGCTTCTTTTTTAAAAGGACTACTGAAAACCCGCATAGTGCGTAAGACTACACCCATGCTACAGAACTCCCGTAAAGTGTTTCCTACACTCAGGATGCAGAATTCTTTTAAACTGCCTCTCACTACTTCCAATAGACAGAAATCCTGTAAGCTGCTTCTCTTTTACTCAGACTACTGAAAAGAAGCATAGTGCGTAAGATTTCTTCCATGCTACAGAACTCCCGTAAAGTGTTTCCTACCCTCAGGCTGCAGAACTGCTTTAAACGGCCTCTTACTACTTCCAATGTACAAAAATCCTGTAACCTGCTTCTGTTTTAATCAGACTACTGAAAACCCGCATAATTCTTAAGACTAGTCCCATGCTACAGAAATCCCGTAAAGTGTTTCCTACACTGGATACAGAACTCCTGGAAACTGTCTCTCAGTACTTCCAATGTACAGAAATCCTGTAAGCTGCTTCTCTTTTTTCAGACTACTGAAAACCCGCATTGTGTGTAAGACTACTCCCATGCTACAGAACTCCCATAAAGTGTTTCCTACACTCAGGATGCAGAACTCCTGTAAACTGCCTCTCACTACTTCCAATGTGCAGAAATCCTGTAAGCTGCTTCTCTTTTACTCAGACTACTGAAAACCCGCATAGTGCGTAAGACTACTCCCATGCTACAGAACTCCCGTAAAGTGTTTCCTACCCTCAGGATGCAGAACTCCTGTAAAATGCCTCTCACTACTTCCAATGTACAGAAATCCTGTAAGCTGCTTCTCTTTTACTCAGACTACTGAAAACCCGCATAGTGCGTAAGACTACTCCCATGCTACAGAACTCCCGTAAAGTGTTTGCTACCCTCAGGATGCAGAACTCCTGTAAACTGCCTCTCACTACTTCCAATGTACAGAAATAATGTAAGCTGCTTCTCTTTTACTCAGACTACTGAAAACCCACACAGTGCGTAAGACTACTCCCATGCTACTGAACTCCCGTAAAGTGTTTCCTACACTTAGGATGCAGAACTCCTGTAAACTGCCTCTCACTACTTCCAATGTACAGAAATCCTGTAAGCTGCTTCTCTTTTACCCAGACTACTGAAAACCCGCATTGTTGCGTAAGACTACCCCCATGCTATAGAACTCCCGTAAAGTGTTTCCTACACTGGATGCAGAACTCCTGTAAACTGCCTCTCACTACTTCCAATGTACAGAAATCCTGAAAGCTGCTTCTCTTTTACACAGACTACTGAAAACCCCCATAGTGCGTAAGACTACTCCCATGCTACAGAACTCCCGTAAAGTGTTTCCTACACTCAGGATGCAGAACTCCTGTAAACTGCCTCTCACTATTTCCAATGTGCAGAAATCCTGTAAGCTGCTTCTCTTTTACTCAGACTACTGAAAACCCGCATAGTGCGTAAGACTACTCCTATGCAACAGAACTCCCGTAAAGTGTTTGCTACCCTCAGTATGCAGAACTCCTGTAAACTGCCTCTCACTACTTCCAATGTACAGAAATCCTGTAAGCTGCTTCTCTTTTACCCAGACTGCTGAAAACCCGCATAGTGCGTAAGACTTCTCCCATGCTACAGAACTCCCGTAAAGAGTTTCCTACACTCAGGATGCAGAACTCCTGGAAACTGCCTCTCACTACTTCCAATGTACAGAAATCCTGTAAGCTGCTTCTCTTTTTTCAGACTACTGAAAACCCGCATTGTGTGTAAGACTACTCCCATGCTACAGAACTCCCGTAAAGTGTTTCCTACACTCAGGATGCAGAACTCCTGTAAACTGCCTCTCACTACTTCCAATGTACAGAAATCCTGTATGCTGCTTCTCTTTTACTCAGACTGCTTAAAACCCTCATAGTGCGTAAGACTACTCCCATGCTACAGAACTCCCATAAAGTGTTTCCTACACTCAGGATACAGAACTCCTGCAAACTGACTCTCACTAAATCCAATGTACAGAAATCCTGTAAGCTGCTTCTCTTTTACACAGACTACTGAAAACCCGCATAGTGCGTAAGACTACTCCCATGCTACAGAACTCCCGTAAAGTGTTTCCTACACTCAGGATGAAGAACTGTAAACTGCCTCTCACTACTTCCAATGTATAGAAATCCTGTAAGCTGCTTCTCTTTTACACAGACTACTGAAAACCCGCATAGTGCGTAAGACTACTCCCATGCTACAGAAATCCCGTAAAGAGTTTCCTACACTCAGGATGCAGAACTCCTGTAAACTGCCCCTTTCTAATTCCAATATACAGAAATCCTGTAAGCTGCTTCTCTTTTACACAGACTACTAAAAACCCGCATAGTGCGTAAGACTACTCCCATGCTACAGAACTCCCGTAAAGTGTTTCCTACACTCAGGATGCAGAACTCCTGTAAACTGCCTCTCACTACTTCCAATGTACAGAAATCCTGAAAGCTGCTTCTTTTTTACAAGGACTACTGAAAACCCGCATAGTGCGTAAGACTACACCCATGCTACAGAACTCCCGTAAAGTGTTTCCTACACTCAGGATGCAGAACTCCTGTAAACTGCCTCTCACTACTTCCAATGTACAGAAATCCTGTAAGCTGCTTCTCTTTTACTTAGACTACTGAAAACACGCATAGTGCGTAAGACTACTCCCATGGTACAGAACTCCCGTAAAGTGTTTCCTACCCTCAGGCTGCAGAACTGCTTTAAACTGCCTCTTACTGCTTCCAATGTACAAAAATCCTGTAACCTGCTTCTGTTTTAATCAGACTACTGAAAAATCGCATAGTGCTTAAGACTAGTCCCATGCTACAGAAATCCCGTAAAGTGTTTCCTACACTGGATACAGAACTCCTGGAAACTGCCTCTCAGTACTTCCAATGCACAGAAATCCTGTAAGCTGCTTCACTTTTTTCAGACTACTGAAAACCCGCATTGTGTGTAAGACTACTCCCATGCTACAGAACTCCCGTAAAGTGTTTCCTACACTCAGGATGCAGAACTCCTGTAAACTGCCTCTCACTACTTCCAATGTGCAGAAATCCTGTAAGCTGCTTCTCTTTTACTCAGACTACTGAAAACCCGCATAGTGCGTAAGACTACTCCCATGCTACAGAACTCCCTTAAAGTGTTTCCTACCCTCAGGATGCAGAACTCCTGTAAAATTCCTCTCACTACTTCCAATGTACAGAAATCCTGTAAGCTGCTTCTCTTTTACTCAGACTACTGAAAACCCGCATAGTGCGTAAGACTACTCCCATGCTACAGAACTCCCGTAAAGTGTTTCCTACCCTCAGGATGCAGAACTCCTGTAAAATGCCTCTCACTACTTCCAATGTACAGAAATCCTGTAAGCTGCTTCTCTTTTACTCAGACTACTGAAAACCCGCATAGTGCGTAAGACTACTCCCATGCTACAGAACTCCCGTAAAGTGTTTGCTACCCTCAGGATGCAGAACTCCTGTAAACTGCCTCTCACTACTTCCAATGTACAGAAATAATGTAAGCTGCTTCTCTTTTACTCAGACTACTGAAAACCCACACAGTGCGTAAGACTACTCCCATGCTACTGAACTCCCGTAAAGTGTTTCCTACACTTAGGATGCAGAACTCCTGTAAACTGCCTCTCACTACTTCCAATGTACAGAAATCCTGTAAGCTGCTTCTCTTTTACCCAGACTACTGAAAACCCGCATTGTTGCGTAAGACTACCCCCATGCTATAGAACTCCCGTAAAGTGTTTCCTACACTGGATGCAGAACTCCTGTAAACTGCCTCTCACTACTTCCAATGTACAGAAATCCTGAAAGCTGCTTCTCTTTTACACAGACTACTGAAAACCCCCATAGTGCGTAAGACTACTCCCATGCTACAGAACTCCCGTAAAGTGTTTCCTACACTCAGGATGCAGAACTCCTGTAAACTGCCTCTCACTATTTCCAATGTGCAGAAATCCTGTAAGCTGCTTCTCTTTTACTCAGACTACTGAAAACCCGCATAGTGCGTAAGACTACTCCTACGCAACAGAACTCCCGTAAAGTGTTTTCTACCCTCAGTATGCAGAACTCCTGTAAACTGCCTCTCACTACTTCCAATGTACAGAAATCCTGTAAGCTGCTTCTCTTTTACCCAGACTGCTGAAAACCCGCATAGTGCGTAAGACTTCTCCCATGCTACAGAACTCCCGTAAAGAGTTTCCTACACTCAGGATGCAGAACTCCTGGAAACTGCCTCTCACTACTTCCAATGTACAGAAATCCTGTAAGCTGCTTCTCTTTTTTCAGACTACTGAAAACCCGCATTGTGTGTAAGACTACTCCCATGCTACAGAACTCCCGTAAAGTGTTTCCTACACTCAGGATGCAGAACTCCTGTAAACTGCCTCTCACTACTTCCAATGTACAGAAATCCTGTATGCTGCTTCTCTTTTACTCAGACTGCTTAAAACCCTCATAGTGCGTAAGACTACTCCCATGCTACAGAACTCCCATAAAGTGTTTCCTACACTCAGGATACAGAACTCCTGCAAACTGACTCTCACTAAATCCAATGTACAGAAATCCTGTAAGCTGCTTCTCTTTTACACAGACTACTGAAAACCCGCATAGTGCGTAAGACTACTCCCATGCTACAGAACTCCCGTAAAGTGTTTCCTACCCTCAGGATGAAGAACTGTAAACTGCCTCTCACTACTTCCAATGTATAGAAATCCTGTAAGCTGCTTCTCTTTTACACAGACTACTGAAAACCCGCATAGTGCGTAAGACTACTCCCATGCTACAGAAATCCCGTAAAGAGTTTCCTACACTCAGGATGCAGAACTCCTGTAAACTGCCTCTCACTACTTCCAATGTACAGAAATCCTGTAAGCTGCTTCTCTTTTACTCAGACTACTGAAAACCCGCATAGTGCGTAAGACTACTCCCATGCTACAGAACTCCCGTAAAGTGTTTCCTACACTCAGGATGCAGAACTCCTGTAAACTGCCTCTCACTACTTCCAATGTACAGAAATCCTGTAAGCTGCTTCTCTTTTACTCAGACTACTGAAAACCCGCATAGTGCGTAAGACTACTCCCATGCTACAGAACTCCCGTAAAGTGTTTCCTACACTCAGGATGCAGAACTCCTGTAAACTGCCTCTCACTACTTCCAATGTGCAGAAATCCTGTAAGCTGCTTCTCTTTTTTCAGACTACTGAAAACCCGCATAGTGCGTAAGACTACTCCCATGCTACAGAACTCCCGTAAAGTGTTTGCTACCCTCAGGATGCAAAACTCCTGTAAACTGCCTCTCACTACTTCCAATGTACAGAAATCCTGTAAGCTGCTTCTCTTTTACTCAGACTACTGAAAACCCGCATAGTGCGTAAGACTACTCCCATGCTACAGAACTCCCGTAAAGTGTTTCCTACACTCAGGATGCAGAACTCTTGTAAACTGCCTCTCACTACTTCCAATGTACAGAAATCCTGTAAGCTGCTTCTCTTTTACACAGACTACTGAAAACCCGCATAGTGCGTAAGACTACTCCCATGCTACAGAACTCCCGTAAAGTGTTTCCTACACTCAGGATGAAGAACTGTAAACTGCCTCTCACTACTTCCAATGTACAGAAATCCTGTAAGCTGCTTCTCTTTTACTCAGACTACTGAAAACCCGCATAAAGAGTAAGAATTCTCCCATGCTACAGAACTCCCGTAAAGTGTTTCCTACACTCAGGATGCAGAACTCCTGTAAACTGCCTCTCACTACTTCCAATGTACAGTAATTCTGTAAGCTGCTTCTCTTTTACTCAGACTACTGAAAACCCGCGTAGTGCGTAAGACTACTCCCATGCTACAGAACTCCCTTAAAGTGTTTCCTACACTCAGGATGCAGAACTCCTGTAAACTGCCTCTCACTACTTCCAATGTACAGAAATCCTGTAAGCTGCTTCTCTTTTACTCAGACTACTGAAAACCCGCAGAGTGTGTAAGACTACTCCCATGCTACAGAACTCCCGTAAAGTGTTTCCTACCCTCAGGATGCAGAACTCCTGTAAACTGCCTCTCACTACTTCCAATGTGCAGAAATCCTGTAAGCTGCTTCTCTTTTACTCAGACTACTGAAAACCCTCATAGTGCGTAAGACTACTCCCATGCTACAGAACTCCCGTAAAGTGTTTCCTACCCTCAGGATGCAGAACTCCTGTAAACTGCCCCTTTCTAATTCCAATATACAGAAATCCTGTAAGCTGCTTCTCTTTTACTCAGACTACTAAAAACCCGCATAGTGCGTAAGACTACTAACATGCTACAGAACTCCCATAAAGTGTTTCCTTCACTCAGGATGCAGAACTCCTGTAAACTGCCTCTCACTACTTCCAATGTACAGAAATCCTGAAAGCTGCTTCTTTTTTACAAAGACTACTGAAAACCCGCATAGAGCGTAAGACTACTCCCATGCTACAGAACTCCCGTAAAGGGTTTCCTACCCTCAGGATGCAGAACTCCTGTAAACTGCCTCTCACTACTTCCAATGTACAGAAATTCTGTAAGCTGCTTCTCTTTTACTCAGACTACTGAAAACCCGCGTAGTGCGTAAGACTACTCCCATGCTGCAGAACTCCCGTAAAGTGTTTCCTACACTCAGGATGCAGAACTCCTGTAAACAGCCTCTCACTACTTCCAATGTACAGAAATCCTGCAAGCTGCTTCTCTTTTACTCAGACTACTGAAAACCCGCAGATTGTGTAAGACTACTCCCATGCTACAGAACTCCCGTAAAGTGTTTGCTACCCTCAGGATGCAGAACTCCTGTAAACTGCCTCTCACTACTTCCAATGTGCAGAAATCCTGTAAGCTGCTTCTCTTTTACTCAGACTACTGAAAACCCTCATAGTGCGTAAGACTACTCCCATGCTACAGAACTCCCGTAAAGTGTTTCCTACACTCAGGATGCAGAACTCCTGTAAACTGCCTCTCACTACTTCCAATGTACAGAAATCCTGTAAGCTGCTTCTCTTTTACTCAGACTACTGAAAACCCGCATAGTGCGTAAGACTACTCCCATGCTACAGTACTCCCGTAAAGTGTTTCCTACCCTCAGGATGCAGGACTCCTGTAAACTGCCTCTCACTACTTCCAATGTAGAGAAATCCTGTAAGCTGCTTCTCTTTTATTCAGACTACTGAAAACCCGCATAGTGGGTAAGACTACTCCCATGCTACTGAACTCCCGTAAAGTGTTTCCTTCACTTAGGATGCAGAACTCCTGTAAACTGCCTCTCACTACTTCCAATGTACAGAAATCCTGTAAGCTGCTTCTCTTTTACTCAGACTACTGAAAACCCGCATTGTTGCGTAAGACTACCCCCATGCTATAGAACTCCCGTAAAGTGTTTCCTACACTGGATGCAGAACTCCTGTAAACTGCCTCTCACTACTTCCAATGTACACAAATCCTGTAAGCTGCTTCTCTTTTTTCAGACTACTGAAAACCCGCATTGTGTGTAAGACTACTCCCATGCTACAGAACTCCCGTAAAGTGTTTCCTACACTCAGGATGCAGAACTCCTGTAAACTGCCTCTCACTACTTCCAATGTGCAGAAATCCTGTAAGCTGCTTCTCTTTTACTCAGACTACTGAAAACCCGCATAGTGCGTAAGACTACTCCCATGCTACAGAACTCCCGTAAAGTGTTTCCTACACTCAGGATGCAGAACTCCTGTAAACTGCCTCTCCCCACTTCCAGTGTACAGAAATCCTGTAAGCTGCTTCTCTTTAACTCAGACTACTGAAAACCCGCATAGAGCGTAAGACTACTCCCATGCTACAGAACTCCCGTAAAGTGTTTCCTACCCTCAGGATGCAGAACTCCTGTAAACTGCCTAAACTACTTCCAATGTACAGAAATCCTGTAAGCTGCTTCTCTTTTACTCAGACTACTGAAAACCCGCATTGTTGCGTAAGACTACCCCCATGCTATAGAACTCCCGTAAAGTGTTTCCTACACTGGATGCAGAACTCCTGTAAACTGCCTCTCACTACTTCCAATGTACAGAAATCCTGTATGCTGCTTCTCTTTTACTCAGACTACTTAAAACCCTCATAGTGCGTAAGACTACTCCCATGCTACAGAACTCCCATAAAGTGTTTCCTACACTCAGGATAGAGAACTCCTGTAAACTGACTCTCACTAAATCCAATGTACAGAAATCCTGTAAGCTGCTTCTCTTTTACACAGACTACTGAAAACCCGCATAGTGCGTAAGACTACTCCCATGCTACAGAACTCCCGTAAAGTGTTTCCTACCCTCAGGCTGCAGAACTCCTCTAAACTGCCTCTCACTAATTCCAATGTACAGAAATCCTGTAAGCTGCTTCTCTTTTTTCAGACTACTGAAAACCCGCATTGTGTGTAAGACTACTCCCATGCTACAGAACTCCCGTAAAGTGTTTCCTACACTCAGGATGCAGAACTCCTGTAAACTGCCTCTCACTACTTCCAATGTGCAGAAATCCTGTAAGCTGCTTCTCTTTTACTCAGACTACTGAAAACCCGCATAGTGCGTAAGACTACTCCCATGCTACAGAACTCCCTTAAAGTGTTTCCTACACTAAGGATGCAGAACTCCTTTAAACTGCCTCTCACTACTTCCAATGTACAGAAATCCTGTAAGCTGCTTCTCTTTTACTCAGACTACTGAAAACCCGCATAGTGCGTAAGACTACTCCCATGCTACAGAACTCCCGTAAAGTGTTTCCTACCCTCAGGATGCAGAACTCCTGTAAACTGCCTCTCACTACTTCCAATGTACAGAAATCCTGTAATCTGCTTCTCTTTTACAAGGACTACTGAAAAGCCGCATAGTGTGTAAGACTACTCCCATGCTACAGAACTCCCATAAAGTGTTTCCTACACTCAGGATGCAGAACTCCTGTAAACTGCCTCTCACTACTTCCAATGTACAGAAATCCTGTATGCTGCTTCTCTTTTACTCAGACTGCTTAAAACCCGCATAGTGCGTAAGACTACTCCCACGCTACAGAACTCCCATAAAGTGTTTCCTACACTCAGGATACAGAATTCCTGTAAACTGACTCTCACTAAATCCAATGTACAGAAATCCTGTATGCTGCTTTTCTTTTACACAGACTACTGAAAACCCGCATAGTGCGTAAGACTACTCCCATGCTACAGAACTCCCGTAAAGTGTTTCCTACACGCAGGATGCTGAACTCTTGAAAACTGCCTCTCACTACTTCCAATATACTGAAATCCTGTAAGCTGCTTCTCTTTTACTCAGACTACTGAAAACCCGCATAGTGCGTAAGACTACTCCCATGCTACAGAACTCCCGTAAAGTGTTTCCTACACTCAGGATGCAGAACTCCTGTAAACTGCCTCTCACTACTTCCAATGTACAGAAATCCTGAAAGCTGCTTCTTTTTTAAAAGGACTACTGAAAACCCGCATAGTGCGTAAGACTACACCCATGCTACAGAACTCCCGTAAAGTGTTTCCTACACTCAGGATGCAGAACTCCTGTAAACTGCCTCTCACTACTTCCAATGTACAGAAATCCTGTAAGCTGCTTCTCTTTTACTTAGACTACTGAAAACACGCATAGTGCGTAAGACTACTCCCATGCTACAGAACTCCCGTAAAGTGTTTCCTACCCTCAGGCTGCAGAACTGCTTTAAACGGCCTCTTACTACTTCCAATGTACAAAAATCCTGTAACCTGCTTCTGTTTTAATCAGACTACTGAAAACCCGCATAGTGCTTAAGACTAGTCCCATGCTACAGAAATCCCGTAAAGTGTTTCCTACACTGGATACAGAACTCCTGGAAACTGTCTCTCAGTACTTCCAATGTACAGAAATCCTGTAAGCTGCTTCTCTTTTTTCAGACTACTGAAAACCCGCATTGTGTGTAAGACTACTCCAATGCTACAGAACTCCCGTAAAGTGTTTCCTACACTCAGGATGCAGAACTCCTGTAAACTGCCTCTCACTACTTCCAATGTGCAGAAATCCTGTAAGCTGCTTCTCTTTTACTCAGACTACTGAAAACCCGCATAGTGCGTAAGACTACTCCCATGCTACAGAACTCCCGTAAAGTGTTTCCTACCCTCAGGATGCAGAACTCCTGTAAAATGCCTCTCACTAGTTCCAATGTACAGAAATCCTGTAAGCTGCTTCTCTTTTACTCAGACTACTGAAAACCCGCATAGTGCGTAAGACTACTCCCATGCTACAGAACTCCCGTAAAGTGTTTGCTACACTCAGGATGCAGAACTCCTGTAAACTGCCTCTCACTACTTCCAATGTACAGAAATAATGTAACCTGCTTCTCTTTTACTCAGACTACTGAAAACCCACACAGTGCGTAAGACTACTCCCATGCTACTGAACTCCCGTAAAGTGTTTCCTACACTTAGGATGCAGAACTCCTGTAAACTGCCTCTCACTACTTCCAATGTACAGAAATCCTGTAAGCTGCTTCTCTTTTACCCAGACTACTGAAAACCCGCATTGTTGCGTAAGACTACCCCCATGATATAGAACTCCCGTAAAGTGTTTCCTACACTGGATGCAGAACTCCAGTAAACTGCCTCTCACTACTTCCAATGTACACAAATCCTGTAAGCTGCTTCTCTTTTTTCAGACTACTGAAAACCCGCATTGTGTGTAAGACTACTCCCATGCTACAGAACTCCCGTAAAGTGTTTCCTACACTCAGGATGCAGAACTCCTGTAAACTGCCTCTCACTACTTCCAATGTGCAGAAATCCTGTAAGCTGCTTCTCTTTTACTCAGACTACTGAAAACCCGCATAGTGCGTAATACTACTCCCATGCTACAGAACTCCCGTAAAGTGTTTCCTACCCTCAGGATGCAGAACTCCTGTAAACTGCCTCTCCCCACTTCCAGTGTACAGAAATCCTGTAAGCTGCTTCTCTTTAACTCAGACTACTGAAAACCCGCATAGAGCGTAAGACTACTCCCATGCTACAGAACTCCCGTAAAGTGTTTCCTACCCTCAGGATGCAGAACTCCTGTAAACTGCCTAAACTACTTCCAATGTACAGAAATCCTGTAAGCTGCTTCTCTTTTACTCAGACTACTGAAAACACGCATTGTTGCGTAAGACTACCCCCATGCTATAGAACTCCCGTAAAGTGTTTCCTACACTGGATGCAGAACTCCTGTAAACTGCCTCTCACTACTTCCAATGTACAGAAATCCTGTATGCTGCTTCTCTTTTACTCAGACTACTTAAAACCCTCATACTGCGTAAGACTACTCCCATGCTACAGAACTCCCATAAAGTGTTTCCTACACTCAGGATAGAGAACTCCTGTAAACTGACTCTCACTAAATCCAATGTACAGAAATCCTGTAAGCTGCTTCTCTTTTACACAGACTACTGAAAACCCGCATAGTGCGTAAGACTACTCCCATGCTACAGAACTCCCGTAAAGTGTTTCCTACCCTCAGGCTGCAGAACTCCTCTAAACTGCCTCTCACTAATTCCAATGTACAGAAATCCTGTAAGCTGCTTCTCTTTTTTCAGACTACTGAAAACCCGCATTGTGTGTAAGACTACTCCCATGCTACAGAACTCCCGTAAAGTGTTTCCTACACTCAGGATGCAGAACTCCTGTAAACTGCCTCTCACTACTTCCAATGTGCAGAAATCCTGTAAGCTGCTTCTCTTTTACTCAGACTACTGAAAACCCGCATAGTGCGTAAGACTACTCCCATGCTACAGAACTCCCTTAAAGTGTTTCCTACACTAAGGATGCAGAACTCCTGTAAACTGCCTCTCACTACTTCCAATGTACAGAAATCCTGTAAGCTGCTTCTCTTTTACTCAGACTACTGAAAACCCGCATAGTGCGTAAGACTACTCCCATGCTACAGAACTCCCGTAAAGTGTTTCCTACCCTCAGGATGCAGAACTCCTGTAAACTGCCTCTCACTACTTCCAATGTACAGAAATCCTGAAAGCTGCTTCTTTTTTACAAGGACTACTGAAAATCCGCATAGTGCGTAAGACTACACCCATGCTACAGAACTCCCGTAAAGTGTTTATTACACTCAGGATGCAGAACTCCTGTAAACTGCCTCTCACTACTTCCAATGTACAAAAATCCTGTAAGCTGCTTCTCTTTTACTCAGACTACTGAAAACCCGCATAGTGCGTAAGACTACTCCCATGCTACAGAACTCCCGTAAAGTGTTTCCTACCCTCAGGATGCAGAACTCCTGTAAACTGCCTCTCACTACTTCCAATGTACAGAAATCCTGTAAGCTGCTTCTCTTTTACTCAGACTACTGAAAAGCCGCATAGTGTGTAAGACTACTCCCATGCTACAGAACTCCCGTAAAGTGTTTCCTACACTCAGGATGCAGAACTCCTGTAAACTGCCTCTCACTACTTCCAATGTACAGAAATCCTGTATGCTGCTTCTCTTTTACTCAGACTGCTTAAAACCCTCATAGTGCGTAAGACTACTCCCATGCTACAGAACTCCCATAAAGTGTTTCCTACACTCAGGATACAGAACTCCTGTAAACTGACTCTCACTAAATCCAATGTACAGAAATCCTGTAAGCTGCTTCTCTTTTACACAGACTACTGAAAACCCGCATAGTGCGTAAGACTACTCCCATGCTACAGAACTCCCGTAAAGTGTTTCCTACACGCAGGATGCAGAACTCTTGAAAACTGCCTCTCACTACTTCCAATATACTGAAATCCTGTAAGCTGCTTCTCTTTTACTCAGACTACTGAAAACCCGCATAGTGCGTAAGACTACTCCCATGCTACAGAACTCCCGTAAAGTGTTTCCTACACTCAGGATGCAGAACTCCTGTAAACTGCCTCTCACTACTTCCAATGTACAGAAATCCTGAAAGCTGCTTCTTTTTTAAAAGGACTACTGAAAACCCGCATAGTGCGTAAGACTACACCCATGCTACAGAACTCCCGTAAAGTGTTTCCTACACTCAGGATGCAGAATTCTTTTAAACTGCCTCTCACTACTTCCAATAGACAGAAATCCTGTAAGCTGCTTCTCTTTTACTCAGACTACTGAAAAGAAGCATAGTGCGTAAGATTTCTTCCATGCTACAGAACTCCCGTAAAGTGTTTCCTACCCTCAGGCTGCAGAACTGCTTTAAACGGCCTCTTACTACTTCCAATGTACAAAAATCCTGTAACCTGCTTCTGTTTTAATCAGACTACTGAAAACCCGCATAATTCTTAAGACTAGTCCCATGCTACAGAAATCCCGTAAAGTGTTTCCTACACTGGATACAGAACTCCTGGAAACTGTCTCTCAGTACTTCCAATGTACAGAAATCCTGTAAGCTGCTTCTCTTTTTTCAGACTACTGAAAACCCGCATTGTGTGTAAGACTACTCCCATGCTACAGAACTCCCATAAAGTGTTTCCTACACTCAGGATGCAGAACTCCTGTAAACTGCCTCTCACTACTTCCAATGTGCAGAAATCCTGTAAGCTGCTTCTCTTTTACTCAGACTACTGAAAACCCGCATAGTGCGTAAGACTACTCCCATGCTACAGAACTCCCGTAAAGTGTTTCCTACCCTCAGGATGCAGAACTCCTGTAAAATGCCTCTCACTACTTCCAATGTACAGAAATCCTGTAAGCTGCTTCTCTTTTACTCAGACTACTGAAAACCCGCATAGTGCGTAAGACTACTCCCATGCTACAGAACTCCCGTAAAGTGTTTCCTACCCTCAGGATGCAGAACTCCTGTAAACTGCCTCTCACTACTTCCAATGTACAGAAATCCTGTAAGCTGCTTCTCTTTTACCCAGACTACTGAAAACCCGCATTGTTGCGTAAGACTACCCCCATGCTATAGAACTCCCGTAAAGTGTTTCCTACACTGGATGCAGAACTCCTGTAAACTGCCTCTCACTACTTCCAATGTACAGAAATCCTGAAAGCTGCTTCTCTTTTACACAGACTACTGAAAACCCCCATAGTGCGTAAGACTACTCCCATGCTACAGAACTCCCGTAAAGTGTTTCCTACACTCAGGATGCAGAACTCCTGTAAACTGCCTCTCACTATTTCCAATGTGCAGAAATCCTGTAAGCTGCTTCTCTTTTACTCAGACTACTGAAAACCCGCATAGTGCGTAAGACTACTCCTATGCAACAGAACTCCCGTAAAGTGTTTGCTACCCTCAGTATGCAGAACTCCTGTAAACTGCCTCTCACTACTTCCAATGTACAGAAATCCTGTAAGCTGCTTCTCTTTTACCCAGACTGCTGAAAACCCGCATAGTGCGTAAGACTTCTCCCATGCTACAGAACTCCCGTAAAGAGTTTCCTACACTCAGGATGCAGAACTCCTGGAAACTGCCTCTCACTACTTCCAATGTACAGAAATCCTGTAAGCTGCTTCTCTTTTTTCAGACTACTGAAAACCCGCATTGTGTGTAAGACTACTCCCATGCTACAGAACTCCCGTAAAGTGTTTCCTACACTCAGGATGCAGAACTCCTGTAAACTGCCTCTCACTACTTCCAATGTACAGAAATCCTGTATGCTGCTTCTCTTTTACTCAGACTGCTTAAAACCCTCATAGTGCGTAAGACTACTCCCATGCTACAGAACTCCCATAAAGTGTTTCCTACACTCAGGATACAGAACTCCTGCAAACTGACTCTCACTAAATCCAATGTACAGAAATCCTGTAAGCTGCTTCTCTTTTACACAGACTACTGAAAACCCGCATAGTGCGTAAGACTACTCCCATGCTACAGAACTCCCGTAAAGTGTTTCCTACACTCAGGATGAAGAACTGTAAACTGCCTCTCACTACTTCCAATGTATAGAAATCCTGTAAGCTGCTTCTCTTTTACACAGACTACTGAAAACCCGCATAGTGCGTAAGACTACTCCCATGCTACAGAAATCCCGTAAAGAGTTTCCTACACTCAGGATGCAGAACTCCTGTAAACTGCCCCTTTCTAATTCCAATATACAGAAATCCTGTAAGCTGCTTCTCTTTTACACAGACTACTAAAAACCCGCATAGTGCGTAAGACTACTCCCATGCTACAGAACTCCCGTAAAGTGTTTCCTACACTCAGGATGCAGAACTCCTGTAAACTGCCTCTCACTACTTCCAATGTACAGAAATCCTGAAAGCTGCTTCTTTTTTACAAGGACTACTGAAAACCCGCATAGTGCGTAAGACTACACCCATGCTACAGAACTCCCGTAAAGTGTTTCCTACACTCAGGATGCAGAACTCCTGTAAACTGCCTCTCACTACTTCCAATGTACAGAAATCCTGTAAGCTGCTTCTCTTTTACTTAGACTACTGAAAACACGCATAGTGCGTAAGACTACTCCCATGGTACAGAACTCCCGTAAAGTGTTTCCTACCCTCAGGCTGCAGAACTGCTTTAAACTGCCTCTTACTGCTTCCAATGTACAAAAATCCTGTAACCTGCTTCTGTTTTAATCAGACTACTGAAAAATCGCATAGTGCTTAAGACTAGTCCCATGCTACAGAAATCCCGTAAAGTGTTTCCTACACTGGATACAGAACTCCTGGAAACTGCCTCTCAGTACTTCCAATGTACAGAAATCCTGTAAGCTGCTTCACTTTTTTCAGACTACTGAAAACCCGCATTGTGTGTAAGACTACTCCCATGCTACAGAACTCCCGTAAAGTGTTTCCTACACTCAGGATGCAGAACTCCTGTAAACTGCCTCTCACTACTTCCAATGTGCAGAAATCCTGTAAGCTGCTTCTCTTTTACTCAGACTACTGAAAACCCGCATAGTGCGTAAGACTACTCCCATGCTACAGAACTCCCGTAAAGTGTTTCCTACCCTCAGGATGCAGAACTCCTGTAAAATGCCTCTCACTACTTCCAATGTACAGAAATCCTGTAAGCTGCTTCTCTTTTACTCAGACTACTGAAAACCCGCATAGTGCGTAAGACTACTCCCATGCTACAGAACTCCCGTAAAGTGTTTGCTACCCTCAGGATGCAGAACTCCTGTAAACTGCCTCTCACTACTTCCAATGTACAGAAATAATGTAAGCTGCTTCTCTTTTACTCAGACTACTGAAAACCCACACAGTGCGTAAGACTACTCCCATGCTACTGAACTCCCGTAAAGTGTTTCCTACACTTAGGATGCAGAACTCCTGTAAACTGCCTCTCACTACTTCCAATGTACAGAAATCCTGTAAGCTGCTTCTCTTTTACCCAGACTACTGAAAACCCGCATTGTTGCGTAAGACTACCCCCATGCTATAGAACTCCCGTAAAGTGTTTCCTACACTGGATGCAGAACTCCTGTAAACTGCCTCTCACTACTTCCAATGTACAGAAATCCTGAAAGCTGCTTCTCTTTTACCCAGACTACTGAAAACCCGCATAGTGCGTAAGACTACTCCCATGCTACAGAACTCCCGTAAAGTGTTTCCTACACTCAGGATGCAGAACTCCTGTAAACTGCCTCTCACTATTTCCAATGTGCAGAAATCCTGTAAGCTGCTTCTCTTTTACTCAGACTACTGAAAACCCGCATAGTGCGTAAGACTACTCCTACGCAACAGAACTCCCGTAAAGTGTTTTCTACCCTCAGTATGCAGAACTCCTGTAAACTGCCTCTCACTACTTCCAATGTACAGAAATCCTGTAAGCTGCTTCTCTTTTACCCAGACTGCTGAAAACCCGCATAGTGCGTAAGACTTCTCCCATGCTACAGAACTCCCGTAAAGAGTTTCCTACACTCAGGATGCAGAACTCCTGGAAACTGCCTCTCACTACTTCCAATGTACAGAAATCCTGTAAGCTGCTTCTCTTTTTTCAGACTACTGAAAACCCGCATTGTGTGTAAGACTACTCCCATGCTACAGAACTCCCGTAAAGTGTTTCCTACACTCAGGATGCAGAACTCCTGTAAACTGCCTCTCACTACTTCCAATGTACAGAAATCCTGTATGCTGCTTCTCTTTTACTCAGACTGCTTAAAACCCTCATAGTGCGTAAGACTACTCCCATGCTACAGAACTCCCATAAAGTGTTTCCTACACTCAGGATACAGAACTCCTGCAAACTGACTCTCACTAAATCCAATGTACAGAAATCCTGTAAGCTGCTTCTCTTTTACACAGACTACTGAAAACCCGCATAGTGCGTAAGACTACTCCCATGCTACAGAACTCCCGTAAAGTGTTTCCTACCCTCAGGATGAAGAACTGTAAACTGCCTCTCACTACTTCCAATGTATAGAAATCCTGTAAGCTGCTTCTCTTTTACACAGACTACTGAAAACCCGCATAGTGCGTAAGACTACTCCCATGCTACAGAAATCCCGTAAAGAGTTTCCTACACTCAGGATGCAGAACTCCTGTAAACTGCCCCTTTCTAATTCCAATATACAGAAATCCTGTAAGCTGCTTCTCTTTTACACAGACTACTAAAAACCCGCATAGTGCGTAAGACTACTCCCATGCTACAGAACTCCCGTAAAGTGTTTCCTACACTCAGGATGCAGAACTCCTGTAAACTGCCTCTCACTACTTCCAATGTACAGAAATCCTGAAAGCTGCTTCTTTTTTACAAGGACTACTGAAAACCCGCATAGTGCGTAAGACTACACCCATGCTACAGAACTCCCGTAAAGTGTTTCCTACACTCAGGATGCAGAACTCCTGTAAACTGCCTCTCACTACTTCCAATGTACAGAAATCCTGTAAGCTGCTTCTCTTTTACTTAGACTACTGAAAACACGCATAGTGCGTAAGACTACTCCCATGGTACAGAACTCCCGTAAAGTGTTTCCTACCCTCAGGCTGCAGAACTGCTTTAAACTGCCTCTTACTGCTTCCAATGTACAAAAATCCTGTAACCTGCTTCTGTT
Source organism: Oryctolagus cuniculus (assembly GCF_964237555.1). Taxonomy (NCBI): domain Eukaryota; kingdom Metazoa; phylum Chordata; class Mammalia; order Lagomorpha; family Leporidae; genus Oryctolagus; species Oryctolagus cuniculus. The sequence continues at coordinate 1,783,495 of NC_091451.1, forward strand.
TTAATCAGACTACTGAAAAATCGCATAGTGCTTAAGACTAGTCCCATGCTACAGAAATCCCGTAAAGTGTTTCCTACACTGGATACAGAACTCCTGGAAACTGCCTCTCAGTACTTCCAATGTACAGAAATCCTGTAAGCTGCTTCACTTTTTTCAGACTACTGAAAACCCGCATTGTGTGTAAGACTACTCCCATGCTACAGAACTCCCGTAAAGTGTTTCCTACACTCAGGATGCAGAACTCCTGTAAACTGCCTCTCACTACTTCCAATGTGCAGAAATCCTGTAAGCTGCTTCTCTTTTACTCAGACTACTGAAAACCCGCATAGTGCGTAAGACTACTCCCATGCTACAGAACTACCGTAAAGTGTTTCCTACCCTCAGGATGCAGAACTCCTGTAAAATTCCTCTCACTACTTCCAATGTACAGAAATCCTGTAAGCTGCTTCTCTTTTACTCAGACTACTGAAAACCCGCATAGTGCGTAAGACTACTCCCATGCTACATAACCTCTGTAAAGTGTTTGCTACCCTCAGGATTTAGAACTCCTGTAAACTGCCTCTCACTACTTCCAATGTACAGAAATAATGTAAGCTGCTTCTCTTTTACTCAGACTACTGAAAACCCGCATTGTTGCGTAAGACTACCCCCATGCTACAGAACTCCCATAAAGTGTTTCCTACTTTAAGGATGCAGGACTCCTTTAAACTGCCTCTCACTACTTCCAATGTACAGAAATCCTGAAAGCTGCTTCTCTTTTACACAGACTACTGAAAACCCGCATAGTGCGTAAGACTACTCCCATGCTACAGAACTACCGTAAAGTGTTTCCTACACTCAGGATGCAGAACTCCTGTAAACTGCCTCTCACTACTTCCAATGGACAGAAATCCTGTAAGCTGCTTCTCTTTTACTCAGACTACTGAAAACCCGCATAGTGCGTAAGACTACTCCCATTCTACAGAACTCCCGTGAAGTGTTTTCTATCCTCAGTATGCAGGACTCCTTTAAACTGCCTCTCACTACTTCCAATGTACAGAAATCATGTAAGCTGCTTCTCTTTTACGCAGACTACTGAAAACCCGCATAGTGCGTAAGACTACACCCATGCTACAGAACTCCCGTAAAGTGTTTCCTACACTGAGGATTCAGAACTCCTGCAAACTGCCTCTCACTACTTCCAATGTACAGAAATCCTGTAAGCTGCTTCTCTTTTTTCAGACTACTGAAAACCCGCATTGTGTGTAAGGCTACTCCCATGCTACAGAACTCCCGTAAAGTGTTTCCTACTTTAAGGATGCAGAACTCCATTAAACTGCCTTTCACTACTTCCAATGTACAGAAATCCTGTAAGCTGCTTCTCTTTTACTCAGACTACTGAAAACCCGCATAGTGCGTAAGACTACTCCCATGCTACAGAACTCCCGTAAAGTGTTTCCTACTTTAAGGATGCAGGACTCCTTTAAACTGCCTCTCATTACTTCCAATGTACAGAAATCCTGAAAGCTGCTTCTCTTTTACACAGACTACTGAAAACCCACATAGTGCGTAAGACTACTCCCATGCTACAGAACTCCCGTAAAGTGTTTCCTACTTTAAGGATGCAGGACTCCTTTAAACTGCCTCTCATTACTTCCAATGTACAGAAATCCTGAAAGCTGCTTCTCTTTTACACAGACTACTGAAAACCCACATAGTGCGTAAGACTACTCCCATGCTACAGAACTCCCGTAAAGTGTTTCCTACTTTAAGGATGCAGGACTCCTTTAAACTGCCTCTCATTACTTCCAATGTACAGAAATCCTGAAAGCTGCTTCTCTTTTACACAGACTACTGAAAACCCACATAGTGCGTAAGACTACTCCCATGCTACAGAACTCCCGTAAAGTGTTTCCTACACTCAGGATGCAGAACTCCTGTAAACTGCCTCTCACTATTTCCAATGTACAGAAATCCTGTAAGCTGCTTCTCTTTTACTCAGACTACTGAAAACCCGCATAGTGCGTAAGACTACTCCTATGCAACAGAACTCCCGTAAAGTGTTTTCTACCCTCAGTATGCAGGACTCCTTTAAACTGCCTCTCACTACTTCCAATGTACACAAATCCTGTAAGCTGCTTCTCTTTTACTTAGACTACTGAAAACCCGCATAGTGCGTAAGACTACTCCCATGCTACAGAACTCCCGTAAAGTGTTTCCTACACTGAGGATGCAGAACTCCTGCAAACTGCCTCTCACTACTTCCAATGTACACAAATCCTGTAAGCTGCTTCTCTTTTACTCAGACTACTGAAAACCCGCGTAGTGCGTAAGACTACTCCCATGCTACAGAACTCCCGTAAAGTGTTTCCTACACTCAGGATGCAGAACTCCTGTAAACAGCCTCTCACTAGTTCCAATGTACAGAAATCCTGTAAGCTGCTTCTCTTTTACTCAGACTACTGAAAACCCGCATAGTGCGTAAGACTCCTCCCATGCTACTGAACTCCCGTAAAGTGTTTCCTACACTTAGGATGCAGAATTCCTGTAAACTGCCTCTCACTACTTCCAATGTACAGAAATCCTGTAAGCTGCTTCTATTTTACTGAGACTACTGAAAACCCACATTGTTGCGTAAGACTACCCCCATGCTACAGAACTCCCGTAAAGTGTTTCCTACACTGGATGCAGAACTCCTGTAAACTGCCTCTCACTACTTCCAATGGACAGAAATCCTGTAATCTGCTTCTCTTTTACCCAGACTACTGAAAACCCGCATAGTGCGTAAGACTACTCCCATGCTACAGAACTCCCGTAAAGTGTTTCCTACCCTCAGTATGCAGGACTCCTTTAAACTGCCTCTCACTACTTCCAATGTACAGAAATCCTGTAAGCTGCTTCTCTTTTACCCAGACTACTGAAAACCCGCATAGTCCGTAAGACTACTCCCATGCTACAGAACTCCCATAAAGTGTTTCCTACTTTAAGGATGCAGGACTCCTTTAAACTGCCTCTCACTACTTCCAATGTACAGAAATCCTGAAAGCTGCTTCTCTTTTACACAGACTACTGAAAACCCGCATAGTGCGTAAGACTACTCCCATGCTACAGAACTCCCGTAAAGTGTTTCCTACCCTCAGGATGCAGGACTCCTGTAAACTGCCTCTCACTACTTCCAATGTACAGAAATCCTGTAAGCTGCTTCTCTTTTACTCAGACTACTGAAAACCCGCATAAAGAGTAAGAATTCTCCCATGCTACAGAACTCCCGTAAAGTGTTTCCTACACTGGATGCAGAACTCCTGTAAACTGCCTCTCACTACTTCCAATGTACAGAAATCCTGTAAGCTGCTTCTCTTTTACTCAGACTACTGAAAACCCGCATAGTGCGTAAGACTACTCCCATGCTACAGAACTCCCGTAAAGTGTTTCCTACCCTCAGGATGCAGGACTCCTGTAAACTGCCTCTCACTACTTCCAATGTACAGAAATCCTGTAAGCTGCTTCTCTTTTACTCAGACTACTGAAAACCCGCAGAGTGTGTAAGACTACTCCCATGCTACTGAACTCCCGTAAAGTGTTTCCTACTTTAAGGATGCAGAACTCCTGTAAACTGCCTCTCACTACTTCCAATGTACAGAAATCCTGTAAGCTGCTTCTCTTTTACTCAGACTACTGAAAACCCGCATTGTTGCGTAAGACTACCCCCATGCTACAGAACTCCCGTAAAGTGTTTCCTACACTGGATGTAGAACTCCTGTAAACTGCCTCTCACTACTTCCAATGTACAGAAATCCTGTAAGCTGCTTCTCTTTTACTCAGACTACTGACAACCCGCATAGTGCGTAAGACTACTCCCATGCTACAGAACTCCCGTAAAGTGTTTCCTACTTTAAGGATGCAGGACTCCTTTAAACTGCCTCTCACTACTTCCAATGTACAGAAATCCTGAAAGCTGCTTCTCTTTTACACAGACTACTGAAAAACCGCATAGTGCGTAAGACTACTCCCATGCTACAGAACTCCCGTAAAGTGTTTCCTACACTCAGGATGCAGAACTCCTGTAAACTGCCTCTCAGTACTTCCAATGTACAGAAATCCTGTAAGCTGCTTCTCTTTTACTCAGACTACTGAAAACCCGCATAGTGCGTAAGACTACTCCTATGCAACAGAACTCCCGTAAAGTGTTTTCTACCTTCAGTATGCAGGACTCCTTTAAACTGCCTCTCACTACTTCCAATGTACAGAAATCCGGTAAGCTGCTTCTCTTTTACCCAGACTACTGAAAACCCGCATAGAGCGTAAGACTACTCCCATGCTGCAGAACTCCCGTAAAGTGTTTCCTACACTCAGGATGCAGAACTCCTGTAAACTGCCTCTTTCTAATTCCAATATACAGAAATCCTGTAAGCTGCTTCTCTTTTACACAGACTACTGAAAACCCGCATAGTGCGTAAGACTTCTCCCATGCTGCAGAACTCCCGTAAAGTGTTTCCTACCCTCAGGATGCAGGACTGCTTTAACCTGCCTCTCACTACTTCCAATGTACAGAAATCCTGTAAGCTGCTTCTCTTTTACTCAGACTACTGAAAACCCGCATAGTGCGTAAGACTACTCCCATGCTACAGAAATCCCGTAAAGTGTTTCCTACACTCAGGATGCAGAACTCCTGTAAACTGCCCCTTTCTAATTCCAATATACAGAAATCCTGTAAGCTGCTTCTCTTTTACTCAGACTACTGAAAACACGCATAGTGCGTAAGACTACTCCCATGCTACAGAACTCCCGTAAAGTGTTTCCTACCCTCAGGATGCAGAACTCCTGTAAACTGCCTCTCACTACTTCCAATGTACAGAAATCCTGTAAGCTGCTTCTCTTTTTTCAGACTACTGAAAACCCGCATTGTGTGTAAGACTACTCCCATGCTACAGAACTCCCGTAAAGTGTTTCCTACCCTCAGGATGAAGAACTGTAAACTGCCTCTCATACTTCCAATGTGTAGAAATCCTGTAAGCTGCTTGTCTTTTACTCAGACTACTGAAAACCCGCATAGTGCGTAAGACTACTCCCATGCTACAGAACTCCTGTAATGTGTTTCCTACCCTCAGGCTGCAGAACTCCTTTAAACTGCCTCTTACTACTTCCAATGTACAAAAATCCTTTAACCTGTTTCTGTTTTAATCAGACTACTGAAAACCCGCATAGTGCTTAAGACTAGTCCCATGGTACAGAACACCCGTAAAGTGTTTCCTACCCTCAGGATGCAGAACTCCTGTAAACTGCCTCTCACTACTTCCAATGTACAGAAATCCTGTAAGCTGCTTCTCTTTTTTCAGACTACTGAAAACCCGCATTGTGTGTAAGACTACTCCCATGCTACAGAACTCCCGTAAAGTGTTTCCTACCCTCAGGATGCAGAACTCCTGTAAACTGCCTCTCACTACTTCCAATGGACAGAAATCCTGTAAGCTGCTTCTCTTTTTTCAGACTACTGAAAACCCGCATAGTGCGTAAGACTACTCCCAAGCTACAGAACTCCCGTAACGTGTTTCCTACACTGAGGATGCAGAACTCCTGCAAACTGCCTCTCACTACTTCCAATGTACAGAAATCCTGTAAGCTGCTTCTCTTTTACTAAGACTACTGAAAACCCGCGTAGTGCGTAAGACTACTCCCATGCTACAGAACTCCTGTAAAGTGTTTCCTACACTCAGGATGCAGAACTCCTATAAACTGCCTCTCACTACTTCCAATGTGCAGAAATCCTGTAAGTTGCTTCTCTTTTACTCAGACTACTGAAAACCTGCATAAAGAGTAAGAATTCTCCCATGCTACAGAACTCCTGTAAAGTGTTTGCTACACTCAGGATGCAGAACTCCTGTAAACTGCCTCTCACTACGTCCAATGTACAGAAATCCTGTATGCTGCTTCTCTTTTACTCACACTACTGAAAACAAGCATAGTGCGTATGACTACTCCCATGCTACAGAACTCCAGTAAAGTGTTTCCTACCCTCAGGATGCAGGACTGCTTTAAACTGCCTCTCACTAATTCCAATGTACAGAAATCCTGTAAGCTGCTTCTCTTTTACTCAGACTACTGAAAACCCGCATAAAGAGTAAGAATTCTCGCATGCTACAGAACTCCCGTAAAGTGTTTCCTACACTCAGGATGCAGAACTCCTGTAAACTACCTCTCACTAATTCCAATGTACAGAAATCCTGTAAGCTGCTTCTCTTTTACTCAGACTACTGAAAACCCGCATTGTTGCGTAAGACTACCCCCATGCTACAGAACTCCCGTAAAGTGTTTCCTACACTCAGGATGCAGAACTCCTGTAAACTGCCTCTCACTACTTCCAATGTACAGAAATCCTGTAAGCTGCTTCTGTTTTATCAGACTACTGAAAACCCGCGTAGTGCGTAAGACTACTCCCATGCTACTGAACTCCCTTAAAGTGTTTCCTACACTTAGGATGCAGAACTCCTGTAAACAGCCTCTCGCTACTTCCAATGTACAGAAATCCTGTATGCTGCTTCTCTTTTTTCAGACTACTGAAAACCCGCATTGTTTGTAAGACTACTCCCATGCTACAGAACTCCCGTAAAGTGTTTCCTACACTCAGGATGCAGAACTCCTGTAAACTGCCTCTCACTACTTCCAATGTGCAGAAATCCTGTAAGCTGCTTCTCTTTTACTCAGACTACTGAAAACCGCATAGTGCGTAAGACTACTCCCATGCTACAGAACTCCCGTAAAGTGTTTCCTACACTCAGGATGCAGAACTCCTGTAAACTGCCTCTCACTACTTCCAATGTACAGAAATCCTGTAAGCTGCTTCTCTTTTACTCAGACTACTGAAAACCCGCATAGTGCGTAAGACTACTCCCATGCTACAGAACTCCCGTAAAGTGTTTCCTACCCTCAGGATGCAGGACTCCTGTAAACTGCCTCTCACTACTTCCAATGTACAGAAATCCTGTAAGCTGCTTCTCTTTTACTCAGACTACTGAAAACCTGCATAGTGCGTAAGACTACTCCCATGCTACAGAACTCCCGTAAAGTATTTCCTACACTTAGGATGCAGAACTCCTGTAAACTGCCTCTCACTACTTCCAATGTACAGAAATCCTGTAAGCTGCTTCTCTTTTACTCAGACTACTGAAAACCCGCATTGTTGCGTAAGACTACCCCCATGCTATAGAACTCCCGTAAAGTGTTTCCTACACTGGATGCAGAACTCCTGTAAACTGCCTCTCACTACTTCCAATGTACAGAAATCCTGTAAGCTGCTTCTCTTTTTTCAGACTACTGAAAACCCGCATTGTGTGTAAGACTACTCCCATGCTACAGAACTCCCGTAAAGTGTTTCCTACACTCAGGATGCAGAACTCCTGTAAACTGCCTCTCCCTATTTCCAGTGTACAGAAATCCTGTAAGCTTCTTCTCTTTTACTCAGACTACTGAAAACCCGCATAGTGCGTAAGACTACTCCCATGCTACAGAACTCCCGTAAAGTGTTTCCTACCCTCAGGATGCAGAACTCCTGTAAACTGCCTCTCACTACTTCCAATGCACAGAAATCCTGTAAGCTGCTTCTCTTTTACTCAGACTACTAAAAACCCGCATAGTGCATAAGAGTACTCCCATGCTACAGAACTCCCGTAAAGTGTTTCCTACACTCAGGATGCAGAACTCCTGTAAACTGCCTCTCACTACTTCCAATGTACAGAAATCCTGTAAGCTGCTTCTCTTTTACTCAGACTACTGAAAACACGCATAGTGCGTAAGACTACTCCCATGCTACAGAACTCCCGTAAAGTGATTCCTACCCTCAGGATGCAGAACTCCTGTAAACTACCTCTCACTAATTCCAATGTACAGAAATCCTGTAAGCTGCTTCTCTTTTACTCAGACTACTGAAAACCCGCATAGTGCGTAAGACTACTCCCATGCTACAGAACTCCCGTTAAGTGTTTCCTACACTCAGGATGCAGAACTCCTGTAAACTGCCTCTCACTACTTCCAATGTACAGAAATCCTGTAAGCTGCTTCTCTTTTACTCAGACTACTGAAAACCTGCATAGTGCGTAAGACTACTCCCATGCTACAGAACTCCCGTAAAGTGTTTCCTACACTCAGGATGCAGAACTCCTGTAAACTGCCTCTCACTACTTCCAATGTACAGAAATCCTGAAAGCTGCTTCTTTTTTACAAGGACTACTGAAAACCCGCATAGTGCGTAAGACTACACCCATGCTACAGAACTCCCGTAAAGTGTTTCCTACACTCAGGATGCAGAACTCCTGTAAACTGCCTCTCACTACTTCCAATGTACAGAAATCCTGTAAGCTGCTTCTCTTTTACTCAGACTACTGAAAACACGCATAGTGCGTAAGACTACTCCCATGCTACAGAACTCCCATAAAGTGTTTCCTACACTCAGGATACAGAACTCCTGTAAACTGACTCTCACTTCTTCCAATGTACAGCAATCCTGTAAGCTGCTTCTCATTACACAGACTACTGAAAACCCGCATAGTGCGTAAGACTACTCCCATGCTACAGAACTCCCGTAAAGTGTTTCCTACCCTCAGGATGAAGAACTGTAAACTGCCTCTCACTACTTCCAATGTATAGAAATCCTGTAAGCTGCTTCTCTTTTACTCAGACTACTGAAAACCCGCATAGTGCCTAAGACTACTCCCATGCTACAGAACTCCTGTAAAGTGTTTCCTACCCTCAGGCTGCAGAACTCCTTTAAACTGCCTCTTACGACTTCCAATGTACAAAAATCCTGTAACCTGCTTCTGTTTTAATCAGACTACTGAAAACCTGCATAGTGCTTAAGACTAGTCCCATGCTACAGAAATCCCGTAAAGTGTTTCCTACACTGGATATAGAACTCCTGTAAACTGCCTCTCACTACTTCCAATGTACAGAAATCCTGTAAGCTGCTTCTCTTTTTTCAGACTACTGAAAACCCGCATAGTGCGTAAGACTACTCCCATGCTAAAGAACTCCCCTAAAGTGTTTCCTACACTCAGGATGCAGAACTCCTGTAAACTGCCTCTCACTACTTCCAATGTACAGAAATCCTGTAAGCTGCTTCTCTTTTACTCAGACTACTGAAAACCCGCATAGTGCGTAAGACTACTCCCATGCTACAGAACTCCCGTAAAGTGTTTCCTACCCTCAGGATGCAGGACTCCTGTAAACTGCCTCTCACTACTTCCAATGTACAGAAATCCTGTAAGCTGCTTCTCTTTTACTCAGACTACTGAAAACCTGCATAGTGCGTAAGACTACTCCCATGCTACTGAACTCCCGTAAAGTATTTCCTACACTTAGGATGCAGAACTCCTGTAAACTGCCTCTCACTACTTCCAATGTACAGAAATCCTGTAAGCTGCTTCTCTTTTACTCAGACTACTGAAAACCCGCATTGTTGGGTAAGACTACCCCCATGCTATAGAACTCCCGTAAAGTGTTTCCTACACTGGATGCAGAACTCCTGTAAACTGCCTCTCACTACTTCCAATGTACAGAAATCCTGTAAGCTGCTTCTCTTTTATTCAGACTACTGAAAACCCACATAGCGCGTAAGACTACTCCCATGCTACAGAACTCCCGTAAAGTGTTTCCTACACTCAGGATGCAGAACTCCTGTAAACTGCCTCTCACTACTTCCAGTGTACAGAAATCCTGTAAGCTGCTTCTCTTTTACTCAGACTACTGAAAACCCGCATAGTGCGTAAGACTACTCCCATGCTACAGAACTCCCGTAAAGTGTTTCCTACCCTCAGGATGCAGAACTCCTGTAAACTGCCTCTCACTACTTCCAATGTACAGAAATCCTGTAAGCTGCTTCTCTTTTACTCAGACTACTGAAAACCCGCATAGTGCGTAAGACTACTCCCATGCTACAGAACTCCCGTAAAGTGTTTCCTACCCTCAGGATGCAGGACTCCTGTAAACTGCCTCTCACTACTTCCAATGTACAGAAATCCTGTAAGCTGCTTCTCTTTTACTCAGACTACTGAAAACCCGCAGAGTGTGTAAGACTACTCCCATGCTACTGAACTCCCGTAAAGTGTTTCCTACTTTAAGGATGCAGAACTCCTGTAAACTGCCTCTCACTACTTCCAATGTACAGAAATCCTGTAAGCTGCTTCTCTTTTACTCAGACTACTGAAAACCCGCATTGTTGCGTAAGACTACCCCCATGCTACAGAACTCCCGTAAAGTGTTTCCTACACTGGATGCAGAACTCCTGTAAACTGCCTCTCACTACTTCCAATGTACAGAAATCCTGTAAGCTGCTTCTCTTTTTTCAGACTACTGAAAACCCGTATTGTGTGTAAGACTACTCCGATGCTACAGAACTCCCGTAAAGTGTTTCCTACTTTAAGGATGCAGAACTCCATTAAACTGCCTTTCACTACTTCCAATGTACAGAAATCCTGTAAGCTGCTTCTCTTTTACTCAGACTACTGAAAACCCGCATAGTGCGTAAGACTACTCCCATGCTACAGAACTCCCGTAAAGTGTTTCCTACTTTAAGGATGCAGGACTCCTTTAAACTGCCTCTCACTACTTCCAATGTACAGAAATCCTGAAAGCTGCTTCTCTTTTACACAGACTACTGAAAACCCGCATAGTGCGTAAGACTACTCCCATGCTACAGAACTCCCGTAAAGTGTTTCCTACACTCAGGATGCAGAACTCCTGTAAACTGCCTCTCACTACTTCCAATGTACAGAAATCCTGTAAGCTGCTTCTCTTTTACTCAGACTACTGAAAACCCGCATAGTGCGTAAGACTACTCCTATGCAACAGAACTCCCGTAAAGTGTTTTCTACCCTCAGTATGCGGGACTCCTTTAAACTGCCTCTCACTACTACCAATGTACAGAAATCCGGTAAGCTGCTTCTCTTTTACCCAGACTACTGAAAACCCGCATAGTGCGTAAGACTACTCCCATGCTGCAGAACTCCCGTAAAGTGTTTCCTACACTCAGGATGCAGAACTCCTGTAAACTGCCCCTTTCTAATTCCAATATACAGAAATCCTGTAAGCTGCTTCACTTTTACACAGACTACTGAAAACCCGCATAGTGCGTAAGACTTCTCCCATGCTGCAGAACTCCCGTAAAGTGTTTCCTACCCTCAGGATGCAGGACTGCTTTAACCTGCCTCTCACTACTTCCAATGTACAGAAATCCTGTAAGCTGCTTCTCTTTTACTCAGACTACTGAAAACCCGCATAGTGCGTAAGACTACTCCCATGCTACAGAAATCCCGTAAAGTGTTTCCTACACTCAGGATGCAGAACTCCTGTAAACTGCCCCTTTCTAATTCCAATATACAGAAATCCTGTAAGCTGCTTCTCTTTTACTCAGACTACTGAAAACCCGCGTAGTGCGTAAGACTACTCCCATGCTACAGAACTCCCGTAAAGTGTTTCCTACACTCAGGATGCAGAACTCCTGTAAACAGCCTCTCACTAGTTCCAATGTACAGAAATCCTGTAAGCTGCTTCTCTTTTACTCAGACTACTGAAAACCCGCATAGTGCGTAAGACCCTCCCATGCTACTGAACTCCCGTAAAGTGTTTCCTACACTTAGGATGCAGAATTCCTGTAAACTGCCTCTCACTACTTCCAATGTACAGAAATCCTGTAAGCTGCTTCTATTTTACTGAGACTACTGAAAACCCACATTGTTGCGTAAGACTACCCCCATGCTACAGAACTCCCGTAAAGTGTTTCCCTCACTGGATGCAGAACTCCTGTAAACTGCCTCTCACTACTTCCAATGGACAGAAATCCTGTAATCTGCTTCTCTTTTACCCAGACTACTGAAAACCCGCATAGTGCGTAAGACTACTCCCATGCTACAGAACTCCCGTAAAGTGTTTCCTACCCTCAGTATGCAGGACTCCTTTAAACTGCCTCTCACTACTTCCAATGTACAGAAATCCTGTAAGCTGCTTCTCTTTTACCCAGACTACTGAAAACCCGCATAGTGCGTAAGACTACTCCCATGCTACAGAACTCCCATAAAGTGTTTCCTACTTTAAGGATGCAGGACTCCTTTAAACTGCCTCTCACTACTTCCAATGTACAGAAATCCTGAAAGCTGCTTCTCTTTTACACAGACTACTGAAAACCCGCATAGTGCGTAAGACTACTCCCATGCTACAGAACTCCCGTAAAGTGTTTCCTACCCTCAGGATGCAGGACTGCTTTAAACTGCCTCTCACTACTTCCAATGTACAGCAATCCTGTAAGCTGCTTCTCTTTTACTCAGACTACTGAAAACCCGCATAAAGAGTAAGAATTCTCCCATGCTACAGAACTCCCGTAAAGTGTTTCCTACACTCAGGATGCAGAACTCCTGTAAACTGCCTCTCACTACTTCCAATGTACAGAAATCCTGTAAGCTGCTTCTCTTTTACTCAGACTACTGAAAACCCGCATAGTGCGTAAGACTACTCCCATGCTACAGAACTCCCGTAAAGTGTTTCCTACCCTCAGGATGCAGGACTCCTGTAAACTGCCTCTCACTACTTCCAATGTACAGAAATCCTGTAAGCTGCTTCTCTTTTACTCAGACTACTGAAAACCCGCAGAGTGTGTAAGACTACTCCCATGCTACTGAACTCCCGTAAAGTGTTTCCTACTTTAAGGATGCAGAACTCCTGTAAACTGCCTCTCACTACTTCCAATGTACAGAAATCCTGTAAGCTGCTTCTCTTTTACTCAGACTACTGAAAACCCGCATAGTGCGTAAGACTACTCCCATGCTACAGAAATCCCGTAAAGTGTTTCCTACACTCAGGATGCAGAACTCCTGTAAACTGCCCCTTTCTAATTCCAATATACAGAAATCCTGTAAGCTGCTTCTCTTTTACTCAGACTACTGAAAACCCGCGTAGTGCGTAAGACTACTCCCATGCTACAGAACTCCCGTAAAGTGTTTCCTACACTCAGGATGCAGAACTCCTGTAAACAGCCTCTCACTAGTTCCAATGTACAGAAATCCTGTAAGCTGCTTCTCATTACACAGACTACTGAAAACCCGCATAGTGCGTAAGACTACTCCCATGCTACAGAACTCCCGTAAAGTGTTTCCTACACTTAGGATGCAGAATTCCTGTAAACTGCCTCTCACTACTTCCAATGTACAGAAATCCTGTAAGCTGCTTCTATTTTACTGAGACTACTGAAAACCCACATTGTTGCGTAAGACTACCCCCATGCTACAGAACTCCCATAAAGTGTTTCCTACACTGGATGCAGAACTCCTGTAAACTGCCTCTCACTACTTCCAATGGACAGAAATCCTGTAATCTGCTTCTCTTTTACCCAGACTACTGAAAAACCGCATAGTGCGTAAGACTACTCCCATGCTACAGAACTTCCGTAAAGTGTTTCCTACCCTCAGTATGCAGGACTCCTTTAAACTGCCTCTCACTACTTCCAATGTACAGAAATCCTGTAAGCTGCTTCTCTTTTACCCAGACTACTGAAAACCCGCATAGTGCGTAAGACTACTCCCATGCTACAGAACTCCCATAAAGTGTTTCCTACTTTAAGGATGCAGGACTCCTTTAAACTGCCTCTCACTACTTCCAATGTACAGAAATCCTGAAAGCTGCTTCTCTTTTACACAGACTACTGAAAACCCGCATAGTGCGTAAGACTACTCCCATGCTACAGAACTCCCGTAAAGTGTTTCCTACCCTCAGGATGCAGGACTGCTTTAAACTGCCTCTCACTACTTCCAATGTACAGAAATCCTGTAAGCTGCTTCTCTTTTACTCAGACTACTGAAAACCCGCATAAAGAGTAAGAATTCTCCCATGCTACAGAACTCCCGTAAAGTGTTTCCTACACTCAGGATGCAGAACTCCTGTAAACTGCCTCTCACTACTTCCAATGTACAGAAATCCTGTAAGCTGCTTCTCTTTTACTCAGACTACTGAAAACCCGCATAGTGCGTAAGACTACTCCCATGTTACAGAACTCCCGTAAAGTGTTTCCTACCCTCAGGATGCAGGACTCCTGTAAACTGCCTCTCACTACTTCCAATGTACAGAAATCCTGTAAGCTGCTTCTCTTTTACTCAGACTACTGAAAACCCGCAGAGTGTGTAAGACTACTCCCATGCTACTGAACTCCCGTAAAGTGTTTCCTACTTTAAGGATGCAGAACTCCTGTAAACTGCCTCTCACTACTTCCAATGTACAGAAATCCTGTAAGCTGCTTCTCTTTTACTCAGACTACTGAAAACCCGCATTGTTGCGTAAGACTACCCCCATGCTACAGAACTCCCGTAAAGTGTTTCCTACACTGGATGCAGAACTCCTGTAAACTGCCTCTCACTACTTCCAATGTACAGAAATCCTGTAAGCTGCTTCTCTTTTTTCAGACTACTGAAAACCCGTATTGTGTGTAAGACTACTCCGATGCTACAGAACTCCCGTAAAGTGTTTCCTACTTTAAGGATGCAGAACTCCATTAAACTGCCTTTCACTACTTCCAATGTACAGAAATCCTGTAAGCTGCTTCTCTTTTACTCAGACTACTGAAAACCCGCATAGTGCGTAAGACTACTCCCATGCTACAGAACTCCCGTAAAGTGTTTCCTACTTTAAGGATGCAGGACTCCTTTAAACTGCCTCTCACTACTTCCAATGTACAGAAATCCTGAAAGCTGCTTCTCTTTTACACAGACTACTGAAAACCCGCATAGTGCGTAAGACTACTCCCATGCTACAGAACTCCCGTAAAGTGTTTCCTACACTGGATGCAGAACTCCTGTAAACTGCCTCTCACTACTTCCAATGTACAGAAATCCTGTAAGCTGCTTCTATTTTACTGAGAATACTGAAAACCCACATTGTTGCCTAAGACTACCCCCATGCTACAGAACTCCCGTAAAGTGTTTCCTACACTGGATGCAGAACTCCTGTAAACTGCCTCTCACTACTTCCAATGGACAGAAATCCTGTAATCTGCTTCTCTTTTACTCAGACTACTGAAAACCCGCGTAGTGCGTAAGACTACTCCCATGCTACAGAACTCCCGTAAAGTGTTTCCTACCCTCAGTATGCAGGACTCCTTTAAACTGCCTCTCACTACTTCCAATGTACAGAAATCCTGTAAGCTGCTTCTCTTTTACTCAGACTACTGAAAACCCGCATAGTGCGTAAGACTACTCCCATGCTACAGAACTCCCGTAAAGTGTTTCCTACCCTCAGTATGCAGAACTCCTGTAAACTGCCTCTCACTACTTCCAATGTTCAGAAATCCTGTAAGCTGCTTCTCTTTTACTCAGACTACTGAAAACCCGCATAGTGCGTAAGACTACTCCCATGCTACAGAACTCCCGTAAAGTGTTTCCTACTTTAAGGATGCAGGACTCCTTTAAACTGCCTCTCACTACTTCCAATGTACAGAAATCCTGAAAGCTGCTTCTCTTTTACACAGACTACTGAAAACCTGCATAGTGCGTAAGACTACTCCCATGCTACAGAACTCCCGTAAAGTGTTTCCTACCCTCAGGATGCAGGACTGCTTTAAACTGCCTCTCACTACTTCCAATGTACAGAAATCCTGTAAGCTGCTTCTCTTTTACTCAGACTACTGAAAACCCGCATAAAGAGTAAGAATTCTCCCATGCTACAGAACTCCCGTAAAGTGTTTCCTACACTCAGGATGCAGAACTCCTGTAAACTGCCTCTCACTACTTCCAATGTACAGAAATCCTGTAAGCTGCTTCTCTTTTACTCAGACTACTGAAAACCCGCATAGTGTGTAAGACTACTCCCATGCTACAGAACTCCCGTAAAGTGTTTCCTACCCTCAGGATGCAGGACTCCTGTAAACTGCCTCTCACTACTTCCAATGTACAGAAATCCTGTAAGCTGCTTCTCTTTTACTCAGACTACTGAAAACCCGCAGAGTGTGTAAGACTACTCCCATGCTACTGAACTCCCGTAAAGTGTTTCCTACTTTAAGGATGCAGAACTCCTGTAAACTGCCTCTCACTACTTCCAATGTACAGAAATCCTGTAAGCTGCTTCTCTTTTACTCAGACTACTGAAAACCCGCATAGTGCGTAAGACTACTCCCATGCTACAGAAATCCCGTAAAGTGTTTCCTACACTCAGGATGCAGAACTCCTGTAAACTGCCCCTTTCTAATTCCAATGTACAGAAATCCTGTAAGCTGCTTCTCTTTTACTCAGACTACTGAAAACCCGCGTAGTGCGTAAGACTACTCCCATGCTACAGAACTCCCGTAAAGTGTTTCCTACACTCAGGATGCAGAACTCCTGTAAACAGCCTCTCACTGGTTCCAATGTACAGAAATCCTGTAAGCTGCTTCTCTTTTACTCAGACTACTGAAAACCCGCATAGTGCGGAAGACTCCTCCCATGCTACTGAACTCCCGTAAAGTGTTTCCTACACTTAGGATGCAGAATTCCTGTAAACTGCCTCTCACTACTTCCAATGTACAGAAATCCTGTAAGCTGCTTCTATTTTACTGAGACTACTGAAAACCCACATTGTTGCGTAAGACTACCCCCATGCTACAGAACTCCCGTAAAGTGTTTCCTACACTGGATGCAGAACTCCTGTAAACTGCCTCTCACTACTTCCAATGGACAGAAATCCTGTAATCTGCTTCTCTTTTACCCAGACTACTGAAAACCCGCATAGTGCGTAAGACTACTCCCATGCTACAGAACTCCCGTAAAGTGTTTCCTACCCTCAGTATGCAGGACTCCTTTAAACTGCCTCTCACTACTTCCAATGTACAGAAATCCTGTAAGCTGCTTCTCTTTTACCCAGACTACTGAAAACCCGCATAGTGCGTAAGACTACTCCCATGCTACAGAACTCCCATAAAGTGTTTCCTACTTTAAGGATGCAGGACTCCTTTAAACTGCCTCTCACTACTTCCAATGTACAGAAATCCTGAAAGCTGCTTCTCTTTTACACAGACTACTGAAAACCCGCATAGTGCGTAAGACTACTCCCATGCTACAGAACTCCCGTAAAGTGTTTCCTACCCTCAGGATGCAGGACTGCTTTAAACTGCCTCTCACTACTTCCAATGTACAGCAATCCTGTAAGCTGCTTCTCTTTTACTCAGACTACTGAAAACCCGCATAAAGAGTAAGAATTCTCCCATGCTACAGAACTCCCGTAAAGTGTTTCCTACACTCAGGATGCAGAACTCCTGTAAACTGCTTCTCACTACTTCCAATGTACAGAAATCCTGTAAGCTGCTTCTCTTTTACTCAGACTACTGAAAACCCGCATAGTGCGTAAGACTACTCCCATGCTACAGAACTCCCGTAAAGTGTTTCCTACCCTCAGGATGCAGGACTCCTGTAAACTGCCTCTCACTACTTCCAATGTACAGAAATCCTGTAAGCTGCTTCTCTTTTACTCAGACTACTGAAAACCCGCAGAGTGTGTAAGACTACTCCCATGCTACTGAACTCCCGTAAAGTGTTTCCTACTTTAAGGATGCAGAACTCCTGTAAACTGCCTCTCACTACTTCCAATGTACAGAAATCCTGTAAGCTGCTTCTCTTTTACTCATACTACTGAAAACCCGCATTGTTGCGTAAGACTACCCCCATACTACAGAACTCCCGTAAAGTGTTTCCTACACTGGATGCAGAACTCCTGTAAACTGCCTCTCACTACTTCCAATGGACAGAAATACTGTAAGCTGCTTCTCTTTTTTCAGACTACTGAAAACCCGTATTGTGTGTAAGACTACTCCGATGCTACAGAACTCCCGTAAAGTGTTTCCTACTTTAAGGATGCAGAACTCCATTAAACTGCCTTTCACTACTTCCAATGTACAGAAATCCTGTAAGCTGCTTCTCTTTTACTCAGACTACTGAAAACCCGCATAGTGCGTAAGACTACTCCCATGCTACAGAACTCCCGTAAAGTGTTTCCTACTTTAAGGATGCAGGACTCCTTTAAACTGCCTCTCACTACTTCCAATGTACAGAAATCCTGAAAGCTGCTTCTCTTTTACACAGACTACTGAAAACCCGCATAGTGCGTAAGACTACTCCCATGCTACAGAACTCCCGTAAAGTGTTTCCTACTTTAAGGATGCAGAACTCCTGTAAACTGCCTCTCACTACTTCCAATGTACAGAAATCCTGTAAGCTGCTTCTCTTTTACTCAGACTACTGAAAACCCGCATAGTGCGTAAGACTACTCCTATGCAACAGAACTCCCGTAAAGTGTTTTCTACCCTCAGTATGCAGGACTCCTTTAAACTGCCTCTCACTACTTCCAATGTACAGAAATCCGGTAAGCTGCTTCTCTTTTACCCAGACTACTGAAAACCCGCATAGTGCGTAAGACTACTCCCATGCTGCAGAACTCCCGTAAAGTGTTTCCTACACTCAGGATGCAGAACTCCTGTAAACTGCCCCTTTCTAATTCCAATATACAGAAATCCTGTAAGCTGCTTCTCTTTTACACAGACTACTGAAAACCCGCATAGTGCGTAAGACTTCTCCCATGCTGCAGAACTCCCGTAAAGTGTTTCCTACCCTCAGGATGCAGGACTGCTTTAACCTGCCTCTCACTACTTCCAATGTACAGAAATCCTGTAAGCTGCTTCTCTTTTATCAGACTACTGAAAACCCGCATAGTGCGTAAGACTACTCCCATGCTACAGAAATCCCGTAAAGTGTTTCCTACACTCAGGATGCAGAACTCCTGTAAACTGCCCCTTTCTAATTCCAATATACAGAAATCCTGTAAGCTGCTTCTCTTTTACTCAGACTACTGAAAACCCGCATAGTGCGTAAGACTACTCCCATGCTACAGAACTCCCGTAAAGTGTTTCCTACACTCAGGATGCAGAACTCCTGTAAACTGCCTCTCATTACTTCCAATGTACAGAAATCCTGTAAGCTGCTTCTCTTTTACTCAGACTACTGAAAACACGCATAGTGCGTAAGACTACTCCCATGCTACAGAACTCCCGTAAAGTGTTTCCTACCCTCAGGATGCAGAACTCCTGTAAACTGCCTCTCACTACTTCCAATGTACAGAAA
Source organism: Oryctolagus cuniculus (assembly GCF_964237555.1). Lineage (NCBI taxonomy): Eukaryota > Metazoa > Chordata > Mammalia > Lagomorpha > Leporidae > Oryctolagus > Oryctolagus cuniculus. The sequence continues at coordinate 1,802,586 of NC_091451.1, forward strand.
TCCTGTAAGCTGCTTCTTTTTTACTCAGACTACTGAAAACCCGCATAATGCGTAAGACTACTCCCATGCTACAGAACTCCCGTAAAGTGTTTCCTACCCTCAGGATGCAGAACTCCTGTAAACTGCCTCTCACTACTTCCAATGTACAGAAATCCTGTAAGCTGCTTCTCTTTTACTCAGACTACTGAAAACCCGCATAGTGCGTAAGACTACTCCCATGCTACAGAACTCCCGTAAAGTGTTTCCTACCCTCAGGATGCAGGACTCCTGTAAACTGCCTCTCACTACTTCCAATGTACAGAAATCCTGTAAGCTGCTTCTCTTTTACTCAGACTACTGAAAACCCGCAGAGTGTGTAAGACTACTCCCATGCTACTGAACTCCCGTAAAGTGTTTCCTACTTTAAGGATGCAGAACTCCTATAAACTGCCTCTCACTACTTCCAATGTACAGAAATCCTGTAAGCTGCTTCTCTTTTACTCAGACTACTGAAAACCCGCATTGTTGCGTAAGACTACCCCCATGCTACAGAACTCCCGTAAAGTGTTTCCTACACTGGATGCAGAACTCCTGTAAACTGCCTCTCACTACTTCCAATGGACAGAAATCCTGTAAGCTGCTTCTCTTTTTTCAGACTACTGAAAACCCGTATTGTGTGTAAGACTACTCCGATGCTACAGAACTCCCGTAAAGTGTTTCCTACTTTAAGGATGCAGAACTCCATTAAACTGCCTTTCACTATTTCCAATGTACAGAAATCCTGTAAGCTGCTTCTCTTTTACTCAGACTACTGAAAACCCGCATAGTGCGTAAGACTACTCCCATGCTACAGAACTCCCGTAAAGTGTTTCCTACTTTAAGGATGCAGGACTCCTTTAAACTGCCTCTCACTACTTCCAATGTACAGAAATCCTGAAAGCTGCTTCTCTTTTACACAGACTACTGAAAACCCGCATAGTGCGTAAGACTACTCCCATGCTACAGAACTCCCGTAAAGTGTTTCCTACACTCAGGATGCAGAACTCCTGTAAACTGCCTCTCACTACTTCCAATGTACAGAAATCCTGTAAGCTGCTTCTCTTTTATTCAGACTACTGAAAACCCGCATAGTGCGTAAGACTACTCCTATGCAACAGAACTCCCGTAAAGTGTTTTCTACCCTCAGTATGCAGGACTCCTTTAAACTGCCTCTCACTACTTCCAATGTACAGAAATCCGGTAAGCTGCTTCACTTTTACCCAGACTACTGAAAACCCGCATAGTGCGTAAGACTACTCCCATGCTGCAGAACTCCCGTAAAGTGTTTCCTACACTCAGGATGCAGAACTCCTGTAAACTGCCCCTTTCTAATTCCAATATACAGAAATCCTGTAAGCTGCTTCTCTTTTACACAGACTACTGAAAACCCGCATAGTGCGTAAGACTTCTCCCATGCTGCAGAACTCCCGTAAAGTGTTTCCTACCCTCAGGATGCAGGACTGCTTTAACCTGCCTCTCACTACTTCCAATGTACAGAAATCCTGTAAGCTGCTTCTCTTTTATCAGACTACTGAAAACCCGCATAGTGCGTAAGACTACTCCCATGCTACAGAAATCCCGTAAAGTGTTTCCTACACTCAGGATGCAGAACTCCTGTAAACTGCACCTTTCTAATTCCAATATACAGAAATCCTGTAAGCTGCTTCTCTTTTACTCAGACTACTGAAAACCCGCATAGTGCGTAAGACTACTCCCATGCTACAGAACTCCCGTAAAGTGTTTCCTACACTCAGGATGCAGAACTCCTGTAAACTGCCTCTCACTACTTCCAATGTACAGAAATCCTGTAAGCTGCTTCTCTTTTACTCAGACTACTGAAAACACGCATAGTGCGTAAGACTACTCCCATGCTACAGAACTCCCGTAAAGTGTTTCCTACCCTCAGGATGCAGAACTCCTGTAAACTGCCTCTCACTACTTCCAATGTACAGAAATCCTGTAAGCTGCTTCTCTTTTTTCAGACTACTGAAAACCCGCATTGTGTGTAAGACTACTCCCATGCTACAGAACTCCCGTAAAGTGTTTCCTACCCTCAGGATGAAGAACTGTAAACTGCCTCTCACTACTTCCAATGTATAGAAATCCTGTAAGCTGCTTGTCTTTTACTCAGACTACTGAAAACCCGCATAGTGCGTAAGACTACTCCCATGCTACAGAACTCCTGTAATGTGTTTCCTACCCTCAGGCTGCAGAACTCCTTTAAACTGCCTCTTACTACTTCCAATGTACAAAAATCCTTTAACCTGTTTCTGTTTTAATCAGACTACTGAAAACCCGCATAGTGCTTAAGACTAGTCCCATGGTACAGAACACCCGTAAAGTGTTTCCTACCCTCAGGATGCAGAACTCCTGTAAACTGCCTCTCACTACTTCCAATGTACAGAAATCCTGTAAGCTGCTTCTCTTTTTTCAGACTACTGAAAACCCGCATTGTGTGTAAGACTACTCCCATGCTACAGAACTCCCGTAAAGTGTTTCCTACCCTCAGGATGCAGAACTCCTGTAAACTGCCTCTCACTACTTCCAATGTACAGAAATCCTGTAAGCTGCTTCTCTTTTTTCAGACTACTGAAAACCCGCATAGTGCGTAAGACTACTCCCATGCTACAGAACTCCCGTAAAGTGTTTCCTACTTTAAGGATGCAGGACTCCTTTAAACTGCCTCTCTACTTCCAATGTACAGAAATCCTGTAAGCTGCTTCTCTTTTACAAAGACTACTGAAAACCCGCATAGTGCGTAAGACTACTCCCATGCTACAGAACTCCCGTAAAGTGTTTCCTACACTGAGGATGCAGAACTCCTGCAAACTGCCTCTCACTACTTCCAATGTACAGAAATCCTGTAAGCTGCTTCTCTTTTACTCAGACTACTGAAAACCCGCGTAGTGCGTAAGACTACTCCCATGCTACAGAACTCCTGTAAAGTGTTTCCTACACTCAGGATGCAGAACTCCTGTAAACTGCCTCTCACTACTTCCAATGTGCAGAAATCCTGTAAGCTGCTTCTCTTTTACTCAGACTACTGAAAACCTGCATAAAGAGTAAGAATTCTCCCATGCTACAGAACTCCTGTAAAGTGTTTGCTACACTCAGGATGCAGAACTCCTGTAAACTGCCTCTCACTACTTCCAATGTACAGAAATCCTGTAAGCTGCTTCTCTTTTACTCAGACTACTGAAAACAAGCATAGTGCGTATGACTACTCCCATGCTACAGAACTCCAGTAAAGTGTTTCCTACCCTCAGGATGCAGGACTGCTTTAAACTGCCTCTCACTACTTCCAATGTACAGAAATCGTGTAAGCTGCTTCTCTTTTACTCAGACTACTGAAAACCCGCATAAAGAGTAAGAATTCTCGCATGCTACAGAACTCCCGTAAAGTGTTTCCTACACTCAGGATGCAGAACTCCTGTAAACTACCTCTCACTAATTCCAATGTACAGAAATCCTGTAAGCTGCTTCTCTTTTACTCAGACTACTGAAAACCCGCATTGTTGCGTAAGACTACCCCCATGCTACAGAACTCCCGTAAAGTGTTTCCTACACTCAGGATGCAGAACTCCTGTAAACTGCCTCTCACTACTTCCAATGTACAGAAATCCTGTAAGCTGCTTCTCTTTTATCAGACTACTGAAAACCCGCGTAGTGCGTAAGACTACTCCCATGCTACTGAACTCCCTTAAAGTGTTTCCTACACTTAGGATGCAGAACTCCTGTAAACAGCCTCTCACTACTTCCAATGTACAGAAATCCTGTATTCTGCTTCTCTTTTTTCAGACTACTGAAAACCCGCATTGTTTGTAAGACTACTCCCATGCTACAGAACTCCTGTAAAGTGTTTCCTACCCTCAGGATGCAGAACTCCTGTAAACTGCCTCTCACTACTTCCAATGTGCAGAAATCCTGTAAGCTGCTTCTTTTTTACTCAGACTACTGAAAACCCGCATAGTGCGTAAGACTACTCCCATGCTACAGAACTCCCGTAAAGTGTTTCCTACACTCAGGATGCAGAACTCCTGTAAACTGCCTCTCACTACTTCCAATGTACAGAAATCCTGTAAGCTGCTTCTCTTTTACTCAGACTACTGAAAACCCGCATAGTGCGTAAGACAACTCCCATGCTACAGAACTCCCGTAAAGTGTTTTCTACCCTCAGGATGCAGGACTCCTGTAAACTGCCTCTCACTACTTCCAATGTACAGAAATCCTGTAAGCTGCTTCTCTTTTACTCAGACTACTGAAAACCTGCATAGTGCGTAAGACTACTCCCATGCTACTGAACTCCCGTAAAGTATTTCCTACACTTAGGATGCAGAACTCCTGTAAACTGCCTCTCACTACTTCCAATGTACAGAAATCCTGTAAGCTGCTTCTCTTTTACTCAGACTACTAAAAACCCGCATAGTGCATAAGACTACTCCCATGCTACAGAACTCCCGTAAAGTGTTTCCTACATTCAGGATGCAGAACTCCTGTAAACTGCCTCTCACTACTTCCAATGTACAGAAATCCTGTAAGCTGCTTCTTTTTTACAAGGACTACTGAAAACCCGCATAGTGCGTAAGACTACACCCATGCTACAGAACTCCCGTAAAGTGTTTCCTACACTCAGGATGCAGAACTCCTGTAAACTGCCTCTCACTACTTCCAATGTACAGAAATCCTGTAAGCTGCTTCTCTTTTACTCAGACTACTGAAAACACGCATAGTGCGTAAGACTACTCCCATGCTACAGAACTCCCGTAAAGTGATTCCTACCCTCAGGATGCAGAACTCCTGTAAACTACCTCTCACTAATTCCAATGTACAGAAATCCTGTAAGCTGCTTCTCTTTTACTCAGACTACTGAAAACCCGCATAGTGCGTAAGACTACTCCCATGCTACAGAACTCCCGTTAAGTGTTTCCTACACTCAGGATGCAGAACTCCTGTAAACTGCCTCTCACTACTTCCAATGTACAGAAATCCTGTAAGCTGCTTCTCTTTTACTCAGACTACTGAAAACCCGCAGAGTGTGTAAGACTACTCCCATGCTACTGAACTCCCGTAAAGTGTTTCCTACTTTAAGGATGCAGAACTCCTGTAAACTGCCTCTCACTACTTCCAATGTACAGAAATCCTGTAAGCTGCTTCTCTTTTACTCAGACTACTGAAAACCCGCATTGTTGCGTAAGACTACCCCCATGCTACAGAACTCCCGTAAAGTGTTTCCTACACTGGATGCAGAACTCCTGTAAACTGCCTCTCACTACTTCCAATGTACAGAAATCCTGTAAGCTGCTTCTCTTTTTTCAGACTACTGAAAACCCGTATTGTGTGTAAGACTACTCCGATGCTACAGAACTCCCGTAAAGTGTTTCCTACTTTAAGGATGCAGAACTCCATTAAACTGCCTTTCACTACTTCCAATGTACAGAAATCCTGTAAGCTGCTTCTCTTTTACTCAGACTACTGAAAACCCGCATAGTGCGTAAGACTACTCCCATGCTACAGAACTCCCGTAAAGTGTTTCCTACTTTAAGGATGCAGGACTCCTTTAAACTGCCTCTCACTACTTCCAATGTACAGAAATCCTGAAAGCTGCTTCTCTTTTACACAGACTACTGAAAACCCGCATAGTGCGTAAGACTACTCCCATGCTACAGAACTCCCGTAAAGTGTTTCCTACACTCAGGATGCAGAACTCCTGTAAACTGCCTCTCACTACTTCCAATGTACAGAAATCCTGTAAGCTGCTTCTCTTTTACTCAGACTACTGAAAACCCGCATAGTGCGTAAGACTACTCCTATGCAACAGAACTCCCGTAAAGTGTTTTCTACCCTCAGTATGCAGGACTCCTTTAAACTGCCTCTCACTACTTCCAATGTACAGAAATCCGGTAAGCTGCTTCTCTTTTACTCAGACTACTGAAAACCCGCATAGTGCGTAAGACTACTCCCATGCTGCAGAACTCCCGTAAAGTGTTTCCTACAATCAGGATGCAGAACTCCTGTAAACTGCCTCTCACTACTTCCAATGTGCAGAAATCCTGTAAGCTGCTTCTCTTTTACTCAGACTACTGAAAACCCGCATAGTGCTTAAGACTAGTCCCATGGTACAGAACACCCGTAAAGTGTTTCCTACCCTCAGGATGCAGAACTCCTGTAAACTGCCTCTCACTACTTCCAATGTACAGAAATCCTGTAAGCTGCTTCTCTTTTTTCAGACTACTGAAAACCCGCATTGTGTGTAAGACTACTCCCATGCTACAGAACTCCCGTAAAGTGTTTCCTACCCTCAGGATGCAGAACTCCTGTAAACTGCCTCTCACTACTTCCAATGTACAGAAATCCTGTAAGCTGCTTCTCTTTTTTCAGACTACTGAAAACCCGCATAGTGCGTAAGACTACTCCCATGCTACAGAACTCCCGTAAAGTGTTTCCTACTTTAAGGATGCAGGACTCCTTTAAACTGCCTCTCTACTTCCAATGTACAGAAATCCTGTAAGCTGCTTCTCTTTTACAAAGACTACTGAAAACCCGCATAGTGCGTAAGACTACTCCCATGCTACAGAACTCCCGTAAAGTGTTTCCTACACTGAGGATGCAGAACTCCTGCAAACTGCCTCTCACTACTTCCAATGTACAGAAATCCTGTAAGCTGCTTCTCTTTTACTCAGACTACTGAAAACCCGCGTAGTGCGTAAGACTACTCCCATGCTACAGAACTCCTGTAAAGTGTTTCCTACACTCAGGATGCAGAACTCCTGTAAACTGCCTCTCACTACTTCCAATGTGCAGAAATCCTGTAAGCTGCTTCTCTTTTACTCAGACTACTGAAAACCTGCATAAAGAGTAAGAATTCTCCCATGCTACAGAACTCCTGTAAAGTGTTTGCTACACTCAGGATGCAGAACTCCTGTAAACTGCCTCTCACTACTTCCAATGTACAGAAATCCTGTAAGCTGCTTCTCTTTTACTCAGACTACTGAAAACAAGCATAGTGCGTATGACTACTCCCATGCTACAGAACTCCAGTAAAGTGTTTCCTACCCTCAGGATGCAGGACTGCTTTAAACTGCCTCTCACTACTTCCAATGTACAGAAATCGTGTAAGCTGCTTCTCTTTTACTCAGACTACTGAAAACCCGCATAAAGAGTAAGAATTCTCGCATGCTACAGAACTCCCGTAAAGTGTTTCCTACACTCAGGATGCAGAACTCCTGTAAACTACCTCTCACTAATTCCAATGTACAGAAATCCTGTAAGCTGCTTCTCTTTTACTCAGACTACTGAAAACCCGCATTGTTGCGTAAGACTACCCCCATGCTACAGAACTCCCGTAAAGTGTTTCCTACACTCAGGATGCAGAACTCCTGTAAACTGCCTCTCACTACTTCCAATGTACAGAAATCCTGTAAGCTGCTTCTCTTTTATCAGACTACTGAAAACCCGCGTAGTGCGTAAGACTACTCCCATGCTACTGAACTCCCTTAAAGTGTTTCCTACACTTAGGATGCAGAACTCCTGTAAACAGCCTCTCACTACTTCCAATGTACAGAAATCCTGTATTCTGCTTCTCTTTTTTCAGACTACTGAAAACCCGCATTGTTTGTAAGACTACTCCCATGCTACAGAACTCCTGTAAAGTGTTTCCTACCCTCAGGATGCAGAACTCCTGTAAACTGCCTCTCACTACTTCCAATGTGCAGAAATCCTGTAAGCTGCTTCTTTTTTACTCAGACTACTGAAAACCCGCATAGTGCGTAAGACTACTCCCATGCTACAGAACTCCCGTAAAGTGTTTCCTACACTCAGGATGCAGAACTCCTGTAAACTGCCTCTCACTACTTCCAATGTACAGAAATCCTGTAAGCTGCTTCTCTTTTACTCAGACTACTGAAAACCCGCATAGTGCGTAAGACAACTCCCATGCTACAGAACTCCCGTAAAGTGTTTTCTACCCTCAGGATGCAGGACTCCTGTAAACTGCCTCTCACTACTTCCAATGTACAGAAATCCTGTAAGCTGCTTCTCTTTTACTCAGACTACTGAAAACCTGCATAGTGCGTAAGACTACTCCCATGCTACTGAACTCCCGTAAAGTATTTCCTACACTTAGGATGCAGAACTCCTGTAAACTGCCTCTCACTACTTCCAATGTACAGAAATCCTGTAAGCTGCTTCTCTTTTACTCAGACTACTAAAAACCCGCATAGTGCATAAGACTACTCCCATGCTACAGAACTCCCGTAAAGTGTTTCCTACATTCAGGATGCAGAACTCCTGTAAACTGCCTCTCACTACTTCCAATGTACAGAAATCCTGTAAGCTGCTTCTTTTTTACAAGGACTACTGAAAACCCGCATAGTGCGTAAGACTACACCCATGCTACAGAACTCCCGTAAAGTGTTTCCTACACTCAGGATGCAGAACTCCTGTAAACTGCCTCTCACTACTTCCAATGTACAGAAATCCTGTAAGCTGCTTCTCTTTTACTCAGACTACTGAAAACACGCATAGTGCGTAAGACTACTCCCATGCTACAGAACTCCCGTAAAGTGATTCCTACCCTCAGGATGCAGAACTCCTGTAAACTACCTCTCACTAATTCCAATGTACAGAAATCCTGTAAGCTGCTTCTCTTTTACTCAGACTACTGAAAACCCGCATAGTGCGTAAGACTACTCCCATGCTACAGAACTCCCGTTAAGTGTTTCCTACACTCAGGATGCAGAACTCCTGTAAACTGCCTCTCACTACTTCCAATGTACAGAAATCCTGTAAGCTGCTTCTCTTTTACTCAGACTACTGAAAACCCGCATAGTGCGTAAGACTACTCCCATGCTACAGAACTCCCGTAAAGTGTTTCCTACACTCAGGATGCAGAACTCCTGTAAACTGCCTCTCACTACTTCCAATGTACAGAAATCCTGAAAGCTGCTTCTTTTTTACAAGGACTACTGAAAACCCGCATAGTGCGTAAGACTACACCCATGCTACAATACTCCCGTAAAGTGTTTCCTACACTCAGGATGCAGAACTCCTGTAAACTGCCTCTCACTACTTCCAATGTACAGAAATCCTGTAAGCTGCTTCTCTTTTACTCAGACTACTGAAAACACGCATAGTGCGTAAGACTACTCCCATGCTACAGAACTCCCATAAAGTGTTTCCTACACTCAGGATACAGAACTCCTGTAAACTGACTCTCACTTCTTCCAATGTACAGAAATCCTGTAAGCTGCTTCTCATTACACAGACTACTGAAAACCCGCATAGTGCGTAAGACTACTCCCATGCTACAGAACTCCCGTAAAGTGTTTCCTACCCTCAGGATGAAGAACTGTAAACTGCCTCTCACTACTTCCAATGTATAGAAATCCTGTAAGCTGCTTCTCTTTTACTCAGACTACTGAAAACCCGCATAGTGCCTAAGACTACTCCCATGCTACAGAACTCCTGTAAAGTGTTTCCTACCCTCAGGCTGCAGAACTCCTTTAAACTTCCTCTTACGACTTCCAATGTATAAAAATCCTGTAACCTGCTTCTGTTTTAATCAGACTACTGAAAACCTGCATAGTGCTTAAGACTAGTCCCATGCTACAGAAATCCCGTAAAGTGTTTCCTACACTGGATATAGAACTCCTGTAAACTGCCTCTCACTACTTCCAATGTACAGAAATCCTGTAAGCTGCTTCTCTTTTTTCAGACTACTGAAAACCCGCATTATGTGTAAGACTACTCCCATGCTACAGAACTCCCGTAAAGTGTTTCCTACACTCAGGATGCAGAACTCCTGTAAACTGCCTCTCACTACTTCCAATGTGCAGAAATCCTGTAAGCTGCTTCTCTTTTACTCAGACTACTGAAAACCCGAATAGTGCGTAAGACTACTCCCATGCTACAGAACTCCCGTAAAGTGTTTCCTACCCTCAGGATGCAGGACTCCTGTAAACTGCCTCTCACTACTTCCAATGTACAGAAATCCTGTAAGCTGCTTCTATTTTACTCAGACTACTGAAAACCTGCATAGTGCGTAAGACTACTCCCATGCTACTGAACTCCCGTAAAGTATTTCCTACACTTAGGATGCAGAACTCCTGTAAACTGCCTCTCACTACTTCCAATGTACAGAAATCCTGTAAGCTGCTTCTCTTTTACTCAGACTACTGAAAACCCGCATTGTTGCGTAAGACTACCCCCATGCTATAGAACTCCCGTAAAGTGTTTCCTACACTGGATGCAGAACTCCTGTGAACTGCCTCTCACTACTTCCAATGTACAGAAATCCTGTAAGCTGCTTCTCTTTTTTCAGACTACTGAAAACCCGCATTGTGTGTAAGACTACTCCCATGCTACAGAACTCCCGTAAAGTGTTTCCTACACTCAGGATGCAGAACTCCTGTAAACTGCCTCTCCCTACTTCCAGTGTACAGAAATCCTGTAAGCTGCTTCTCTTTTACTCAGACTACTGAAAACCCGCATAGTGCGTAAGACTACTCCCATGCTACAGAACTCCCGTAAAGTGTTTCCTACACTCAGGATGCAGAACTCCTGTAAACTGCCTCTCACTACTTCCAATGTACAGAAATCCTGTAAGCTGCTTCTCTTTTACTCAGACTACTGAAAACCCGCATAGTGCGTAAGACTACTCCCATGCTACAGAACTCCCGTAAAGTGTTTCCTACCCTCAGGATGCAGGACTCCTGTAAACTGCCTCTCACTACTTCCAATGTACAGAAATCCTGTAAGCTGCTTCTCTTTTACTCAGACTACTGAAAACCCGCAGAGTGTGTAAGACTACTCCCATGCTACTGAACTCCCGTAAAGTGTTTCCTACTTTAAGGATGCAGAACTCCTGTAAACTGCCTCTCACTACTTCCAATGTACAGAAATCCTGTAAGCTGCTTCTCTTTTACTCAGACTACTGAAAACCCGCATTGTTGCGTAAGACTACCCCCATGCTACAGAACTCCCGTAAAGTGTTTCCTACACTGGATGCAGAACTCCTGTAAACTGCCTCTCACTACTTCCAATGTACAGAAATCCTGTAAGCTGCTTCTCTTTTTTCAGACTACTGAAAACCCGTATTGTGTGTAAGACTACTCCGATGCTACAGAACTCCCGTAAAGTGTTTCCTACTTTAAGGATGCAGAACTCCATTAAACTGCCTTTCACTACTTCCAATGTACAGAAATCCTGTAAGCTGCTTCTCTTTTACTCAGACTACTGAAAACCCGCATAGTGCGTAAGACTACTCCCATGCTACAGAACTCCCGTAAAGTGTTTCCTACTTTAAGGATGCAGGACTCCTTTAAACTGCCTCTCACTACTTCCAATGTACAGAAATCCTGAAAGCTGCTTCTCTTTTACACAGACTACTGAAAACCCGCATAGTGCGTAAGACTACTCCCATGCTACAGAACTCCCGTAAAGTGTTTCCTACACTCAGGATGCAGAACTCCTGTAAACTGCCTCTCACTACTTCCAATGTACAGAAATCCTGTAAGCTGCTTCTCTTTTACTCAGACTACTGAAAACCCGCATAGTGCGTAAGACTACTCCTATGCAACAGAACTCCCGTAAAGTGTTTTCTACCCTCAGTATGCAGGACTCCTTTAAACTGCCTCTCACTACTTCCAATGTACAGAAATCCGGTAAGCTGCTTCTCTTTTACTCAGACTACTGAAAACCCGCATAGTGCGTAAGACTACTCCCATGCTGCAGAACTCCCGTAAAGTGTTTCCTACAATCAGGATGCAGAACTCCTGTAAACTGCCTCTCACTACTTCCAATGTGCAGAAATCCTGTAAGCTGCTTCTCTTTTACTCAGACTACTGAAAACCCGCATAGTGCGTAAGACTACTCCCATGCTACAGAACTACCGTAAAGTGTTTCCTACCCTCAGGATGCAGAACTCCTGTAAAATTCCTCTCACTACTTCCAATGTACAGAAATCCTGTAAGCTGCTTCTCTTTTACTCAGACTACTGAAAACCCGCATAGTGCGTAAGACTACTCCCATGCTACAGAAATCCCGTAAAGTGTTTCCTACACTCAGGATGCAGAACTCCTGTAAACTGCCCCTTTCTAATTCCAATATACAGAAATCCTGTAAGCTGCTTCTCTTTTACTCAGACTACTGAAAACCCGCATAGTGCGTAAGACTACTCCCATGCTACAGAACTCCCGTAAAGTGTTTCCTACACTCAGGATGCAGAACTCCTGTAAACTGCCTCTCACTACTTCCAATGTACAGAAATCCTGTAAGCTGCTTCTCTTTTACTCAGACTACTGAAAACACGCATAGTGCGTAAGACTACTCCCATGCTACAGAACTCCCGTAAAGTGTTTCCTACCCTCAGGATGCAGAACTCCTGTAAACTGCCTCTCACTACTTCCAATGTACAGAAATCCTGTAAGCTGCTTCTCTTTTTTCAGACTACTGAAAACCCGCATTGTGTGTAAGACTACTCCCATGCTACAGAACTCCCGTAAAGTGTTTCCTACCCTCAGGATGAAGAACTGTAAACTGCCTCTCACTACTTCCAATGTATAGAAATCCTGTAAGCTGCTTGTCTTTTACTCAGACTACTGAAAACCCGCATAGTGCGTAAGACTACTCCCATGCTACAGAACTCCTGTAATGTGTTTCCTACCCTCAGGCTGCAGAACTCCTTTAAACTGCCTCTTACTTCTTCCAATGTACAAAAATCCTTTAACCTGTTTCTGTTTTAATCAGACTACTGAAAACCCGCATAGTGCTTAAGACTAGTCCCATGGTACAGAACACCCGTAAAGTGTTTCCTACCTTCAGGATGCAGAACTCCTGTAAACTGCCTCTCACTACTTCCAATGTACAGAAATCCTGTAAGCTGCTTCTCTTTTTTCAGACTACTGAAAACCCGCATTGTGTGTAAGACTACTCCCATGCTACAGAACTCCCGTAAAGTGTTTCCTACACTCAGGATGCAGAACTCCTGTAAACTGCCTCTCACTACTTCCAATGTACAGAAATCCTGTATGCTGCTTCTCTTTTACTCAGACTGCTTAAAACCCTCATAGTGCGTAAGACTACTCCCATGGTACAGAACTCCCATAAAGTGTTTCCTACACTCAGGATACAGAACTCCTGCAAACTGACTCTCACTAAATCCAATGTACAGAAATCCTGTAAGCTGCTTCTCTTTTACACAGACTACTGAAAACCCGCATAGTGCGTAAGACTACTCCCATGCTACAGAACTCCCGTAAAGTGTTTCCTACCCTCAGGATGAAGAACTGTAAACTGCCTCTCACTACTTCCAATGTATAGAAATCCTGTAAGCTGCTTCTCTTTTACACAGACTACTGAAAACCCGCATAGTGCGTAAGACTATTCCCATGCTACAGAAATCCCGTAAAGAGTTTCCTACACTCAGGATGCAGAACTCCTGTAAACTGCCCCTTTCTAATTCCAATATACAGAAATCCTGTAAGCTGCTTCTCTTTTACACAGACTACTAAAAACCCGCATAGTGCGTAAGACTACTCCCATGCTACAGAACTCCCGTAAAGTGTTTCCTACACTCAGGATGCAGAACTCCTGTAAACTGCCTCTCACTACTTACAATGTACAGAAATCCTGAAAGCTGCTTCTTTTTTACAAGGACTACTGAAAACCCGCATAGTGCGTAAGACTACACCCATGCTACAGAACTCCCGTAAAGTGTTTCCTACACTCAGGATGCAGAACTCCTGTAAACTGCCTCTCACTACTTCCAATGTACAGAAATCCTGTAAGCTGCTTCTCTTTTACTTAGACTACTGAAAACACGCATAGTGCGTAAGACTACTCCCATGCTACAGAACTCCCGTAAAGTGTTTCCTACCCTCAGGCTGCAGAACTGCTTTAAACTGCCTCTTACTACTTCCAATGTACAAAAATCCTGTAACCTGCTTCTGTTTTAATCAGACTACTGAAAAATCGCATAGTGCTTAAGACTAGTCCCATGCTACAGAAATCCCGTAAAGTGTTTCCTACACTGGATACAGAACTCCTGGAAACTGCCTCTCAGTACTTCCAATGTACAGAAATCCTGTAAGCTGCTTCACTTTTTTCAGACTACTGAAAACCCGCATTGTGTGTAAGACTACTCCCATGCTACAGAACTCCCGTAAAGTGTTTCCTACCCTCAGGATGCAGGACTCCTGTAAACTGCCTCTCACTACTTCCAATGTACAGAAATCCTGTAAGCTGCTTCTGTTTTACTCAGACTACTGAAAACCCGCATAGTGCGTAAGACTACTCCCATGCTATAGAACTCCCGTAAAGTGTTTCCTGCCCTCAGGATGCAGGACTCCTGTAAACTGCCTCTCACTACTTCCAATGTACAGAAATCCTGTAAGCTGCTTCTCTTTTACTCAGACTACTGAAAACCCGCATAGTGCGTTAAGACTACTCCCATGCTACTGAATTCCCTTAAAGTGTTTCCTACACTTAGGATGCAGAACTCCTGTAAACTGCCTCTCACTACTTCCAATGTACAGAAATCCTGTAAGCTGCTTTTGTTTTAATCAGACTACTGAAAACCCGCATTGTTGCGTAAGACTACCCCCATGCTACAGACCTCCCGTAAAGTGTTTCCTACACTGGATGCAGAACTCCTGTAAACTGCCTCTCACTACTTCCAATGTATAGAAATCCTGTAAGCTGCTTCTCTTTTACTCAGACTACTGAAAACCCGCATAGTGCGTAAGACTACTCCCATGCTACAGAACTCCCGTAAAGTGTTTCCTACACTTAGGATGCAGAACTCCTGTAAACTGCCTCTCACTACTTCCAATGTACAGAAATCCTGTAAGCTGCTTCTCTTTTACCCAGACTACTGAAAACCCGCATAGTGCGTAAGACCACTCCCATGCTACAGAACTCCCGTAAAGTGTTTCCTACACTTAGGATGCAGAACTCCTGTAAACTGCCTCTCACTACTTCCAATGTACAGAAATCCTGTAAGCTGCTTCTCTTTTACTCAGACTACTGAAAACCCGCATAGTGCGTAAGACTACTCCCATGCTACAGAACTCCCGTAAAGTGTTTCCTACACTGAGGATGCAGAACTCCTGCAAACTGCCTCTTAGTACTTCCAATGCATAGAAATCCTGTAAGCTGCTTCTCTTTTACTCAGACTACTGAAAACCCGCATAGTGCGTAAGACTACTCCCATGCTACAGAACTCCCGTTAAGTGTTTCCTACCCTCAGGATGCAGGACTCCTTTAAACTGCCTCTCACTACATCCAATGTACAGAAATCCTGTAAGCTGCTTCTCTTTTACTAGACTACTGAAAACCTGCATAGTTGCGTAAGACTACTCCGAAGCTACAGAACTCCCGTAAAGTGTTTCCTACACTCAGGATGCAGAACTCCTGCAAACTGCCTCTCACTACATCCAATGTACAGAAATCCTGTAAGCTGCTTCTCTTTTTTCAGAATACTGAAAACCCGCATTGTGTGTAAGACTCCTCCCATGCTACAGAACTCCCGTAAAGTGTTTCCTACACTCAGGATGCAGAACTCCTGTAAACTTCCTCGCACTACTTCCAATGTGCAGAAATCCTGTAAGCTGCTTCTCTTTTACTCAGACTACTGAAAACCCGCATAGTGCGTAAGACTACTCCTATGATACAGAACTCCCGTAACGTTTTTCCTACCCTCAGGATGCAGGACTCCTTTAAACTGCGTCTCCCTACTTCCAATGTACAGAAATCCTGTAAGCTGCTTCTCTTTTACTCAGACTACTGAAAACCCGCATAAAGAGTAAGAATTCTCCCATGCTACAGAACTCCCGTAAGTGTTTCCTACAATCAGGATGCAGAACTCCTGTAAACTGCCTCTCACTACTTCCAATGTACAGAAATCCTGTAAGCTGCTTCTCTTTTACTCAGACTGCTAAAAACCTTCATCGTGCATAAGAATACTCCCATGCTACAGAACTCCCGTAAATTGTTTCCTACACTCAGGATGCAGAACTCCTGTAAACTGCCTCTCACTACTTCCAATGTACAGTAATCCTGTAAGCTGCTTTTCTTTTACTCAGACTACTGAAAACCCGCATAGTGCGTAAGATTCCTCCCATGCTAAAGAACTCCCGTAAAGTGTTTCCTACACTCAGGATGCAGAACTCCTGTAAACTGCCTCTCACTACTTCCAATGTGCAGAAATCCTGTAAGCTGCTTCTGTTTTAATCAGACTACTGAAAACCTGCATAGTTCGTAAGACTACCCCCATGCTACAGAAATCCCATAAAGTGTTTCCTACACTGGATGCAGAACTCCTGTAAACTGCCTCTCACTCCTTCCAATGTACAGAAATCCCGTAAGCTACTTCTCTTTTACTCAGACTACTGAAAACCCGCATAAAGAGTAAGAATTCTCCCATGCTACAGAACTCCCGTAAACTGTCTCCTACACTCAGGATGCAAAACTCCATTTAACTGCGTCTTTCTACTTCCAGCTAACAGAAATCCTGTAAGCTGCTTCTCTTTTACTCAGACTACTGAAAACCCGCATAGTGCGTTAAGACTACTCCCATTCTAAAGAACTCCCGTAAAGTGTTTCCTACACTCAGGATGCAGAACTCCTGTAAACTCTCACTACTTCCAATGTACAGAAATCCTGTAAGCTGCTTCTCTTTTACTCAGACTACTGAAAACCCGCATAAAGAGTAAGAATTCTCCCATGCTACAGAACTCCCGAAAAGTGTTTCCTACATTCAGGATGCAGAACTCCTGTAAACTGCCTCTCACTACTTCCAATGCACAGAAATCCTGTAAGCTGCTTCTCTTTTACTTAGACTACTGAAAACCTGCATAGTTGCATAAGACTACTCCAAAGCTACAGAACTCCCGTAAAGTGTTTCCTACACTCAGGATGCAGAACTCCTGTAAACTGCCTCTCACTACTTCCAATGTACACAAATCCTGTAAGCTGCTTCTCTTTTACTCAGACTACTGAAAACCCGCATAGTGCGTAAGACTACTCCCATGCTACAGAACTCCCGTAAACTGTTTCCTACACTGGATTCAGAACTGCTGTAAACTACCTCTCACTACTTCCAATGTACAGAAATCCTGTAAGCTGCTTCTCTTTTACTCAGACTACTGAAAACCCTATAGTGCGTAAGACTACTCCCATGCTACAGAACTCCCGTAAATTGTTTCCTACTCTCAGGATGCAGAACTCCTGTAAACTGCCTCTCACTACTTCCAATGTACAGAAATCCTGTAAGCTGCTTCTCTTCTACTCAGACTACTGAAAACCCGCATAGTGTGTAAGACTACTCCCATGCTACAGAACTCCCATAAAGTGTTTCCTACCCTCAGGATGCAGAACTCCTGTAAACTGCCTCTTTGTACTTCCAATGGACAGAAATCCTGTAAGCTGCTTCTGTTTTACTCAGTCTACTTAAAACCCGCATAGTGCGTAAGACTACTCCCATGCTAGAGAACTCCTGTAAATTTTTTCCTACACTAAGGATGCATAACTCCTGTAAACTGCCTCACACTACTTCCAATGTACATAAATCCTGTAAGGTGCTTCTCTTTTACTCAGACGACTGAAAACCCGCATAGTGCGTAAGACTACTCCCATGCTACAGAGCTCCCGTAAAGTGTATCCTACCCTCAGGATGCAGGACTCCTTTAAACTGCCTCTCACTACTTCCAATGTACAAAAATCCTGTAACCTGCTTCTGTTTTAATCAGACTACTGAAAACTCGCATTCTGTGTAAGACTACTCCCATGCTACAGAAATCCCATAAAGTGTTTCCTACACTGGATGCAGAACTCCTGTAAACTGCCTCTCACTACTTCCAATGTACAGAAATCCTGTAAGCTGCTTCTCTTTTACTCAGAGTACTGAAAACCCGCATAAAGAGTAAGAATTCTCCCATGCTACAGAACTCCCGAAAAGTGTTTCCTACATTCAGGATGCAGAACTCCTGTAAACTGCCTCTCACTACTTCCAATGTACAGAAATCCTGTAAGCTGCTTCTCTTTTACTCAGACTACTGAAACCCCGCATAGTGCGTAAGACTACTCCCATGCTACAGAACTCCAGTAAATTTTTTCCTACACTAAGGATGCAGAACTCCTGTAAACTGCCTCACACTACTTCCAATGTACAGAAATCCTGTAAGCTGCTTCTCTTTTACTGAGACTACTGAAAACCCGCATAGTGCGTAAGACTAATCCCATGCTACAGAACTCCCGTAAACTGTCTCCTACACTCAGGATGCAAAACTCCATTTAACTGCGTCTTTCTACTTCCAGCTAACAGAAATCCTGTAAGCTGCTTCTCTTTTACTCAGACTACTGAACACCCGCATAGTGCGTTAAGACTACTCCCATTCTAAAGAACTCCCGTAAAGTGTTTCCTACACTCAGGATGCAGTACACTTGTAAACTGCCACTCACTACTTCCAATGTACAGAAATCCTGTAAATTGCTTCTCTTTTCCTCAGACTACTGAAAACCCGCATAGTGCCTACGACGACTCCCATGCTTCAGAACTCCCGTAAAGTGTTTCCTACACTCAGGATGCAGAACTCCTGTAAACTGCCTCTCACTACTTCCAATGTACAGAAATCCTGTAAGCTGCTTCTCTTTTACTTAGACTACTGAAAACCTGCATAGTTGCATAAGACTACTCCGAAGCTACAGAACTCCCGTAAAGTGTTTCCTACACTCAGGATGCAGAACTCCTGTAAACTGCCTCTCACTACTTCCAATGTACAGAAATCCTGTAAGCTGCTTCTCTTTTACTCAGACTACTGAAAACCCGCATAGTGCGTAAGACTACTCCCATGCTACAGAACTCCCGTAAACTGTTTCCTACACTGGATTCAGAACTGCTGTAAACTACCTCTCACTACTTCCAAAGTACAGAAATCCTGTAAGCTGCTTCTCTTTTACTCAGACTACTGAAAACCCTATAGTGCGTAAGACTACTCCCATGCTACAGAACTCCCGTAAACTGTTTCCTACACTGGATTCAGAACTGCTGTAAACTACCTCTCACTACTTCCAAAGTACAGAAATCCTGTAAGCTGCTTCTCTTTTACTCAGACTACTGAAAACCCTATAGTGCGTAAGACTACTCCCATGCTACAGAACACCCGTAAATTGTTTCCTACTCTCAGGATACAGAACTCCTGTAAACTGCCTCTCACTACTTCCAATGGACACAAATCCTGTAAGCTGCTTCTCTTTTACTCAGACTACTGAAAACCCGCATAGTGCGTAAGACTACTCCCATGCTACAGAACTCCCGTAAAGTGTTTCCTACCCTCAGGATGCAGGACTCCTGTAACTGCTTCTCACTACTTCCAATGTACAGAAATCCTGTAAGCTGCTTCTCTTTTACTCAGACTACTGAAAACCCGCATAGTGCGTAAGACTACTCCCATGCTACAGAACCCCCATAAAGTGTTTCCTACACTGGATGCAGAACTCCTGTAAACTGCCTCTCACTACTTCCAATGTACAGAAATCCTGTAAGCTGCTTTACTTTTTTCAGACTACTGAAAACCCACGTTGTGTGTAAGACTACTCCCATGCTACAGAACTCCCGTAAAGTGTTTCCTACACTCAGGATGCAGAACTCCTGTAAACTGCCTCTCACTACTTCCAATGTACAGAAATCCTGTAAGCTGCTTCTCTTTTACTCTGACTACTGAAAACCCTCATAGTGCGTAAGACTACTCCCATGCTACAGAACTCCCGTAAAGTGTTTGCTACCCTCAGGTTGCAGAACTCCTGTAAACTGCCTCTCACTACTTCCAATGTACAGAAATCCTGTAAGCTGCTTCTCTTTTACTCAGACTACTGAAAACCCGCGTAGTGCGTAAGACTACTCCCATGCTACTGAACTCCCTTAAAGTGTTTCCTACACTTACGATGCAGAACTCCTGTAAACAGCCTCTCACTACTTCCAATGTACAGAAATCCTGTAAGGTGCTTCTCTTTTACTCAGAATACTGAAAACCCGCATTGTTGCGTAAGACTACCCCCATGCTACAGAACTCCCGTAAAGTGTTTCCTACACTCAGGATGCAGAACTCCTGTAAACTGCCTCTCACTACTTCCAATGTACAGAAATCCTGTAAGGTGCTTCTCTTTTACTCAGACTACTGAAAACCCGCATAGTGCGTAAGACTATTCCCATGCTACAGAACTCCCGTAAAGTGTTTCCTACACTCAGGTTGCAGAACTCCTGAAAACTGCCCCTTTCTAATTCCAATATACAGAAATCCTGTAAGCTGCTTCTCTTTTACTCAGACTACTAAAAACCCGCATAGTCGTAAGACTACTCCCAAGCTACAGAACTCCCGTAAAGTGTTTCCTACACTCAGGATGCAGAACTCCTGTAAACTGCCTCTCACTACTTCCAATGTACAGAAATCCTGAAAGCTGCTTCTTTTTTACAAAGACTACTGAAAACCCGCATAGTGCGTAAGACTACTCCCATGCTACAGAACTCCCGTAAAGTGTTTCCTACACTCAGGATGCAGAACTCCTGTAAACTGCCTCTCACTATTTCCAATGTACAGAAATCCTGTAAGCTGCTTCTCTTTTACTCAGACTACTGAAAACACGCATAGTGCGTAAGACTACTCCCATGCTACAGAACTCCCGTAAAGTGTTTCCTACCCTCAGGATGCAGGACTCCTGTAAACTGCCTCTCACTACTTCCAATGTACAGAAATCCTGTAAGCTGCTTCTCTTTTATTCAGACTACTGAAAACCCGCATACTGCGTAAGACTACTCCCATGCTACAGAACTCCCGTAAAGTGTTTCCTACCCTCAGGATGAAGAACTGTAAACTGTCTCTCACTACTTCCAATGTATAGAAATCCTGTATGCCGCTTCTCTTTTACTCAGACTACTGAAAACCCGCATAGTGCGTAAGACTACTCCCATGCTACAGAACTCCTGTAAAGTGTTTCCTACACTCAGGATAGAGAACTCCTGTAAACTGCCTCTCACTAATTCCAATGTACAGAAATCCTGTAAGGTGCTTCTCTTTTACTCAGACTACTGAAAACCCGCATAGTGCGTAAGACTACTCCCATGCTACAGACCTCCCGTACAGTGTTTCCTACCCTCAGGATGCAGGACTCCTTTAAACTGCCTCTCCCCACTTCCAGTGTACAGAAATCCTGTAAGCTGCATCTCTTTTACTCAGACTACTGAAAACCCGCATAAAGAATAAGAATTCTCCCATGCTACTGAACTCCCGTAAAGTGTTTCCTACCCTCAGGATGCAGAACTCCTGTAAACTGCCTCTCACTACTTCCAATGTACAGAAATCCTGTAAGGTGCTTCTCTTTTACTCAGAATACTGAAAACCCGCATAGTGCGTAAGACTACTCCCATGCTACAGTACTCCGGTAAAGTGTTTCCTACACTGGAATCAGAACTCCTGTAAACTGCCTCTCACTACTTCCAATGTACAGAAATCCTGTAAGATGCTTCTCTTTTACTCAGACTACTGAAAACCCGCATAGTGCGTAAGACTACTCCCATGCTACAGAACTCCCGTAAAGTGTTTCCTACACTCAGGTTGCAGAACTCCTGAAAACTGCCCCTTTCTAATTCCAATATACAGAAATCCTGTAAGCTGCTTCTCTTTTACTCAGACTACTAAAAACCCGCATAGTGCGTAAGACTACTCCCATGCTACAGAACTCCCGTAAAGTGTTTCCTACACTCAGGATGCAGAACTCCTGTAAACTGCCTCTCACTACTTCCAATGTACAGAAATCCTGAAAGCTGCTTCTTTTTTACAAAGACTACTGAAAACCCGCATAGTGCGTAAGACTACTCCCATGCTACAGAACTCCCGTAAAGTGTTTCCTACACTCAGGATGCAGAACTCCTGTAAACTGCCTCTCACTACTTCCAATGTACAGAAATCCTGTAAGCTGCTTCTCTTTTACTCAGACTACTGAAAACACGCATAGTGCGTAAGACTACTCCCATGCTACAGAACTCCCGTAAAGTGTTTCCTACCCTCAGGATGCAGGACTCCTGTAAACTGCCTCTCACTACTTCCAATGTACAGAAATCCTGTAAGCTGCTTCTCTTTTATTCAGACTACTGAAAACCCGCATACTGCGTAAGACTACTCCCATGCTACAGAACTCCCGTAAAGTGTTTCCTACCCTCAGGATGAAGAACTGTAAACTGCCTCTCACTACTTCCAATGTATAGAAATCCTGTATGCCGCTTCTCTTTTACTCAGACTACTGAAAACCCGCATAGTGCGTAAGACTACTCCCATGCTACAGAACTCCTGTAAAGTGTTTCCTACACTCAGGATAGAGAACTCCTGTAAACTGCCTCTCACTACTTCCAATGTACAGAAATCCTGTAAGGTGCTTCTCTTTTACTCAGACTACTGAAAACCCGCATAGTGCGTAAGACTACTCCCCTGCTACAGACCTCCCGTACAGTGTTTCCTACCCTCAGGATGCAGGACTCCTTTAAACTGCCTCTCCCCACTTCCAGTGTACAGAAATCCTGTAAGCTGCATCTCTTTTACTCAGACTACTGAAAACCCGCATAAAGAATAAGAATTCTCCCATGCTACAGAACTCCCGTAAAGTGTTTCCTACCCTCAGGATGCAGAACTCCTGTAAACTGCCTCTCACTAGTTCCAATGTACAGAAATCCTGTAAGCTGCTTCTCTTTTACTCAGACTACTGAAAACCCGCATAGTGCGTAAGACTACTCCCATGCTACAGAACTCCTGTAAAGTGTTTCCTACACTCAAAATGCAGAACTCCTGTAAACTGCCTCTCACTACTTCCAATGTACAGAAATCCTGGAAGCTGCTTCTCTTTTACTCAGACTACTGAAAACCCGCATAGTGAATAAGACTACTCCCATGCTACAGACCTCCCGTAAAGTGTTTCCTACCCTCAGGATGCAGGACTCCTTTAAACTGCCTCTCCCTACTTCCAGTGTACAGAAATCCTGTAAGCTGCTTCTCTTTTACTCAGGCTACTGAAAACCCGCATAAAGAATAAGAATTCTCCCATGCTACAGAACTCCCGTAAAGCGTTTCCTACACTCAGGATGCAGAACTCCTGTAAACTGCCTCTCACTACTTACAATGTACAGAACTCCTGTAAGCTGCTTCTCTTTTACTCAGACTACTGAAAACCTGCATAGTTGCGTAAGACTACTCCGAAGCTACAGAACTCCCGTAAAGTGTTTCCTACACTCAGGATGCAGAACTCCGGTAACCTGCCTCTCACTACTTCCAATGTACAGAAATCCTGTAAGCTGCTTCTCTTTTACTGAAACTACTGAAAACCCGCATAGTGCGTAAGACTACTCCCATGCTACAGAACTCCCGTGAAGTGTTTCCTACACTGGATTCAGAACTCCTGTAAACTACCTCTCACTACTTCCAATGTACAGAAATCCTGTAAGCTGCTTCTCTTTTACTCAGACTACTGAAAACCCGCATAGTGCGTAAGACTACTCCCATGCTACAGAACTCCCGTAAAGTGTTTCCTACACTCAGGTTGCAGAACTCCTGAAAACTGCCCCTTTCTAATTCCAATATACAGAAATCCTGTAAGCTGCTTCTCTTTTACTCAGACTACTAAAAACCCGCATAGTGCGTAAGACTACTCCCATGCTACAGAACTCCCGTAAAGTGTTTCCTACACTCAGGATGCAGAACTCCTGTAAACTGCCTCTCACTACTTCCAATGTACAGAAATCCTGAAAGCTGCTTCTTTTTTACAAAGACTACTGAAAACCCGCATAGTGCGTAAGACTACTCCCATGCTACAGAACTCCCGTAAAGTGTTTCCTACACTCAGGATGCAGAACTCCTGTAAACTGCCTCTCACTACTTCCAATGTACAGAAATCCTGTAAGCTGCTTCTCTTTTACTCAGACTACTGAAAACACGCATAGTGCATAAGACTACTCCCATGCTACAGAACTCCCGTAAAGTGTTTCCTACCCTCAGGATGCAGGACTCCTGTAAACTGCCTCTCACTACTTCCAATGTACAGAAATCCTGTAAGCTGCTTCTCTTTTATTCAGACTACTGAAAACCCGCATACTGCGTAAGACTACTCCCATGCTACAGAACTCCCGTAAAGTGTTTCCTACCCTCAGGATGAAGAACTGTAAACTGCCTCTCACTACTTCCAATGTATAGAAATCCTGTATGCCGCTTCTCTTTTACTCAGACTACTGAAAACCCGCATAGTGCGTAAGACTACTCCCATGCTACAGAACTCCTGTAAAGTGTTTCCTACACTCAGGATAGAGAACTCCTGTAAACTGCCTCTCACTACTTCCAATGTACAGAAATCCTGTAAGGTGCTTCTCTTTTACTCAGACTACTGAAAACCCGCATAGTGCGTAAGACTACTCCCCTGCTACAGACCTCCCGTACAGTGTTTCCTACCCTCAGGATGCAGGACTCCTTTAAACTGCCTCTCCCCACTTCCAGTGTACAGAAATCCTGTAAGCTGCATCTCTTTTACTCAGACTACTGAAAACCCGCATAAAGAATAAGAATTCTCCCATGCTACAGAACTCCCGTAAAGTGTTTCCTACCCTCAGGATGCAGAACTCCTGTAAACTGCCTCTCACTAGTTCCAATGTACAGAAATCCTGTAAGCTGCTTCTCTTTTACTCAGACTACTGAAAACCCGCATAGTGCGTAAGACTACTCCCATGCTACAGAACTCCTGTAAAGTGTTTCCTACACTCAAAATGCAGAACTCCTGTAAACTGCCTCTCACTACTTCCAATGTACAGAAATCCTGGAAGCTGCTTCTCTTTTACTCAGACTACTGAAAACCCGCATAGTGAATAAGACTACTCCCATGCTACAGACCTCCCGTAAAGTGTTTCCTACCCTCAGGATGCAGGACTCCTTTAAACTGCCTCTCCCTACTTCCAGTGTACAGAAATCCTGTAAGCTGCTTCTCTTTTACTCAGGCTACTGAAAACCCGCATAAAGAATAAGAATTCTCCCATGCTACAGAACTCCCGTAAAGCGTTTCCTACACTCAGGATGCAGAACTCCTGTAAACTGCCTCTCACTACTTACAATGTACAGAACTCCTGTAAGCTGCTTCTCTTTTACTCAGACTACTGAAAACCTGCATAGTTGCGTAAGACTACTCCGAAGCTACAGAACTCCCGTAAAGTGTTTCCTACACTCAGGATGCAGAACTCCTGTAACCTGCCTCTCACTGCTTCCAATGTACAGAAATCCTGTAAGCTGCTTCTCTTTTACTGAAACTACTGAAAACCCGCATAGTGCGTAAGACTACTCCCATGCTACAGAACTCCCGTGAAGTGTTTCCTACACTGGATTCAGAACTCCTGTAAACTACCTCTCACTACTTCCAATGTACAGAAATCCTGTAAGCTGCTTCTCTTTTACTCAGACTACTGAAAACCCGCATAGTGCGTAAGACTACTCCCATGCTACAGACCTCCCGTAAAGTGTTTCCTACACTCAGGATGCAGAACTCCTGAAAACTGCCTCTCACTACTTCCAATATACTGAAATCCTGTAAGCTGCTTCTCTTTTACACAGACTACAGAAACCCCGCATAGTGCGTAAGACTACTCGCATGCTACAGAACTCCCATAAAGTGTTTCCTACCCTCAGGATGCAGGACTCCTTTAAACTGCCTCTCACTACTTCCAATGTAGAAAAATCCTGTAACCTGCTTCTCTTTTATTCAGACTACTGAAAACCCGCATAGTGCGTAAGACTACTCCCATGCTACAGAACTCCCGTAAAGTGTTTCCTACACTGGATGCAGAACTCTTGTAAACTGCCTCTCACTACTTCCAATGTACAGAAATCCTGTAAGCTGCTTCTCTTTTACTCAGACTACTGAAAACCCGCATAGTGCGTAAGACTAATCCCATACTACAGAACTCCCGTAATGTGTTTCCTACCCTCAGGATTCAGAACACCTGTAAACTGCCTCTCACTACTTCCAATGTACAGAAATCCTGTAAGCTGCTTCTCTTTTACTCAGACAACTGAAAACCCGCATATTGCGTAAGTCTACTCCCATGCTACAGAACTCCCGTAAACTGTTTCCTACACTCAGGATGCAGAACACCTGTAAACTGCCTCTCACTACTTCCAATGTACAGAAATCCTGTAAGCTGCTTCTCTTTTACTCAGACTACTGAAAACTCGCATAGTGCGTAAGACTACTCCCATGCTACAGTACTCCCGTAAAGTATTTCCTACACTGGAATCAGAACTCCTGTAAACTGCCTCTCACTACTACCAATGTACAGAAATCCTGTAAGCTGCTTCTCTTTTACTCAGACTACTGAAAACCCGCATAGTGCGTAAGACTACTCCCATGCTACAGAGCTCCCATAAAGCGTTTCCTACACTGGATGCAGAACTCCTGTAAACTGCCTCTCACTACTTCCAATGTACAGAAATCCTGTAAGCTGCTTCTCTTTTACTCAGACTACTGAAAACCCGCATTGTTGCATAAGACTACCCCCATGATACAGAACTCCCGTAAAGTGTTTCCTACACTGGATGCAGAACTCCTGTAAACTGCCTCTCACTACTGCCAATGTACAGAAATCCTGTAAACTGCTTCTCTTTTACTCAGAATACTGAAAACCCGCATAGTGCGTAAGACTACTCCCATGCTACAAAGCTCCAGTAAAGTGTTTCCTACACTCAGGATGCAGAACTCCTGAAAACTGCCTCTCACTACTTCCAATGGACAGAAATCCTGTAAGCTGCTTCTCTTTTACACAGACTACAGAAAACCCGCATAGTGCGTAAGACTACTCGCATGCTACAGAACTCCCATAAAGTGTTTCCTACACTCAGGATGCAGGACTCCTTTAAACTGCCTCTCACTACTTCCAATGTAGAAAAATCCTGTAACCTGCTTCTCTTTTATTCAGACTACTGAAAACCCGCATAGTGCGTAAGACTACTCCCATGCTACAGAACTCCCATAAAGTGTTTCCTACACTGGATGCAGAACTCTAGTAAACTGCCTCTCACTACTTCTAATGTACAGAAATCCTGTAAGCTGCTTCTCTTTTACTCAGAGAAGTGAAAACCCGCATAGTGCGTAAGACTACTCCCATGCTACAGAACTCCCGTAAAGTGTTTCCTACACTCAGGATGCAGAACTCCTGTAAACTGCCTCTCACTACTTCCAATGTACAGAAATCCTCTAAGCTGCTTCTCTTTTACTCAGACTATTGAAAATCCGCATAGTGCTTAATACTACTCCAAAGCTACAGAACTACCGCAAAGTGTTTCCTATACTCAGGATAGAGAACTCCTGTAAGCGGCCTCTCACTACTTCCAATGTACAGAAATCCTGTAAGCTGCTTCTCTTTTACTCAGGCTACTGAAAACCCGCATAGTGCGTAAGACTACTCCCATGCTACAGAACTCCCGTAAAATGTATTCTACACTCAGGATGCAGAACTCCTGTAAACTTCCCCTTTCTACTTCCAATGTACAGAAATCCTGTAAGCTGCTTCTCTTTTACTCAGAATACTGAAAACCCGCATAGTGCGTAAGACTACTCCCATGCTACAAAGCTCCCGTAAAGTGTTTCCTACACTCAGGATGCAGAACTCCATTTAACTGCGTCTTTCTACTTCCAGCTAACAGAAATCCTGTAAGCTGCTTCTCTTTTACTCAGACTACTCAAAACCCGCATAGTGCGAAAGACTACTCCAATGCTACAGAACTCCGTATAGTGTTTCCTACACTCAGGATGCAGAACTCCTGAAAACTGCCTCTCACTACTTCCAATGTACAGAAATCCTGTAAGCTGCTTCTCTTTTACTCAGACTACTGAAAACCCGCATAGTGCGTAAGACTACTCCCATGCTACAGAACTCCCGTAAATTTTTTCCTACACTAAGGATGCAGAACTCCTGTAAACTGCCTCACACTAATTCCAATGTACAGAAATCCTGTAACCTGCTTCTTTTTTAATCAGACTACTGAAAACTCGCATTGTGCGTAAGACTACTCCCATGCTACAGAAATCCCATAAAAGGTTCCTACACTGGATGCAGAACTCCTGTAAACTGCCTCTCACTACTTCCAATGTACAGAAATCCTGTAAGCTGCTTCTCTTTTACTCAGACTACTGAAAACCCGCATACTGTGTAAGACTACTCCCATGATACAGAACTCCCGTAAACTGTCTCCTACACTCAGGATGCAAAACTCCATTTAACTGCGTCTTTCTACTTCCAGCTAACAGAAATCCTGTAAGCTGCTTCTCTTTTACTCAGACTACTGAAAACCCGCATAGTGCTTTAAGACTACTCCCATTCTAAAGAACTCCCCTAAAGTGTTTCCTACACTCAGGATGCAGTACACCTGTAAACTGCCTCTCACTACTTCCAATGTACAGAAATCCTGTAAGCTGCTTCTCTTTTATTCAGACTGCTGAAAACCCGCATAGTGCCTAAGACTACTCCCATGCTACAAAACTCCGTAAAGTGTTTCCTACACTCAAGGTGCAGAACTACTGTAAACTGCCTCTCACTAATTCCAATGTACAGAAATCCTGTAACCTGCTTCTTTTTTAATCAGACTACTGAAAACTCGCATTGTGAGTAAGACTACTCCCATGCTACAGAACTCCGTAAAGTGTTTCCTAAACTCAGGATGCAGAACTCCTTAAAACTGCCTCTCACTACTTCCAATGTACACAAACCCTGTAAGCTGCTTCTCTTTTACTCAGACTACTGAAAACCCGCATAGTGCGTAAGACTACTCCCATGCTACAGAACTCCCGTAAATTTTTTCCTACACTAAGGATGCAGAACTCCTGTAAACTGCCTCACACTAATTCCAATGTACAGAAATCCTGTAAGCTGCTTCTATTTTACTCAGACTACTGAAAACCCGCATAGTGCGTAAGACTAATCCCATGCTACAGACCTCCCGTAAAGTGTTTCCTACCCTCAGGATGCAGGACTCCTTTAAACTACCTCTCACTACTTCCAATGTACAAAAATCCTGTAACCTGCTTCTGTTTTAATCAGACTACTGAAAACTCGCATTGTGCGTAAGACTACTCCCATGCTACAGAAATACCATAAAGTGTTTCCTACACTGGATGCAGAACTCCTGTAAACTGCCTCTCACTACTTCCAATGTACAGAAATACTGTAAGCTGCTTCTCTTTTACCCAGACAACTGAAAACCCGCATACTGTGTAAGACTACTCCCATGCTACAGTACTCCCGTAAAGTGTTTCCTACACTGGATGCAGAACTCCTGTAAACTGCCTCTCACTAATTCCAATGAACAGAAATCCTGTAAGCTGCTTCTCTTTTACTCAGACTACTGAAAACCCGCATAGTGCGTTAAGAATACTCCCATTCTAAAGAACTCCCGTAAAGTGTTTCCTACACTCAGGATGCAGTACACCTGTAAACGGCCTCTCACTTCTTCCAATGTACAGAAATCCTGTAAGCTGCTTCTCTTTTACTTAGACTACTGAAAACCTGCATAGTTGCGTAAGACTACTCCGAAGCTACAGAACTCCCGAAAAGTGTTTCCTACACTGGATGCAGAACTCCTGTAAACTGCCTCTCACTACTTCCAATGTACAGAAATCCTGTAAGCTGCTTCTCTTTTACTCAGAGAAGTGAAAACCCGCATAGTGCGTAAGACTACTCCCATGCTACAGAACTCCCGTAAAGTGTTTCCTACACTCAGGATGCAGAACTCCTGTAAACTGCCTCTCACTACTTCCAATGTACAGAAATCCTCTAAGCTGCTTCTCTTTTACTCAGACTATTGAAAATCCGCATAGTGCTTAATACTACTCCAAAGCTACAGAACTACCGCAAAGTGTTTCCTACACTCAGGATAGAGAACTCCTGTAAGCGGCCTCTCACTACTTCCAATGTACAGAAATCCTGTAAGCTGCTTCTCTTTTACTCAGACTACTGAAAACACGCATAGTGCGTAAGACTACTCCCATGCTACAGAACTCCCGTAAAATGTATTCTACACTCAGGATGCAGAACTCCTGTAAACTTCCCCTTTCTACTTCCAATGTACAGAAATCCTGTAAGCTGCTTCTCTTTTACTCAGAATACTGAAAACCCGCATAGTGCGTAAGACTACTCCCATGCTACAAAGCTCCCGTAAAGTGTTTCCTACACTCAGGATGCAGAACTCCTGTAAACTGCTTCTCACTACTTCCAATGTACCGAAATCCTGAAAGCTGCTTCTCTTTTACACAGACCACTGAAAACCCGCATAGTGCGTAAGACTACTCCCATGTTACAGAACTCCCGTAAAGTGTTTCCTACACTCAGAATTCAGAACTCCTGTAAACTGCCTTTCACCACTTCCAATGTACAGAAATCCTGTAAGATGCTTCTCTTTTACTCAGACTACTGAAAACCCGCATAGTGTGTAAGACTACTCCAATGCTACAGAACTCCCGTAAAGTGTTTCCTACCCTCAGGATGCTGGACTCCTTTAAACTGCCTCTCACAACTTCCAATGTACAGAAATCCTGTAAGCTGCTTCTCTTTTACCCAGACTACTGAAAACCCGCATAGTGCGTAAGACTACTCCCATGCTACAGAACTCCCGTAAAGTGTTTCCTACACTGAGGATTCAGAACTCCTGCAAACTGCCTCTTAGTACTTCCAATGCATAGAAATCCTTTAAGCTGCTTCTCTTTTACTCAGACTACTGAAAACCC
Organism: Oryctolagus cuniculus; assembly: GCF_964237555.1. Classification (NCBI taxonomy): domain Eukaryota; kingdom Metazoa; phylum Chordata; class Mammalia; order Lagomorpha; family Leporidae; genus Oryctolagus; species Oryctolagus cuniculus. The sequence goes on from NC_091451.1 coordinate 1,833,393, forward strand.
GCATAGTGCATAAGACTACTCCCATGGTACAGAACTCCCGCAAAGTATTTCCTACCCTCAGGATGCAGGACTCCTTTAAACTGCCTCTCACTACATCCAATGTACAGAACTCCTGTAAGCTGCTTCTCTTTTACTCAGACTACTGAAAACCTGCATAGTTGCGTAAGACTACTCCGAAGCTACAGAACTCCCGTAAAGTGTTTCCTACACTCAGGATGCAGAACTCCTGTAACCTGCCTCTCACTGCTTCCAATGTACAGAAATCCTGTAAGCTGCTTCTCTTTTACTGAAACTACTGAAAACCCGCATAGTGCGTAAGACTACTCCCATGCTACAGAACTCCCGTGAAGTGTTTCCTACACTGGATTCAGAACTCCTGTAAACTACCTCTCACTACTTCCAATGTACAGAAATCCTGTAAGCTGCTTCTCTTTTACTCAGACTACTGAAAACCCGCATAGTGCGTAAGACTACTCCCATGCTACAGACCTCCCGTAAAGTGTTTCCTACACTCAGGATGCAGAACTCCTGAAAACTGCCTCTCACTACTTCCAATATACTGAAATCCTGTAAGCTGCTTCTCTTTTACACAGACTACAGAAACCCCGCATAGTGCGTAAGACTAGTCGCATGCTACAGAACTCCCATAAAGTGTTTCCTACCCTCAGGATGCAGGACTCCTTTAAACTGCCTCTCACTACTTCCAATGTAGAAAAATCCTGTAACCTGCTTCTCTTTTATTGAGACTACTGAAAACCCGCATAGTGCGTAAGACTACTCCCATGCTACAGAACTCCCGTAAAGTGTTTCCTACACTGGATGCAGAACTCTTGTAAACTGCCTCTCACTACTTCCAATGTACAGAAATCCTGTAAGCTGCTTCTCTGTTACTCAGACTACTGAAAACCCGCATAGTGCGTAACACTATTCCCATGCTACAGAACTCCGTAAAGTGTTTCCTACACTCAGGATGAAGAACTCCTGTAAACTGCCTCTCACTACTTCCAATGTACAGAAATCCTGTAAGCTGCTTCTCTTTTACTCAGACTACTGAAAACCCGCATAGTGCATAAGACTACTCCCATGCTACAGAACTCCGTAAAGTGTTTCCTACACTCAGGATGCAAAACTCCTTAAAACTGCCTCTCACTACTTCCAATGTACACAAACCCTGTAAGCTGCTTCTCTTTTACTCAGACTACTGAAAACCCGCATAGTGCGTAAGACTACTCCCATGGTACAGAACTCCCGTAAATTTTTTCCTACACTAAGGATGCAGGACTCCTGTAAACTGCCTCACACTAATTCCAATGTACAGAAATCCTGTAAGCTGCTTCTATTTTACTCAGACTACTGAAAACCCGCATAGTGCGTAAGACTAATCCCATGCTACAGAACTCCCGTAAAGTGTTTCCTACCCTCAGGATGCAGGACTCCTTTAAACTACCTCTCACTACTTCCAATGTACAAAAATCCTGTAACCTGCTTCTGTTTTAATCAGACTACTGAAAACTCGCATTGTGCGTAAGACTACTCCCATGCTACAGAAATACCATAAAGTGTTTCCTACACTGGATGCAGAACTCCTGTAAACTGCCTCTCACTACTTCCAATGTACAGAAATACTGTAAGCTGCTTCTCTTTTACTCAGACAACTGAAAACCCGCATACTATGTAAGAATACTCCCATGCTACAGTACTCCCGTAAAGTGTTTCCTACACTGGATGCAGAACTCCTGTAAACTGCCTCTCACTAATTCCAATGAACAGAAATCCTGTAAGCTGCTTCTCTTTTACTCAGACTACTGAAAACCCGCATAGTGCGTTAAGAATACTCCCATTCTAAAGAACTCCCGTAAAGTGTTTCCTACACTCAGGATGCAGTACACCTGTAAACTGCCTCTCACTTCTTCCAATGTACAGAAATCCTGTAAGCTGCTTCTCTTTTACTTAGACTACTGAAAACCTGCATAGTTGCGTAAGACTACTCCGAAGCTACAGAACTCCCGAAAAGTGTTTCCTACACTCAGGATGCAGAACTCCTGTTAACTGCCTCTCACTAGTTCCAATGTACACAAATCCTGTAAGCTGCTTCTCTTTTACTCAGACTACTGAAAACCCGCATAGTGCGTAAGACTACTCCCATGCTACAGAAACCCCGTAAATTGTTTCCTTCACTCAGGATGCAGAACTCCTGTAAACTGCCTCTCACTACTTTCAATGTACAGAAATCCTGTAAGCTGCTTCTCTTTTACTCAGACTACTGAAAACCCGCATAGTGCGTAAGACTACTCCCATGCTACAGAACTCCGTAAAGTGTTTCCTACACTCAGGATGCAGAACTCCTGTAAACTGCCTCTCACTACTTCCAATGTACAGAAATCCTGTAAGCTGTTTCTCTTTTATTCAGACTACTGAAAACCCACATAGTGCGTAAGACTACTCCCATGCTACGGAAATCCCGTAAAATGTTTCCTACACTCAGAATGCAGAATTCCTGTAAACTGCCTCTCACTACTTCCAATGTACAGAAATCCTGTAAGCTGCTTCTCTTTTACTCAGACTACTGAAAACCCACATAGTGCGTAAGACTACTCCCATGCTACGGGATTCCCGTAAAGTGCTTCCTACACTCAGGATGCAGAACTCTTGTAAACTGCCTCTCACTACTTCCAATGTACAGAAATCCTGTAAGCTGTTTCTCTTTTACTCAGACTACTGAAAACCCGCATACTACATAAGACTATTCCCATGCTACAGAACTCCTGTAAAGTGTTTACTACTGGATGCAGAACTCCTTTAAACTGCCTCTCACTACTTCCAATGTACAGAAATCCTGTAAGCTGCTTCTCTTTTACTCAGACTACTGAAAAGGAGCGTAGTGCGTATGATTTCTCCCATGCTACAGAACTCCCGTAAAGTGTTTCCTACACTAAGGATGCAGAACTGCTTTAAACAGCCTCTCACTTCTTCCAATGTACAGAAATCTTGTAAGCTGCTTCTCTTTTACTCAGACTACTGAAAACCTGCATAGTGCGTAAGACTACTCCCATGCTGCAGAACTCCCGTAAAGTGTTTCCTACACTCAGGATGCAGAACTCCTTTAAACTGCCTCTCACTGCTTCCAATGTACAGAAATCCTGTAAGCTGCTTCTCTGTTACTCAGACTACTGAAAACTCGCATAGGGCGTAAGACTTCTCCTCTGCTACAAAACTCCCGTAAAGTGTTTCCTACACTCAGGATGCAGAACTTCTGTAAACTGCCTCTCACTACTTCCCATGTACAGAAATCCTGTAAGCTGCTACTCTTTTACTCAGACTACTGAAAACACGCATAGTGCGTAAGACTACTCCCATGCTACAGAACTCCCGTAAAGTGTTTCCTACACTCAAGATGCAGAACTATTGTAAACTGCCTCTCACTACTTCCAATGTACAGAAATCCTGTAAGCTGCTTCTCTTTTACTCAGACTACTGAAAACCCGAATAGTGCGTAAGACTGCTCCCATGCTACAGAACTCCCGTAAAATGTTTCCTACACTGGTTGCAGAACTCTTTTAAACTGCCTCTCACTACTTCCAATGTACAGAAATCCTGTAAGCTGCTTCTCTTTTACTCAGACTACTGAAAACCCGCATAGTGCGTAAGACTACTCCCATGCTACAGAACCCCCGTAAAATGTTTCCTACACTCAGGATGCAGAACTCCTGTAAACTGCCTCTCACTACTTCCAATGTACAGAAATCCTGTAAGCTGCTTCGCTTTTACACAAACTACTGAAAACCCGCATAGTGCATAAGACTACTCCCATGCTACAGAACTCCCGTAAAGTGTTTCCTTCACTCAGGATGCAGAACTCCTGAAAACTGCCTCTCACTACTTCCAATGTACACAAACCCTGTAAGCTGCTTCTCTTTTACTCAGACTACTGAAAACCCGCATAGTGCGTAAGACTACTCCCATGCTACAGAACTCCCGTAAATTTTTTCCTACACTAAGGATGCAGAACTCCTGTAAACTGCCTCACACTAATTCCAATGTACAGAAATCCTGTAAGGTGCTTCTATTTTACTCAGACTACTGAAAACCCGCATAGTGCGTAAGACTAATCCCATGCTACAGAACTCCCGTAAAGTGTTTCCTACCCTCAGGATGCAGGACTCCTTTAAACTGCCTCTCACTGCTTCCAATGTAGAAAAATCCTGTAACCTGCTTCTGTTTTAATCAGACTACTGAAAACTTGCATTGTGCGTAAGACTACTCCCATGCTACAGAAATACCATAAAGTGTTTCCTACACTGGATGCAGAACTCCTGTAAACTGCCTCTCACTACTTCCAATGTACAGAAATCCTGTAAGCTGCTTCTCTTTTACTCAGACAACTGAAAACCCGCATACTGTGTAAGACTACTCCCATGCTACAGTACTCCCGTAAAGTGTTTCCTACACTGGATGCAGAACTCCTGTCAACTGCCTCTCACTAATTCCAATGAACAGAAATCCTGTAAGCTGCTTCTCTTTTACTCAGACTACTGAACACCCGCATAGTGCGTTAAGACTACTCCCATTCTAAAGAACTCCCGTAAAGTGTTTCCTACACTCAGGATGCAGTACACCTGTAAACTGCCTCTCACTACTTCCAATGTACAGAAATCCTGTAAGCTGCTTCTCTTTTACTTAGACTACTGAAAACCTGCATAGTTGCGTAAGACTACTCCGAATCTACAGAACTCCCGAAAAGTGTTTCCTACACTCAGGATGCAGACTCCTGTTAACTGCCTCTCACTAGTTCCAATGTACACAAATCCTGTAAGCTGCTTCTCTTTTACTCAGACTACTGAAAACCCGCATAGTGCGTAAGACTACTCCCATGCTACACAACTCCCGTAAACTGTTCCTACACTGGATGCAGAACTCCTGTAAACTACCTCTCACTATTTCCAATGTACAGAAATCCTGTAAGCTGCTTCTCTTTTACTCAGACTACTGAAAACCCGCATAGTGCGTAAGACTACTCCCATGCTACAGAACCCCCGTAAATTGTTTCATACACTCAGGATGCAGAACTCCTGTAAACTGCCTCTCACTACTTTCAATGTACAGAAATCCTGTAAGCTGCTTCTCTTTTACTCAGACTACTGAAAACCCGCATAGTGAGTAAGACTACTCCCATGCTACAGAACTCCCGTAAAGTGTTTCCTACACTCAGGATGCAGAACTCCTGAAAACTGCCTCTCACTACTTCCAATGGACAGAAATCCTGTAAGCTGCTTCTCTTTTACTCAGACTACTGAAAACCCGCATAGTGCGTAAGACTACTCCCATGCTACAGAACTCCCATAAATTTTTTCCTACACTAAGGATGCAGAACTCCTGTAAACTGCCTCACACTAATTCCAATGTACAGAAATCCTGTAAGGTGCTTCTCTTTTACTCAGACTACTGAAAACCCGCATAGTGCGTAAGACTACTCCCATGCTACAGAACTCCCGTAAAGTGTTTCCTACCCTCAGGATGCAGGACTCCTTTAAACTGCCTCTCACTACTTCCAATGTACAAAAATCCTGTAACCTGCTTCTGTTTTAATCAGACTACTGAGAACTCGCATTGTGCGTAAGACTACTCCCATGCTACAGAAATCCCATAAAATGTTTCCTACACTGGATGCAGAACTCCTGTAAACTGCCTCTCACTACTTCCAATGTACAGAAATCCTGTAAGCTGCTTCTCTTTTACTCAGATGACTGAAAACCCGCAAACTGTGTAACACTACTCCCATGCTACAGAACTCACGTAAACTGTCTCCTACACTCCGGATGCAAAACTCCTTTTAACTGCGTCTTTCTACTTCCAGCTAACAGAAATCCTGTAAGCTGCTTCCCTTTTACTCACACTACTGAAAACCCGCATAGTGCGTAAGACTATTCCCATGCTACAGAACTCCGTAAAGTGTTTCCTACACTCAGGATGCAGAACTCCTGTAAACTGCCTCACTACTTCCAAAGTACAAAAATCCTGTAAGCTGCTTCTCTTTTACTCAGACTACTGAAAACACGCATAGTGCGTAAGACTACTCCCATGCTACAGAACTCCCGTAATGTGTTTCCTTCACTCAGCATGCAGAACTCTTGTAAACTGCCTCTCACTACTTCCAATGTACAGAAATCCTGTAAGCTGCTTCTCTTTTACTCAGGCTACTGAAAACCCGCATACTGCGTAAGACTACTCCCATGCTACAGAACTCCCGTAAAGTGTTTCCTACCCTCAGGATGCAGAACTCCTGTAAACTGCCTCTCACTACTTCCAATGTACAGAAATCCTGTAAGCTGCTTCTCTTTTACTCAGACTACTGAAAATCCGCATAGTGCGTAAGACTACTCCCATGCTACAGAACTCCCGTAAAGTGTTTCCTACACTCAGGATGCAGAACTCCTGTAAACTGCGTCTCACTACTTGCAGCTAAGAGAAATCCTGTAAGCTGCTTCTCTTTTACTCAGACTACTGAAAACTCGCATATTGCATAAGATTACTCAAATGCTACAGAACTCCTGTAAAGTTTTTCTACACTCAAGATGCAGAACTTCTGTAAAGTGCCTCTCGCTACTTCCAATGTACATAAATCCTGTAAGCTGCTTCTCTTTTACTCAGACTACTGAAAACCCGCATAGTGCGTAAGACTACTCCCATGCTGCAGAACTCCTGTAAAGTGTTTCCTACACTCAGGATGCAGAACTCCTGTAAACTGCCTCTCACTACTTCCAATGTACAGAAATCCTGTAAGCTGCTTCTCTTTTACTCAGACTACTGAAAACCCGCATAGTGCGTAAGACTACTCCCATGCTACAGAACTCCCGTACACTGTCTCCTACACTCAGGATGCAAAACTCCATTTAACTGCGTCTTTCTACTTCCAGCTAACAGAAATCCTGTAAGCTGCTTCTCTTTTACTCACACTACTGAAAACCCGCATAGTGCGTTAGAATTCTCCCATTCTAAAGAACTCCCGTAAAGTGTTTCCTACACTCAGGATGCAGTACACCTGTAAACTGCCTCTCACTACTTCCAATGTACAGAAATCCTGTAAGCTGCTTCTCTTTTACTCAGACTGCTGAAAACCCGCATAGTGCGTAAGACTACTCCCATGCTACAGAACTCCGGTAAAGTGTTTCCTACACTCAGGATGAAGAACTCCTGCAAACTGCCTCTCACTACTTCCAATGTACAGAAATCCTGTAAGCTGCTTCTCTTTTACTTAGACTACTGAAAACCTGCATAGTTGCGTAAGACTACTCCGAAGCTACAGAACTCCCGTAAAGTGTTTCCTACACTCAGGATGCAGAACTCCTGTTAACTGCCTCTCACTAGTTCCAATGTACACAAACCCTGTAAGCTGCTTCACTTTTACTCAGACTACTGAAAACCCGCATAGTGCGTAAGACTACTCCCATGCTACAGAACTCCCGTAAACTGTCTCCTACACTCAGATGCAAAACTCCATTTAACTGCGTCTTTCTACTTCCAGCTAACAGAAATCCTGTAAGCTGCTTCTCTTTTACTCAGAGTACTGAAAACCCGCATAGTGCGTTAAGACTACTCCCATTCTAAAGAACTCCCGTAAAATGTTTCCTACACTCAGGATGCAGTACACCTGAAAACTGCCTCTCACTACTTCCAATGTACAGAAATCCTGTAAGCTGCTTCTCTTTTACTCAGACTACTGAAAACCCGCATAGTGCGTAAGACTACTCCCATGCTACAGAACTCCCGTAAAGTGTTTCCTACACTCAGGGTGCAGAACTGCTGTAAACTGCCTCTCACTACTTCCAATGTACAGAAATCCTGTAAGCTGCTTCTCTTTTACTCAGACTACTGAAAACCCGCATAGTGGGTAAGACTACTCCCATGCTACAGAACTCCCGTAAAGTGTTTCCTACACTCAGGATGCAGAAGCCTGTAAACTGCCTCTCACTACTTCCAATGTACAGAAATCCTGTAAGCTGCTTCTCTTTTACTCAGACTTCTGAAAACCCGCCTAGTGCATAAGATTACTCCCATGCTACAGAACTCCCCTAAAGTGTGTCCTACACTCAGGATGCAGAACTCCTGTAAACTGCCTCACTACTTCCAAAGTATAAAAATCCTGTAAGCTGCTTCTCTTTTACTCAGACTACTGAAAACCGGTATAGTGCGGAAGACTACTCCCATGTTGCAGAACTCCAGTAAAGTGTTTCCTTCACACAGGATGCAGAACTCTTGTAAACTGCCTCTCACTACTTCCAATGTACAGAAATCCTGTAAGCTGCTTCTCTTTTACTCAGGCTACTGAAAACCCGCATACTGCGTAAGACTACTCCCATGCTACAGAACTCCCGTAAAGTGTTTCCTACACTCAGGATGCAAAACTCCTGTAAACTGCCTCCCACTACTTCCAATGTACAGAAATCCGGTAAGATGCTTCTCTTATACTCAGACTACTGAAAACCCGCATAGTGCGTAAGACTATTACCATGCTACAGAACTCCCCTAAGTGTTTCCTACACTCAGGATGCAGAACTCCTGTAACCTCTCTCTCACTACTTCCAGTGTACAGAAATCCTGTAAGCTGCTTCTCTTTTACTCAGACTACTGAAAATCCGCATAGTGCGTAAGACTACTCCCATGCTACAGAACTCCCGTAAAGTGTTTCCTACACTCAGGATGCAGAACTCCTGTAAACTGCGTCTCACTGCTTGCAGTTAAGAGAAATCCTGTAAGCTGCTTCTCTTTTACTCAGACTACTGAAAACTCGCATATTGCATAAGATTACTCAAATGCTACAGAACTCCTGTAAAGTTTTTCTACACTCAAGATGCAGAACTTCTATAAAGTGCCTATCGCTAATTCCAATGTACATAAATCCTGTAAGCTGCTTCTCTTTTACTCAGACTACTGACAACCCGCATAGTGCGAAAGACTACTCCCATGCTACGGAAATCCCGTAAAGTGTTTCCTACACTCAGAATGCAGAACTCCTGTAAACTGCCTCTCACTACTTCCAATGTACAGAAATCCTGTAAGCTGCTTCTCTTTTACTCAGACTACTGAAAACTTGCATAGGGCGTAAGACTTATCCCATGCTACAGAACACCCGTAAACTGTTTCCTACCCTCAGGATGAAGAACTCTTGTAAACTGCCTCTCACTACTTCCAATGTACAGAAATCCTGTAAGCTGGTTCTCTTTTACTCAGACTACTGAAAACCCGCATAGTGCATAAGACTACTCCCATGCTACAGAACTCCCGTAAAGTGTTTTGTACACTGAGGCGTCAGAATTCCTTTAATCTGCCTCTCACTACTTCCAATGTACAGAAATCCTGTAAGCTGCTTCTCTTTTACTCAGACTGCTGAAAACCCGCATAGTGCCTAAGACTACCCCCATGCTACAGAACTCCGGTAAAGTGTTTCCTACACTCAGGATGCAGAACTCCTGTAAACTGCCTCTCACTACTTCCAATGTACAGAAATCCTGTAAGCTGCTTCTCTTTTACTTAGACTACTGAAAACCTGCATAGTTGCTTAAGACTACTCCGAAGCTACAGAACACCCGTAAAGTGTTTCCTACACTCAGGATGCAGAACTCCTGTTAACTGCCTCTCACTAGTTCCAATGTACACAAACCCTGTAAGCTGCTTCTCTTTTACTCAGACTACTGAAAAACCGCATAGTGCGTAAGACTACTCCCATGCTACAGAACTCCCGAAAAGTGTTTCCTACACTGGATGCAGAACTCCTGTAAACTACCTCTCACTACTTCCAATGTACAGAAATCCTGTAAGCTGCTTCTCTTTTACTCAGACTAGTGAAAACCCGCATAGTGCGTAAGACTACTCCCATGCTGCAGAACTCCCGTAAATTGTTTCCTAACCTCAGGATGCAGAACTCCTTTAAACTGCCTCTCACTACTTCCAATGTACAGAAATCCTGTAAGCTGCTTCTCTTTTACTCAGACTACTGAAAAGAAGCATAGTGCGTATGATTTCTCCCATGCTACAGAACTCCCGTAAAGTGTTTCCTGCACTCAGGATGCAGAACTCCTGTAAACTGCCTCTCACTACTTCCAATGTACAGAAATCCTGTAAGCTGCTTCTCTTTTACTCAGACTACAGAAAACCCGCATAGTGCGTAAGACTACTCCCATGCTACAGAACGCCCGTAAAGTGTTTCCTACACTCAGGATGCAGAACTCCTGTAAACTGCCTCTCACTACTTCCAATGTACAGAAATCCTGTAAGCTGCTTCACTTTTACTCAGGCTACTGAAAACCCGCATACTGCGTAAGACTACTCCCATGATACAGAACTCCCGTAAAGTGTATCCTACACTCAGGATGCAAAACTCCTGTAAACTGCCTCTCACTACTTCCAATGTACAGAAATCCTGTAAGCTGCTTCTCTTTTACTCAGACAACTGAAAACAAGCATAGCTAGTAAGACTACTCCCATGCTACAGAACTCCCCTAAGTGTTTCCTACACTCAGGATGCAGAACTCCTGTAAACTACCTCTCACTATTCCAATGTACAGAAATCCTGTAAGCTGCTTCTCTTTTACTCAGACTACTGCAATCCCACATAGTGCCTAAGACTGCTCCATGCTACAGAACTCCCGTAAAGTGTTTCCTACACTCAGGATGCAGAACTCCTGTAAACTGCCTCTCACTACTTCCAGTGTACAGAAATCCTGTAAGCTGCTTCTCTGTTACTCAGACGACTGAAAACTCGCATAGGGCGTAAGACTTCTCCCCTGCTACAGAACTCCCGTAAAGTGTTGTTTACACTCAAGATGCAGAACTCTTGTAAACTGCCTCTCACTACTTCCAATGGACAGAAATCCTGTAAGCTGCTCCTCTGTTACTCAGACTACTGAAAACCCGCATAGTGCGTAAGATTTCTCCCATGCTACAGAACTCCCGTAAAGTGTTTCTTACACTCAAGATTTAGAACTCTTGTAAACTGCCTCTCACTACTTCCAATGTACAGAAATCCTGTAAGCTGCTTCTCTTTTACTTAGACTACTGAAAACCCGCATAGGGCGTAAGACTTATCGCATGCTACAGATCTCCCGTAAAGTGTTTCCTACACTCAGGATGCAGAACTCCTGTAAACTGCCTCTCACTAGTTCCAATGTACAGAAATCCCGTAAGCTGCTTCACTTTTACTCAGACTACTGAAAACCCGCATAGTGCGAAAGACTACTCCCATTCTACAGAATTCCCGTTAAGTGTTTCCTACACTCAGGATGCAGAACTCTTGTAAACTGCCTCTCACTACTTCCAATGTACAGAAATCCTGTAAGCTGCTTCTCTTTTACTCAGACTACTGAAAACCCGCATAGTGCGAAAGACTACTCCCATGCTACAGAACTCCGTAAAGTGTTTCCTACACTCAAGGTGCAGAACTACTGTAAACTGCCTCTCACTACTTCCAATGTACAGAAATCCTGTAAGCTGCTTCTCTTTTACTCAGACTACTGAAAACCCGCATAGTGCGAAAGACTACTCCCATGCTACAGAACTCCAGTAAATTGTTTCCTACCCTCAGGATGCAGAACTCTTGTAAACTGCCTCTCACTACTTCCAATGGCCAGAAATCCTGTAAGCTGCTTCTCTTTTACTTAGACTACTGAAAACCTGCATAGTTGCGTAAGACTACTCCGAAGCTACAGAACACCCGTAAAGTGTTTCTTGCACTCAGGATGCAGAACTCCTGTTAACTGCCTCTCACAAGTTTCAATGTACACAAATCCTGTAAGCTGCTTCTCTTTTACTCAGACTACTGAAAACCCGCATAGTGCGTAAGACTACTCCCATGCTACAGAACTCCCGTAAACTGTTCCTACACTGGATGCGGAACTCCTGTAAACTACCTCTCACTACTTCCAATGTACAGAAACCCTGTTAGCTGCTTCTCTTTTACTCAGACTACTGAAAACCCGCATAGTGCGTAAGACTACTCCCATGCTACAGAACCCCCGTAAATTGTTTCCTACACTCAGGATGCAGAACTCCTGTAAACTGCCTCTCACTACTTTCAATGTACAGAAATCCTGTTAGCTGCTTGTCTTTTACTCAGACTACTGAAAACCCGCATAGTGAGTAAGAATACTCCCATGCTACAGAACTCCGTAAAGTGTTTCCTACACTCAGGATGCAGAACTCCTGTAAACTGCCTCTCACTACTTCCAATGTACAGAAATCCTGTAAGCTGCTTCTCTTTTACTCAGACTACTGAAAACCCGCATAGTGCGTAAGACTACTTCCATGCTACAGAACTCCCGTAAATTTTTCCCTACACTAATGATGCAGAACTCCTGTAAACTGCCTCACACTAATTCCAATGTACAGAAATCCTGTAAGGTGCTTCTCTTTTACTCAGACTACTGAAAACCCGCATAGTGCGTAAGACTACTCCCATGCTACAGAACTCCCGTAAAGTGTTTCCTACCCTCAGGATGCAGGACTCCTTTAAACTACCTCTCACTACTTCCAATGTACAAAAATCCTGTAACCTGCTTCTCTTTTACTCAGACTACTGAAAACCCGCATAGTGCGTAAGACTATTACCATGCTACAGAACTCCCCTAAGTGTTTCCTACACTCAGGATGCAGAACTCCTGTAACCTCTCTCTCACTACTTCCAGTGTACAGAAATCCTGTAAGCTGCTTCTCTTTTACTCAGACTACTGAAAATCCGCATAGTGCGTAAGACTACTCCCATGCTACAGAACTCCCGTAAAGTGTTTCCTACACTCAGGATGCAGAACTCCTGTAAACTGCGTCTCACTGCTTGCAGTTAAGAGAAATCCTGTAAGCTGCTTCTCTTTTACTCAGACTACTGAAAACTCGCATATTGCATAAGATTACTCAAATGCTACAGAACTCCTGTAAAGTTTTTCTACACTCAAGATGCAGAACTTCTATAAAGTGCCTATCGCTAATTCCAATGTACATAAATCCTGTAAGCTGCTTCTCTTTTACTCAGACTACTGACAACCCGCATAGTGCGAAAGACTACTCCCATGCTACGGAAATCCCGTAAAGTGTTTCCTACACTCAGAATGCAGAACTCCTGTAAACTGCCTCTCACTACTTCCAATGTACAGAAATCCTGTAAGCTGCTTCTCTTTTACTCAGACTACTGAAAACTTGCATAGGGCGTAAGACTTATCCCATGCTACAGAACACCCGTAAACTGTTTCCTACCCTCAGGATGAAGAACTCTTGTAAACTGCCTCTCACTACTTCCAATGTACAGAAATCCTGTAAGCTGGTTCTCTTTTACTCAGACTACTGAAAACCCGCATAGTGCATAAGACTACTCCCATGCTACAGAACTCCCGTAAAGTGTTTTGTACACTGAGGCGTCAGAATTCCTTTAATCTGCCTCTCACTACTTCCAATGTACAGAAATCCTGTAAGCTGCTTCTCTTTTACTCAGACTGCTGAAAACCCGCATAGTGCCTAAGACTACCCCCATGCTACAGAACTCCGGTAAAGTGTTTCCTACACTCAGGATGCAGAACTCCTGTAAACTGCCTCTCACTACTTCCAATGTACAGAAATCCTGTAAGCTGCTTCTCTTTTACTTAGACTACTGAAAACCTGCATAGTTGCTTAAGACTACTCCGAAGCTACAGAACACCCGTAAAGTGTTTCCTACACTCAGGATGCAGAACTCCTGTTAACTGCCTCTCACTAGTTCCAATGTACACAAACCCTGTAAGCTGCTTCTCTTTTACTCAGACTACTGAAAAACCGCATAGTGCGTAAGACTACTCCCATGCTACAGAACTCCCGAAAAGTGTTTCCTACACTGGATGCAGAACTCCTGTAAACTACCTCTCACTACTTCCAATGTACAGAAATCCTGTAAGCTGCTTCTCTTTTACTCAGACTAGTGAAAACCCGCATAGTGCGTAAGACTACTCCCATGCTGCAGAACTCCCGTAAATTGTTTCCTAACCTCAGGATGCAGAACTCCTTTAAACTGCCTCTCACTACTTCCAATGTACAGAAATCCTGTAAGCTGCTTCTCTTTTACTCAGACTACTGAAAACCCGCATAGTGCGTAAGACTACTCCCATGCTACAGAACTCCCGTAAAGTGTTTCCTACACTCAGGATGCAGAACTCCTGTAAACTGCCTCTCACTACTTCCAATGTACAGAAATCCTGTAAGCTGCTTCTCTTTTACTCAGACTACAGAAAACCCGCATAGTGCGTAAGACTACTCCCATGCTACAGAACGCCCGTAAAGTGTTTCCTACACTCAGGATGCAGAACTCCTGTAAACTGCCTCTCACTACTTCCAATGTACAGAAATCCCGTAAGCTGCTTCACTTTTACTCAGGCTACTGAAAACCCGCATACTGCGTAAGACTACTCCCATGATACAGAACTCCCGTAAAGTGTATCCTACACTCAGGATGCAAAACTCCTGTAAACTGCCTCTCACTACTTCCAATGTACAGAAATCCTGTAAGCTGCTTCTCTTTTACTCAGACAACTGAAAACAAGCATAGCTAGTAAGACTACTCCCATGCTACAGAACTCCCCTAAGTGTTTCCTACACTCAGGATGCAGAACTCCTGTAAACTACCTCTCACTATTCCAATGTACAGAAATCCTGTAAGCTGCTTCTCTTTTACTCAGACTACTGCAATCCCACATAGTGCCTAAGACTGCTCCATGCTACAGAACTCCCGTAAAGTGTTTCCTACACTCAGGATGCAGAACTCCTGTAAACTGCCTCTCACTACTTCCAGTGTACAGAAATCCTGTAAGCTGCTTCTCTGTTACTCAGACGACTGAAAACTCGCATAGGGCGTAAGACTTCTCCCCTGCTACAGAACTCCCGTAAAGTGTTTCTTACACTCAAGATGCAGAACTCTTGTAAACTGCCTCTCACTACTTCCAATGGACAGAAATCCTGTAAGCTGCTTCTCTGTTACTCAGACTACTGAAAACCCGCATAGTGCGTAAATTTTCTCCCATGCTACAGAACTCCCGTAAAGTGTTTCTTACACTCAAGATTTAGAACTCTTGTAAACTGCCTCTCACTACTTCCAATGTACAGAAATCCTGTAAGCTGCTTCTCTTTTACTTAGACTACTGAAAACCCGCATAGGGCGTAAGACTTATCGCATGCTACAGATCTCCCGTAAAGTGTTTCCTACACTCAGGATGCAGAACTCCTGTAAACTGCCTCTCACTAGTTCCAATGTACAGAAATCCCGTAAGCTGCTTCACTTTTACTCAGACTACTGAAAACCCGCATAGTGCGAAAGACTACTCCCATTCTACAGAATTCCCGTTAAGTGTTTCCTACACTCAGGATGCAGAACTCCTGTAAACTGCCTCTCACTACTTCCAATGTACAGAAATCCTGTAAGCTGCTTCTCTTTTACTCAGACTACTGAAAACCCGCATAGTGCGAAAGACTACTAACATGCTACAGAACTCCGTAAAGTGTTTCCTACACTCAAGGTGCAGAACTACTGTAAACTGCCTCTCACTACTTCCAATGTACAGAAATCCTGTAAGCTGCTTCTCTTTTACTCAGACTACTGAAAACCCGCATAGTGCGAAAGACTACTCCCATGCTACAGAACTCCAGTAAATTGTTTCCTACCCTCAGGATGCAGAACTCTTGTAAACTGCCTCTCACTACTTCCAATGGCCAGAAATCCTGTAAGCTGCTTCTCTTTTACTTAGACTACTGAAAACCTGCATAGTTGCGTAAGACTACTCCGAAGCTACAGAACACCCGTAAAGTGTTTCTTGCACTCAGGATGCAGAACTCCTGTTAACTGCCTCTCACTAGTTTCAATGTACACAAATCCTGTAAGCTGCTTCTCTTTTACTCAGACTACTGAAAACCCGCATAGTGCGTAAGACTACTCCCATGCTACAGAACTCCCGTAAACTGTTCCTACACTGGATGCGGAACTCCTGTAAACTACCTCTCACTACTTCCAATGTACAGAAATCCTGTAAGCTGCTTCTCTTTTACTCAGACTACTGAAAACCCGCATAGTGCGTAAGACTACTCCCATGCTACAGAACCCCCGTAAATTGTTTCCTACACTCAGGATGCAGAACTCCTGTAAACTGCCTCTCACTACTTTCAATGTACAGAAATCCTGTTAGCTGCTTGTCTTTTACTCAGACTACTGAAAACCCGCATAGTGAGTAAGACTACTCCCATGCTACAGAACTCCGTAAAGTGTTTCCTACACTCAGGATGCAGAACTCCTGTAAACTGCCTCTCACTACTTCCAATGTACAGAAATCCTGTAAGCTGCTTCTCTTTTACTCAGACTACTGAAAACCCGCATAGTGCGTAAGACTACTTCCATGCTACAGAACTCCCGTAAATTTTTCCCTACACTAATGATGCAGAACTCCTGTAAACTGCCTCACACTAATTCCAATGTACAGAAATCCTGTAAGGTGCTTCTCTTTTACTCAGACTACTGAAAACCCGCATAGTGCGTAAGACTACTCCCATGCTACAGAACTCCCGTAAAGTGTTTCCTACCCTCAGGATGCAGGACTCCTTTAAACTACCTCTCACTACTTCCAATGTACAAAAATCCTGTAACCTGCTTCTCTTTTACTCAGACTACCAAAAACCCGCATTGTGCGTAAGACTACTCCCATGCTACAGAAATCCCATAAAATGTTTCCTACACTGGATGCAGAACTCCTGTAAACTGCCTCTCACTACTTCCAATGTACAGAAATCCTGTAAGCTCCTTCTCTTTTACTCAGACGACTGAAAACCCGCATACTGTGTAAGACTACTCCCATGCTACAGAACTCCCGTAAAGTGTTTCCTACCCTCAGGATGCAGAACTCCTGTAAACTGCCTCTCACTACTTGCAGCTAAGAGAAATCCTGTAAGCTGCTTCTCTTTTACTCAGACTACTGCAAACTCGCATATTGCATAAGATTACTCAAATGCTACAGAACTCCTGTAAAGTTTTTTTACACTCAAGATGCAGAACTCCTGTAAACTGCCTCTCGCTACTTCCAATATACATAAATCCTGTAAGCTGCTTCTCTTTTACTCAGACTACTGAAAACCCGCATAGTGCGAAAGACTACTCCCACGCTACAGAACTCCCGTAAATTGTTTCCTACCCTCAGGATGCAGAACTCCTGTAAACTGCCTCTCACTACTTCCAATGGACAGAAATCCTGTAAGCTGCTTCTCTTTTATTCAGACTACTGAAAACCCACATAGTGCGTAAGACTACTCCCATGCTACAGAACTCCCGTAAACTGTTTCCTACCCTCAGGATGCAGAACTCCTATAAACTGCCTCTCACTACTTTCAATGTACAGAAATCCTGTACGCTGCTTCTCTTTTACTCAGACTACTGAAATCCCGCATAGTGCGTAAGACTACTCCCATGCTACAGAACTCCCGTAAACTGTTTCCTACACTCAGGATGCAGAACTCTTGTAAACTGCCTCTCACTACTTTCAATGTACAGAAATCCTGTAAGCTGCTTCTCTTTTACTCAGACTACTGAAAACCCGCATAGTGCATAAGATTACTCCCATGCTACAGAAATCCCGTAAAATGTTTTGTACACTCAGGAGTCAGAATTCCTTTAAACTGCCTCTCACTACTTCCAATGTACAGAAATCCTGTAAGCTGCTTCTCTTTTACTCAGACAACTGAAAACAAGCATAGCTCGTAAGACTACTCCCATGCTACAGAACTCCCGTAAACTGTTCCTACACTGGATGCAGAACTCCTGTAAACTGCCTCTCACTACTTCCAATGGACAGAAATCCTGTAAGCTGCTTCTCTTTTACTCAGACTACTGAAAACCCGCAAAGTGCGAAAGACGACTCCCATGCTACAGAACTCTGTAAAGTGTTTCCTACACTCAGGATGCAAAACTCCTTTAAACTTCCTCTCACTACTTCCAATGTACAGAAATCCTGTAAGCTGCTTCTCTTTTACTCAGACTACTGGAATCCCACATAGTGCCTAAGACTACTCCATGCTACAGAACTCCCGTAAAGTGTTTCCTACACTCAGGATGCAGAACTCCTGTAAACTGCCTCTCATTACTTCCAATGTACAGAAATCCTGTAAGCTGCTTCTCTTTTACTCAGACTACTGAAAACCCGCATAGTGCGTAAGACTACTCCCATGCTACAGAACTCCCGTAAACTGTTCGCACTCTGAGGATGCAGAACTCCTGTAAACAGCCTCTCACTACTTACAATGTACAGAAATCCTGTAAGCTGCTTCTCTGTTACTCAGACTACTGAAAACTCGCATAGGGCGTAAGACTTCTCCCCTGCTACAGAACTCCCGTAAAGTGTTTCTTACACTCAAGATGCAGAACTCTTGTAAACTGCCTCTCACTACTTCCAATGGACAGAAATCCTGTAAGCTGCTTCTCTTTTACTCAGACTACTAAAAACCCACATAGTGCGTAAGATTTCTCCCATGCTACAGAACTCCCGTAAAGTTTTTCTTACACTCAAGATTTAGAACTCTTGTAAACTGCCTCTCACTACTTCCAATGTACAGAAATCCTGTAAGCTGCTTCTCTTTTACTCAGACTACTGAAAACCCGCATAGGGCGTAAGACTTATCGCATGCTACAGAACTCCCGTAAAGTGTTTCCTACACTCAGGATGCAGAACTCCTGTAAACTGCCTCTCACTACTTCCAATGTACAGAAATCCCTTAAGCTGCTTCACTTTTACTCAGACTACTGAAAACCCGCATAGTGCAAAAGACTACTCCCATGCTACAGAAGTCCGTAAAGTGTTTCCTACCCTCAGGATGCAGAACTCCTGTAAACTGCCTCTCACTACTTCCAATGTACAGAAATCCTGTAAGCTGCTTCTCTTTTACTCAGACTACTGAAAACCCGCATAGTGCGTAAGACTACTCCCATGCTACGGAAATCCCGTGAATTGTTTCCTACACTCAGAATTCAGAACTCCTGTAAACTGCCTCTCACTACTTCCAATGTACAGAAATCCTGTAAGCTGCTTCTCTTTTACTCAGACTACTTAAAACCTGCGTAGTTGCGTAAGAGTACTCCGAAGCTACAGAACTCCCGTAAAGTGTTTCCTACACTCAGGATGCAGAACTCCTGTAAACTGCCTCTAACTAGTTCCAATGTACACAAACCCTGTAAGCTGCTTCTCTTTTACTCAGACTACTGAAAACTCGCATAGTGCGTAAGACTATTCCCATGCTACAGAACTCCCGAAAAGTGTTTCCTACACTCAGGATGCAGAACTCCTGTAAACTGCCTCTCCCTACTTCCAATGTACAGAAATCCGGTAAGATGCTTCTCTTTTACTCAGACTACTGAAAACCCGCATAGTGGGTAAGACTACTCCCATGCTAAAGAACTCCCATAAAGTGTTTCCTACACTCAGGATGCAGAACTCCTGAAAACTGCCTCTCACTACTTCCAATGTACAGAAATCCTGTAAGCAGCTTCTCTTTTACTCAGACTACTGAAAACCCGCATAGTGCGTAAGACTACTCCCATGCTACAGAACTCCCGTAAAGTGTTTCCTACACTCAGGATGCAGAACTCCTGTAAACTGCCTCTCACTACTTCCAATGTACAGAAATCCTGTAAGCTGCTTCTCTTTTACTCAGACTACTGAAAACCCGCATAGTGGGTAAGACTACTCCCATGCTACAGAACTCCCGTAAACTGTTTCCTACACTCAGGATGCAGAAGCTTGTAAACTGCCTCTCACTACTTCCAATGTACAGAAATCCTGTAAGCTGCTTCTCTTCTACTCAGATTACTGAAAACCCGCCTAGAGCGTAAGACTTCTCCCATGCTACAGAACTCCCCTAAAGTGTGTCCTACACTCAGGATGCAGAACTCCTGTAAACTGCCTCTCCCTACTTCCAATGTACAGAAATCCGGTAAGATGCTTCTCTTTTACTCAGACTACTGAAAACCCGCATAGTGCGAAAGACTACTCCCATGCTACAGAACTCCGTAAAGTGTTTCCTACACTCAAGGGGCAGAACTACTGTAAACTGCCTCTCACTACTTCCAATGTACAGAAATCCTGTAAGCTGCTTCCCTTTTACTCAGACTACTGAAAACCCGCATAGTGCGTAAGACTATTCCCATGCTACAGAACTCCGTAAAGTGTTTCCTACACTCAGGATGTAGACCTCCTGTAAACTGCCTCACTACTTCCAAAGTACAAAATTCCTGTAAGCTGCTTCACTTTTACTCAGACTACTGAAAACATGTATAGTGCGTAAGACTACTCCCATGTTGCAGAACTCCAGTAAAGTGTTTCCTTCACTCAGGATGCAGAACTCTCGTAAACTGCCTCTCACTACTTCCAATGTACAGAAATCCTGTAAGCTGCTTCTCTTTTACTCAGGCTACTGAAAACCCGCATACTGCGTAAGACTACTCCCATGCTACAGAACTCCCGTAAAGTGTTTCCTACACTCAGGATGCAAAACTCCTGTAAACTGCCTCTCACTACTTCCAATGTACAGAAATCCGGTAAGATGCTTCTCTTATACTCAGACTACTGAAAACCCGCATAGTGCGTAAGACTATTCCCATGCTACAGAACTCCCGTAAAGTGTTTCCTACACTCAGGATGCAGAACTCCTGTAACCTCTCTCTCACTACTTCCAGTGTACAGAAATCCTGTAAGCTGCTTCTCTTTTACTCAGACTACTGAAAATCTGCATAGTGCGTAAGACTACTCCCATGCTAAAGAACTCCCGAAAAGTGTTTCCTACACTCAGGATGCAGAACTCCTGTAAACTGCCTCTCACTACTTGCAGCTAAGAGAAATCCTGTAAGCTGCTTCTCTTTTACTCAGACTACTGAAAACTCGCATATTGCATAAGATTACTCAAATGCTACAGAACTCCTGTAAAGTTTTTCTACACTCAAGATGCAGAACTCCTGTAAACTGCCTCTCACTACTTCCAATATACATAAATCCTGTAAGCTGCTTCTCTTTTACTCAGACTACTGAAAACCCGCATAGTGCGAAAGACTACTCCCATGCTACAGAACTCCCGTAAATTGTTTCCTACCCTCAGGATGCAGAACTCCTGTAAACTGCCTCTCACTACTTCCAATGTACAGAAATCCTGTAAGCTGGTTCTCTTTTACTCAGACTACTGAAAACTTGCATAGGGCGTAAGACTTATCCCATGCTACAGAACTCCCGTAAACTGTTTCCTACACTCAGAATGCAGAACTCCTGTAAACTGCCTCTCACTACTTCCAATGTACAGAAATCCTGTAAGCTGCTTCTCTTTTACTCAGACTACTGAAAACTTGCATAGGGCGTAAGACTTATCCCATGCTACAGAACTCCCGTAAACTGTTTCCTACACTCAGGATGCAGAACTCTTGTAAACTGCCTCTCACTACTTTCAATGTACAGAAATCCTGTAAGCTGGTTCCCTTTTACTCAGACTACTGAAAACCCGCATAGTGCATAAGACTACTCCCATGCTACAGAACTCCCGTAAAGTGTTTTGTACACTCAGGAGTCAGAATTCCTTTAACTGCCTCTCACTACTTCCAATGTACAGAAATCCTGTAAGCTGCTTCTCTTTTACTCAGACAACTGAAAACAAGCATAGCTCGTAAGACTACACCCATGCTACAGAACTCCCGTAAACTGTTCCTACACTGGATGCAGAACTCCTGTAAACTGCCTCTCACTACTTCCAATGGACAGAAATCCTGTAAGCTGCTTCTCTTTTACTCATACTACTGAAAACCCGCAAAGTGCGAAAGACGACTCCCATGCTACAGAACTCTGTAAAGTGTTTCCTACACTCAGGATGCAGAACTCCTGTAAACTGCCTCTCACTACTTCCAATGTACAGAAATCCTGTAAGCTGCTTCTCTTTTACTCATACTACTGCAATCCCACATAGTGCCTAAGACTACTCCATGCTACAGAACTCCCGTAAAGTGTTTCCTACACTCTGGATGCAGAACTCCTGTAAACTGCCTCTCATTACTTCCAATGTACAGAAATCCTGTAAGCTGCTTCTCTTTTACTCAGACTACTGAAAACCCGCATAGTGCGTAAGACTACTCCCATGCTACAGAACTCCCGTAAACTGTTCGCACTCTGAGGATGCAGAACTCCTGTAAACAGCCTCTCACTACTTACAATGTACAGAAATCCTGTAAGCTGCTTCTCTGTTACTCAGACTACTGAAAACTCGCATAGGGCGTAAGACTTCTCCCCTGCTACAGAACTCCCGTAAAGTGTTTCTTACACTCAAGATGCAGAACTCTTGTAAACTGCCTCTCACTACTTCCAATGTACAGAAATCCTGTAAACTGCTTCTCTCTTAGACTACTGAAAACCCGCATAGTGCGTAAGATTTCTCCCATGCTACAGAACTCCCGTAAAGTTTTTCTTACACTCAAGATTTAGAACTCTTGTAAACTGCCTCTCACTACTTCCAATGTACAGAAATCCTGTAAGCTGCTTCTCTTTTACTCAGACTACTGAAAACCAGCATAGGGCGTAAGACTTATCGCATGCTACAGAACTCCCGTAAAGTGTTTCCTACACTCAGGATGCAGAACTCCTGTAAACTGCCTCTCACTACTTCCAATGTACAGAAATCCCTTAAGCTGCTTCACTTTTACTCAGACTACTGAAAACCCGCATAGTGCGAAAGACTACTCCCATGCTACAGAAGTCCGTAAAGTGTTTCCTACCCTCAGGATGCAGAACTCCTGTAAACTGCCTCTCACTACTTCCAATGTACAGAAATCCTGTAAGCTGCTTCTCTTTTACTCAGACTACTGAAAACCCGCATAGTGCGTAAGACTACTCCCATGCTACGGAAATCCCGTGAATTATTTCCTACACTCAGAATTCAGAACTCCTGTAAACTGCCTCTCACTACTTCCAATGGACAGAAATCCTGTAAGCTGCTTCTCTTTTACTCAGACTACTGAAAACCTGCGTAGTTGCCTAAGAGTACTCAGAAGCTACAGAACTCCCGTAAAGTGTTTCCTACACTCAGGATGCAGAACTCCTGTAAACTGCCTCTAACTAGTTCCAATGTACACAAACCCTGTAAGCTGCTTCTCTTTTACTCAGACTACTGAAAACTCGCATAGTGCGTAAGACTATTCCCATGCTACAGAACTCCCGAAAAGTGTTTCCTACACTCAGGATGCAGAACTCCTGTAAACTGCCTCTCCCTACTTCCAATGTACAGAAATCCGGTAAGATGCTTCTCTTTTACTCAGACTACTGAAAACCCGCATAGTGCTTAAGACTAGTCCCATGGTACAGAACACCCGTAAAGTGTTTCCTACCCTCAGGATGCAGAACTCCTGTAAACTGCCTCTCACTACTTCCAATGTACAGAAATCCTGTAAGCTGCTTCTCTTTTTTCAGACTACTGAAAACCCGCATTGTGTGTAAGACTACTCCCATGCTACAGAACTCCCGTAAAGTGTTTCCTACCCTCAGGATGCAGAACTCCTGTAAACTGCCTCTCACTACTTCCAATGGACAGAAATCCTGTAAGCTGCTTCTCTTTTTTCAGACTACTGAAAACCCGCATAGTGCGTAAGACTACTCCCAAGCTACAGAACTCCCGTAACGTGTTTCCTACACTGAGGATGCAGAACTCCTGCAAACTGCCTCTCACTACTTCCAATGTACAGAAATCCTGTAAGCTGCTTCTCTTTTACTAAGACTACTGAAAACCCGCATAGTGGGTAAGACTACTCCCATGCTACAGAACTCCCGAAAAGTGTTTCCTACACTCAGGATGCAGAAGCCTGTAAACTGCCTCTCACTACTTCCAATGTACAGAAATCCTGTAAGCTGCTTCTCTTTTACTCAGATTACTGAAAACCCGCCTAGTGCATAAGATTACTCCCATGCTACAGAACTCCCCTAAAGTGTGTCCTACACTCAGGATGCAGAACTCCTGTAAACTGCCTCTCCCTACTTCCAATGTACAGAAATCCGGTAAGATGCTTCTCTTTTACTCAGACTACTGAAAACCCGCATAGTGCGAAAGACTACTCCCATGCTACAGAACTCCGTAAAGTGTTTCCTACACTCAAGGTGCAGAACTACTGTAAACTGCCTCTCACTACTTCCAATGGCCAGAAATCCTGTAAGCTGCTTCCCTTTTACTCAGACTACTGAAAACTCGCATAGTGCGTAAGACTATTCCCATGCTACAGAACTCCGTAAAGTGTTTGCTACACTCAGGATGTAGAACTCCTGTAAACTGCCTCACTACTTCCAAAGTACAAAATTCCTGTAAGCTGCTTCACTTTTACTCAGACTACTGAAAACCTGTATAGTGCGTAAGACTACTCCCATGTTGCAGAACTCCAGTAAAGTGTTTCCTTCACTCAGGATGCAGAACTCTCGTAAACTGCCTCTCACTACTTCCAATGTACAGAAATCCTGTAAGCTGCTTCTCTTTTACTCAGGCTACTGAAAACCCGCATACTGCGTAAGACTACTCCCATGCTACAGAACTCCCGTAAAGTGTTTCCTACACTCAGGATGCAAAACTCCTGTAAACTGCCTCTCACTACTTCCAATGTACAGAAATCCGGTAAGATGCTTCTCTTTTACTCAGACTACTGAAAACTTGCATAGGGCGTAAGACTTATCCCATGCTACAGAACTCCCGTAAACTGTTTCCTACACTCAAGATGCAGAACTCTTGTAAACTGCCTCTCACTACTTTCAATGTACAGAAATCCTGTAAGCTGGTTCTCTTTTACTCAGACTACTGAAAACCCTCATAGTGCATAAGACTACTCCCATGCTACAGAACTCCCGTAAAGTGTTTTGTACACTCAGGAGTCAGAATTCCTTTAAATTGCCTCTCACTACTTCCAATGTACAGAAATCCTGTAAGCTGCTTCTCTTTTACTCAGACAACTGAAAACAAGCATAGCTCGTAAGACTACTCCCATGCTACAGAACTCCCGTAAACTGTTCCTACACTGGATGCAGAACTCCTGTAAACTGCCTCTCACTTCTTCCAATGGACAGAAATCCTATAAGCTGCTTCTCTTTTACTCAGACTACTGCAATCCCACATAGTGCCTAAGACTACTCCATGCTACAGAACTCCCGTAAAGTGTTTCCTACACTCAGGATGCAGAACTCCTGTAAACTGCCTATCATTACTTCCAATGTACAGAAATCCTGTAAGCTGCTTCTCTTTTACTCAGACTACTGAAAACCCGCATAGTGCTTAAGACTACTCCCATGCTACAGAACTCCCGTAAACTGTTCGCACTCTGAGGATGCAGAACTCCTGTAAACAGCCTCTCACTACTTACAATGTACAGAAATCCTGTAAGCTGCTTCTCTGTTACTCAGACTACTGAAAACTCGCATAGGGCGTAAGACTTATCGCATGCTACAGAAATCCCGTAAAGTGTTTCCTACACTCAGGATGCAGAACTCCTGTAAACTGCCTCTCACTACTTCCAATGTACAGAAATCCTGTAAGCTGCTTCTCTTTTACTCAGAATACTGAAAACCCGCATAGTGCGTCAGACTACTCCCATGCTACAGAAGTCCGTAAAGTGTTTCCTACCCTCAGGATGCAGAACTCCTGTAAACTGCCTCTCACTACTTCCAATGTACAGAAATCCTGTAAGCTGCTTCTCTTTTACTCAGACTACTGAAAACCCGCATAGTGCGTAAGACTACTCCCATGCTACAGATCTCCCTTAAAATGTTTCCTACACCCAGGATGCAGAATTCTTTTAAACTGCCTCTCACTACTTCCAATGGACAGAAATCCTGTAAGCTGCTTCTCTTTTACTCAGACTACTGAAAACCCGCATAGTGCGTAAGACTACTCCCATGCTACAGATCTCCCTTAAAATGTTTCCTATCCCAGGATGCAGAATTCTTTTAAACTGCCTCTCACTACTTCCAATGGACAGAAATCCTGTAAGCTGCTTCTCTTTTACTCAGACTACTGAAAACCCGCATAGTGCGTAAGACTACTCCCATGCTACAGAACTCCCGTAAAGTGTTTCCTACACTTTGATGCAGAACTCCTTTAAACTGCCTCTCACTGCTTCCAATATACAGAAATCCTGTAAGCTGCTTCTGTTTTACTCAGACTACTGAAAACCCGCATAGTGCGTAAGACTACTCCCATGCTACAGAACTCCCGTAAAATGTTTCCTACACTGGATGCTGAACTCTTTTAAACTGCCTCTCACTACTTCCAATGTACAGAAATCCTGTAAGCGGCTTCCCTTTTACTCAGACTACTGAAAACCCGCATAGTGCGTAAGACTACTCCCATGCTACAGAACTCCCGTAAAGTGTTTCCTACACTCAGGATGCAGAACTCCTGTAAACTGCCTCTCACTACTTCCAATGTACAGAAATCCTGTAAGCTGCTTCTCTTTTACTCAGACTACTGAAAACCCGCATAGTGCGTAAGACTACTCCCATGCTACAGAAGTCTGTAAAGTGTTTCCTACCCTCAGGATGCAGAACTCCTGTGAACTGCCTTTCACTACTTCCAATGTACAGAAATCCTGTAAGCTGCTTCTCTTTTACTCAGACTACTGAAAACCCGCATAGTGCGTTAGAATTCTCCCATGCTACAGAAATCCCGTAAAGTGTTTCCTACACTCAAGATGCAGAATTCCTGTATACTGCCTCTCACTACTTCCAATGGACAGAAATCCTGTAAGCTGCTTCTCTTTTACTCAGACTACTGAAAACCCGCAAAGTGCGTAAGACGACTCCGATGCTACAGAACTCTGTAAAGTGTTTCCTACACTCAGGATGCATAACTCCTTTAAACTTCCTCTCACTACTTCCAATGTACAGAAATCCTGTAAGCTGCTTCTCTTTTACTCAGACTACTGCAATCCCACATGGTGCCTAAGACTACTCCATGCTACAGAGCTCCCCTAAAGTGTTTCCTACACTCAGGATGCAGAACTCCTGTAAACTGCCTCTCATTACTTCCAATGTACAGAAATCCTGTAAGCTGCTTCTCTGTTACTCAGACTACTGAAAACTCGCATAGGGCGTAAGACTTCTCCCCTGCTACAGAACTCCCGTAAAGTGTTTCTTACACTCAAGATGCAGAACTCTTGTAAACTGACTCTCACTACTTCCAATGGACAGAAATCCTGTTAGCTGCTTCTCTTTTACTCAGACTACTGAAAACCCGCATAGTGCGTAAGATTTCTCCCATGCTACAGAACTCCCGTAAAGTTTTTCTTACACTCAAGATTTAGAACTCTTGTAAACTGCCTCTCACTACTTCCAATGTACAGAAATCCTGTAAGCTGCTTCTCTTTTACTCAGACTACTGAAAACCCGCATAGTGCATAAGATTACTCCCATGCTACAGAACTCCCGTAAAGTGTTTTGTACACTCAGGAGTCAGAATTCCTTTAAATTGCCTCTCACTACTTCCAATGTACAGAAATCCTGTAAGCTGCTTCTCTTTTACTCAGACAACTGAAAACAAGCATAGCTCGTAAGACTACTCCCATGCTACAGAACTCCCGTAAACTGTTCCTACACTGGATGCAGAACTCCTGTAAACTGCCTCTCACTTCTTCCAATGGACAGAAATCCTGTAAGCTGCTTCTCTTTTACTCAGACTACTGCAATCCCACATAGTGCCTAAGACTACTCCATGCTACAGAACTCCCGTAAAGTGTTTCCTACACTCAGGATGCAGAACTCCTGTAAACTGCCTCTCATTACTTCCAATGTACAGAAATCCTGTAAGCTGCTTCTCTTTTACTCAGACTACTGAAAACCCGCATAGTGCTTAAGACTACTCCCATGCTACAGAACTCCCGTAAACTGTTCGCACTCTGAGGATGCAGAACTCCTGTAAACAGCCTCTCACTACTTACAATGTACAGAAATCCTGTAAGCTGCTTCTCTGTTACTCAGACTACTGAAAACTCGCATAGGGCGTAAGACTTCTCCCCTGCTACAGAACTCCCGTAAAGTGTTTCTTACACTCAAGATGCAGAACTCTTGTAAACTGCCTCTCACTACTTCCAATGGACAGAAATCCTGTAAGCTGCTTCTCTTTTGCTCAGACTACTGAAAACCCGCAAAGTGCGTAAGATTTCTCCCATGCTACAGAACTCCCGTAAAGTTTTTCTTACACTCAAGATTTAGAACTCTTGTAAACTGCCTCTCACTACTTCCAATGTACAGAAATTCTGTAAGCTACTTCTCTTTTACTCAGACTACTGAAAACCAGCATAGGGCGTAAGACTTATCGCATGCTACAGAACTCCCGTAAAGTGTTTCCTACACTCAGGATGCAGAACTCCTGTAAACTGCCTCTCACTACTTCCAATGTACAGAAATCCTGTAAGCTGCTTCTCTTTTACTCAGAATACTGAAAACCCGCATAGTGCGTCAGACTACTCCCATGCTACAGAAGTCCGTAAAGTGTTTCCTACCCTCAGGATGCAGAACTCCTGTAAACTGCCTCTCACTACTTCCAATGTACAGAAATCCTGTAAGCTGCTTCTCTTTTACTCAGACTACTGAAAACCCGCATAGTGCGTAAGACTACTCCCATGCTACAGATCTCCCTTAAAATATTTCCTACACCCAGGATGCAGAATTCTTTTAAACTGCCTCTCACTACTTCCAATGGACAGAAATCCTGTAAGCTGCTTCTCTTTTACTCAGACTACTGAAAACCCGCATAGTGCGTAAGACTACTCCCATGCTACAGATCTCCCTTAAAATGTTTCCTACACCCAGGATGCAGAATTCTTTTAAACTGCCCCTCACTACTTCCAATGGACAGAAATCCTGTAAGCTGCTTCTCTTTTACTCAGACTACTGAAAAGAAGCATAGTGCGTAAGATTTCTTCCATGCTACAGAACTCCCGTAAAGTGTTTCCTACCCTCAGGATGCAGAACTCCTGTGAACTGGCTCTCACTACTACCAATGGACAGAAATCCTGTAAGCTGCTTCTCTTTAACTCAGACTACTGAAAACCCGCATAGTGCGTAAGACTACTCCCGTGCTACGGAAATCCAGTGTAGTGTTTCCGAAACTCAGGATGCAGAACTCCTGTAAACTGCCTCTCACTACTTCCAATGTACAGAAATCCTGTAAGCTGCTTCTCTTTTACTCAGACTACTGAAAACCCGCATTGTGGGTAAGACTTCTCCCATGCTATAGAACTCCCGTGAAGTGTTTCCTACACTTTGATGCAGAACTCCTGTATACTGCCACTCACTACTTCCAAAGTACAGAAATCCTGAAAGCTGCTTCTCTTTTACTCAGACTACTCAAAACCCGCATAGTGCGTAAGACTACTCCCATGCTACAGAACTCCCGTAAAGTATTTCCTACACTCAGGATGCAGAACTCCTTTAAACTGCCTCTCACTACTTCCAATGTACAGAAATCCTGTAAGGTGCTTCTATTTTACTCAGAATACTGAAAACCCGCATACTGCCTAAGACTACTCCCATGCTACAGAACTCCCGTAAAGTATTTCCTACCCTCAGGATGCAGAACTCCTTTAAACTGCCTCTCACTACTTCCAATGTACAGAAATCCTGTAAGGTGCTTCTCTTTTCCTCAGAATACTGAAAACCAGCCTAGTGCGTAAGACTTCTCCCATGCTACAGAATTCCCGTAAAGTGTTTCCTACACTTTGATGCAGAACTCCTTTAAACTGCCTCTCACTGCTTCCAATATACAGAAATCCTGTAAGCTGCTTCTGTTTTACTCAGACTACTGAAAACCCGCATAGTGCGTAAGACTACTCCCATGCTACAGAACTCCCGTAAAATGTTTCCTACACTGGATGCTGAACTCTTTTAAACTGCCTCTCACTACTTCCAATGTACAGAAATCCTGTAAGCTGCTTCCCTTTTACTCAGACTACTGAAAACCCGCATAGTGCGTAAGACTACTCCCATGCTACAGAACTCCCGTAAAGTGTTTCCTACACTCAGGATGCAGAACTCCTGTAAACTGCCTCTCATTACTTCCAATGTACAGAAATCCTGTAAGCTGCTTCTCTTTTACTCAGATTACTGAAAACCTGCATAGTGCGTAAGACTACTCCCATGCTACAGAACTCCCGTAAACTGTTCGCACTCTGAGGATGCAGTACTCCTTTAAACAGCCTCTCACTACTTACAATGTACAGAAATCCTGTAAGCTGCTTCTCTGTTACTCAGACTACTGAAAACTCGCATAGGGCGTAAGACTTCTCCCCTGCTACAGAACTCCCGTAAAGTGTTTCTTACACTCAAGATGCAGAACTCTTGTAAACTGCCTCTCACTACTTCCAATGGACAGAAATCCTGTAAGCTGCTTCTCTTTTACTCAGACTACTGAAAACCCGCATAGTGCGTAAGATTTCTCCCATGCTACAGAACTCCCGTAAAGTGTTTCTTACACTCAAGATGCAGAACTCTTGTAAACTGCCTCTCACTACTTCCAATGGACAGAAATCCTGTAAGCTGCTTCTCTTTTACTCAGACTACTGAAAACCCGCATAGGGCGTTAGACTTATCGCATGCTAGAGAACTCCCGTTAAGTGATTCCTACGCTCAGGATGCAGAACTCCTGTAAACTGCCTCTCACTACTTCCAATGTACAGAATTCCTGTAAGCTGCTTCTCTTTTACTCAGACTACTGAAAACCCGCATAGTGCGTCAGACTACTCCCATGCTACAGAAGTCCGTAAAGTGTTTCCTACCCTCAGGATGCAGAACTCCTGTAAACTGCCTCTCACTACTTCCAATGTATAGAAATCCTGTAAGCTGCTTCTCTTTTACTCAGACTACTGAAAACCCGCATAGTGCGTAAGACTACTCGCATGCTACGGAAATCCCATGAATTGTTTCCTACACCCAGGATGCAGAATTCTTTTAAACTGCCTCTAACTACTTCCAATGTACAGAAATCCTGTAAGCTGCTTCTCTTTTACTCAGACTACTGAAAACCCGCATAGTGCGTAAGACTACTCCCATGCTACGGAAATCCAGTGTAGTGTTTCCGACACTCAGGATGCAGAACTCCTGTAAACTGCCTCTCACTACTTCCAATGTACAGAAATCCTGTAAGCTGCTTCTCTTTTACTCAGACTACTCAAAACCCGCATAGTGCGTAAGAATACTCCCATGCTACAGAACTCCCGTAAAGTGTTTCCTACACTTTGATGCAGAACTCCTTTAAACTGCCTCTCACTGCTTCCAATATACAGAAATCCTGTAAGCTGCTTCTGTTTTACTCAGACTACTGAAAACCCGCATAGTGCGTAAGACTACTCCCATGCTACAGAACTCCCGTAAAATGTTTCCTACACTGGATGCTGAACTCTTTTAAACTGCCTCTCACTACTTCCAATGTACAGAAATCCTGTAAGCGGCTTCCCTTTTACTCAGACTACTGAAAACCCGCATAGTGCGTAAGACTACTCCCATGCTACCGAACTCCCGTAAAGTGTTTCCTACACTCAGGATGCAGAACTCCTGTAAACTGCCTCTCACTACTTCCAATGTACAGAAATCCTGTAAGCTGCTTCTCTTTTACTCAGACTACTGAAAACCCGCATAGTGCGTAAGACTACTCCCATGCTACAGATCTCCCTTAAAATGTTTCCTACACCCAGGATGCAGAATTCTTTTAAACTGCCTCTCACTACTTCCAATGGACAGAAATCCTGTAAGCTGCTTCTCTTTTACTCAGACTACTGAAAAGAAGCATAGTGCGTAAGATTTCTTCCATGCTACAGAACTCCCGTAAAGTGTTTCCTACGCTCAGGATGCAGAACTCCTGTAAACTGCCTCTCACTACTTCCAATGGACACAAAATCGTAAGCTGCTTCTCTTTTACTCAGACTACTGAAAACCCGCATAGTGCGTAAGACTACTCCCATGCTACAGAACTCCCGTAAACTGTTCGCACTCTGAGGATGCAGTACTCCTGTAAACAGCCTCTCACTACTTACAATGTACAGAAATCCTGTAAGCTGCTTCTCTGTTACTCAGACTACTGAAAACTCGCATAGGGCGTAAGACTTCTCCCCTGCTACAGAACTCCCGTAAAGTGTTTCTTACACTCAAGATGCAGAACTCTTGTAAACTGCCTCTCACTACTTCCAATGGACAGAAATCCTGTTAGCTGCTTCTCTTTTACTCAGACTACTGAAAACCCGCATAGTGCGTAAGATTTCTCCCATGCTACAGAACTCCCGTAAAGTGTTTCTTACACTCAAGATGCAGAACTCTTGTAAACTGCCTCTCACTACTTCCAATGGACAGAAATCCTGTAAGCTGCTTCTCTTTTACTCAGACTACTGAAAACCCGCATAGGGCGTTAGACTTATCGCATGCTACAGAACTCCCGTAAAGTGATTCCTACGCTCAGGATGCAGAACTCCTGTAAACTGCTTCTCACTACTTCCAATGTACAGAATTCCTGTAAGCTGCTTCTCTTTTACTCAGACTACTGAAAACCCGCATAGTGCGTCAGACTACTCCCATGCTACAGAAGTCCGTAAAGTGTTTCCTACCCTCAGGATGCAGAACTCCTGTAAACTGCCTCTCACTACTTCCAATGTACAGAAATCCTGTAAGCTGCTTCTCTTTTACTCAGACTACTGAAAACCCGCATAGTGCGTAAGACTACTCGCATGCTACGGAAATCCCATGAATTGTTTCCTACACCCAGGATGCAGAATTCTTTTAAACTGCCTCTAACTACTTCCAATGTACAGAAATCCTGTAAGCTGCTTCTCTTTTACTCAGACTACTGAAAACCCGCATAGTGCGTAAGACTACTCCCATGCTACGGAAATCCAGTGTAGTGTTTCCGACACTCAGGATGCAGAACTCCTGTAAACTGCCTCTCACTACTTCCAATGTACAGAAATCCTGTAAGCTGCTTCTCTTTTACTCAGACTACTCAAAACCCGCATAGTGCGTAAGACTACTCCCATGCTACAGAACTCCCGTAAAGTGTTTCCTACACTTTGATGCAGAACTCCTTTAAACTGCCTCTCACTGCTTCCAATATACAGAAATCCTGTAAGCTGCTTCTGTTTTACTCAGACTACTGAAAACCCGCATAGTGCGTAAGACTACTCCCATGCTACAGAACTCCCGTAAAATGTTTCCTACACTGGATGCTGAACTCTTTTAAACTGCCTCTCACTACTTCCAATGTACAGAAATCCTGTAAGCGGCTTCCCTTTTACTCAGAATACTGAAAACCCGCATAGTGCGTAAGACTACTCCCATGCTACCGAACTCCCGTAAAGTGTTTCCTACACTCAGGATGCAGAACTCCTGTAAACTGCCTCTCACTACTTCCAATGTACAGAAATCCTGTAAGCTGCTTCTCTTTTACTCAGACTACTGAAAACCCGCATAGTGCGTAAGACTACTCCCATGCTACAGATCTCCCTTAAAATGTTTCCTACACCCAGGATGCAGAATTCTTTTAAACTGCCTCTCACTACTTCCAATGGACAGAAATCCTGTAAGCTGCTTCTCTTTTACTCAGACTACTGAAAAGAAGCATAGTGCGTAAGATTTCTTCCATGCTACAGAACTCCCGTAAAGTGTTTCCTACGCTCAGGATGCAGAACTCCTGTAAACTGCCTCTCACTACTTCCAATGGACACAAAATCGTAAGCTGCTTCTCTTTTACTCAGACTACTGAAAACCCGCATAGTGCGTAAGACTACTCCCATGCTACAGAACTCCCGTAAACTGTTCGCACTCTGAGGATGCAGTACTCCTGTAAACAGCCTCTCACTACTTACAATGTACAGAAATCCTGTAAGCTGCTTCTCTGTTACTCAGACTACTGAAAACTCGCATAGGGCGTAAGACTTCTCCCCTGCTACAGAACTCCCGTAAAGTGTTTCTTACACTCAAGATGCAGAACTCTTGTAAACTGCCTCTCACTACTTCCAATGGACAGAAATCCTGTTAGCTGCTTCTCTTTTACTCAGACTACTGAAAACCCGCATAGTGCGTAAGATTTCTCCCATGCTACAGAACTCCCGTAAAGTGTTTCTTACACTCAAGATGCAGAACTCTTGTAAACTGCCTCTCACTACTTCCAATGGACAGAAATCCTGTAAGCTGCTTCTCTTTTACTCAGACTACTGAAAACCCGCATAGGGCGTTAGACTTATCGCATGCTACAGAACTCCCGTAAAGTGATTCCTACACTCAGGATGCAGAACTCCTGTAAACTGCTTCTCACTACTTCCAATGTACAGAATTCCTGTAAGCTGCTTCTCTTTTACTCAGACTACTGAAAACCCGCATAGTGCGTCAGACTACTCCCATGCTACAGAAGTCCGTAAAGTGTTTCCTACCCTCAGGATGCAGAACTCCTGTAAACTGCCACTCACTACTTCCAATGTACAGAAATTCTGTAAGCTGCTTCTCTTTTACTCAGACTACTGAAAACCCGCATAGTGCGTAAGACTACTCGCATGCTACGGAAATCCCATGAATTGTTTCCTACACCCAGGATGCAGAATTCTTTTAAACTGCCTCTAACTACTTCCAATGTACAGAAATCCTGTAAGCTGCTTCTCTTTTACTCAGACTACTGAAAACCCGCATAGTGCGTAAGACTACTCCCATGCTACGGAAATCCAGTGTAGTGTTTCCGACACTCAGGATGCAGAACTCCTGTAAACTGCCTCTCACTACCTCCAATGTACAGAAATCCTGTAAGCTGCTTCTCTTTTACTCAGACTACTCAAAACCCGCATAGTGCGTAAGACTACTCCCATGCTACAGAACTCCCGTAAAGTGTTTCCTACACTTTGATGCAGAACTCCTTTAAACTGCCTCTCACTGCTTCCAATATACAGAAATCCTGTAAGCTGCTTCTGTTTTACTCAGACTACTGAAAACCCGCATAGTGCGTAAGACTACTCCCATGCTACAGAACTCCCGTAAAATGTTTCCTACACTGGATGCTGAACTCTTTTAAACTGCCTCTCACTACTTCCAATGTACAGAAATCCTGTAAGCGGCTTCCCTTTTACTCAGACTACTGAAAACCCGCATAGTGCGTAAGACTACTCCCATGCTACCGAACTCCCGTAAAGTGTTTCCTACACTCAGGATGCAGAACTCCTGTAAACTGCCTCTCACTACTTCCAATGTACAGAAATCCTGTAAGCTGCTTCTCTTTTACTCAGACTACTGAAAACCCGCATAGTGCGTAAGACTACTCCCATGCTACAGAAGTCTGTAAAGTGTTTCCTACCCTCAGGATGCAGAACTCCTGTGAACTGCCTTTCACTACTTCCAATGTACAGAAATCCTGTAAGCTGCTTCTCTTTTACTCAGACTACTGAAAACCCGCATAGTGCGTTAGAATTCTCCCATGCTACAGAAATCCCGTAAAGTGTTTCCTACACTCAAGATGCAGAATTCCTGTATACTGCCTCTCACTACTTCCAATGGACAGAAATCCTGTAAGCTGCTTCTCTTTTACTCAGACTACTGAAAACCCGCAAAGTGCGTAAGACGACTCCGATGCTACAGAACTCTGTAAAGTGTTTCCTACACTCAGGATGCATAACTCCTTTAAACTTCCTCTCACTACTTCCAATGTACAGAAATCCTGTAAGCTGCTTCTCTTTTACTCAGACTACTGCAATCCCACATAGTGCCTAAGACTACTCCATGCTACAGAACTCCCGTAAACTGTTCGCACTCTGAGGATGCAGTACTCCTGTAAACAGCCTCTCACTACTTACAATGTACAGAAATCCTGTAAGCTGCTTCTCTGTTACTCAGACTACTGAAAACTCGCATAGGGCGTAAGACTTCTCCCCTGCTACAGAACTCCCGTAAAGTGTTTCTTACACTCAAGATGCAGAACTCTTGTAAACTGACTCTCACTACTTGCAATGGACAGAAATCCTGTTAGCTGCTTCTCTTTTACTCAGACTACTGAAAACCCGCATAGTGCGTAAGATTTCTCCCATGCTACAGAACTCCCGTAAAGTTTTTCTTACACTCAAGATTTAGAACTCTTGTAAACTGCCTCTCACTACTTCCAATGTACAGAAATCCTGTAAGCTGCTTCTCTTTTACTCAGACTACTGAAAACCCGCATAGGGCGTAAGACTTATCGCATGCTACAGAACTCCCGTAAAGTGTTTCCTACACTCAGGATGCAGAACTCCTGTAAACTGCCTCTCACTACTTCCAATGGACAGAAATCCCGTAAGCTGCTTCTCTTTTACTCAGACTACTGAAAACACGCATAGTGCGTAAGACTACTCCCATGCTACAGATCTCCCTTAAAATGTTTCCTACACCCAGGATGCAGAATTCTTTTAAACTGCCTCTCACTACTTCCAATGTACAGAAATCCTGTAAGCTGCTTCTCTTTTACTCAGACTACTGAAAAGAAGCATAGTGCGTAAGATATCTCCCATGCTACAGAACTCCCGTAAAGTGTTTCCTACGCTCAGGATGCAGAACTCCTGTAAACTGCCTCTCACTACTTCCAATGTACAGAAATCCTGTACGCTGCTTCTCTTTTACTCAGACTACTCAAAACCCGCATAGTGCGTAAGACTACTCCCATGCTACAGAACTCCCGTAAAGTGTTTCCTACACTTTGATGCAGAACTCCTTTAAACTGCCTCTCACTGCTTCCAATATACAGAAATCCTGTAAGCTGCTTCTGTTTTACTCAGACTACTGAAAACCCGCATAGTGCGTAAGACTACTCCCATGCTACAGAACTCCCGTAAAATGTTTCCTACACTGGATGCTGAACTCTTTTAAACTGCCTCTCACTACTTCCAATGTACAGAAATCCTGTAAGCGGCTTCCCTTTTACTCAGACTACTGAAAACCCGCATAGTGCGTAAGACTACTCCCATGCTACAGAACTCCCGTAAAGTGTTTCCTACACTCAGGATGCAGAACTCCTGTAAACTGCCTCTCACTACTTCCAATGTACAGAAATCCTGTAAGCTGCTTCTCTTTTACTCAGACTACTGAAAACCCGCATAGTGCGTAAGACTACTCCCATGCTACAGAAGTCTGTAAAGTGTTTCCTACCCTCAGGATGCAGAACTCCTGTGAACTGCCTTTCACTACTTCCAATGTACAGAAATCCTGTAAGCTGCATCTCTTTTACTCAGACTACTGAAAACCCGCATAGTGCGTTAGAATTCTCCCATGCTACAGAAATCCCGTAAAGTGTTTCCTACACTCAAGATGCAGAATTCCTGTATACTGCCTCTCACTACTTCCAATGGACAGAAATCCTGTAAGCTGCTTCTCTTTTACTCAGACTACTGAAAACCCGCAAAGTGCGTAAGACGACTCCGATGCTACAGAACTCTGTAAAGTGTTTCCTACACTCAGGATGCATAACTCCTTTAAACTTCCTCTCACTACTTCCAATGTACAGAAATCCTGTAAGCTGCTTCTCTTTTACTCAGACTACTGCAATCCCACATAGTGCCTAAGACTACTCCATGCTACAGAACTCCCGTAAAGTGTTTCCTACACTCAGGATGCAGAACTCCTGTAAACTGCCTCTCATTACTTCCAATGTACAGAAATCCTGTAAGCTGCTTCTCTGTTACTCAGACTACTGAAAACTCGCATAGGGCGTAAGACTTCTCCCCTGCTACAGAACTCCCGTAAAGTGTTTCTTACACTCAAGATGCAGAACTCTTGTAAACTGACTCTCACTACTTCCAATGGACAGAAATCCTGTTAGCTGCTTCTCTTTTACTCAGACTACTGAAAACCCGCATAGTGCGTAAGATTTCTCCCATGCTACAGAACTCCCGTAAAGTGTTTCTTACACTCAAGATTTAGAACTCTTGTAAACTGCCTCTCACTACTTCCAATGTACAGAAATCCTGTAAGCTGCTTCTCTTTTACTCAGACTACTGAAAACCCGCATAGGGCGTAAGACTTATCGCATGCTACAGAACTCCCGTAAAGTGTTTCCTACACTCAGGATGCAGAACTCCTGTAAACTGCCTCTCACTACTTCCAATGGACAGAAATCCCGTAAGCTGCTTCTCTTTTACTCAGACTACTGAAAACACGCATAGTGCGTAAGACTACTCCCATGCTACAGATCTCCCTTAAAATGTTTCCTACACCCAGGATGCAGAATTCTTTTAAACTGCCTCTCACTACTTCCAATGTACAGAAATCCTGTAAGCTGCTTCTCTTTTACTCACACTACTGAAAAGAAGCATAGTGCGTAAGATATCTCCCATGCTACAGAACTCCCGTAAAGTGTTTCCTACGCTCAGGATGCAGAACTCCTGTAAACTGCCTCTCACTACTTCCAATGTACAGAAATCCTGTACGCTGCTTCTCTTTTACTCAGACTACTCAAAACCCGCATAGTGCGTAAGACTACTCCCATGCTACAGAACTCCCGTAAAGTGTTTCCTACACTTTGATGCAGAACTCCTTTAAACTGCCTCTCACTGCTTCCAATATACAGAAATCCTGTAAGCTGCTTCTGTTTTACTCAGACTACTGAAAACCCGCATAGTGCGTAAGACTACTCCCATGCTACAGAACTCCCGTAAAATGTTTCCTACACTGGATGCTGAACTCTTTTAAACTGCCTCTCACTACTTCCAATGTACAGAAATCCTGTAAGCGGCTTCCCTTTTACTCAGACTACTGAAAACCCGCATAGTGCGTAAGAGTACTCCCATGCTACAGAACTCCCGTAAAGTGTTTCCTACACTCAGGATGCAGAACTCCTGTAAACTGCCTCTCACTACTTCCAATGTACAGAAATCCTGTAAGCTGCTTCTCTTTTACTCAGACTACTGAAAACCCGCATAGTGCGTAAGACTACTCCCATGCTACAGAAGTCTGTAAAGTGTTTCCTACCCTCAGGATGCAGAACTCCTGTGAACTGCCTTTCACTACTTCCAATGTACAGAAATCCTGTAAGCTGCTTCTCTTTTACTCAGACTACTGAAAACCCGCATAGTGCGTTAGAATTCTCCCATGCTACAGAAATCCCGTAAAGTGTTTCCTACACTCAAGATGCAGAATTCCTGTATACTGCCTCTCACTACTTCCAATGGACAGAAATCCTGTAAGCTGCTTCTCTTTTACTCAGACTACTGAAAACCCGCAAAGTGCGTAAGACGACTCCGATGCTACAGAACTCTGTAAAGTGTTTCCTACACTCAGGATGCATAACTCCTTTAAACTTCCTCTCACTACTTCCAATGTACAGAAATCCTGTAAGCTGCTTCTCTTTTACTCAGACTACTGCAATCCCACATAGTGCCTAAGACTACTCCATGCTACAGAACTCCCGTAAAGTGTTTCCTACACTCAGGATGCAGAACTCCTGTAAACTGCCTCTCATTACTTCCAATGTACAGAAATCCTGTAAGCTGCTTCTCTGTTACTCAGACTACTGAAAACTCGCATAGGGCGTAAGACTTCTCCCCTGCTACAGAACTGCCGTAAAGTGTTTCTTACACTCAAGATGCAGAACTCTTGTAAACTGACTCTCACTACTTCCAATGGACAGAAATCCTGTTAGCTGCTTCTCTTTTACTCAGACTACTGAAAACCCGCATAGTGCGTAAGATTTCTCCCATGCTACAGAACTCCCGTAAAGTTTTTCTTACACTCAAGATTTAGAACTCTTGTAAACTGCCTCTCACTACTTCCAATGTACAGAAATCCTGTAAGCTGCTTCTCTTTTACTCAGACTACTGAAAACCCGCATAGGGCGTAAGACTTATCGCATGCTACAGAACTCCCGTAAAGTGTTTCCTACACTCAGGATGCAGAACTCCTGTAAACTGCCTCTCACTACTTCCAATGGACAGAAATCCCGTAAGCTGCTTCTCTTTTACTCAGACTACTGAAAACACGCATAGTGCGTAAGACTACTCCCATGCTACAGATCTCCCTTAAAATGTTTCCTACACCCAGGATGCAGAATTCTTTTAAACTGCCTCTCACTACTTCCAATGTACAGAAATCCTGTAAGCTGCTTCTCTTTTACTCAGACTACTGAAAACCCGCATAGTGCGTAAGACTACTCCCATGCTACAGAACTCCCGTAAAGTGTTTCCTACGCTCAGGATGCAGAACTCCTGTAAACTGCCTCTCACTACTTCCAATGTACAGAAATCCTGTACGCTGCTTCTCTTTTACTCAGACTACTCAAAACCCGCATAGTGCGTAAGACTACTCCCATGCTACAGATCTCCCGTAAAGTGTTTCCTACACTTTGATGCAGAACTCCTTTAAACTGCCTCTCACTGCTTCCAATATACAGAAATCCTGTAAGCTGCTTCTGTTTTACTCAGACTACTGAAAACCCGCATAGTGCGTAAGACTACTCCCATGCTACAGAACTCCCGTAAAATGTTTCCTACACTGGATGCTGAACTCTTTTAAACTGCCTCTCACTACTTCCAATGTACAGAAATCCTGTAAGCGGCTTCCCTTTTACTCAGACTACTGAAAACCCGCATAGTGCGTAAGAGTACTCCCATGCTACAGAACTCCCGTAAAGTGTTTCCTACACTCAGGATGCAGAACTCCTGTAAACTGCCTCTCACTACTTCCAATGTACAGAAATCCTGTTAGCTGCTTCTCTTTTACTCAGACTACTGAAAACCCGCATAGTGCGTGAGACTACTCCCATGCTACAGAAGTCTGTAAAGTGTTTCCTACCCTCAGGATGCAGAACTCCTGTGAACTGCCTTTCACTACTTCCAATGTACAGAAATCCTGTAAGCTGCTTCTCTTTTACTCAGACTACTGAAAACCCGCATAGTGCGTTAGAATTCTCCCATGCTACAGAAATCCCGTAAAGT
Organism: Oryctolagus cuniculus; assembly: GCF_964237555.1. Classification (NCBI taxonomy): domain Eukaryota; kingdom Metazoa; phylum Chordata; class Mammalia; order Lagomorpha; family Leporidae; genus Oryctolagus; species Oryctolagus cuniculus. The sequence continues at coordinate 1,874,338 of NC_091451.1, forward strand.
GTTTCCTACACTCAAGATGCAGAATTCCTGTATACTGCCTCTCACTACTTCCAATGGACAGAAATCCTGTAAGCTGCTTCTCTTTTACTCAGACTACTGAAAACCCGCAAAGTGCGTAAGACGACTCCGATGCTACAGAACTCTGTAAAGTGTTTCCTACACTCAGGATGCATAACTCCTTTAAACTTCCTCTCACTACTTCCAATGTACAGAAATCCTGTAAGCTGCTTCTCTTTTACTCAGACTACTGCAATCCCACATAGTGCCTAAGACTACTCCATGCTACAGAACTCCCGTAAAGTGTTTCCTACACTCAGGATGCAGAACTCCTGTAAACTGCCTCTCATTACTTCCAATGTACAGAAATCCTCTAAGCTGCTTCTCTGTTACTCAGACTACTGAAAACTCGCATAGGGCGTAAGACTTCTCCCCTGCTACAGAACTCCCGTAAAGTGTTTCTTACACTCAAGATGCAGAACTCTTGTAAACTGACTCTCACTACTTCCAGTGTACAGAAATCCTGTTAGCTGCTTCTCTTTTACTCAGACTACTGAAAACCCGCATAGTGCGTAAGATTTCTCCCATGCTACAGAACTCCCGTAAAGTTTTTCTTACACTCAAGATTTAGAACTCTTGTAAACTGCCTCTCACTACTTCCAATGTACAGAAATCCTGTAAGCTGCTTCTCTTTTACTCAGACTACTGAAAACCCGCATAGGGCGTAAGACTTATCGCATGCTACAGAACTCCCGTAAAGTGTTTCCTACACTCAGGATGCAGAACTCCTGTAAACTGCCTCTCACTACTTCCAATGGACAGAAATCCCGTAAGCTGCTTCTCTTTTACTCAGACTACTGAAAACACGCATAGTGCGTAAGACTACTCCCATGCTACAGATCTCCCTTAAAATGTTTCCTACACCCAGGATGCAGAATTCTTTTAAACTGCCTCTCACTACTTCCAATGTACAGAAATCCTGTAAGCTGCTTCTCTTTTACTCAGACTACTGAAAAGAAGCATAGTGCGTAAGATATCTCCCATGCTACAGAACTCCCGTAAAGTGTTTCCTACGCTCAGGATGCAGAACTCCTGTAAACTGCCTCTCACTACTTCCAATGTACAGAAATCCTGTAAGCTGCTTCTCTTTTACTCAGGCTACTGAAAACTTGCATAGGTCGTAAGACTTATCGCATGCTACAGAATTCCCGTTAAGTGTTTCCTACACTCAGGATGCAGAACTCCTGTAAACTGCCTCTCACTACTTCCAATGTACAGAAATCCTGTAAGCTGCTTCTCTTTTACTCAGACTACTGAAAACCCGCATAGTGGGTAAGACTTCTCCCATGCTATAGAACTCCCGTAAAGTGTTTCCTACACTTTGATGCAGAACTCCTGTATACTGCCTCTCACTACTTCCAATGTACAGAAATCCTGTAATGTGCTTCTCTTTTACTCAGAATACTGAAAACCAGCCTAGTGCGTAAGACTTCTCCCATGCTACAGAATTCCCGTAAAGTGTTTCCTACACTTTGATGCAGAACTCCTTTAATCTGCCTCTCACTGCTTCCAATATACAGAAATCCTGTAAGCTGCTTCTGTTTTACTCAGACTACTGAAAACCCGCATAGTGCGTAAGACTACTCCCATGCTACAGAACTCCCGTAAAATGTTTCCTACACTGGATGCTGAACTCTTTTAAACTGCCTCTCACTACTTCCAATGTACAGAAATCCTGTAAGCTGCTTCCCTTTTACTCAGACTACTGAAAACCCGCATAGTGCGTAAGACTACTCCCATGCTACAGAACTCCCGTACAGTGTTTCCTACACTCAGGATGCAGAACTCCTGTAAACTGCCTCTCACTACTTCCAATGTACAGAAATCCTGTAAGCTGCTTCTCTTTTACTCAGACTACTGAAAACCCGCATAGTGCGTAAGACTACTCCCATGCTACAGAAGTCCGTAAAGTGTTTCCTACCCTCAGGATGCAGAACTCCTGTGAACTGCCTTTCACTACTTCCAATGTACAGAAATCCTGTAAGCTGCTTCTCTTTTACTCAGACTACGGAAAACCCGCATAGTGCGTTAGAATTATCCCATGCTACAGAAATCCCGTAAAGTGTTTCCTACACTCAGGATGCAGAACTCCTGTAAACTGCCTCTCTCTACTTCCAATGTACAGAAAAGCTGTAAGCTGCTTCTCTTTTACTCAGACTACTGAAAACCCGCATAATGCGTAAGACTACTCCAATGCTACACAACTCCCATAAAGGGTTTCCTACACTCAGGATGCAGAACTCCTGTGAACTGCCTTTCACTACTTCCAATGTACAGAAATCCTGTAAGCTGCTTCTCTTTTACTCAGACTACTGAAAACCCGCATAGTGCGTAAGACTACTCCCATGCTACAGAACTCCCGTAAAGTGTCTCCTACACTGAATGCAGAACTCATTTAAACTGCCTCTCACAACTTCCAATGTACAGAAATCCTGTAAGCTGCTTCTCTTTTACTCAGACTACTGAAAACCCGCATAGTGCGTAAGACTACTCCCATGCTATAGAACTCCCGTAAAGTGTTTCCTACACTTTGATGCAGAACTCCTGTATACTGCCACTCACTACTTGCAAAGTACAGAAATCCTGAAAGCTGCTTCTCTTTTACTCAGACTACTCAAAACCCGCATAGTTTGTAAGACTACTCCCATGCTACAGAACTCCCGTAAAGTATTTCCTACACTCAGGATGCAGAACTCCTTTAAACTGCCTCTCACTACTTCCAATGTACAGAAATCCTGTAAGGTGCTTCTCTTTTACTCAGAATACTGAAAACCCGCATAGTGCCTAAGACTACTCCCATGCTACAGAACTCCCGTAAAGTATTTCCTACCCTCAGGATGCAGAACTCCTTTAAACTGCCTCTCACTACTTCCAATGTACAGAAATCCTGTACGCTGATTCTCTTTTACTCAGACTACTGAAAACCAGCCTAGTGCGTAAGACTTCTCCCATGCTACAGAATTCCCGTAAAGTGTTTCCTACACTTTGATGCAGAACTCCTTTAAACTGCCTCTCACTGCTTCCAATATACAGAAATCCTGTAAGCTGCTTCTGTTTTACTCAGACTACTGAAAACCCGCATAGTGCATAAGACTACTCCCATGCTACAGAACTCCCGTAAAATGTTTCCTACACTGGATGCTGAACTCTTTTAAACTGCCTCTCACTACTTCCAATGTACAGAAATCCTGTAAGCTGCTTCCCTTTTACTCAGACTACTGAAAACCCGCATAGTGCGTAAGACTACTCCCATGCTACAGAACTCCCGTAAAGTGTTTCCTACACTCAGGATGCAGAACTCCTGTAAACTGCCTCTCATTACTTCCAATGTACAGAAATCCTGTAAGCTGCTTCTCTTTTACTCAGATTACTGAAAACCTGCATAGTGCGTAAGACTACTCCCATGCTACAGAACTCCCGTAAACTGTTCGCACTCTGAGGATGCAGAACTCCTGTAAACAGCCTCTCACTACTTACAATGTACAGAAATCCTGTAAGCTGCTTCTCTGTTACTCAGACTACTGAAAACTCGCATAGGGCGTAAGACTTCTCCCCTGCTACAGAACTCCCGTAAAGTGTTTCTTACACTCAAGATGCAGAACTCTTGTAAACTGCCTCTCCCTACTTCCAATGGACAGAAATCCTGTTAGCTGCTTCTCTTTTACTCAGACTACTGAAAACCCGCATAGTGCGTAAGATTTCTCCCATGCTACAGAACTCCCGTAAAGTGTTTCTTACACTCAAGATGCAGAACTCCTGTAAACTGCCTCTCACTACTTCCAATGTACAGAAATCCTGTAAGCTGCTTCTCTTTTACTCAGACTACTGAAAACCCGCATAGTGCGTAAGACTACTCGCATGCTACGGAAATCCCATGAATTGTTTCCTACACCCAGGATGCAGAATTCTTTTAAACTGCCTCTAACTACTTCCAATGTACAGAAATCCTGTAAGCTGCTTCTCTTTTACTCAGACTACTGAAAACCCGCATAGTGCGTAAGACTACTCCCATGCTACGGAAATCCAGTGTAGTGTTTCCGACACTCAGGATGCAGAACTCCTGTAAACTGCCTCTCACTACTTCCAATGTACAGAAATCCTGTAAGCTGCTTCTCTTTTACTCAGACTACTGAAAACCCGCATTGTGGGTAAGACTTCTCCCATGCTATAGAACTCCCGTAAAGTGTTTCCTACACTTTGATGCTGAACTCCTGTATACTGCCTCTCACTACTTCCAATGTACAGAAATCCTGAAAGCTGCTTCTCTTTTACTCAGACTACTCAAAACCCGCATAGTGCGTAAGACTACTCCCATGCTACAGAACTCCCGTAAAGTGTTTCCTACACTTTGATGCAGAACTCCTTTAAACTGCCTCTCACTGCTTCCAATATACAGAAATCCTGTAAGCTGCTTCTGTTTTACTCAGACTACTGAAAACCCGCATAGTGCGTAAGACTACTCCCATGCTACAGAACTCCCGTAAAATGTTTCCTACACTGGATGCTGAACTCTTTTAAACTGCCTCTCACTACTTCCAATGTACAGAAATCCTGTAAGCGGCTTCCCTTTTACTCAGACTACTGAAAACCCGCATAGGGCGTAAGACTACTCCCATGCTACAGAACTCCCGTAAAGTGTTTCCTACACTCAGGATGCAGAACTCCTGTAAACTGCCTCTCACTACTTCCAATGTACAGAAATCCTGTAAGCTGCTTCTCTTTTACTCAGACTACTGAAAACCCGCATAGTGCGTAAGACTACTCCCATGCTACAGAAGTCTGTAAAGTGTTTCCTACACTCAGGATGCAGAACTCCTGTGAACTGCCTTTCACTACTTCCAATGTACAGAAATCCTGTAAGCTGCTTCTCTTTTACTCAGACTACTGAAAACCCGCATAGTGCGTTAAAATTCTCCCATGCTACAGAAATCCCGTAAAGTGTTTCCTACACTCAAGATGCAGAATTCCTGTATACTGCCTCTCACTACTTCCAATGGACAGAAATCCTGTAAGCTGCTTCTCTTTTACTCAGACTACTGAAAACACGCAAAGTGCGTAAGACGACTCCGATGCTACAGAACTCTGTAAAGTGTTTCCTACACTCAGGATGCATAACTCCTTTAAACTTCCTCTCACTACTTCCAATGTACAGAAATCCTGTAAGCTGCTTCTCTTTTACTCAGACTACTGCAATCCCACATAGTGCCTAAGACTACTCCATGCTACAGAACTCCCGTAAAGTGTTTCCTACACTCAGGATGCAGAACTCCTGTAAACTGCCTCTCATAACTTCCAATGTACAGAAATCCTGTAAGCTGCTTCTCTGTTACTCAGACTACTGAAAACTCGCATAGGGCGTAAGACTTCTCCCCTGCTACAGAACTCCCGTAAAGTGTTTCTTACACTCAAGATGCAGAACTCTTGTAAACTGACTCTCACTACTTCCAATGGACAGAAATCCTGTTAGCTGCTTCTCTTTTACTCAGACTACTGAAAACCCGCATAGTGCGTAAGATTTCTCCCATGCTACAGAACTCCCGTAAAGTTTTTCTTACACTCAAGATTTAGAACTCTTGTAAACTGCCTCTCACTACTTCCAATGTACAGAAATCCTGTAAGCTGCTTCTCTTTTACTCAGACTACTGAAAACCCGCATAGGGCGTAAGACTTATCGCATGCTACAGAACTCCCGTAGAGTGTTTCCTACACTCAGGATGCAGAACTCCTGTAAACTGCCTCTCACTACTTCCAATGGACAGAAATCCCGTAAGCTGCTTCTCTTTTACTCAGACTACTGAAAACACGCATAGTGCGTAAGACTACTCCCATGCTACAGATCTCCCTTAAAATGTTTCCTACACCCAGGATGCAGAATTCTTTTAAACTGCCTCTCACTACTTCCAATGTACAGAAATCCTGTAAGCTGCTTCTCTTTTACTCAGACTACTGAAAAGAAGCATAGTGCGTAAGATATCTCCCATGCTACAGAACTCCCGTAAAGTGTTTCCTACGCTCAGGATGCAGAACTCCTGTAAACTGCCTCTCACTACTTCCAATGTACAGAAATCCTGTAAGGTGCTTCTCTTTTACTCAGACTACTGAAAACCCGCATAGTGCGTAAGACTACTCCCATGCTACGGAAATCCAGTGTAGTGTTTCCGACACTCAGGATGCAGAACTCCTGTAAACTGCCTCTCACTACTTCCAATGTACAGAAATCCTGTAAGCTGCTTCTCTTTTACTCAGACTACTGAAAACACGCATAGTGCGTAAGACTACTCCCATGCTGCAGAACTCCCGTAAAGTGTTTCCTACACTCAGGATGCAGAACTGCTTTAAACTGCCTCTCACTACTTCCAATGTACAGAAATCCTGTAAGCTGCTTCTCTTTTACTCAGACTACTGAAAACCCGCATAGTGGGTAAGACTTCTCCCATGCTATAGAACTCCCGTAAAGTGTTTCCTACACTTTGATGCAGAACTCCTGTATACTGCCTCTCACTACTTCCAATGTACAGAAATCCTGAAAGCTGCTTCTCTTTTACTCAGACTACTCAAAACCCGCATAGTGCGTAAGACTACTCCCATGCTACAGAACTCCCGTAAAGTGTCTCCTACACTGAATGCAGTACTCATTAAAACTGCCTCTCACAACTTCCAATGTACAGAAATCCTGTAAGCTGCTTCTCTTTTACTCAGACTACTGAAAACCCGCATATGCGTAAGACTACTCCCATGCTACAGAACTCCCGTAAAGTGTTTCCTACACTCAGGATGCAAAACTCCTGTAAACTCCCTCTCACTACTTCCAATGTATAGATATCCTGTAAGCTGCTTCTCTTTTACTCAGACTACTGAAAGCCAGCCTAGTGCGTAAGACTACTCCCATGCTGCAGAAGTCCTGTAAAGTGTTTTCTACACTCAGGATGCAGAACTCCTGTAAACTCCCTCTCACTACTTAAAATGTACAGAAATCCTGTAAGCTGCTTCTCTTTTACTCAGACTACTGAAAACCCACATAGTGCGTAAGACTACTCCCATGCTACGGAAATCCCGTAAAGTGTTTCCTACACTCAGGATGCAGAACTCCTGTAAACTGCCTCTCACTACTTCCAATGGACAGAAATCCCGTAAGCTGCTTCTCTTTTACTCAGACTACTGAAAACACGCATAGTGCGTAAGACTACTCCCATGCTACAGATCTCCCTTAAAATGTTTCCTACACCCAGGATGCAGAATTCTTTTAAACTGCCTCTCACTACTTCCAATGTACAGAAATCCTGTAAGCTGCTTCTCTTTTACTCAGACTACTGAAAACCCGCATAGTGCGTAAGACTACTCCCATGCTACAGAACTCCCGTAAAGTGTTTCCTACGCTCAGGATGCAGAACTCCTGTAAACTGCCTCTCACTACTTCCAATGTACAGAAATCCTGTACGCTGCTTCTCTTTTACTCAGACTACTCAAAACCCGCATAGTGCGTAAGACTACTCCCATGCTACAGATCTCCCGTAAAGTGTTTCCTACACTTTGATGCAGAACTCCTTTAAACTGCCTCTCACTGCTTCCAATATACAGAAATCCTGTAAGCTGCTTCTGTTTTACTCAGACTACTGAAAACCCGCATAGTGCGTAAGACTACTCCCATGCTACAGAACTCCCGTAAAATGTTTCCTACACTGGATGCTGAACTCTTTTAAACTGCCTCTCACTACTTCCAATGTACAGAAATCCTGTAAGCGGCTTCCCTTTTACTCAGACTACTGAAAACCCGCATAGTGCGTAAGAGTACTCCCATGCTACAGAACTCCCGTAAAGTGTTTCCTACACTCAGGATGCAGAACTCCTGTAAACTGCCTCTCACTACTTCCAATGTACAGAAATCCTGTTAGCTGCTTCTCTTTTACTCAGACTACTGAAAACCCGCATAGTGCGTGAGACTACTCCCATGCTACAGAAGTCTGTAAAGTGTTTCCTACCCTCAGGATGCAGAACTCCTGTGAACTGCCTTTCACTACTTCCAATGTACAGAAATCCTGTAAGCTGCTTCTCTTTTACTCAGACTACTGAAAACCCGCATAGTGCGTTAGAATTCTCCCATGCTACAGAAATCCCGTAAAGTGTTTCCTACACTCAAGATGCAGAATTCCTGTATACTGCCTCTCACTACTTCCAATGGACAGAAATCCTGTAAGCTGCTTCTCTTTTACTCAGACTACTGAAAACCCGCAAAGTGCGTAAGACGACTCCGATGCTACAGAACTCTGTAAAGTGTTTCCTACACTCAGGATGCATAACTCCTTTAAACTTCCTCTCACTACTTCCAATGTACAGAAATCCTGTAAGCTGCTTCTCTTTTACTCAGACTACTGCAATCCCACATAGTGCCTAAGACTACTCCATGCTACAGAACTCCCGTAAAGTGTTTCCTACACTCAGGATGCAGAACTCCTGTAAACTGCCTCTCATTACTTCCAATGTACAGAAATCCTCTAAGCTGCTTCTCTGTTACTCAGACTACTGAAAACTCGCATAGGGCGTAAGACTTCTCCCCTGCTACAGAACTCCCGTAAAGTGTTTCTTACACTCAAGATGCAGAACTCTTGTAAACTGACTCTCACTACTTCCAGTGTACAGAAATCCTGTTAGCTGCTTCTCTTTTACTCAGACTACTGAAAACCCGCATAGTGCGTAAGATTTCTCCCATGCTACAGAACTCCCGTAAAGTTTTTCTTACACTCAAGATTTAGAACTCTTGTAAACTGCCTCTCACTACTTCCAATGTACAGAAATCCTGTAAGCTGCTTCTCTTTTACTCAGACTACTGAAAACCCGCATAGGGCGTAAGACTTATCGCATGCTACAGAACTCCCGTAAAGTGTTTCCTACACTCAGGATGCAGAACTCCTGTAAACTGCCTCTCACTACTTCCAATGGACAGAAATCCCGTAAGCTGCTTCTCTTTTACTCAGACTACTGAAAACACGCATAGTGCGTAAGACTACTCCCATGCTACAGATCTCCCTTAAAATGTTTCCTACACCCAGGATGCAGAATTCTTTTAAACTGCCTCTCACTACTTCCAATGTACAGAAATCCTGTAAGCTGCTTCTCTTTTACTCAGACTACTGAAAAGAAGCATAGTGCGTAAGATATCTCCCATGCTACAGAACTCCCGTAAAGTGTTTCCTACGCTCAGGATGCAGAACTCCTGTAAACTGCCTCTCACTACTTCCAATGTACAGAAATCCTGTAAGCTGCTTCTCTTTTACTCAGGCTACTGAAAACTTGCATAGGTCGTAAGACTTATCGCATGCTACAGAATTCCCGTTAAGTGTTTCCTACACTCAGGATGCAGAACTCCTGTAAACTGCCTCTCACTACTTCCAATGTACAGAAATCCTGTAAGCTGCTTCTCTTTTACTCAGACTACTGAAAACCCGCATAGTGGGTAAGACTTCTCCCATGCTATAGAACTCCCGTAAAGTGTTTCCTACACTTTGATGCAGAACTCCTGTATACTGCCTCTCACTACTTCCAATGTACAGAAATCCTGTAATGTGCTTCTCTTTTACTCAGAATACTGAAAACCAGCCTAGTGCGTAAGACTTCTCCCATGCTACAGAATTCCCGTAAAGTGTTTCCTACACTTTGATGCAGAACTCCTTTAATCTGCCTCTCACTGCTTCCAATATACAGAAATCCTGTAAGCTGCTTCTGTTTTACTCAGACTACTGAAAACCCGCATAGTGCGTAAGACTACTCCCATGCTACAGAACTCCCGTAAAATGTTTCCTACACTGGATGCTGAACTCTTTTAAACTGCCTCTCACTACTTCCAATGTACAGAAATCCTGTAAGCTGCTTCCCTTTTACTCAGACTACTGAAAACCCGCATAGTGCGTAAGACTACTCCCATGCTACAGAACTCCCGTACAGTGTTTCCTACACTCAGGATGCAGAACTCCTGTAAACTGCCTCTCACTACTTCCAATGTACAGAAATCCTGTAAGCTGCTTCTCTTTTACTCAGACTACTGAAAACCCGCATAGTGCGTAAGACTACTCCCATGCTACAGAAGTCCGTAAAGTGTTTCCTACCCTCAGGATGCAGAACTCCTGTGAACTGCCTTTCACTACTTCCAATGTACAGAAATCCTGTAAGCTGCTTCTCTTTTACTCAGACTACGGAAAACCCGCATAGTGCGTTAGAATTATCCCATGCTACAGAAATCCCGTAAAGTGTTTCCTACACTCAGGATGCAGAACTCCTGTAAACTGCCTCTCTCTACTTCCAATGTACAGAAAAGCTGTAAGCTGCTTCTCTTTTACTCAGACTACTGAAAACCCGCATAATGCGTAAGACTACTCCAATGCTACACAACTCCCATAAAGGGTTTCCTACACTCAGGATGCAGAACTCCTGTGAACTGCCTTTCACTACTTCCAATGTACAGAAATCCTGTAAGCTGCTTCTCTTTTACTCAGACTACTGAAAACCCGCATAGTGCGTAAGACTACTCCCATGCTACAGAACTCCCGTAAAGTGTCTCCTACACTGAATGCAGAACTCATTTAAACTGCCTCTCACAACTTCCAATGTACAGAAATCCTGTAAGCTGCTTCTCTTTTACTCAGACTACTGAAAACCCGCATAGTGCGTAAGACTACTCCCATGCTATAGAACTCCCGTAAAGTGTTTCCTACACTTTGATGCAGAACTCCTGTATACTGCCACTCACTACTTGCAAAGTACAGAAATCCTGAAAGCTGCTTCTCTTTTACTCAGACTACTCAAAACCCGCATAGTTTGTAAGACTACTCCCATGCTACAGAACTCCCGTAAAGTATTTCCTACACTCAGGATGCAGAACTCCTTTAAACTGCCTCTCACTACTTCCAATGTACAGAAATCCTGTAAGGTGCTTCTCTTTTACTCAGAATACTGAAAACCCGCATAGTGCCTAAGACTACTCCCATGCTACAGAACTCCCGTAAAGTATTTCCTACCCTCAGGATGCAGAACTCCTTTAAACTGCCTCTCACTACTTCCAATGTACAGAAATCCTGTACGCTGATTCTCTTTTACTCAGACTACTGAAAACCAGCCTAGTGCGTAAGACTTCTCCCATGCTACAGAATTCCCGTAAAGTGTTTCCTACACTTTGATGCAGAACTCCTTTAAACTGCCTCTCACTGCTTCCAATATACAGAAATCCTGTAAGCTGCTTCTGTTTTACTCAGACTACTGAAAACCCGCATAGTGCATAAGACTACTCCCATGCTACAGAACTCCCGTAAAATGTTTCCTACACTGGATGCTGAACTCTTTTAAACTGCCTCTCACTACTTCCAATGTACAGAAATCCTGTAAGCTGCTTCCCTTTTACTCAGACTACTGAAAACCCGCATAGTGCGTAAGACTACTCCCATGCTACAGAACTCCCGTAAAGTGTTTCCTACACTCAGGATGCAGAACTCCTGTAAACTGCCTCTCATTACTTCCAATGTACAGAAATCCTGTAAGCTGCTTCTCTTTTACTCAGATTACTGAAAACCTGCATAGTGCGTAAGACTACTCCCATGCTACAGAACTCCCGTAAACTGTTCGCACTCTGAGGATGCAGAACTCCTGTAAACAGCCTCTCACTACTTACAATGTACAGAAATCCTGTAAGCTGCTTCTCTGTTACTCAGACTACTGAAAACTCGCATAGGGCGTAAGACTTCTCCCCTGCTACAGAACTCCCGTAAAGTGTTTCTTACACTCAAGATGCAGAACTCTTGTAAACTGCCTCTCCCTACTTCCAATGGACAGAAATCCTGTTAGCTGCTTCTCTTTTACTCAGACTACTGAAAACCCGCATAGTGCGTAAGATTTCTCCCATGCTACAGAACTCCCGTAAAGTGTTTCTTACACTCAAGATGCAGAACTCCTGTAAACTGCCTCTCACTACTTCCAATGTACAGAAATCCTGTAAGCTGCTTCTCTTTTACTCAGACTACTGAAAACCCGCATAGTGCGTAAGACTACTCGCATGCTACGGAAATCCCATGAATTGTTTCCTACACCCAGGATGCAGAATTCTTTTAAACTGCCTCTAACTACTTCCAATGTACAGAAATCCTGTAAGCTGCTTCTCTTTTACTCAGACTACTGAAAACCCGCATAGTGCGTAAGACTACTCCCATGCTACGGAAATCCAGTGTAGTGTTTCCGACACTCAGGATGCAGAACTCCTGTAAACTGCCTCTCACTACTTCCAATGTACAGAAATCCTGTAAGCTGCTTCTCTTTTACTCAGACTACTGAAAACCCGCATTGTGGGTAAGACTTCTCCCATGCTATAGAACTCCCGTAAAGTGTTTCCTACACTTTGATGCTGAACTCCTGTATACTGCCTCTCACTACTTCCAATGTACAGAAATCCTGAAAGCTGCTTCTCTTTTACTCAGACTACTCAAAACCCGCATAGTGCGTAAGACTACTCCCATGCTACAGAACTCCCGTAAAGTGTTTCCTACACTTTGATGCAGAACTCCTTTAAACTGCCTCTCACTGCTTCCAATATACAGAAATCCTGTAAGCTGCTTCTGTTTTACTCAGACTACTGAAAACCCGCATAGTGCGTAAGACTACTCCCATGCTACAGAACTCCCGTAAAATGTTTCCTACACTGGATGCTGAACTCTTTTAAACTGCCTCTCACTACTTCCAATGTACAGAAATCCTGTAAGCGGCTTCCCTTTTACTCAGACTACTGAAAACCCGCATAGGGCGTAAGACTACTCCCATGCTACAGAACTCCCGTAAAGTGTTTCCTACACTCAGGATGCAGAACTCCTGTAAACTGCCTCTCACTACTTCCAATGTACAGAAATCCTGTAAGCTGCTTCTCTTTTACTCAGACTACTGAAAACCCGCATAGTGCGTAAGACTACTCCCATGCTACAGAAGTCTGTAAAGTGTTTCCTACACTCAGGATGCAGAACTCCTGTGAACTGCCTTTCACTACTTCCAATGTACAGAAATCCTGTAAGCTGCTTCTCTTTTACTCAGACTACTGAAAACCCGCATAGTGCGTTAAAATTCTCCCATGCTACAGAAATCCCGTAAAGTGTTTCCTACACTCAAGATGCAGAATTCCTGTATACTGCCTCTCACTACTTCCAATGGACAGAAATCCTGTAAGCTGCTTCTCTTTTACTCAGACTACTGAAAACACGCAAAGTGCGTAAGACGACTCCGATGCTACAGAACTCTGTAAAGTGTTTCCTACACTCAGGATGCATAACTCCTTTAAACTTCCTCTCACTACTTCCAATGTACAGAAATCCTGTAAGCTGCTTCTCTTTTACTCAGACTACTGCAATCCCACATAGTGCCTAAGACTACTCCATGCTACAGAACTCCCGTAAAGTGTTTCCTACACTCAGGATGCAGAACTCCTGTAAACTGCCTCTCATAACTTCCAATGTACAGAAATCCTGTAAGCTGCTTCTCTGTTACTCAGACTACTGAAAACTCGCATAGGGCGTAAGACTTCTCCCCTGCTACAGAACTCCCGTAAAGTGTTTCTTACACTCAAGATGCAGAACTCTTGTAAACTGACTCTCACTACTTCCAATGGACAGAAATCCTGTTAGCTGCTTCTCTTTTACTCAGACTACTGAAAACCCGCATAGTGCGTAAGATTTCTCCCATGCTACAGAACTCCCGTAAAGTTTTTCTTACACTCAAGATTTAGAACTCTTGTAAACTGCCTCTCACTACTTCCAATGTACAGAAATCCTGTAAGCTGCTTCTCTTTTACTCAGACTACTGAAAACCCGCATAGGGCGTAAGACTTATCGCATGCTACAGAACTCCCGTAGAGTGTTTCCTACACTCAGGATGCAGAACTCCTGTAAACTGCCTCTCACTACTTCCAATGGACAGAAATCCCGTAAGCTGCTTCTCTTTTACTCAGACTACTGAAAACACGCATAGTGCGTAAGACTACTCCCATGCTACAGATCTCCCTTAAAATGTTTCCTACACCCAGGATGCAGAATTCTTTTAAACTGCCTCTCACTACTTCCAATGTACAGAAATCCTGTAAGCTGCTTCTCTTTTACTCAGACTACTGAAAAGAAGCATAGTGCGTAAGATATCTCCCATGCTACAGAACTCCCGTAAAGTGTTTCCTACGCTCAGGATGCAGAACTCCTGTAAACTGCCTCTCACTACTTCCAATGTACAGAAATCCTGTAAGGTGCTTCTCTTTTACTCAGACTACTGAAAACCCGCATAGTGCGTAAGACTACTCCCATGCTACGGAAATCCAGTGTAGTGTTTCCGACACTCAGGATGCAGAACTCCTGTAAACTGCCTCTCACTACTTCCAATGTACAGAAATCCTGTAAGCTGCTTCTCTTTTACTCAGACTACTGAAAACACGCATAGTGCGTAAGACTACTCCCATGCTGCAGAACTCCCGTAAAGTGTTTCCTACACTCAGGATGCAGAACTGCTTTAAACTGCCTCTCACTACTTCCAATGTACAGAAATCCTGTAAGCTGCTTCTCTTTTACTCAGACTACTGAAAACCCGCATAGTGGGTAAGACTTCTCCCATGCTATAGAACTCCCGTAAAGTGTTTCCTACACTTTGATGCAGAACTCCTGTATACTGCCTCTCACTACTTCCAATGTACAGAAATCCTGAAAGCTGCTTCTCTTTTACTCAGACTACTCAAAACCCGCATAGTGCGTAAGACTACTCCCATGCTACAGAACTCCCGTAAAGTGTCTCCTACACTGAATGCAGTACTCATTAAAACTGCCTCTCACAACTTCCAATGTACAGAAATCCTGTAAGCTGCTTCTCTTTTACTCAGACTACTGAAAACCCGCATATGCGTAAGACTACTCCCATGCTACAGAACTCCCGTAAAGTGTTTCCTACACTCAGGATGCAAAACTCCTGTAAACTCCCTCTCACTACTTCCAATGTATAGATATCCTGTAAGCTGCTTCTCTTTTACTCAGACTACTGAAAGCCAGCCTAGTGCGTAAGACTACTCCCATGCTGCAGAAGTCCTGTAAAGTGTTTTCTACACTCAGGATGCAGAACTCCTGTAAACTCCCTCTCACTACTTAAAATGTACAGAAATCCTGTAAGCTGCTTCTCTTTTACTCAGACTACTGAAAACCCACATAGTGCGTAAGACTACTCCCATGCTACGGAAATCCCGTAAAGTGTTTCCTACACTCAGGATGCAGAACTCCTGTAAACTGCCTCTCACTACTTCCAATGGACAGAAAATCTGTAAGCTGCTTCTCTTTTACTCAGGCTACTGAAAACTTGCATAGGTCGTAAGACTTATACCATGCTACAGAACTCCCGTAAAGTGTTTCCTACACTCAGGATGCAGAACTCTTGTAAACTGCCTCTCACTACTTCCAATGTACAGAAATCCTGTAAGCTGTTTCTCTTTTACTCAGACTACTGAAAACCCGCATACTACATAAGACTATTCCCATGCTACAGAACTCCTGTAAAGTGTTTACTACTGGATGCAGAACTCCTTTAAACTGCTTCTCACTACTTCCAATGTACAGAAATCCTGTAAGCTGCTTCTCTTTTACTCAGGCTACTGAAAACTTGCATAGGTCGTAAGACTTATCGCATGCTACAGAATTCCCGTTAAGTGTTTCCTACACTCAGGATGCAGAACTCCTTTAAACTGCATTTCACTACTTCCAATGTACAGAAATCCTGTAAGCTGCTTCTCTTTTACTCAGACTACGGAAAACCCGCATAGTGCGTTAGAATTATCCCATGCTACAGAAATCCCGTAAAGTGTTTCCTACACTCAAGATGCAGAATTCCTGTATACTGCCTCTCACTACTTTCAATGGGCAGAAATCCTGTAAGCTGCTTCTCTTTTACTCAGACTACTGAAAACCCGCATAGTGCGTAAGACTACTCCCATGCTACAGAATGCCCGTAAAGTGTTTCCTGCACTCAGGATGCAGAACTCCTGTAAACTGCCTCTCTCTACTTCCAATGTACAGAAAAGCTGTAAGCTGCTTCTCTTTTACTCAGACTACTGAAAACCCGCATAATGCGTAAGACTACTCCAATGCTACACAACTCCCATAAAGGGTTTCCTACACTCAGGATGCAGAACTCCTGTGAACTGCCTTTCACTACTTCCAATGTACAGAAATCCTGTAAGCTGCTTCTCTTTTACTCAGACTACTGAAAACCCGCATAGTGCGTAAGACTACTCCCATGCTACAGAACTCCCGTAAAGTGTCTCCTACACTGAATGCAGAACTCATTTAAACTGCCTCTCACAACTTCCAATGTACAGAAATCCTGTAAGCTGCTTCTCTTTTACTCAGACTACTGAAAACCCGCATATGCGTAAGACTACTCCCATGCTACAGAACTCCCGTAAAGTGTTTCCTACACTCAGGATGCAAAACTCCTGTAAACTCCCTCTCACTACTTCCAATGTATAGATATCCTGTAAGCTGCTTCTCTTTTACTCAGACTACTGAAAGCCAGCCTAGTGCGTAAGACTACTCCCATGCTGCAGAAGTCCTGTAAAGTGTTTTCTACACTCAGGATGCAGAACTCCTGTAAACTCCCTCTCACTACTTAAAATGTACAGAAATCCTGTAAGCTGCTTCTCTTTTACTCAGACTACTGAAAACCCACATAGTGCGTAAGACTACTCCCATGCTACGGAAATCCCGTAAAGTGTTTCCTACACTCAGGATGCAGAACTCCTGTAAACTGCCTCTCACTACTTCCAATGGACAGAAATCCTGTAAGCTGCTTCTCTTTTACTCAGGCTACTGAAAACTTGCATAGGTCGTAAGACTTATACCATGCTACAGAACTCCCGTAAAGTGTTTCCTACACTCAGGATGCAGAACTCTTGTAAACTGCCTCTCACTACTTCCAATGTACAGAAATCCTGTAAGCTGTTTCTCTTTTACTCAGACTACTGAAAACCCGCATACTACATAAGACTATTCCCATGCTACAGAACTCCTGTAAAGTGTTTACTACTGGATGCAGAACTCCTTTAAACTGCTTCTCACTACTTCCAATGTACAGAAATCCTGTAAGCTGCTTCTCTTTTACTCAGGCTACTGAAAACTTGCATAGGTCGTAAGACTTATCGCATGCTACAGAATTCCCGTTAAGTGTTTCCTACACTCAGGATGCAGAACTCCTGTAAACTGCCTCTCACTACTTCCAATGTACAGAAATCCTGTAAGCTGCTTCTCTTTTACTCAGACTACTGAAAACCCGCATAATGCGTAAGACTACTCCAATGCAACAGAACTCCCATAAAGTGTTTCCTACACTCAGGATGCAGAATTCCTGTGAACTGACTCTCACTACTTCCAATGTACAGAAATCCTGTAAGCTGCTTCTCTTTTACTCAGACTACTGAAAACCCGCATAGTGCTTAAGACTACTCCCATGCTACAGAACTCCCGTAAAGGGTCTCCTACACTGAATGCAGAACTCATTTAAACTGCCTCTCACTACTTCCAATGGACAGAAATCCTGTAAGCTGCTTCTCTTTTACTCAGACTACTGAAAACCCGCATAGTGCGTAAGACTACTCCCATGCTACAGAACTCCCGTAAAGTGTTTCCTACACTCAGGATGCAAAACTCCTGTAAACTGCCTCTCACTACTTCCAATGTATAGATATCCTGTAAGCTGCTTCTCTTTTACTCAGACTACTGAAAGCCATCCTAGTGCGTAAGACTACTCCCATGCTGCAGAACTCCCGTAAAGTGTTTTCTACACTCAGGATCCAGAACTCCTGGAAACTCCCTCTCACTACTTCCAATGTACAGAAATCCTGTAAGCTGCTTCTCTTTTACTCAGACTACTGAAAACCCACATAGTGCGTAAGACTACTCCCATGCTACGGAAATCCCGTAAAGTGTTTCCTACACTCAGGATGCAGAATTCCTGTAAACTGCCTCTCACTACTTCCAATGTACAGAAATCCTGTAAGCTGCTTCTCTTTTACTCAGACTACTGAAAACCCGCATAGTGCGTAAGACAACTCCCATGCTATAGAAAACCCATAAAGTGTTTCCTACACTCAGGATGCAGAACTCCTGTAAACAGCCTCTCACTACTTCCAATGGCCAGAAATCCTGTAAGCTGCTTCTCTTTTACTCAGACTACTGAAAACCCGCATAGTGCGTTAGAATTCTCCCATGCTACAGAACTCCCGAAAAGTGTTTCCTACACTCAGGATGCAGAACTCCTGTAAACTGCCTCTCACTACTTCCAATGGACAGAAATCCTGTAAGCTGCTTCTCTTTTACTCAGACTACTGAAAACCCACATAGTGCGTAAGACTACTCCCATGCTACAGAACTCCCGTAAAGTGTTTCCTACACTCAGGATGCAGAACTCCTGTGAACTGCCTCTCACTACTTCCAATGCACAGAAATCCTGTAAGCTGCTTCTCTTTTACTCAGACTACGGAAAACCCGCATAGTGCGAAAGACTACTCCCATGCTACAGAACTCTCGTAAAGTGTCTCCCACACTGGATGTAGAACTCCTGTAAACTGCCTCTCACTACTTCCAATGTACAGAAATCCTGTAAGCTGCTTCTCTTTTACTCAGACTACGGAAAACCCGCATAGTGCGTAAGACTACTCCCATGCTACAGAACTCCCGTAAAGTGTTTCCTCCACTGCATGCAGAACTCCTTTAAACTGCCTCTCACTACTTCGAATGTACAGAAATCCTGTAAGCTGCTTCTCTTTTACTCAGACTACTGAAAACCCGCATAGTGCGTAAGACTACTCCAATGCTACAGAAGTTCGTAAAGTGTTTCCTACCCTCAGGATGCAGAACTCCTGTGAACTGCCTCTCACTACTTCCAATGTACAGAAATCCCGTAAGCTGCTTCTCTTTTACTCAGACTACTGAAAACCCGCATAGTGCGTTAGAATTCTCCCATGCTACAGAACTCTCGTAAAGTGTTTCCTACCCTCAGGATGCAGAACTCCTGTAAACTGCCTCTCACTACTTCCAATGTACAGAAATCCTGTAAGCTGCTTCTCTTTTACTCAGACTACTGAAAACCCGCATAGTGCGTAAGACTACTCCCATGCTACAGAACTCCCGTAAAGTGTTTCATACACTCAGGTTGCAGAACTCCTTTAAACTGCCTCTCACTACTTCCAATGGACACAAATCCTGTAAGCTGCTTCTCTTTTACTCAGACTACTGAAAACCCGCATAGTGCGTAAGACTACTCCCATGCGACAGAACTCCCGTAAAGTGTTTCCTACCCTCAGGATGCAGAACTCCTGTAAACTGCCTCTCACTACTTCCAATGGACAGAAATCCTGTAAGCTGCTTCTGTTTTACTCAGACTACTGAAAACCCGCATAGGGCTTAAGACAATTCCAATGCTACAGAATTCCCGTAAAGTGTTTCCAACCCTCAGGATGCAGAACTCCTGAAAACTGCCTCGCACTACTTCCAATGCACAGAAATCCTGTAAGCTGCTTCTCTTTTACTCAGACTACTGAAAACCCGCATAGTGCGTAAGACTACTCCCATGCTACAGAACTCCCGGAAAGTGTTTCCTACACTGGATGCAGAACTTCTTTAAACTGCCTCTCACTACTTCCAATGTACAGAAATCCTGTAAGCTGCTTCTCTTTTACTCAGACTACTGAAAACCCGCATAGTGCGTAAGATTTCTCCCATGCTACAAAACTCCCGTAAAGTGTCTCCTACATTGAATGCAGAACTTCTGTAAACTGCCTCTCACTACGTCCAATGGACAGAAATCCTGTAAGCTGCTTCTCTTTTACTCAGACTACTGAAAACCCGCATAGTGCGTAAGACTACTACCATGCTACAGAACTCCCGTAAATTGTTTCCTACACTCAGGATGCAGAACTCCTTTAAACTGCCTCTCACTACTTCCAATGGACACAAATCCTGTAAGCTGCTTCTCTTTTACTCAGACTGCTGAAAACCCGCATAGTGCGTAAGACTACTCCCATGCTACAGAACTCCCGTAAAGTGTTTCCTACACTGGATGCAGAACTCCTTTAAACTGCCTCTCACTACTTCCAATGTACAGAAATCCTGTAAGCTGCTTCTCTTTTACTCAGACTACTGAAAACCCGCATAGTGCGTAAGACTACTCCCATGCTACAGAACTCCCGTAAAGTGTTTCCTACACTGGATGCAGAACTCCTTTAAACTGCCTCTCACTACTTCCAATGTACAGAAATCCTGTAAGCTGCTTCTCTTTTACTCAGACTACTGAAAACCCGCATAGTGCGTAAGACTACTCCCAAGCTACAGAACGCCCGTAAAGTGTTTTCTACACTCAGGATGTAGAACTCCTGTAAACTGCGTCTCACTACTTGCAGCTAACAGAAATCCTGCAAGGTGCTTCTCTTTTACTCAGACTACTGAAAACCCGCATAGTGCGTAAGACTACTCCCATGCTACAGAACGCCCGTAAAGTGTTTTCTACACTCAGGATGCAGAACTCCTGAAAACTGCCTCTCACTACTTCCAATGGACAGAAATCCTGTAAGCTGCTTCTCTTTTACTCAGACTACTGAAAACCCGCATGGGGCTTAAGACTAATCCAATGCTACAGAATTCCCGTAAAGTGTTTCCAACCCTCAGGATGCAGAACTCCTGAAAACTGCCTCGCACTACTTCCAATGGACAGAAATCCTGTAAGCTGCTTCTCTTTTACTCAGAATACTGAAAACCCGCATAGTGCGTAAGACTACTCCAATGCTACAGAACTCCCGTAAAGTGTTTCCTACACTGGATGCAGAACTCCTGTAAACTGCCTCTCACTATTTCCAATGTACAGAAATTCTGTAAGCTGCTTCTATTTTACTCAGACTACTGTAAACCCACATAGTGCGTAAGACTACTCCCATACTACAGAAAACCCATAAAGTGTTTCCTATACTCAGGATGCAGAAATCCTGTGAACTGCCTCTCACTACTTCCAATGGACAGAAATCCTGTAAGCTGCTTCTCTTTTACTCAGACTACTGAAAACCCGCATAGGGCTTAAGACTTCTCGCATGCTACAGAACTCCCGTAAAGTGTTTCCTCCACTGGATGCAGAACTCCTTTAAACTGCATTTCACTACTTCCAATGTACAGAAATCCTGTAAGCTGCTTCTCTTTTACTCAGACTACTGAAAACCCGGATAGGGCTTAGGACTTATCACATGCTACAGTACTCCCGTAAAGTGTTTCCTACACTCAGGATGCAGAACTCCTGTAAACTGCCTCTCACTACTTCCAATGTACAGAAATCCTGTAAGCTGCTTCTCTTTTACTCAGACTACTGAAAACCCGCATAGTGCGTAAGACTACTCCCATGCTACAGAACTCCCCTAAAGTGTTTCCTACACTCAGGATGCAGAACTCCTGTAAACTGCCTCTCACTACTTCCAATGTACAGAAATCCTGTAAGCTGCTTCTCTTTTACTCAGAACACTGAAAACCCGCCTAGTGCGTAAGACTACTCCCATGCTACAGAACTCCCGTAAAGTGTTTCCTACACTCAGGATGCAGAACTCCTATAAACTGCCTCTCACTACTTCCAATGTACAGAAATCCTGTACGCTGCTTCTCTTTTACTCAGACTACTGAAATCCCGCATAGTGCGTAAGACTACTCCCATGCTACAGAACTCCCGTAAAGTGTTTCCTACACTCAGGATGCAGAACTCCAGTAAACTGCCTCGCACTACTTCCAATGAACAGAAATCCTGTAAGCTGCTTCTCTTTTACTCAGACTACTGAAAACCCGCATAGTGCGTAAGACTACTCCCATGCTACAGAACTCCCGTAAAGTGTTTCCTACACTGGATGCAGAACTCCTGTAAACTGCCTCTCACTACTTCCAATGTACAGAAATCCTGTAAGCTGCTTCTCTTTTACTCAGACTACTGAAAACCCGCATAGTGCGTAAGATTTCTCCCATGCAACAAAACTCCCGTAAAGTGTCTCCTACATTGAATGCAGAACTCCTGTAAACTGCCTCTCACTACGTCCAATG
Source organism: Oryctolagus cuniculus (assembly GCF_964237555.1). Lineage (NCBI taxonomy): Eukaryota > Metazoa > Chordata > Mammalia > Lagomorpha > Leporidae > Oryctolagus > Oryctolagus cuniculus. Next base: position 1,896,498 of record NC_091451.1, read on the forward strand.
GACAGAAATCCTGTAAGCATCTTCTCTTTTACTCAGACTACTGAAAACCCGCATAGTGCGTAAGACTACTACCATGCTACAGAACTCCCGTAAAGTGTTTCCTACACTCAGGATGCAGAACTCGTGTTAACTGCCTCTCACTACTTCCAATGTACAGAAATCCTGTAAGCTGCTTCTCTTTTACTCAGACTACTGAAAACCCGCATAGTGCGTAAGACTACTCCCAAGCTACAGAACGCCCGTAAAGTGTTTTCTACACTCAAGATGTAGAACTCCTGTAAACTGCGTCTCACTACTTGCAGCTAACAGAAATCCTGCAAGCTGCTTCTCTTTTACTCAGACTACTGAAAACCCGCATAGTGCGTAAGACTACTCCCAAGCTACAGAACGCCCGTAAAGTGTTTTCTACACTCAGGATGTAGAACTCCTGTAAACTGCGTCTCACTACTTGCAGCTAACAGAAATCCTGCAAGGTGCTTCTCTTTTACTCAGACTACTGAAAACCCGCATAGTGCGTAAGATTTCTCCCATGCTACAAAACTCCCGTAAAGTGTCTCCTTCATTGAATGCAGAACTCCTGTAAACTGCCTCTCACTACTTCCAATGTACAGAAATCCTGTAAGCTTCTTCTCTTTTACTCAGACTACTGAAAACCCGCATAGTGCGTAAGACGACTCCCATGCTACAGAACTCCCGTAAAGTGTTTCCTACACTCAGGATGCAGAACTCCTTTAAACTGCCTCTCACTACTTCCAATGGACACAAATCCTGTAAGCTGCTTCTCTTTTACTCAGACTACTGAAAACCCGCATAGTGCGTAAGACTACTCCCATGCTACAGAACTCCCGTAAAGTGTTTCCTACACTCAGGATGCAGAACTCCTGAAAACTGCCTCTCACTACTTCCAACGGACAGAAATCCTGTAAGCTGCTTCTCTTTTACTCAGACTACTGAAAACCCGCATAGGGCTTAAGACTAATCCAATGCTACAGAATTCCCGTAAAGTGTTTCCAACCCTCAGGATGCAGAACTCCTGAAAACTGCCTCGCACTACTTCCAATGGACAGAAATCCTGTAAGCTGCTTCTCTTTTACTCAGACTACTGAAAACCCGCATAGTGCGTAAGACTACTCCCATGCTACAGAACTCCCGTAAAGTGTTTCCTACACTGGATGCAGAACTCCTGTAAACTGCCTCTCACTATTTCCAATGTACAGAAATTCTGTAAGCTGCTTCTATTTTACTCAGACTACTGTAAACCCACATAGTGCGTAAGACGACTCCCATACAACAGAAAACCCATAAAGTGTTTCCTACACTCAGGATGCAGAAATCCTGTGAACTGCCTCTCACTACTTCCAATGGACAGAAATCCTGTAAGCTGCTTCTCTTTTACTCAGACTACTGAAAACCCGCATAGGGCTTAACACTTCTCGCATGCGACAGAACTCCCGTAAAGTGTTTCCTCCACTGGATGCAGAACTCCTTTAAACTGCATTTCACTACTTCCAATGTACAGAAATCCTGTAACCTGCTTCTGTTTTAATCAGACTACTGAAAACCCGGATAGGGCTTAGGACTTATCACATGCTACAGTACTCCCGTAAAGTGTTTCCTACACTCAGGATGCTGAACTCCTGTAAACTGCCTCGCACTACTTCCAATGAACAGAAATCCTGTAAGCTGCTTCTCTTTTACTCAGAATACTGAAAACCCGCATAGTGCATAAGACTACTCCCATGCTAGAGAACTCCCGTAAAGTGTTTCCTACACTCAGGATGCAGAACTCCTGTGAACTGCCTCTCACTTCTTCCAATGTACAGAAATCCTGTAAGCTGCTTCTCTTTTACTCAGACTACTGAAAACCCGCATAGTGCTTAAGACTACTCCCAAGCTACAGAACGCCCGTAAAGTATTTTCTACACTCAGGATGTAGAACTCCTGTAAACTGCGTCTCACTACTTGCAGCTAACAGAAATCCTGCAAGCTGCTTCTCTTTTACTCAGACTACTGAAAACCCGCATAGTGCGTAAGATTTCTCCCATGCTACAAAACTCCCGTAAAGTGTTTCCTACACTCAGGATGCAGAACTCCTTTAAACTGCCTCTCACTACTTCCAATGGACAGAAATCCTCTATGCTGCTTCTCTTTTACTCAGACTACTGAAAACCCGCATAGTCCTTAAGACTAATCCAATGCTACAGAATTCCCGTAAAGTGTTTCCAACCCTCAGGATGCAGAACTCCTGAAAACTGCCTTGCACTACTTCCAATGGACAGAAATCCTGTAAGCTGCTTCTCTTTTACTCAGACTACTGAAAACCCCCATAGTGCGTAGGACTATTCCCATGCTACAGAACTCCCGTAAAGTGTTTCCTACACTCAGGAAGCAGAACTCCTGTAAACTGCCTCTCACTACTTCCAATGTACAGAAATCCTGTAAGCTGCTTCTCTTTTACTCAGAACACAGAAAACCCGCCTAGTGCGTAAGACTTCTCCCATGCTACAGAACTCCCGTAAAGTGTTTCCTACACTCAGGATGCAGAACTCCTATAAACTGCCTCTCACTACTTCCAATGTACAGAAATCCTGTACGCTGCTTCTCTTTTACTCAGACTACTGAAATCCCGCATAGTGCGTAAGACTACTCCCATGCTACAAAACTCCCGTAAAGTGTTTCCTACACTCAGGATGCCGAACTCCTGTAAACTGCCTCGCACTACTTCCAATGAACAGAAATCCTGTAAGCTGCTTCTCTTTTACTCAGACTACTGAAAACCCGCATAGTGCGTAAGACTACTCCCATGCTACAGAACTCCCCTAAAGTGTTTCCTACACTCAGGATGCAGAACTCCTGTGAACTGCCTCTCACTTCTTCCAATGTACAGAAATCCTGTAAGCTGCTTCTCTTTTACTCAGACTACTGAAAACACGCATAGTGCTTAAGACTACTCCCATGCTACAGAACTCCCGTAAAGTGTTTCCTACCCTCAGGATGCAGAACTCCTTTAAACTGCCTCTCACTACTTCCAATGGACAGAAATCCTGTAAGCTGCTTCTCTTTTACTCAGACTACTGAAAACCCGCCTAGTGCGTTAGAATTCTCCCATGCTACAGAACTTCCGTAAAGTGTCTCCTACACTGGATGCAGAACTCATTTAAACTGCCTCTCACTACTTCCAATGTACAGAAATCCTGTAAGCTGCTTCTCTTTTACTCAGACTACTGAAAACCCGCATAGTGCGTAAGACTACTCCCATGCTACAGAAGTCCCGTAAAGTGTTTCCTACCCTCAGGATGTAGAACTCCTGTTAACTACCTCTCACTACTTCCAATGTACAGAAATCCTGTAAGCTGCTTCTCTTTTACTCAGACTACTGAAAACCCGGATAGGGCTTAGGACTTATCACATGCTACAGTACTCCCGTAAAGTGTTTCCTACACTCAGGATGCAGAACTCCTGTAAACTGCCTCTCACTACTTCCAATGTACAGAAATCCTGTAAGCTGCTTCTCTTTTACTCAGACTACTGAAAACCCGCATAGTGCGTAAGACTACACCCATGCTACAGAACTCCCCTAAAGTGTTTCCTACACTCAGGATGCAGAACTCCTGTAAACTGCCTCTCACTACTTCCAATGTACAGAACTCCTGTAAGCTGCTTCTCTTTTACTCAGACTACTGAAAACCCACATAGTGCGTAAGACTACTCCCATGCTACAGAACTCCCATAAAGTGTTTCCTACACTGGAGGCAGAACTCCTTTAAACTGCCTCTCACTACTTCCAAAGTACAGAAATCTTGTAAGCTGCTTCTCTGTTACTCAGACTACTGAAAACCCGCCTAGTGCGTAAGACTTCTCCCATGCTACAGAACTCCCGTAAAGTGTTTCCTACACTCAGGATGCTGAACTCCTGTAAACTGCCTCGCACTACTTCCAATGAACAGAAATCCTGTAAGCTGCTTCTCTTTTACTCAGAATACTGAAAACCCGCATAGTGCATAAGACTACTCCCATGCTAGAGAACTCCCGTAAAGTGTTTCCTACACTCAGGATGCAGAACTCCTGTGAACTGCCTCTCACTTCTTCCAATGTACAGAAATCCTGTAAGCTGCTTCTCTTTTACTCAGACTACTGAAAACCCGCATAGTGCTTAAGACTACTCCCATGCTACAGAACTCCCGTAAAGTGTTTCCTACCCTCAGGATGCAGAACTCCTTTAAACTGCCTCTCACTACTTCCAATGTACAGAAATCCTGTAAGCTGCTTCTCTTTTACTCAGACTACTGAAAACCCGCATAGTGCGTTAGACTTCTCCCATGCTACAGAACTTCCGTAAAGTGTCTCCTACACTGGATGCAGAACTCATTTAAACTGCCTCTCACTACTTCCAATGTACAGAAATCCTGTAAGCTGCTTCTCTTTTACTCAGACTACTGAAAACCCGCATAGTGCGTAAGACTACTCCCAAGCTACAGAACGCCCGTAAAGTATTTTCTACACTCAGGATGTAGAACTCCTGTAAACTGCGTCTCACTACTTGCAGCTAACAGAAATCCTGCAAGCTGCTTCTCTTTTACTCAGACTACTGAAAACCCGCATAGTGCGTAAGATTTCTCCCATGCTACAAAACTCCCGTAAAGTGTTTCCTACACTCAGGATGCAGAACTCCTTTAAACTGCCTCTCACTACTTCCAATGGACAGAAATCCTGTATGCTGCTTCTCTTTTACTCAGACTACTGAAAACCCGCATAGTCCTTAAGACTAATCCAATGCTACAGAATTCCCGTAAAGTGTTTCCAACCCTCAGGATGCAGAACTCCTGAAAACTGCCTTGCACTACTTCCAATGGACAGAAATCCTGTAAGCTGCTTCTCTTTTACTCAGACTACTGAAAACCCCCATAGTGCGTAGGACTACTCCCATGCTACAGAACTCCCGTAAAGTGTTTCCTACACTCAGGAAGCAGAACTCCTGTAAACTGCCTCTCACTACTTCCAATGTACAGAAATCCTGTAAGCTGCTTCTCTTTTACTCAGAACACAGAAAACCCGCCTAGTGCGTAAGACTTCTCCCATGCTACAGAACTCCCGTAAAGTGTTTCCTACACTCAGGATGCAGAACTCCTATAAACTGCCTCTCACTACTTCCAATGTACAGAAATCCTGTACGCTGCTTCTCTTTTACTCAGACTACTGAAATCCCGCATAGTGCGTAAGACTACTCCCATGCTACAAAACTCCCGTAAAGTGTTTCCTACACTCAGGATGCCGAACTCCTGTAAACTGCCTCGCACTACTTCCAATGAACAGAAATCCTGTAAGCTGCTTCTCTTTTACTCAGACTACTGAAAACCCGCATAGTGCGTAAGACTACTCCCATGCTAGAGAACTCCCGTAAAGTGTTTCCTACACTCAGGATGCAGAACTCCTGTGAACTGCCTCTCACTTCTTCCAATGTACAGAAATCCTGTAAGCTGCTTCTCTTTTACTCAGACTACTGAAAACACGCATAGTGCTTAAGACTACTCCCATGCTACAGAACTCCCGTAAAGTGTTTCCTACCCTCAGGATGCAGAACTCCTTTAAACTGCCTCTCACTACTTCCAATGGACAGAAATCCTGTAAGCTGCTTCTCTTTTACTCAGACTACTGAAAACCCGCCTAGTGCGTTAGAATTCTCCCATGCTACAGAACTTCCGTAAAGTGTCTCCTACACTGGATGCAGAACTCATTTAAACTGCCTCTCACTACTTCCAATGTACAGAAATCCTGTAAGCTGCTTCTCTTTTACTCAGACTACTGAAAACCCGCATAGTGCGTAAGACTACTCCCATGCTACAGAAGTCCCGTAAAGTGTTTCCTACCCTCAGGATGTAGAACTCCTGTTAACTGCCTCTCACTACTTCCAATGTACAGAAATCCTGTAAGCTGCTTCTCTTTTACTCAGACTACTGAAAACCCGCATAGTGCGTAAGACTACTCCCAAGCTACAGAACGCCCGTAAAGTGTTTTCTACACTCAGGATGTAGAACTCCTCTAAACTGCGTCTCACTATTTGCAGCTAACAGAAATCCTGCAAGCTGCTTCTCTTTTACTCAGACTACTGAAAACCCGCATAGTGCGTAAGATTTCTCCCATGCTACAAAACTCCCGTAAAGTGTCTCCTACATTGAATGCAGAACTCCTGTGAACTGCCTCTCACTACTTCCAATGTACAGAAATCCTGTACGCTGCTTCTCTTTTACTCAGACTACTGAAATCCCGCATAGTGCGTAAGACTACTCCCATGCTACAGAACTCCCGTAAAGTGTTTCCTACACTCAGGATGCCGAACTCCTGTAAACTGCCTCGCACTACTTCCAATGTACAGAAATCCTGTAAGCTGCTTCTCTTTTACTCAGACTACTGAAAACCCGCATAGTGCTTAAGACTACTCCCATGCTACAGAACTCCCGTAAAGTGTTTCCTACCCTCAGGATGCAGAACTCCTTTAAACTGCCTCTCACTACTTCCAATGGACAGAAATCCTGTAAGCTGCTTCTCTTTTACTCAGACTACTGAAAACCCGCATAGTGCGTTAGAATTCTCCCATGATACAGAACTTCCGTAAAGTGTCTCCTACACTGGATGCAGAACTCATTTAAACTGCCTCTCACTACTTCCAATGTACAGAAATCCTGTAAGCTGCTTCTCTTTTACTCAGACTACTGAAAACCCGCATAGTACGTAAGACTACTCCCATGCTACAGAAGTCCCATAAAGTGTTTCCTACACTCAGGATGCAGAAATCCTGTGAACTGCCTCTCACTACTTCCAATGTACAGAAATCCTGTAAGCTGCTTCTCTTTTACTCAGACTACTGAAAACCCGCATAGGGCTTAAGACTTCTCCCATGCTACAGAACTCCCGTAAAATGTTTCCTACACTGGATGCAGAACTCCTTTAAACTGCATTTCACTACTTCCAATGTACAGAAATCCTGTAAGCTGCTTCTCTTTTACTCAGACTACTGAAAACCCGGATAGGGCTTAAGACTTATCCCATGCTGCAGTACTCCCGTAAAGTGTTTCCTACACTCAGGATGCAGAACTCCTGTAAACTGCCTCTCACTACTTCCAATGGACAGAAATCCTGTAAGCTGCTTCTCTGTTACTCAGACTACTGAAAACCCGCATAGTGCGTAAGACTACTCCCATGCTACAGAACTCCCGTAAAGTGTTTCCTACACTGGATGCAGAACTCTTTTAAACTGCCTCTCACTACTTCCAATGTACAGAATCCTGTAAGCTGCTTCTCTGTTACTCAGACTACTCTAAACCTGCATAGTGCGTAAGATTTCTCCCATGCTACAAAACTCCCGTAAAGTGTCTCCTACATTGAATGCAGAACTCCTGTAAACTGCCTCTCACTACTTCCAATGGACAGAAATCCTGTAAGCTGCTTCTCTTTTACTCAGACTACTGAAAACCCGCATAGTGCGTAAGACTACTCCCATGCTGCAGAACTCCCGTAAAGTGTTTCCTACACTCAGGATGCAGAACTCCTGTAAACTGCCTCTCACTACTTCCAATGGACAGAAATCCTGTAAGCTGCTTCTCTTTTACTCAGACTACTGAAAACCCGCATAGGGCTTAAGACAATTCCAATGCTACAGAATTCCCGTAAGGTGTTTCCAACCCTCAGGATGCAGAACTCCTGAAAACTGCCTCGCACTACTTCCAATGGACACAAATCCTGTAAGCTGCTTCTCTTTTACTCAGACTACTGAAAACCCGCATAGTGCGTAAGACTACTCCCCTGCTACAGAACTCCCGTAAAGTGTTTCCTACACTGGATGCAGAACTCCTGTAAACTGCCTCTCACTACTTCCAATGGACAGAAATCCTGTAAGCTGCTTCTCTTTTACTCAGACTACTGAAAACCCACATAGTGCGTAAGACTACTCCCATACTACAGAAAACCCATAAAGTGTTTCCTACACTCAGGATGCAGAAATCCTGTGAACTGCCTCTCACTACTTCCAATGTACAGAAATCCTGTAAGCTGCTTCTCTTTTACTCAGACTACTGAAAACCCGCATAGGGCTTAAGACTTCTCCCATGCTACAGAACTCCCGTAAAATGTTTCCTACACTGGATGCAGAACTCCTTTAAACTGCATTTCACTACTTCCAATGTACAGAAATCCTGTAAGCTGCTTCTCTTTTACTCAGACTACTGAAAACCCGGATAGGGCTTAAGACTTATCCCATGCTACAGTACTCCCGTAAAGTGTTTCCTACACTCAGGATGCAGAACTCCTGTAAACTGCCTCTCACTACTTCCAATGTACAGAAATCCTGTAAGCTGCTTCTCTGTTACTCAGACTACTGAAAACCTGCATAGTGCGTAAGATTTCTCCCATGCTACAGAACTCCCGTAAAGTGTCTCCTACATTGAATGCAGAACTCCTGTAAACTGCCTCTCACTACTTCCAATGGACAGAAATCCTGTAAGCTGCTTCTCTTTTACTGAGACTACTGAAAACCCGCATAGTGCGTAAGACTACTCCCATGCTACAGAACTCCCGTAAAGTGTTTCCTACACTCAGGATGCAGAACTCCTGTAAACTGCCTCTCACTACTTCCAATGGACAGAAATCCTGTAAGCTGCTTCTCTTTTACTCAGACTACTGAAAACCCGCATAGGGCTTAAGACAATTCCAATGCTACAGAATTCCCGTAAAGTGTTTCCAACCCTCAGGATGCAGAACTCCTGAAAACTGCCTCGCACTACTTCCAATGGACAGAAATCCTGTAAGCTGCTTCTCTTTTACTCAGACTACTGAAAACCCGCATAGTGCGTAAGACTACTCCCATGCTACAGAACTCCCGTAAAGTGTTTCCTACACTGGATGCAGAACTCCTGTAAACTGCCTCTCACTACTTCCAATGGACAGAAATCCTGTAAGCTGCTTCTCTTTTACTCAGACTACTGAAAACCCACATAGTGCGTAAGACTACTCCCATACTACAGAAAACCCATAAAGTGTTTCCTACACTCAGGATGCAGAAATCCTGTGAACTGCCTCTCACTACTTCCAATGTACAGAAATCCTGTAAGCTGCTTCTCTTTTACTCAGACTACTGAAAACCCGCATAGGGCTTAAGACTTCTCGCATGCTACAGAACTCCCGTAAAGTGTTTCCTCCACTGGATGCAGAACTCCTTTAAACTGCATTTCACTACTTCCAATGTACAGAAATCCTGTAAGCTGCTTCTCTTTTACTCAGACTACTGAAAACCCGGATAGGGCTTAGGACTTATCCCATACTACAGTACTCCCGTAAAGTGTTTCCTACACTCAGGATGCAGAACTCCTGTAAACTGCCTCTCACTACTTCCAATGTACAGAAATCCTGTAAGCTGCTTCTCTTTTACTCAGACTACTGAAAACCCGCATAGTGCGTAAGACTACTCCCATGCTACAGAACTCCCCTAAAGTGTTTCCTACACTCAGGATGCAGAACTCCTGTAAACTGCCTCTCACTACTTCCAATGTACAGAAATCCTGTAAGCTGCTTCTCTTTTACTCAGACTACTGAAAACCCGCATAGTGCGTAAGACTACTCCCATGCTACAGAACTCCCGTAAAGTGTTTCCTACACTGGATGCAGAACTCCTTTAAACTGCTTCTCACTACTTCCAATGTACAGAAATCCTGTAAGCTGCTTCTCTGTTACTCAGACTACTGAAAACCTGCATAGTGCGTAAGATTTCTCCCATGCTACAAAACTCCCGTAAAGTGTCTCCTACATTGAATGCAGAACTCCTGTAAACTGCCTCTCACTACTTCCAATGGACAGAAATCCTGTAAGCTGCTTCTCTTTTACTGAGACTACTGAAAACCCGCATAGTGCGTAAGACTACTCCCATGCTACAGAACTCCCGTAAAGTGTTTCCTACACTCAGGATGCAGAACTCCTGTAAACTGCCTCTCACTACTTCCAATGGACAGAAATCCTGTAAGCTGCTTCTCTTTTACTCAGACTACTGAAAACCCGCATAGGGCTTAAGACAATTCCAATGCTACAGAATTACCGTAAAGTGTTTCCAACCCTCAGGATGCAGAACTCCTGAAAACTGCCTCGCACTACTTCCAATGGACAGAAATCCTGTAAGCTGCTTCTCTTTTACTCAGACTACTGAAAACCCACATAGTGCGTAAGACTACTCCCATACTACAGAAAACCCATAAAGTGTTTCCTACACTCAGGATGCAGAAATCCTGTGAACTGCCTCTCACTACTTCCAATGGACAGAAATCCTGTAAGCTGCTTCTCTTTTACTCAGACTACTGAAAACCCGGATAGGGCTTAGGACTTATCCCATGCTACAGTACTCCCGTAAAGTGTTTCCTACACTCAGGATGCAGAACTCCTGTAAACTGCCTCTCACTACTTCCAATGTACAGAAATCCTGTAAGCTGCTTCTCTTTTACTCAGACTACTGAAAACCTGCATAGTGCGTAAGACTACTCCCATGCTACAGAACTCCCCTAAAGTGTTTCCTACACTCAGGATGCAGAACTCCTGTAAACTGCCTCTCACTACTTGCAAAGTACAGAAATCTTGTAAGCTGCTTCTCTGTTACTCAGACTACTAAAAACCCGCGTAGGGCTTAAGACATCTCCCATGCTATAGAACTCACGTAAAGTGTTTCCTACACTCAGGATGCAGAACTCCTGTAAACTGCCTCTCACTACTTCCAATGTACAGAAATCCTGTACGCTGCTTCTCTTACTCAGACTACTGAAATCCCGCATAGTGCGTAAGACTACTCCCATGCTACAGAACTCCCGTAAAGTGTTTCCTACACTCAGGATGCCGAACTCCTGTAAACTGCCTCGCACTACTTCCAATGGACAGAAATCCTGTAAGCTGCTTCTCTTTTACTCAGACTACTGAAAACCCGCATAGTGCGTAAGACTACTCCCAAGCTACAGAACGCCCGTAAAGTATTTTCTACACTCAGGATGTAGAACTCCTGTAAACTGCGTCTCACTACTTGCAGCTAACAGAAATCCTGCAAGCTGCTTCTCTTTTACTCAGACTACTGAAAACCCGCATAGTGCGTAAGATTTCTCCCATGCTACAAAACTCCCGTAAAGTGTTTCCTACACTCAGGATGCAGAACTCCTTTAAACTGCCTCTCACTACTTCCAATGGACAGAAATCCTGTATGCTGCTTCTCTTTTACTCAGACTACTGAAAACCCGCATAGTCCTTAAGACTAATCCAATGCTACAGAATTCCCGTAAAGTGTTTCCAACCCTCAGGATGCAGAACTCCTGAAAACTGCCTTGCACTACTTCCAATGGACAGAAATCCTGTAAGCTGCTTCTCTTTTACTCAGACTACTGAAAACCCCCATAGTGCGTAGGACTACTCCCATGCTACAGAACTCCCGTAAAGTGTTTCCTACACTCAGGAAGCAGAACTCCTGTAAACTGCCTCTCACTACTTCCAATGTACAGAAATCCTGTAAGCTGCTTCTCTTTTACTCAGAACACAGAAAACCCGCCTAGTGCGTAAGACTTCTCCCATGCTACAGAACTCCCGTAAAGTGTTTCCTACACTCAGGATGCAGAACTCCTATAAACTGCCTCTCACTACTTCCAATGTACAGAAATCCTGTACGCTGCTTCTCTTTTACTCAGACTACTGAAATCCCGCATAGTGCGTAAGACTACTCCCATGCTACAAAACTCCCGTAAAGTGTTTCCTACACTCAGGATGCCGAACTCCTGTAAACTGCCTCGCACTACTTCCAATGAACAGAAATCCTGTAAGCTGCTTCTCTTTTACTCAGACTACTGAAAACCCGCATAGTGCGTAAGACTACTCCCATGCTAGAGAACTCCCGTAAAGTGTTTCCTACACTCAGGATGCAGAACTCCTGTGAACTGCCTCTCACTTCTTCCAATGTACAGAAATCCTGTAAGCTGCTTCTCTTTTACTCAGACTACTGAAAACACGCATAGTGCTTAAGACTACTCCCATGCTACAGAACTCCCGTAAAGTGTTTCCTACCCTCAGGATGCAGAACTCCTTTAAACTGCCTCTCACTACTTCCAATGGACAGAAATCCTGTAAGCTGCTTCTCTTTTACTCAGACTACTGAAAACCCGCCTAGTGCGTTAGAATTCTCCCATGCTACAGAACTTCCGTAAAGTGTCTCCTACACTGGATGCAGAACTCATTTAAACTGCCTCTCACTACTTCCAATGTACAGAAATCCTGTAAGCTGCTTCTCTTTTACTCAGACTACTGAAAACCCGCATAGTGCGTAAGACTACTCCCATGCTACAGAAGTCCCGTAAAGTGTTTCCTACCCTCAGGATGTAGAACTCCTGTTAACTGCCTCTCACTACTTCCAATGTACAGAAATCCTGTAAGCTGCTTCTCTTTTACTCAGACTACTGAAAACCCGCATAGTGCGTAAGACTACTCCCAAGCTACAGAACGCCCGTAAAGTGTTTTCTACACTCAGGATGTAGAACTCCTCTAAACTGCGTCTCACTATTTGCAGCTAACAGAAATCCTGCAAGCTGCTTCTCTTTTACTCAGACTACTGAAAACCCGCATAGTGCGTAAGATTTCTCCCATGCTACAAAACTCCCGTAAAGTGTCTCCTACATTGAATGCAGAACTCCTGTAAACTGCCTCTCACTACTTCCAATGTACAGAAATCCTGTACGCTGCTTCTCTTTTACTCAGACTACTGAAATCCCGCATAGTGCGTAAGACTACTCCCATGCTACAGAACTCCCGTAAAGTGTTTCCTACACTCAGGATGCCGAACTCCTGTAAACTGCCTCGCACTACTTCCAATGTACAGAAATCCTGTAAGCTGCTTCTCTTTTACTCAGACTACTGAAAACCCGCATAGTGCTTAAGACTACTCCCATGCTACAGAACTCCCGTAAAGTGTTTCCTACCCTCAGGATGCAGAACTCCTTTAAACTGCCTCTCACTACTTCCAATGGACAGAAATCCTGTAAGCTGCTTCTCTTTTACTCAGACTACTGAAAACCCGCATAGTGCGTTAGAATTCTCCCATGATACAGAACTTCCGTAAAGTGTCTCCTACACTGGATGCAGAACTCATTTAAACTGCCTCTCACTACTTCCAATGTACAGAAATCCTGTAAGCTGCTTCTCTTTTACTCAGACTACTGAAAACCCGCATAGTACGTAAGACTACTCCCATGCTACAGAAGTCCCATAAAGTGTTTCCTACACTCAGGATGCAGAAATCCTGTGAACTGCCTCTCACTACTTCCAATGTACAGAAATCCTGTAAGCTGCTTCTCTTTTACTCAGACTACTGAAAACCCGCATAGGGCTTAAGACTTCTCCCATGCTACAGAACTCCCGTAAAATGTTTCCTACACTGGATGCAGAACTCCTTTAAACTGCATTTCACTACTTCCAATGTACAGAAATCCTGTAAGCTGCTTCTCTTTTACTCAGACTACTGAAAACCCGGATAGGGCTTAAGACTTATCCCATGCTGCAGTACTCCCGTAAAGTGTTTCCTACACTCAGGATGCAGAACTCCTGTAAACTGCCTCTCACTACTTCCAATGGACAGAAATCCTGTAAGCTGCTTCTCTGTTACTCAGACTACTGAAAACCCGCATAGTGCGTAAGACTACTCCCATGCTACAGAACTCCCGTAAAGTGTTTCCTACACTGGATGCAGAACTCTTTTAAACTGCCTCTCACTACTTCCAATGTACAGAATCCTGTAAGCTGCTTCTCTGTTACTCAGACTACTCTAAACCTGCATAGTGCGTAAGATTTCTCCCATGCTACAAAACTCCCGTAAAGTGTCTCCTACATTGAATGCAGAACTCCTGTAAACTGCCTCTCACTACTTCCAATGGACAGAAATCCTGTAAGCTGCTTCTCTTTTACTCAGACTACTGAAAACCCGCATAGTGCGTAAGACTACTCCCATGCTGCAGAACTCCCGTAAAGTGTTTCCTACACTCAGGATGCAGAACTCCTGTAAACTGCCTCTCACTACTTCCAATGGACAGAAATCCTGTAAGCTGCTTCTCTTTTACTCAGACTACTGAAAACCCGCATAGGGCTTAAGACAATTCCAATGCTACAGAATTCCCGTAAGGTGTTTCCAACCCTCAGGATGCAGAACTCCTGAAAACTGCCTCGCACTACTTCCAATGGACACAAATCCTGTAAGCTGCTTCTCTTTTACTCAGACTACTGAAAACCCGCATAGTGCGTAAGACTACTCCCCTGCTACAGAACTCCCGTAAAGTGTTTCCTACACTGGATGCAGAACTCCTGTAAACTGCCTCTCACTACTTCCAATGGACAGAAATCCTGTAAGCTGCTTCTCTTTTACTCAGACTACTGAAAACCCACATAGTGCGTAAGACTACTCCCATACTACAGAAAACCCATAAAGTGTTTCCTACACTCAGGATGCAGAAATCCTGTGAACTGCCTCTCACTACTTCCAATGTACAGAAATCCTGTAAGCTGCTTCTCTTTTACTCAGACTACTGAAAACCCGCATAGGGCTTAAGACTTCTCCCATGCTACAGAACTCCCGTAAAATGTTTCCTACACTGGATGCAGAACTCCTTTAAACTGCATTTCACTACTTCCAATGTACAGAAATCCTGTAAGCTGCTTCTCTTTTACTCAGACTACTGAAAACCCGGATAGGGCTTAAGACTTATCCCATGCTACAGTACTCCCGTAAAGTGTTTCCTACACTCAGGATGCAGAACTCCTGTAAACTGCCTCTCACTACTTCCAATGTACAGAAATCCTGTAAGCTGCTTCTCTGTTACTCAGACTACTGAAAACCTGCATAGTGCGTAAGATTTCTCCCATGCTACAGAACTCCCGTAAAGTGTCTCCTACATTGAATGCAGAACTCCTGTAAACTGCCTCTCACTACTTCCAATGGACAGAAATCCTGTAAGCTGCTTCTCTTTTACTGAGACTACTGAAAACCCGCATAGTGCGTAAGACTACTCCCATGCTACAGAACTCCCGTAAAGTGTTTCCTACACTCAGGATGCAGAACTCCTGTAAACTGCCTCTCACTACTTCCAATGGACAGAAATCCTGTAAGCTGCTTCTCTTTTACTCAGACTACTGAAAACCCGCATAGGGCTTAAGACAATTCCAATGCTACAGAATTCCCGTAAAGTGTTTCCAACCCTCAGGATGCAGAACTCCTGAAAACTGCCTCGCACTACTTCCAATGGACAGAAATCCTGTAAGCTGCTTCTCTTTTACTCAGACTACTGAAAACCCGCATAGTGCGTAAGACTACTCCCATGCTACAGAACTCCCGTAAAGTGTTTCCTACACTGGATGCAGAACTCCTGTAAACTGCCTCTCACTACTTCCAATGGACAGAAATCCTGTAAGCTGCTTCTCTTTTACTCAGACTACTGAAAACCCACATAGTGCGTAAGACTACTCCCATACTACAGAAAACCCATAAAGTGTTTCCTACACTCAGGATGCAGAAATCCTGTGAACTGCCTCTCACTACTTCCAATGTACAGAAATCCTGTAAGCTGCTTCTCTTTTACTCAGACTACTGAAAACCCGCATAGGGCTTAAGACTTCTCGCATGCTACAGAACTCCCGTAAAGTGTTTCCTCCACTGGATGCAGAACTCCTTTAAACTGCATTTCACTACTTCCAATGTACAGAAATCCTGTAAGCTGCTTCTCTTTTACTCAGACTACTGAAAACCCGGATAGGGCTTAGGACTTATCCCATGCTACAGTACTCCCGTAAAGTGTTTCCTACACTCAGGATGCAGAACTCCTGTAAACTGCCTCTCACTACTTCCAATGTACAGAAATCCTGTAAGCTGCTTCTCTTTTACTCAGACTACTGAAAACCCGCATAGTGCGTAAGACTACTCCCATGCTACAGAACTCCCCTAAAGTGTTTCCTACACTCAGGATGCAGAACTCCTGTAAACTGCCTCTCACTACTTCCAATGTACAGAAATCCTGTAAGCTGCTTCTCTTTTACTGAGACTACTGAAAACCCGCATAGTGCGTAAGACTACTCCCATGCTACAGAACTCCCGTAAAGTGTTTCCTACACTGGATGCAGAACTCCTTTAAACTGCTTCTCACTACTTCCAATGTACAGAAATCCTGTAAGCTGCTTCTCTGTTACTCAGACTACTGAAAACCTGCATAGTGCGTAAGATTTCTCCCATGCTACAAAACTCCCGTAAAGTGTCTCCTACATTGAATGCAGAACTCCTGTAAACTGCCTCTCACTACTTCCAATGGACAGAAATCCTGTAAGCTGCTTCTCTTTTACTGAGACTACTGAAAACCCGCATAGTGCGTAAGACTACTCCCATGCTACAGAACTCCCGTAAAGTGTTTCCTACCCTCAGGATGCAGAACTCCTGTAAACTGCCTCTCACTACTTCCAATGGACAGAAATCCTGTAAGCTGCTTCTCTTTTACTCAGACTACTGAAAACCCGCATAGGGCTTAAGACAATTCCAATGCTACAGAATTACCGTAAAGTGTTTCCAACCCTCAGGATGCAGAACTCCTGAAAACTGCCTCGCACTACTTCCAATGGACAGAAATCCTGTAAGCTGCTTCTCTTTTACTCAGACTACTGAAAACCCACATAGTGCGTAAGACTACTCCCATACTACAGAAAACCCATAAAGTGTTTCCTACACTCAGGATGCAGAAATCCTGTGAACTGCCTCTCACTACTTCCAATGGACAGAAATCCTGTAAGCTGCTTCTCTTTTACTCAGACTACTGAAAACCCGGATAGGGCTTAGGACTTATCCCATGCTACAGTACTCCCGTAAAGTGTTTCCTACACTCAGGATGCAGAACTCCTGTAAACTGCCTCTCACTACTTCCAATGTACAGAAATCCTGTAAGCTGCTTCTCTTTTACTCAGACTACTGAAAACCTGCATAGTGCGTAAGACTACTCCCATGCTACAGAACTCCCCTAAAGTGTTTCCTACACTCAGGATGCAGAACTCCTGTAAACTGCCTCTCACTACTTGCAAAGTACAGAAATCTTGTAAGCTGCTTCTCTGTTACTCAGACTACTAAAAACCCGCGTAGGGCTTAAGACATCTCCCATGCTATAGAACTCACGTAAAGTGTTTCCTACACTCAGGATGCAGAACTCCTGTAAACTGCCTCTCACTACTTCCAATGTACAGAAATCCTGTACGCTGCTTCTCTTACTCAGACTACTGAAATCCCGCATAGTGCGTAAGACTACTCCCATGCTACAGAACTCCCGTAAAGTGTTTCCTACACTCAGGATGCCGAACTCCTGTAAACTGCCTCGCACTACTTCCAATGGACAGAAATCCTGTAAGCTGCTTCTCTTTTACTCAGACTACTGAAAACCCGCATAGTGCGTAAGACTACTCCCATGCTAGAGAACTCCCGTAAAGTGTTTCCTACACTCAGGATGCAGAACTCCTGTGAACTGCCTCTCACTTCTTCCAATGTACAGAAATCCTGTAAGCTGCTTCTCTTTTACTCAGACTACTGAAAACCCGCAGAGTGCGTAAGACTACTCCAATGCTACAGAACTCCCGTAAAGTGTTTCCTACACTCAGGATGCCGAACTCCTGTAAACTGCCTCGCACTACTTCCAATGAACAGAAATCCTGTAACCTGCTTCTCTTTTACTCAGACTACTGAAAACCCGCATAGTGCGTAAGACTTCTCCCATGCTACAGAACTCCCGTAAATTGTCTCCTTCACTGGATATAGAACTCATTTAAACTGCCTCTCAATACTTCCAATGTACAGAAATCCTTTAAGCTGCTTTTCTGTTACTCAGACTACTGAAAATCTGCATAGTGCGTTAGAATTATCCCATGCTATAGAAATCCCGTAAACTGGTTCCTACACTCAGGATGCAGAACTCCTGTAAACTGCCTTTCACTACTTCAAATGTACAGAAATCCTGTAAGCTGCTTCTCTTTTACTCAGACTACTGAAAACCCGCATAATGCGTAAGACTACTCCCATGCTACAGAACTCCCGTAAAGTGTTTCCTACCCTCAGGATGCAGTACTCCTGTGAACTGCCTCTCACTACTTCCAATGTACAGAAATCCTGTAAGCTGCTTCTCTTTTACTCAGACTACTGAAAACCCGCATAGTGCGTTAGAATTCTCCCATGCTACAGAACTCCCGTAAAGTGTCTCCTACACTGGATGCAGAACTCATTTAAACTGCCTCTCACTACATCCAATGTACAGAAATCCTGTAAGCTGCTTCTCTTTTACTCAGACTACTGAAAACCCGCATAGTGCGTAAGACTACTCCCATGCTACAGAACGCCCGTAAAGTGTTTTCTACACTCAGGATGTAGAACTCCTGTAAACTGCGTCTCACTGCTTGCAGCTTACAGAAATCCTGTAAGCTGCTTCTCTTTTACTCAGACTACTGAAATCCCGCATAGTGCGTAAGACTGCTCCCATGCTACAGAACTCCCGTAAAGTGTTTCCTACACTCAGGATGCAGAACTTTTGTAAACTGCTTCTCACTACTTCCAATGTACAGAAATCCTGTAAGCTGCTTCTCTTTTACTCAGACTACTGAAAACCCGCATAGGGCTTAAGACTTCTACCATGCTACAGAACTCCAGTAAAGTGTTTCCTACACTCAGGATGCAGAACTCCTTTAAACTGCCTCTCACTACTTCCAATGTACAGAAATCCTGTAAGCTGCTTCTCTTTTACTCAGACTACTGAAAACCCGCATAGTGCGTAAGACTACTCCCATGCTACAGAACGCCCGTAAAGTGTTTTCTACACTCAGGATGTAGAACTCCTGTAAACTGCGTCTCACTGCTTGCAGCTAACAGAAATCCTGTAAGCTGCTTCTCTTTTACTCAGACTACTGAAATCCCGCATAGTGCGTAAGACTGCTCCCATGCTACAGAACTCCCGTAAAGTGTTTCCTACACTCAGGATGCAGAACTTTTGTAAACTGCTTCTCACTACTTCCAATGGCCAGAAATCCTGTAAGCTGCTTCATTTTACTCAGACTACTGAAAACCCGCATAGTGCGTAGGACTACTCCCAGGCTACAGAACTCCCGTAAAGTGTTTCCTACCCTCAGGATGCAGAAATCCTGTAAACTGCCTCTCACAACTTCCAATGTACAGAAATCCTGTAAGCTGCTTCTCTTTTACTCAGACTACTGAAAACCCGCATAATGCGTAAGACTACTCTCATGCTAGAGAACTCCCGTAAAGTGTTTCCTACACTCAGGATGCAGAACTCCTGTGAACTGCCTCTCACTACTTCTAATGTATAGAAATCCTGTAAGCTGCTTCTGTTTTACTCAGACTACTGAAAACCCGCATAGTGCGTAAGACTACTCCAATGCTACAGAACTCCCGTAAAGTTTTTCCTACACTCAGGATGCCGAACTCCTGTAAACTGCCTCGCACTACTTCCAATGAACAGAAATCCTGTAAGCTGCTTCTCTTTTACTCAGACTACTGAAAACCCGCATAGTGCGTAAGACTTCTCCCATGCTACAGAACTCCCGTAAATTGTCTCCTACACTGGATATAGAACTCATTTAAACTGCCTCTCAATACTTCCAATGTACAGAAATCCTTTAAGCTGCTTCTCTGTTACTCAGACTACTGAAAATCTGCATAGTGCGTTAGAATTATCCCATGCTACAGAAATCCCGTAAACTGGTTCCTACACTCAGGATGCAGAACTCCTGTAAACTGCCTTTCACTACTTCAAATGTACAGAAATCCTGTAAGCTGCTTCTCTTTTACTCAGACTTCTGAAAAGCCGCATAATGCGTAAGACTACTCCCATGCTACAGAACTCCCGTAAAGTGTTTCCTACCCTGAGGATGCAGTACTCCTGTGAACTGCCTCTCACTACTTCCAATGTACAGAAATCCTGTAAGCTGCTTCTCTTTTACTCAGACTACTGAAAACCCGCATAGTGCGTTAGAATTCTCCCATGCTACAGAACTCCCGTAAAGTGTCTCCTACACTGGATGCAGAACTCATTTAAACTGCCTCTCACTACTTCCAATGTACAGAAATCCTGTAAGCTGCTTCTCTTTTACTCAGACTACTGAAAACTTGCATAGGGTGTAAGACTTATCCCATGCTACAGAACTCCCGTAAACTGTTTCCTACACTCAAGATGCAAAACTCTTGTAAACTGCCTCTCACTACTTCCAATGGACAGAAATCCTGTAAGCTGGTTCTCTTTTACTCAGACTACTGAAAACCCGCATAGTGCATAAGACTACTCCCATGCTACAGAACTCCCGTAAAGTGTTTTGTACACTCAGGAGTCAGAATTCCTTTAAACTGCTTCTCACTACATCCAATGTACAGAAATCCTGTAAGCTGCTTCTCTTTTACTCAGACAACTGAAAACAAGCATAGCTAGTAACTACTCCCATGCTACAGAACTCCCGTAAGTGTTTCCTACACTCAGGATGCAGAACTCCTGTAAACTGCCTCTCACTACTTTCAATGGACAGAAATCCTGTAAGCTGCTTCTCTTTTACTCAGACTACTGCACTTCCACATAGTGCCTAACACTACTCCATGCTACAGAACTCCCGTAAAGTGTTTCCTACACTCAGGATGCAGAACTCCTGTAAACTGCCTCTCACTACTTCCAATGTACAGAAATCCTGTAAGCTGCTTCTCTTTTACTCAGTCTACTGAAAACCCACATAGTGCGTAAGACTACTCCCATGCTACAGAACTCCCGTAAAGTGTTTCCTACACTCAGGATGCAGAACTCCTTTAAACTGCCTCTCACTACTTCCAATGTACAGAAATCCTGTAAGCTGCTTCACTTTTACTTAGACTACTGAAAACCCGCCTGGTGCGTAGGACTACTCACATGCTACAGAACTCCCATAAAGTGTTTCCTACTCTCAGGATGCAGAACTCCTCTAAACTGCCTCTCACTACTTCCAATTTACAGAAATCCTGTAAGCTTCTTCTCTTTTACTCAGACTACTGAAAACCCGCATAGTGCGAAAGACTACTCCCATGCTACAGAACCCCCGTAAATTGTTTCCTACACTCAGGATGCAGAACTCCTGTAAACTGCCTCTCACTACTTCCAATGTACAGAAATCCTGTAAGCTGCTTCTCTTTTACTCAGACTACTGAAAACCCGCATAGTGCGTAAGACTACTCCCATGCTACAGAATGCCCGTAAAGTGTTTCCTACACTCAGGATGCAGAACTCATTTAAAATGCCTCTCACTACTTCCAATGACAGAAATCCTGTAAGCTGCTTCTCTTTTACTGAGACTACTGAAAACCCGCAGAATGCGTAAGACTACTCCCATGCTAGAGAACTCCCGTAAAGTGTTTCCTACACTCAGGATGCAGAACTCCTGTGAACTGCCTCTCACTACTTCCAATGTACAGAAATCCTGTAAGCTGCTTCTCTTTTACTCAGACTACTGAAAACCCGCATAGTGCGTAAGACTACTCCCATTCTACAGAACTCCCATAAAGCGTTTTCTACACTCAGGATGCAGAACTCCTGTAAACTGCCTCTCACTACTTCCAATGGACAGAAATCCTGTAAGCTGCTTCTCTTTTACTCAGACTACTGAAAACCCACATAGTGCGTAAGACTACTCCCATGCTACAGAACTCCCGTAAAGTGTTTCCTACACTCAGGATGCAGAACTCCTTTAAACTGCCTCTCACTACTTCCAATGTACAGAAATCCTGTAAGCTGCTTCACTTTTACTTAGACTACTGAAAACCCGCCTAGTGCGTAGGACTACTCACATGCTACAGAACTCCCATAAAGTGTTTCCTACTCTCAGGATGCAGAACTCCTGTAAACTGCCTCTCACTACTTCCAATGTACAGAAATCCTGTAAGCTGCTTCTCTTTTACTCAGACTACTGAAAACCCGCATAGTGCGTAAGACTACTCCCTTGCTACAGAACTCCCGTAAAGTGTTTCCTACACTCAAAATGCAGAACTCCTGTAAACTGCCTCTCACTACTTCCAATAAACAGAAATCCTGTAAGCTGCTTCTCTTTTACTCAGACTACTGAAAACCCGCCTAGTGCGTTAGAATTCTCCCATGCTACAGAACTCCCGTAAAGTGTTTCCTACCCTCAGGATGCAGAACTCCTGTGAACTGCCTCTCACTACTTCCAATGTACAGAAATCCTGTAAGCTGCTTCGCTTTTACTCAGACTACTGAAAACCCGCATAGTGCGTAAGACTACTCCCATGCTACAGAACTCCCGTAAAGTGTTTCCTACCCTCAGGATGCAGAACTCCTGTAAACTGCCTCTCACTACTTCCAATGTACAGAAATCCTGTAAGCTGCTTCTCTTTTACTCAGACTACTGAAAACCAGCATACTGCGTAAGACTACTCCCATGCTACAGAACTCCCGTAAAGTGTTTCCTACACTAAGGATGCAGAACTCCTGTAAAGGGCCTCTCACTACTTCCAGTGTACAGAAATCCTGTAAGCTGCTTCTCTTTTACTCAGACTACTGAAAACCCACATAGTGCGTAACACTGCTCCCATGCTACAGTACTCCCGCAAAGTGTTTCCTACACTGGATTCATAACTCCTTTAAACTCCCTCTCACTACTTCCAATGTACAGAAATCCTGTAAGCTGCTTCTCTTTTACTCAGACTACTGAAAACCCGCATTGTGCGTAGGACTACTCCCATACTACAGAACTCCCGTAAAGTGTTTCCTACACTCAGGATGCAGAACTCCTTTAAACTGCATTTCACTACTTCCAATGTACAGAAATCCTGTAAGCTGCTTCTCATTTACTCAGAATACTGAAAACCTGCCTAGTGCGTAAGACTTCTCCCATACTACAGAACTCCCGTGAAGTGTTTCCTACCCTCAGGATGCAGAACTCCTGTAAACTGCCTCCCACTACTTCCAATGTACAGAAATCCTGTACACTGCTTCTCTTTTACTCAGACTACTGAAAACCCGCATAGTGCGTAAGACTACTCCCATGCTACAGAACTCCCGTAAAGTGTTTCCTACCCTCAGGATGCAGAACTCCTTTAAACTGCCTCTCACTACTTCCAATGTACAGAAATCCTGTAAGCTGCTTCTCTTTTACTCAGACTACTGAAAACCCGCATAGTGCGTAAGACTACTCCCATGCTACAGAACTCCCGTAAAGTGTTTGCTACACTCAGGATGCAGAACTCCTGTAAACTGCCTCTCACTACTTCCAATGCACAGAAATCCTGTAAGCTGCTTCTCTTTTACTCAGACTTCTCAAAACCCGCATAGTGCGTAAGACTTCTCCCATGAAACAGAACTCCCGTAAAGTGTCTCCTACACTGGATGCAGAACTCATTTAAACTGCCTCTCACTACTTCCAATGTACAGAAATCCTGTAAGCTGCTTGTCTTTTACTCAGACTACTGAAAACCCGCATAGTGCGTAAGACTACTCCCATGCTACAGAACTCCCATAAAGTGTTTCCTACCCTCAGGATGCAGAACTCCTGTAAACTGCCTCTCACTACTTCCAATGTACAGAAATCCTGTAAGCTGCTTCTCTTTTACTCAGACTACTGAAAACCCGGATGCAGAACTCCTATGAACTGCCTCTCACTTCCTCCAATGGACAGAAATCCTGTAAGCTGCTTCTCTTTTACTCAGACTACTGAAAACCCGCATAGTGCGTTAGAATTCTCCCATGCTACAGAACTCCCGTAAATTGTTTCCTACACTGGATGTAGAAGTCATTTAAACTGCCTCTCACTACTTCCAATGTACAGAAATCCTGTAAGCTGCTTCTCTTTTACTCAGACTACTGAAAACCCGCATAGTGCGTAGGACTACTCCCATGCTACAGAACTCCCGTAAAGGGTTTGCTACACTCAGGATGCAGAACTCCTGTGAACTGCCTTTCACTACTTCCAATGGACAGAAATCCTGTAAGCTGCTTCTCTTTTACTCAGACTACTGAAAACCCGCAAAGTGCGAAAGACGACTCCCATGCTACAGAACTCTGTAAAGTGTTTCCTACACTCAGGGTGCAGAACTCCTGTAAACTGCCTCTCACTACTTCCAATGGACAGAAATCCTGTAAGCTGCTTCTCTTTTACTCAGACTACTGAAAACCCGCATAGTGCGTAAGACTACTCCCATGCTACAGAAGTCCCGTAAAGTGATTCCTACCCTCAGGATACAGAACTCCTGCAAACTGCGTCTCACTACTTCCAATGTACAGAAATCCTGTAAGCTGCTTCCCTTTTACTCAGACTACTGAAAACCCGCATAGTGCGTAAGACTACTCCCATGCTACAGAACTCCCGTAAAGTGTTTCCTACACTCAGGATGCAGAACTCCTGTAAACTGTGTCTCACTACTTGCAGCTAACAGAAATCCTGTAAGCTGCTTCTCTTTTACTCAGACTACTGAAAACCAGCATACTGCGTAAGACTACTCCCATGCTACAGAACTCCCGTAAAGTGTTTCCTACACTAAGGATGCAGAAGTCCTGTAAAGGGCCTCTCACTACTTCCAGTGTACAGAAATCCTGTAAGCTGCTTCTCTTTTACTCAGACTACTGAAAACCCACATAATGCGTAAGACTGCTCCCATGTTACAGTACTCCCGTAAAGTGTTTCCTACACTGGATTCATAACTCCTTTAAACTCCCTCTCACTACTTCCAATGTACAGAAATCCTGTAAGCTGCTTCTCTTTTACTCAGACTACTGAAAACCCGCATTGTGCGTAGGACTACTCCCATGCTATAGAACTCCCGTAAAGTGTTTCCTACACTCAGGATGCAGAACTCCTTTAAACTGCATTTCACTACTTCCAATGTACAGAAATCCTGTAAGCTGCTTCTCATTTACTCAGAATACTGAAAACCTGCCTAGTGCGTAAGACTTCTCCCATACTACAGAACTCCCGTGAAGTGTTTCCTACCCTCAGGATGCAGAACTCCTGTAAACTGCCTCCCACTACTTCCAATGTACAGAAATCCTGTACGCTGTTTCTCTTTTACTCAGACTACTGAAAACCCGCATAGTGCGTAAGACTACTCCCATGCTACAGAACTCCCGTAAAGTGTTTCCTACCCTCAGGATGCAGAACTCCTTTAAACTGCCTCTCACTACTTCCAATGTACAGAAATCCTGTAAGCTGCTTCTCTTTTACTCAGACTACTGAAAACCCGCATAGTGCGTAAGACTACTCCCATGCTACAGAACTCCCGTAAAGTGTTTGCTACACTCAGGATGCAGAACTCCTGTGAACTGCCTCTCACTACTTCCAATGACAGAAATCCTGTAAGCTGCTTCTCTTTTACTCAGACTACTGAAAACCCGCATAGTGCGTAAGACTACTCCAATGCTACCGAACTCCTGTAAAGTGTTTGCTACACTCAGGATGCAGAACTCCTGTAAACTGCCTCTCACTACTTCCAATGCACAGAAATCCTGTAAGCTGCTTCTCTTTTACTCAGACTTCTCAAAACCCGCATAGTGCGTAAGACTTCTCCCATGCTACAGAACTCCCGTAAAGTGTCTCCTACACTGGATGCAGAATTCATTTAAACTGCCTCTCACTACTTCCAATGTACAGAAATCCTGTAAGCTGCTTGTCTTTTACTCAGACTACTGAAAACCCGCATAGTGCGTAAGACTACTCCCATGCTACAGAACTCCCATAAAGTGTTTCCTACCCTCAGGATGAAGAACTCCTGTAAACTGCCTCTCACTACTTCCAATGTACAGAAATCCTGTAAGCTGCTTCTCTTTTACTCAGACTACTGAAAACCCGCATAGGGCTTTAGACTTATCCCATGCTACAGAACTCCCGTAAAGTGTTTTCTACACTCAGGATGCAGAACTCCTATAAACTGCCTCTCACTACTTCCAATGTACAGAAATCCTGTAAGCTGCTTCTCTTTTACTCAGACTACTGAAAACCCGGATGCAGAACTCCTGTGAACTGCCTCTCACTTCCTCCAATGGACAGAAATCCTGTAAGCTGCTTCTCTTTTACTCAGACTACTGAAAACCCGCATAGTGCGTTAGAATTCTCCCATGCTACAGAACTCCCGTAAATTGTTTCCTACACTGGATGTAGAAGTCATTTAAACTGCCTCTCACTACTTCCAATGTACAGAAATCCTGTAAGCTGCTTCTCTTTTACTCAGACTACTGAAAACCCGCATAGTGCGTAGGACTACTCCCATGCTACAGAACTCCCGTAAAGGGTTTGCTACACTCAGGATGCAGAACTCCTGTGAACTGCCTTTCACTACTTCCAATGGACAGAAATCCTGTAAGCTGCTTCTCTTTTACTCAGACTACTGAAAACCCGCATAGTGCGTGAGAATTCTCCCATGCTACAGAGCTCCCGTAAACTATTTCCTACCCTCACGATGCAGAACTCCTGTAAACTGCCTCTCACTACTTCCAATGTACAGAAATCCTGTAAGCTGCTTCTCTTTTACTCAACTACTGAAAACTCGCATAGTGCGTAAGACTACTCCCATGCTACAGAACTCCCGTAAAGTGTTTTCTACACTCAGGATGCAGAACTCCTGTGAACTGCCTCTCACTACTTCCAATGTACAGAAATCCTGTAAGCTGCTTCTCCTTTACTCAGACTACTGAAAACCCCCATAGTGCGTAAGACTACTCCCATGCTACAGACCGTCCGTAAAGTGTTTCCTACACTGGATTCATAACTCCTTTAAACTCTCACTACTTCCAATGTACAGAAATCCTGTAAGCTGCTTCTCTTTTACTCATACTACTGAAAACCCGCATAGTGCGTAAGACTACTCCCATGCTACAGAACTCCCGTAAAGTATTTCCTACACTGGATGCAGAACTCCTTTAAACTGCCTCTCACTACTTCCAATGTACAGAAATCCTGTAAGCTGCTTCTCATTTACTCAGAATACTGAAAACCCGCCTCGTGCGTAAGACTTCTCCCATACTACAGAACTCCCGTGAAGTGTTTCCTACCCTCAGGATGCAGAACTCCTGTAAACTGCCTCCCACTACTTCCAATGTACAGAAATCCTGTACGCTGCTTCTCTTTTACTCAGACTACTGAAAACCCGCATAGTGCGTAAGACTACTCCCATGCTACAGAACTCCCGTAAAGTGTTTCCTACCCTCAGGATGCAGAACTCCTTTAAACTGCCTCTCACTACTTCCAATGTACAGAAATCCTGTAAGCTGCTTCTCTTTTACTCAGACTACTGAAAACCCGCATAGTGCGTAAGACTACTCCCATGCTACAGAACTCCCGTAAAGTGTTTGCTACACTCAGGATGCAGAACTCCTGTAAACTGCCTCTCACTACTTCCAATGACAGAAATCCTGTAAGCTGCTTCTCTTTTACTCAGACTACTGAAAACCCTCATAGTGCGTAAGACTACTCCAATGCTACCGAACTTCCATAAAGTGTTTCCTACACTCAGGATGCAGAACTCCTGTAAACTGCCTCTCACTACTTCCAATGCACAGAAATCCTGTAAGCTGCTTCTCTTTTACTCAGACTTCTCAAAACCCGCATAGTGCGTAAGACTTCTCCCATACTACAGAACTCCCGTAAAGTGTCTCCTACACTGGATGCAGAACTCATTTAAACTGCCTCTCACTGCTTCCAATGTACAGAAATCCTGTAAGCTGCTTCTCTTTTACTCAGACTACTGAAAACCGGCATAGTGCATAAGACTACTCCCATGCTACAGAAAACCCATAAAGTGTTTCCTACCCTCAGGATGCAGAATTCCTGTAAACTGCCTCTCACTTCTTCCAATGTACAGAAATCCTGTACGCTGCTTCTCTTTTACTCAGACTACTGAAAACCCGCATAGTGCGTAAGACTACTCCCATGCTACAGAACTCCCGTAAAGTGTTTCCTACCCTCAGGATGCAGAACTCCTTTAAACTGCCTCTCACTACTTCCAATGTACAGAAATCCTGTAAGCTGCTTCGCTTTTACTCAGACTACTGAAAACCCGCATAGTGCGTAAGACTACTCCCATGCTACAGAACTCCCGTAAAGTGTTTGCTACACTCAGGATGCAGAACTCCTGTAAACTGCCTCTCACTCCTTCCAATGACAGAAATCCTGTAAGCTGCTTCTCTTTTACTCAGAGTACTGAAAACCGTCATTGTGCGTAAGACTACTCCAATGCTACCGAACTCCTGTAAAGTGTTTCCTACACTCAGGATGCAGAACTCCTGTAAACTGCCTCTCACTACTTCCAATGCACAGAAATCCTGTAAGCTGCTTCTCTTTTACTCAGACTTCTCAAAACCCGCATAGTGCGTAAGACTTCTCCCATGCTACAGAACTCCCGTAAAGTGTCTCCTACACTGGATGCAGAACTCATTTAAACTGCCTCTCACTACTTCCAATGTACAGAAATCCTGTAAGCTGCTTCTCTTTTACTCAGACTACTGAAAACCCGCATAGTGCGTAAGACTACTCCCATGCTACAGAACTCCCATAAAGTGTTTCCTACCCTCAGGATGCAGAACTCCTGTAAACTGCCTCTCACTACTTCCAATGTACAGAAATCCTGTAAGCTGCTTCTCTTTTACTCAGACTACTGAAAACCCGCATAGGGCTTTAGACTTATCCCATGCTACAGAACTCCCGTAAAGTGTTTCCTACACTCAGGATGCAGAACTCTTATAAACTGCCTCTCACTACTTCCAATGTACAGAAATCCTGTAAGCTGCTTCTCTTTTACTCAGACTACTGAAAACCCGGATGCAGAACTCCTGTGAACTGCCTCTCACTTCCTCCAATGGACAGAAATCCTGTAAGCTGCTTCTCTTTTACTCAGACTACTGAAAACCCGCATAGTGCGTTAGAATTCTCCCATGCTACAGAACTCCCGTAAATTCTTTCCTACACTGGATGTAGAAGTCATTTAAACTGCCTCTCACTACTTCCAATGTACAGAAATCCTGTAAGCTGCTTCTCTTTTACTCAGACTACTGAAAACCCGCATAGTGCGTAACACTACTCCCATGCTACAGAAGTCCCGTAAAGTGATTCCTACCCTCAGGATACAGAACTCCTGCAAACTGCGTCTCACTACTTCCAATGTACAGAAATCCTGTAAGCTGCTTCCCTTTTACTCAGACTACTGAAAACCCGTATAGTGCGTAAGACTACTCCCATGCTACAGAACGCCCGTAAAGTGTTTTCTACACTCAGGATGCAGAACTTCTGTAAACTGCCTCTCACTACTTCCAATGTACAGAAATCCTGTAAGCTGCTTCTGTTTTACTCAGACTACGGAAAACCCACATAGTGCTTAAGACTACTCCCATGCTACAGAACTCCCGTAAAGTGTTTCCTACACTGGATGCAGAACTCCTTTAAACTGCCTCTCACTACTTCCAATGTACAGAAATCCTGTAAGCTGCTTCTCTTTTACTCAGACTACTGAAAACCTGTATACTGCGTAGGACTACTCCCATGCTACAGAACTCCCGTAAAGGGTTTGCTACACTCAGGATGCAGAACTCCTGTGAACTGCCTTTCACTACTTCCAATGGACAGAAATCCTGTAAGCTGCTTCTCTTTTACTCAGACTACTGAAAACCCGCATAGTGCGTGAGAATTCTCCCATGCTACAGAACTCCCGTAAAGTGTTTTCTACCCTCACGATGCAGAACTCCTGTAAACTGCCTCTCACTACTTCCAATGTACAGAAATCCTGTAAGCTGCTTCTCTTTTACTCAACTACTGAAAACCCGCATAGTGCGTAAGACTACTCCCATGCTACAGAACGCCCGTAAAGTGTTTTCTACACTCAGGATGCAGAACTCCTGTGAACTGCCTCTCACTACTTCCAATGTATAGAAATCCTGTAAGCTGCTTCTCCTTTACTCAGACTACTGAAAACCCCCATAGTGCGTAAGACTACTCCCATGCTACAGACCGTCCGTAAAGTGTTTCCTACACTCAGGATGCAGAACTCCTGTAAACTCTCACTACTTGCAATGTACAGAAATCCTGTAAGCTGCTTCTCTTTTACTCAGACTACTGAAAACCCGCATAGTGCGTAAGACTACTCCCATGCTACAGAACTCCCGTAAAGTATTTCCTACACTGGATGCAGAACTCCTTTAAACTGCCTCTCACTACTTCCAATGTACAGAAATCCTGTAAGCTGCTTCTATTTTACTCAGACTACTGAAAACCCGCATAGTGCGTAAGACTACTCCCATGCTACAGAACTCCCGTGAAGTGTTTCCTACACTCAGGATGCATAACTCCTCTATACTGCCTCTCACTTCTTCGAATGTATAGAAATCCTGTAAGCTGCTTCTGTTTTACTCAGACTACTGAAAACCCGCCTAGTGCGTAAGACTTCTCCCATGCTACAGAACTCCCGTAAAGTGTTTCCTACACTGGATGCAGAACTCCTTTAAACTGCCTCTCACTACTTCCAATGTACAGAAATCCTGTAAGCTGCTTCTCTTTTACTCAGACTACTGAAAACCCGCATAGTGCGTAAGACTACTCCCATGCTACAGAACTCCCATAAAGTGTTTCCTACCCTCAGGATGCAGAACTCCTGTAAACTGCCTCTCACTACTTCCAATGTACAGAAATCCTGTAAGCTGCTTCTCTTTTACTCAGACTACTGAAAACCCGCATAGGGCTTTAGACTTATCCCATGCTACAGAACTCCCGTAAAGTGTTTCCTACACTCAGGATGCAGAACTCTTATAAACTGCCTCTCACTACTTCCAATGTACAGAAATCCTGTAAGCTGCTTCTCTTTTACTCAGACTACTGAAAACCCGGATGCAGAACTCCTGTGAACTGCCTCTCACTTCCTCCAATGGACAGAAATCCTGTAAGCTGCTTCTCTTTTACTCAGACTACTGAAAACCAGCATACTGCGTAAGACTACTCCCATGCTACAGAACTCCCGTAAAGTGTTTCCTACACTAAGGAGGCAGAACTCCTGTAAAGGGCCTCTCACTACTTCCATTGTACAGAAATCCTGTAAGCTGCTTCTCTTTTACTCAGACAACTGAAAACCCACATAGTGCGTAAGACTGCTCCCATGCTACAATACTCCCGTAAAGTGTTTCCTACACTGGATTCATAACTCCTTTAAACTGCCTCTCACTACTTCCAATTTACAGAAATCCTGTAAGCTCCTTCTCTTTTACTCAGACTACTGAAAACCCGCATTGTGCGTAGGACTACTCCCATGCTACAGAACTCCCGTAAAGTGTTTCCTACACTCAGGATGCAGAACTCCTTTAAACTGCATTTCACTACTTCCAATGTACAGAAATCCTGTAAGCTGCTTCTCATTTACTCAGAATACTGAAAACCTGCCTAGTGCGTAAGACTTCTCCCATACTACAGAACTCCCGTGAAGTGTTTCCTACCCTCAGGATGCAGAACTCCTGTAAATTGCCTCCCACTACTTCCAATGTACAGAAATCCTGTACGCTTCTTCTCTTTTACTCAGACTACTGAAAACCCGCATAGTGCGTAAGACTACTCCCATGCTACAGAACTCCCGTAAAGTGTTTCCTACCCTCAGGATGCAGAACTCCTTTAAACTGCCTCTCACTACTTCCAATGTACAGAAATCCTGTAAGCTGCTTCTCTTTTACTCAGACTACTGAAAACCCGCCTAGTGCGTAAGACTACTCCCATGCTACAGAACTCCCGTAAAGTGTTTGCTACACTCAGGATGCAGAACTCCTGTGAACTGCCTCTCACTACTTCCAGTGTCAGAAATCCTGTAAGCTGCTTCTCTTTTACTCAGACTACTGAAAACCCGCATAGTGCGTAAGACTACTCCCATGCTACAGAACTCCCATAAAGTGTTTCCTACCCTCAGGATGCAGAACTCCTGTAAACTGCCTCTCACTACTTCCAATGTACAGAAATCCTGTAAGCTGATTCTCTTTTACTCAGACTACTGAAAACCCGCATAGGGCTTTAGACTTATCCCATGCTACAGAACTCCCGTAAAGTGTTTCCTACACTCAGGATGCAGAACTCCTATAAACTGCCTCTCACTACTTCCAATGTACAGAAATCCTGTAAGCTGCTTCTGTTTTACTCAGACTACTGAAAACCCACATAGTGCTTAAGACTAATCCCATGCTACAGAACTCCCGTAAAGTGTTTCCTACCCTCAGGATGCAGAACTCCTTTAAACTGCCTCTCACTACTTCCAATGTACAGAAATCCTGTAAGCTGCTTCTCATTTACTCAGACTACTGAAAACCCGCATAGTGTGTAAGACTACTCCCATGCTACAGAACTCCCATAAAGTGTTTCCTACCCTCAGGATGCAGAACTCCTGTAAACTGCCTCTCACTACTTCCAATGTACAGAAATCCTGTAAGCTGCTTCTCTTTTACTCAGACTACTGAAAACCCGCATAGGGCTTTAGACTTATCCCATGCTACAGAACTCCCGTAAAGTGTTTCCTACACTCAGGATGCAGAACTCTTATAAACTGCCTCTCACTACTTCCAATGTACAGAAATCCTGTAAGCTGCTTCTCTTTTACTCAGACTACTGAAAACCCGGATGCAGAACTCCTGTGAACTGCCTCTCACTTCCTCCAATGGACAGAAATCCTGTAAGCTGCTTCTCTTTTACTCAGACTACTGAAAACCCGCATAGTGCGTTAGAATTCTCCCATGCTACAGAACTCCCGTAAATTGTTTCCTACACTGGATGTAGAAGTCATTTAAACTGCCTCTCACTACTTCCAATGTACAGAAATCCTGTAAGCTGCTTCTCTTTTACTCAGACTACTGAAAACCCGCATAGTGCGTAAGACTACTCCCATGCTACAGAAGTCCCGTAAAGTGATTCCTACCCTCAGGATACAGAACTCCTGTAAACTGCGTCTCACTACTTCCAATGTACAGAAATCCTGTAAGCTGCTTCCCTTTTACTCAGACTACTGAAAACCCGCATAGTGCGTAAGACTACTCCCATGCTACAGAACGCCCGTAAAGTGTTTTCTACACTCAGGATGCAGAACTCCTGTAAACTGTGTCTCACTACTTGCAGCTAACAGAAATCCTGTAAGCTGCTTCTCTTTTACTCAGACTACTGAAAACCAGCATACTGCGTAAGACTACTCCCTTGCTACAGAACTCCCGTAAAGTGTTTCCTACACTAAGGATGCAGAACTCCTGTAAAGGGCCTCTCACTACTTCCAGTGTACAGAAATCCTGTAAGCTGCTTCTCTTTTACTCAGACTACTGAAAACCCACATAGTGCGTAAGACTGCTCCCATGCTACAGTACTCCCGTAAAGTGTTTCCTACACTGGATTCATAACTCCTTTAAACTCCCTCTCACTACTTCCAATGTACAGAAATCCTGTAAGCTGCTTCTCTTTTACTCAGACTACTGAAAACCCGCATTGTGCGTAGGACTGCTCCCATGCTACAGAACTCCCGTGAAGTGTTTCCTACACTCAGGATGCAGAACTCCTTTAAACTGCATTTCACTACTTCCAATGTAAAGAAATCCTGTAAGCTGCTTCTCATTTACTCAGAATACTGAAAACCTGCCTAGTGCGTAAGACTTCTCCCATACTACAGAACTCCCGTGAAGTGTTTCCTACCCTCAGGATGCAGAACTCCTGTAAACTGCCTCCCACTACTTCCAATGTACAGAAATCCTGTACGCTGCTTCTCTTTTACTCAGACTACTGAAAACCCGCATAGTGCGTAAGACTACTCCCATGCTACAGAACTCCCGTAAAGTGTTTCCTACCCTCAGGATGCAGAACTCCTTTAAACTGCCTCTCACTACTTCCAATGGACAGAAATCCTGTAAGCTGCTTCTCTTTTACTCAGACTACTGAAAACCCGCATAGTGCATAAGACTACTCCCATGCTACAGAACTCCCGTAAAGTATTTGCTACACTCAGGATGCAGAACTCCTGTGAACTGCCTCTCACTACTTCCAGTGACAGAAATCCTGTAAGCTGCTTCTCTTTTACTCAGACTACTGAAAACCCGCATAGTGCGTAAGACTACTCCCATGCTACAGAACTCCCATAAAGTGTTTCCTACCCTCAGGATGCAGAACTCCTGTAAACTGCCTCTCACTACTTCCAATGTACAGAAATCCTGTAAGCTGCTTCTCTTTTACTCAGACTACTGAAAACCCGCATAGGGCTTTAGACTTATCCCATGCTACAGAACTCCCGTAAAGTGTTTCCTACACTCAGGATGCAGAACTCCTATAAACTGCCTCTCACTACTTCCAATGTACAGAAATCCTGTAAGCTGCTTCTGTTTTACTCAGACTACTGAAAACCCACATAGTGCTTAAGACTAATCCCATGCTACAGAACTCCCGTAAAGTGTTTCCTACACTGGATGCAGAACTCCTTTAAACTGCCTATCAGTACTTCCAATGTACAGAAATCCTGTATGCTGCTTCTCTTTTACTCAGACTACTGAAAACCCGCATAGTGCGTAAGACTACTCCCATGCTACAGAACTCCCATAAAGTGTTTCCTACCCTCAGGATGCAGAACTCCTGTAAACTGCCTCTCACTACTTCCAATGTACAGAAATCCTGTAAGCTGCTTCTCTTTTACTCAGACTACTGAAAACCCGCATAGGGCTTTAGACTTATCCCATGCTACAGAACTCCCGTAAAGTGTTTCCTACACTCAGGATGCAGAACTCTTATAAACTGCCTCTCACTACTTCCAATGTACAGAAATCCTGTAAGCTGCTTCTCTTTTACTCAGACTACTGAAAACCCGGATGCAGAACTCCTGTGAACTGCCTCTCACTTCCTCCAATGGACAGAAATCCTGTAAGCTGCTTCTCTTTTACTCAGACTACTGAAAACCCGCATAGTGCGTTAGAATTCTCCCATGCTACAGAACTCCCGTAAATTGTTTCCTACACTGGATGTAGAAGTCATTTAAACTGCCTCTCACTACTTCCAATGTACAGAAATCCTGTAAGCTGCTTCTCTTTTACTCAGACTACTGAAAACCCGCATAGTGCGTAAGACTACTCCCATGGTACAGAAGTCCCGTAAAGTGATTCCTACCCTCAGGATACAGAACTCCTGCAAACTGCGTCTCACTACTTCCAATGTACAGAAATCCTGTAAGCTGCTTCCCTTTTACTCAGACTACTGAAAACCCGCATAGTGCGTAAGACTACTCCCATGCTACAGAACGCCCGTAAAGTGTTTTCTACACTCAGGATGCAGAACTCCTGTAAACTGTGTCTCACTACTTGCAGCTAACAGAAATCCTGTAAGCTGCTTCTCTTTTACTCAGACTACTGAAAACCAGCATACTGCGTAAGACTACTCCCATGCTACAGAACTCCCGTAAAGTGTTTCCTACACTAAGGATGCAGAACTCCTGTAAAGGGCCTCTCACTACTTCCAGTGTACAGAAATCCTGTAAGCTGCTTCTCTTTTACTCAGACTACTGAAAACCCACATAGTGCGTAAGACTGCTCCCATGCTACAGTACTCCCGTAAAGTGTTTCCTACACTGGATTCATAACTCCTTTAAACTCCCTCTCACTACTTCCAATGTACAGAAATCCTGTAAGCTGCTTCTCTTTTACTCAGACTACTGAAAACCCGCATAGTGCGTAGGACTACTCCCATGCTACAGAACTCCCGTAAAGTGTTTCCTACACTCAGGATGCAGAACTCCTTTAAACTGCATTTCACTACTTCCAATGTACAGAAATCCTGTAAGCTGCTTCTCATTTACTCAGAATACTGAAAACCTGCCTAGTGCGTAAGACTTCTCCCATACTACAGAACTCCCGTGAAGTGTTTCCTACCCTCAGGATGCAGAACTCCTGTAAACTGCCTCCCACTACTTCCAATTTACAGAAATCCTGTACGCTGCTTCTCTTTTACTCAGACTACTGAAAACCCGCATAGTGCGTAAGACTACTCCCATGCTACAGAACTCCCGTAAAGTGTTTCCTACCCTCAGGATGCAGAACTCCTTTAAACTGCCTCTCACTACTTCCAATGTACAGAAATCCTGTAAGCTGCTTCTCTTTTACTCAGACTACTGAAAATCCGCATTGTGGGTAAGACTAAACCCATGCTACAGAACTCCCGTAAAGTGTTTCCTACACTCAGGATGCAGAACTCCTGTAAACTGCCTCTCACTACTTCCAATGTACAGAAATCCTGTAAGCTGCTTCTCTTTTACTCAGATTACTGAAAACCCGCATAGTGCTTAAGACTACACCCATGCTACAGAACTCCCGTAAAGTGTTTCCCACACTCAGGATGCAGAACTCATTTAAACTGCCTCTCACTACTTCCAATGACAGAAATCCTGTAAGCTGCTTCTCTTTTACTCAGACTACTGAAAACCCGCATAGTGCGTAAGACTACTCCCATGCTACAGAACTCCCGTAAAGTGTTTCCTAAACTCAGGATGCAGAACTCCTGTAAACTCCCTCTCACTACTTGCAATGCACAGAAATCCTGTAAGCTGCTTCTCTTTTACTCAGACTACTGAAAACCCGCATAGTGCGTAAGACTACTCCCATGCTACAGAATGACCGTAAAGTGTTTCCTACACTCAGGATGCAGAACTCCTGTGAACTGCCTCTCACTATTTCCAATGTACAGAAATTCTGTAAGCTGCTTCTCTTTTACTCAGACTACTGAAAACCCGCATAGTGCGTAGGACTACTCCCATGCTAGAGAATTCCCGTAAAGTTTTTCCTACACTCAGGATGCAGAACTCCTGTGAACTGCCTCTGACTACTTCCAATGTACAGAAATCCTGTAACCTGCTTCTCTTTTACTCAGACTACTGAAAACCCGCATAGTGTGTAAGACTACTCCCATTCTACAGAACTCCCAAAAAGCGTTTTCTACACTCAGGATGCAGAACTCCTGTAAACTGCCTCTCACTACTTCCAATGTACAGAAATCCTGTAAGCTGCTTCTCTTTTACTCAGACTACTGAAAACCCGCATAGTGCGTTAGAATTCTCACATGCTACAGAACTCCCGTAAAGTGTTTCCTACCCGCAGGATGCAGAACTCATTTAAATTACCTCTCACTACTTCCAATGACAGAAATCCTGTAAGCTGCTTCTCTTTTACTCAGATTACTGAAAACCTGCATAGTGCCTAAGACTACTCCCATGCTACAGAACTCCCGTAAAGTGTTTCCTACACTCAGGATGCAGAACTCCTGTAAACTGCCTCTCACTACTTCCAATGGACAGACATCCTGTAAGCTGCCTCTCTTTTACTCAGGCTACTGAAAACCCACATAGTGCGTAAGACTACTCCCATGCTACAGAATGACCGTAAAGTGTTTCCTACACTCAGGATGCAGAACTCCTGTGAACTGCCTCTCACTATTTCCAATGTACAGAAATTCTGTAAGCTGCTTCTCTTTTACTCAGACTACTGAAAACCCGCATAGTGCGTAGGACTACTCCCATGCTAGAGAATTCCCGTAAAGTTTTTCCTACACTCAGGATGCAGAACTCCTGTGAACTGCCTCTCACTACTTCCAATGTACAGAAATCCTGTAAGCTGCTTCTCTTTTACTCAGACTACTGAAAACCCGCATAGTGTGTAAGACTACTCCCATTCTACAGAACTCCCAAAAAGCGTTTTCTACACTCAGGATGCAGAACTCCTGTAAACTGCCTCTCACTACTTGCAATGTACAGAAATCCTGTAAGCTGCTTCTCTTTTACTCAGACTACTGAAAACCCGCATTGTGCGTAAACTACTGCCATGCTACAGAACTCCCGTAAAGTGTTTCCTACACTGAATGCAGAACTCCTTCAAACTGCCTCTCACTACTTCCAATGTACAGAAATCCTGTAAGCTGCTTCTCTTTTACTCAGACTACTGAAAACCCGCATAGTGCGTAAGACTACTCCCATGCTACAGAACTCCCATAATGTGTTTCCTACACTCAGGATGCAGAACTCCTGTGAACTGCCTCTCACTACTAAAAATGTACTTAAATCCTGTAAGCTGCTTCTCTTTTACTCAGACTACTGAAAACCCGCATTGTGCGTAAACTACTGCCATGCTACAGAACTCCCGTAAAGTGTTTCCTACACTGAATGCAGAACTCCTTCAAACTGCCTCTCACTACTTCCAAGGGACAGAAATCCTGTAAGATGCTTCTCTTTAACTCAGACTACTGAAAACCCGCGTAGTGCGTAAGACTACTCCCGTGCTACAGAACTCCCAATAAGTGTTTCCTACACTCAGGACGCAGAACTCCTGAAAACTGCCTCTCACAACTTCCAATGTACAGAAATCCTGTAAGCTGCAACTCTTTTACTCAGACTACTGAAAACCCGCATAGTGCGTAAGACTACTCCAATGCTACAGAACTCCCGTAAAGTGTTTCCCACACTCAGGATGCAGAACTCCTGTAAACTCCCTCTCATTATTTCCAATGTACAGAAATCCTGTAAGCTGCTTCTCTTTTACTCAGACTACTGAATACCAGCCTAGTGCGTCAGACTACTCTCATGCTAGAGAACTCATGTAAAGTGTTTCCTACACTCAGGATGCAGAACTCCTGTGAACTGCCTCTCACTACTTCCAATGGACAGAAATCCTGTAAGCTGATTCTCTTTAACTCAGTCTACTGAAAACCCGCATAGTGCGTAAGACTACTCCCATGCTACAGAACTCCCTTAAAGTGTCTCTTACACTGGATATAGAACTCATTTAAACTGCCTCTCACTACTTCCAATGGACAGATATCCTGTAAGCTGCTTCTCTTTTACTCAGACTACTGAACACCCGCATAGTGCGTAAGACTACTCCCATGCTACAGAACTCCCACAAAGTGTTTCCTACCCTCAGGATTCAGAACTCCTGTAAACTGCCTCTCACTACTTCCAATGGACAGAAATCCTGTAAGCTGCTTCTCTTTTACTCAGACTACTGAATACCAGCCTAGTGCGTCAGACTACTCTCATGCTAGAGAACTCACGTAAAGAGTTTCCTATACTCAGGATGCAGAACTCCTGTGAACTGCCTCTCACTACTTCCAATGGACAGAAATCCTGTAAGCTGCTTCTCTTTAACTCAGACTACTGAAAACCCGCATAGTGCGTAAGACTACTCCCATGCGACAGAACTCCCGTAAAGTGTATCCTACACTCAGGATGCAGAACTCCTGTAAACTGCCTCTCATTATTTCCAATGTACAGAAATCCTGTAAACTGCTTCTCTTTTACTCAGACTACTGAAAACCCCAATAGTGCGTAAGACTACTCCCATGCTACAGAACTCCAGAAAAGTGTCTCCTACACTGGATCTAGAACTCATTTAAACTGCCTCTCACTACTTCCAATGGACAGAAATCTTGTAAGCTGCTTCTCTTTTACTCAGACTACTGAAAACCCGCATAGTGCGTAAGACTACTCCCATGCTACAGAACTCCCGTAAAGTGCTTCCTACACTCAGGATGCAGAACTACTGTAAACTGCCTCTCACTACTTCCAATGGACAGAAATCCTGTAAGTTGCTTCTGTTTTACTCAGACTACTGAAAACCCGCATAGTGCGTAAGACTACTCCCATGCTACAGAACTCCCGTAAAGTGTCTCCTACACTTGATCTAGAACTCATTTAAACTGCCTCTCACTACTTACAATGTACAGAAATCCTGTAAGCTGCTTCTCTTTTACTCAGAATACTAAAAACCAGCCTAGTGCGTAAGACTACTCCCATGCTACAGAACTCCCATAAAGTGTTTCCTACCCTCAGGATGCAGAACTCCTGTAAACTGCCTCTCACTACTTCCAATGGACAGAAATCCTGTAAGCTGCTTCTCTTTTACTCAGACTACTGAATGCCAGCATAGTGCGTCAGACTACTATCATACTAGAGAACTCCCGTAAAGTGTTTCCTACACTCAGGATGCAGAACTCCTGTGAACTGCCTCTCACTACTTCCCATGTACAGAAATCCTGTAAGCTGCTTCTATTTTACTCAGATTACTGAATACCCACAAAGTGCCTAAGACTAATCCAATGCTACAGAACTCCCGTAAAGTGTTTCCTACACTCAGGATGCAGAACTCCTGTGAACTGCCTCTCACTATTTCCAATGTACAGAAATTCTGTAAGCTGCTTCTCTTTTACTCAGACTACTGAAAACCCGCATAGTGCGTAGGACTACTCCCATGCTAGAGAATTCCCGTAAAGTTTTTCCTACACTCAGGATGCAGAACTCCTGTGAACTGCCTCTGACTACTTCCAATGTACAGAAATCCTGTAACCTGCTTCTCTTTTACTCAGACTACTGAAAACCCGCATAGTGTGTAAGACTACTCCCATTCTACAGAACTCCCAAAAAGCGTTTTCTACACTCAGGATGCAGAACTCCTGTAAACTGCCTCTCACTACTTCCAATGTACAGAAATCCTGTAAGCTGCTTCTCTTTTACTCAGACTACTGAAAACCCGCATAGTGCGTTAGAATTCTCACATGCTACAGAACTCCCGTAAAGTGTTTCCTACCCGCAGGATGCAGAACTCATTTAAATTACCTCTCACTACTTCCAATGACAGAAATCCTGTAAGCTGCTTCTCTTTTACTCAGATTACTGAAAACCTGCATAGTGCCTAAGACTACTCCCCTGCTACAGAACTCCCGTAAAGTGTTTCCTACACTCAGGATGCAGAACTCCTGTAAACTGCCTCTCACTACTTCCAATGGACAGACATCCTGTAAGCTGCCTCTCTTTTACTCAGGCTACTGAAAACCCGCATAGTGCGTAAGACTACTCCCATGCTACAGAATGACCGTAAAGTGTTTCCTACACTCAGGATGCAGAACTCCTGTGAACTGCCTCTCACTATTTCCAATGTACAGAAATTCTGTAAGCTGCTTCTCTTTTACTCAGACTACTGAAAACCCGCATAGTGCGTAGGACTACTCCCATGCTAGAGAATTCCCGTAAAGTTTTTCCTACACTCAGGATGCAGAACTCCTGTGAACTGCCTCTCACTACTTCCAATGTACAGAAATCCTGTAAGCTGCTTCTCTTTTACTCAGACTACTGAAAACCCGCATAGTGTGTAAGACTACTCCCATTCTACAGAACTCCCAAAAAGCGTTTTCTACACTCAGGATGCAGAACTCCTGTAAACTGCCTCTCACTACTTGCAATGTACAGAAATCCTGTAAGCTGCTTCTCTTTTACTCAGACTACTGAAAACCCGCATTGTGCGTAAACTACTGCCATGCTACAGAACTCCCGTAAAGTGTTTCCTACACTGAATGCAGAACTCCTTCAAACTGCCTCTCACTACTTCCAATGTACAGAAATCCTGTAAGCTGCTTCTCTTTTACTCAGACTACTGAAAACCCGCATAGTGCGTAAGACTACTCCCATGCTACAGAACTCCCATAATGTGTTTCCTACACTCAGGATGCAGAACTCCTGTGAACTGCCTCTCACTACTAAAAATGTACTTAAATCCTGTAAGCTGCTTCTCTTTTACTCAGACTACTGAAAACCCGCATTGTGCGTAAACTACTGCCATGCTACAGAACTCCCGTAAAGTGTTTCCTACACTGAATGCAGAACTCCTTCAAACTGCCTCTCACTACTTCCAAGGGACAGAAATCCTGTAAGATGCTTCTCTTTAACTCAGACTACTGAAAACCCGCGTAGTGCGTAAGACTACTCCCGTGCTACAGAACTCCCAATAAGTGTTTCCTACACTCAGGACGCAGAACTCCTGAAAACTGCCTCTCACAACTTCCAATGTACAGAAATCCTGTAAGCTGCAACTCTTTTACTCAGACTACTGAAAACCCGCATAGTGCGTAAGACTACTCCAATGCTACAGAACTCCCGTAAAGTGTTTCCCACACTCAGGATGCAGAACTCCTGTAAACTCCCTCTCATTATTTCCAATGTACAGAAATCCTGTAAGCTGCTTCTCTTTTACTCAGACTACTGAATACCAGCCTAGTGCGTCAGACTACTCTCATGCTAGAGAACTCATGTAAAGTGTTTCCTACACTCAGGATGCAGAACTCCTGTGAACTGCCTCTCACTACTTCCAATGGACAGAAATCCTGTAAGCTGATTCTCTTTAACTCAGTCTACTGAAAACCCGCATAGTGCGTAAGACTACTCCCATGCTACAGAACTCCCTTAAAGTGTCTCTTACACTGGATATAGAACTCATTTAAACTGCCTCTCACTACTTCCAATGGACAGATATCCTGTAAGCTGCTTCTCTTTTACTCAGACTACTGAACACCCGCATAGTGCGTAAGACTACTCCCATGCTACAGAACTCCCACAAAGTGTTTCCTACCCTCAGGATTCAGAACTCCTGTAAACTGCCTCTCACTACTTCCAATGGACAGAAATCCTGTAAGCTGCTTCTCTTTTACTCAGACTACTGAATACCAGCCTAGTGCATCAGACTACTCTCATGCTAGAGAACTCACGTAAAGAGTTTCCTATACTCAGGATGCAGAACTCCTGTGAACTGCCTCTCACTACTTCCAATGGACAGAAATCCTGTAAGCTGCTTCTCTTTAACTCAGACTACTGAAAACCCGCATAGTGCGTAAGACTACTCCCATGCGACAGAACTCCCGTAAAGTGTATCCTACACTCAGGATGCAGAACTCCTGTAAACTGCCTCTCATTATTTCCAATGTACAGAAATCCTGTAAACTGCTTCTCTTTTACTCAGACTACTGAAAACCCGCATAGTGCGTAAGACTACTCCCATGCTACAGAACTCCAGAAAAGTGTCTCCTACACTGGATCTAGAACTCATTTAAACTGCCTCTCACTACTTCCAATGGACAGAAATCTTGTAAGCTGCTTCTCTTTTACTCAGACTACTGAAAACCCGCATAGTGCGTAAGACTACTCCCATGCTACAGAACTCCCGTAAAGTGCTTCCTACACTCAGGATGCAGAACTACTGTAAACTGCCTCTCACTACTTCCAATGGACAGAAATCCTGTAAGTTGCTTCTGTTTTACTCAGACTACTGAAAACCCGCATAGTGCGTAAGACTACTCCCATGCTACAGAACTCCCGTAAAGTGTCTCCTACACTTGATCTAGAACTCATTTAAACTGCCTCTCACTACTTACAATGTACAGAAATCCTGTAAGCTGCTTCTCTTTTACTCAGAATACTAAAAACCAGCCTAGTGCGTAAGACTACTCCCATGCTACAGAACTCCCATAAAGTGTTTCCTACCCTCAGGATGCAGAACTCCTGTAAACTGCCTCTCACTACTTCCAATGGACAGAAATCCTGTAAGCTGCTTCTCTTTTACTCAGACTACTGAATGCCAGCATAGTGCGTCAGACTACTATCATACTAGAGAACTCCCGTAAAGTGTTTCCTACACTCAGGATGCAGAACTCCTGTAAACTGCCTCTCACTACTTCCAATGTACAGAAATCCTGTAAGCTGTTTCTCTTTTACTCAGACTACTGAAAACCCGCATAGTGCGTAAGACTACTCCCATGCTAGAGAACTCCCGTAAAGTGTTTCCTACACTCAGGATGCAGAACTCCTGTGAACTGCCTCTCACTACTTCCCATGTACAGAAATCCTGTAAGCTGCTTCTATTTTACTCAGATTACTGAATAACCACAAAGTGCCTAAGACTAATCCAATGCTACAGAACTCCCGTAAAGTGTTTCCTACACTCAGGATGCAGAACTCCTGTAAACTGCCTCTCACTACTTCCAATATACAGAAATCCTGTAAGCTGTTTCTCTTTTACTCAGACTACTGAAAACCCACATAGTGCGTAAGACTACTCCCATGCTACAGAACTCCCATAAA
Organism: Oryctolagus cuniculus; assembly: GCF_964237555.1. NCBI lineage: Eukaryota > Metazoa > Chordata > Mammalia > Lagomorpha > Leporidae > Oryctolagus > Oryctolagus cuniculus. Next base: position 1,940,449 of record NC_091451.1, read on the forward strand.
GTGTTTCCTACCCTCAGGATGCAGAACTCCTGTGAACTGACTCAACTACTTCCAATATACAGAAATCCTGTAAGCTGCTTCTCTTTTACTCAGAATACTAAAAACCAGCCTAGTGCGTAAGACTACTCCCATGCTACGAAACTCCCATAAAGTGTTTCCTACCCTCAGGGTGCAGAACTCCTGTGAACTGCCTCTCACTACTTCCAATGGACAGAAATCCTGTAAGCTGCTTCTCTTTTACTCAGACTACTGAATACCAGCCTAGTGCATCAGACTACTCTCATGCTAGAGAACTCACGTAAAGTGTTTCCTATACTCAGGATGCAGAACTCCTGTGAACTTCCTCTCACTACTTCCAATAGACAGAAATCCTGTAAGCTGCATCTCTGTAACTCAGACTACTGAAAACCCGCATAGTGCGTAAGACTACTCCCATGCGACAGAACTCCCGTAAAGTGTTTCCTACACTCAGGATGCAGAACTCCTGTAAACTGCCTCTCACTACTTCCTATGTACAGAAATCCTGTAAGCTGCTTCTCTTTTACTCAGACTACTGAAAACCCGCATAGTGCGTAAGACTACTCCCATGCTACAGAACTTCCGTAAAGTGTTTTCTACACTCAGGATGCAGAACTCCTGTAAACTGCCTCTCACTACTTCCAATGTACAGAAATCCTGTAATCTGCTTCTCTTTTACTCAGACTACTGAAAACCCGCATAGTGCGTAAGACTACTCCCATGCTACAGAACTCCCGTAAGGTGTTTGCTACACTCAGGATGCAGAACTCCTGTGAGCTTCCTCTCACTACTTCCAATGTACAGAAATCCTGTAAGCTGTTTCTCTTTTACTCAGACTACTGAATACCAGCCTAGTGCGTCAGACTACTATCATACTAGAGAACTCCCGTAAAGTGTTTCCTACACTCAGGATGCAGAACTCCTGTAAACTGCCTCTCACTACTTCCAATGACAGAAATCCTGTAAGCTGCTTCTCTTTTACTCAGACTACTGAAAACCTGCATAGTGTCTAAGACTACTCCCATGCTACAGAACTCCCGTAATGTGTTTCCTACACTCAGCATGCAGAACTCCTGTAAACTGCCTCTCACTACTTCCAATGGACAGAAATCCTGTAAGCTGCTTCTCTTTTACTCAGTCTACTGAAAACCCGCATAGTGCGTAAGACTACTCCCATGCTACAGAACTCCCGTAAAGTGTTTCCTGCACTCAGGATGCAGAACTCCTGTAAACTGCCTCTCACTTCTTCCAATGTACAGAAATCCTGTAAGCTGCTTCTCTTTTACTCAGACTAATGAAAACCCGCCTAGTGCGTAAGACTTCTCCCATGCTACAGAACTCCCGTAAAGTGTTTCCTACCCTCAGGATGCAGAACTCCTGTAAACTGCCTCTCACTACTTCCAATGGACAGAAACCCTTTAAGCTGCTTCTCTTTTACTCAGACTACTGAAAACCTACATAGTGCGTCAGACTACTCCCATGCTACAGAACTCCCGTAAAGTGTTTCCTACACTGGATGCAGAACTCCTATAAACTGCCTCTCACTACTTCCAATGTACAGAAGTCCTGTACGCTGCTTCTCTTTTACTCAGACTACTGAAAACCCGCATAGTGCGTAAGACTACTCCCATGCTACAGAACTCCTGTAAAGTGTTTCCTACTCTCAGGATGCAGAACTCCTGTAAACTGCCTCTCACTACTTCCAATGTACAGAAATCCTGTAAGTTGCTTCTCTTTTACTCAGACTACTGAAAACCCGCATGCTGCGTTAGAATTCTCACATGCTACAGAACTCCCGTAAAGTGTTTCCTACACTCAGGATGCAGAACTCCTGTAAACTGCCTCTCACTACTTCCAATGGACAGAAATCCTGTAAGCTGTTTCTCTTTTACTCAGACTACTGAAAACCCGCATAGTGCGTAAGACTACTCCCATGCTACAGAACTCCCGTAAGGTGTTTGCTACACTCAGGATGCAGAACTCCTGTGAGCTTCCTCTCACTACTTCCAATGTACAGAAATCCTGTAAGCTGTTTCTCTTTTACTCAGACTACTGAATACCAGCCTAGTGCGTCAGACTACTATCATACTAGAGAACTCCCGTAAAGTGTTTCCTACACTCAGGATGCAGAACTCCTGTAAACTGCCTCTCACTACTTCCAATGACAGAAATCCTGTAAGCTGCTTCTCTTTTACTCAGACTACTGAAAACCTGCATAGTGCCTAAGACTACTCCCATGCTACAGAACTCCCGTAAAGTGTTTCCTACACTCAGCATGCAGAACTCCTGTAAACTGCCTCTCACTACTTCCAATGGACAGAAATCCTGTAAGCTGCTTCTCTTTTACTCAGTCTACTGAAAACCCGCATAGTGCGTAAGACTACTCCCATGCTACAGAACTCCCGTAAAGTGTTTCCTGCACTCAGGATGCAGAACTCCTGTAAACTGCCTCTCACTTCTTCCAATGTACAGAAATCCTGTAAGCTGCTTCTCTTTTACTCAGACTAATGAAAACCCGCCTAGTGCGTAAGACTTCTCCCATGCTACAGAACTCCCGTAAAGTGTTTCCTACCCTCAGGATGCAGAACTCCTGTAAACTGCCTCTCACTACTTCCAATGGACAGAAATCCTTTAAGCTGCTTCTCTTTTACTCAGACTACTGAAAACCTACATAGTGCGTCAGACTACTCCCATGCACAGAACTCCCGTAAAGTGTTTCCTACACTGGATGCAGAACTCCTATAAACTGCCTCTCACTACTTCCAATGTACAGAAGTCCTGTACGCTGCTTCTCTTTTACTCAGACTACTGAAAACCCGCATAGTGCGTAAGACTACTCCCATGCTACAGAACTCCTGTAAAGTGTTTCCTACTCTCAGGATGCAGAACTCCTGTAAACTGCCTCTCACTACTTCCAATGTACAGAAATCCTGTAAGTTGCTTCTCTTTTACTCAGACTACTGAAAACCCGCATGCTGCGTTAGAATTCTCACATGCTACAGAACTCCCGTAAAGTGTTTCCTACACTCAGGATGCAGAACTCCTGTAAACTGCCTCTCACTACTTCCAATGGACAGAAATCCTGTAAGCTGTTTCTCTTTTACTCAGACTACTGAAAACCTGCATAGTGTCTAAGACTACTCCCATGCTACAGAACTCCCGTAATGTGTTTCCTACACTCAGCATGCAGAACTCCTGTAAACTGCCTCTCACTACTTCCAATGGACAGAAATCCTGTAAGCTGCTTCTCTTTTACTCAGTCTACTGAAAACCCGCATAGTGCGTAAGACTACTCCCATGCTACAGAACTCCCGTAAAGTGTTTCCTGCACTCAGGATGCAGAACTCCTGTAAACTGCCTCTCACTTCTTCCAATGTACAGAAATCCTGTAAGCTGCTTCTCTTTTACTCAGACTAATGAAAACCCGCCTAGTGCGTAAGACTTCTCCCATGCTACAGAACTCCCGTAAAGTGTTTCCTACCCTCAGGATGCAGAACTCCTGTAAACTGCCTCTCACTACTTCCAATGGACAGAAACCCTTTAAGCTGCTTCTCTTTTACTCAGACTACTGAAAACCTACATAGTGCGTCAGACTACTCCCATGCTACAGAACTCCCGTAAAGTGTTTCCTACACTGGATGCAGAACTCCTATAAACTGCCTCTCACTACTTCCAATGTACAGAAGTCCTGTACGCTGCTTCTCTTTTACTCAGACTACTGAAAACCCGCATAGTGCGTAAGACTACTCCCATGCTACAGAACTCCTGTAAAGTGTTTCCTACTCTCAGGATGCAGAACTCCTGTAAACTGCCTCTCACTACTTCCAATGTACAGAAATCCTGTAAGTTGCTTCTCTTTTACTCAGACTACTGAAAACCCGCATGCTGCGTTAGAATTCTCACATGCTACAGAACTCCCGTAAAGTGTTTCCTACACTCAGGATGCAGAACTCCTGTAAACTGCCTCTCACTACTTCCAATGGACAGAAATCCTGTAAGCTGTTTCTCTTTTACTCAGACTACTGAAAACCCGCATAGTGCGTAAGACTACTCCCATGCTACAGAACTCCCGTAAGGTGTTTGCTACACTCAGGATGCAGAACTCCTGTGAGCTTCCTCTCACTACTTCCAATGTACAGAAATCCTGTAAGCTGTTTCTCTTTTACTCAGACTACTGAATACCAGCCTAGTGCGTCAGACTACTATCATACTAGAGAACTCCCGTAAAGTGTTTCCTACACTCAGGATGCAGAACTCCTGTAAACTGCCTCTCACTACTTCCAATGACAGAAATCCTGTAAGCTGCTTCTCTTTTACTCAGACTACTGAAAACCTGCATAGTGCCTAAGACTACTCCCATGCTACAGAACTCCCGTAAAGTGTTTCCTACACTCAGCATGCAGAACTCCTGTAAACTGCCTCTCACTACTTCCAATGGACAGAAATCCTGTAAGCTGCTTCTCTTTTACTCAGTCTACTGAAAACCCGCATAGTGCGTAAGACTACTCCCATGCTACAGAACTCCCGTAAAGTGTTTCCTGCACTCAGGATGCAGAACTCCTGTAAACTGCCTCTCACTTCTTCCAATGTACAGAAATCCTGTAAGCTGCTTCTCTTTTACTCAGACTAATGAAAACCCGCCTAGTGCGTAAGACTTCTCCCATGCTACAGAACTCCCGTAAAGTGTTTCCTACCCTCAGGATGCAGAACTCCTGTAAACTGCCTCTCACTACTTCCAATGGACAGAAATCCTTTAAGCTGCTTCTCTTTTACTCAGACTACTGAAAACCTACATAGTGCGTCAGACTACTCCCATGCACAGAACTCCCGTAAAGTGTTTCCTACACTGGATGCAGAACTCCTATAAACTGCCTCTCACTACTTCCAATGTACAGAAGTCCTGTACGCTGCTTCTCTTTTACTCAGACTACTGAAAACCCGCATAGTGCGTAAGACTACTCCCATGCTACAGAACTCCTGTAAAGTGTTTCCTACTCTCAGGATGCAGAACTCCTGTAAACTGCCTCTCACTACTTCCAATGTACAGAAATCCTGTAAGTTGCTTCTCTTTTACTCAGACTACTGAAAACCCGCATAGTGCGTAAGACTACTCCCATGCTACAGAACTCCCGTAAAGTGTTTCCTACACTCAGGATGCAGAACTCCTGTAAACTGCCTCTCACTACTTCCAATGGACAGAAATCCTGTAAGCTTTTTCTCTTTTACTCAGACTACTGAAAACCCGCATAGTGCGTAAGACTACTCCCATGCTACAGAACTCCCGTTAAGTGTTTCCTACACTCAGGATGCAGAACTCCTGTGAACTGCCTCTCACTACTTCCAATGTACAGAAATCCTGTAAGCTGCTTCTCTTTTACTCAGACTACTGAATACCAGCCTAGTGCGTCAGACTACTCTCATGCTAGAGAACTCACGTAAAGTGTTTCCTATACTCAGGATGCAGAACTCCTGTGAACTTCCTCTCACTACTTCCAATGGACAGAAATCCTGTAAGCTGCATCTCTGTAACTCAGACTACTGAAAACCCGCATAGTGCGTAAGACTACTCCCATGCGACAGAACTCCCGTAAAGTGTTTCCTACCCTCAGGATGCAGAACTCCTGTGAACTGCCTCTCACTACTTCCAATGTACAGAAATCCTGTAAGCTGTTTCTCTTTTATTCAGACTACTGAATACCAGCCTAGTGCGTCAGACTACTATCATACTAGAGAACTCCCGTAAAGTGTTTCCTACACTCAGGATGCAGAACTCCTGTAAACTGCCTCTCACTACTTCCAATGTACAGAAATCCTGTAAGCTACTTCTCTTTTACTCAGACTACTTAAAACCCGCACAGTGCGTAAGACTACACCTTTGCTAGAGAACTCCCGTAAAGTGTTTCCTACAATCAGGATGCAGAACTCCTGTGAACTGCCTCTCACTACTTCCAAAGGACAGAAATCCTGTAAGCTGCTTCTCTTTTACTCAGACTACTGAAAACCCGCATAGTGCGTAAGACTACTCCTTTGCTAGAGAATTCCCGTAAAGTGTTTCCTACACTCAGGATGCAGAACTCCTGTGAACTGCCTCTCACTACTTCCAAAGGACAGATATCCTGTAAGCTGCCTCTCTTTTACTCAGTCTACTGAAAACCCGCATAGTGCGTAAGACTACTCCCATGCTACAGAACTCCTGTAAAGTGTTTCCTACCCTCAGGATGCAGAACTCCTGTGAACTGCCTCTCACTACTTCCAATGTACAGAAATCCTGTAAGTTGCTTCTCTTTTACTCAGACTACTGAAAACCCGCATGTTGCGTTAGAATTCTCCCATGCTACAGAACTCCCGTAAAGTGTTTCCTACCCTCAGGATGCAGAACTCCTGTAAACTGCCTCTCACTACTTCCAATGGACAGAAATCTTGTAAGCTGCTTCTCTTTTACTCAGACTACTGAAAACCCGCATAGCGCGTAAGACTACTCCAATGCTACAGAACTCCCGTAAAGTGCTTCCTACACTCAGGATGCAGAACTCCTGTAAACTGCCTCTCACTACTTCCAATGGACAGAAATCCTGTAAGTTGCTTCTGTTTTACTCAGACTACTGAAAACCCGCATAGTGCGTAAGACTACTCCCATGCTACAGAACTCCCGTAAAGTGTCTCCTACACTGGATCTAGAACTCATTTAAACTGCCTCTCCCTACTTACAATGTACAGAAATCCTGTAAGCTGCTTCTCTTTTACTCAGAATACTAAAAACCAGCCTAGTGCGTAAGACTACTCCCATGCTACAGAACTCCCATAAAGTGTTTCCTACCCTCAGGATGCAGAACTCCTGTAAACTGCCTCTCACTACTTCCAATGGACAGAAATCCTGTAAGCTGCTTCTCTTTTACTCAGACTACTGAATACCAGCATAGTGCGTCAGACTACTATCATACTAGAGAACTCCCGTAAAGTGTTTCCTACACTCAGGATGCAGAACTCCTGTAAACTGCCTCTCACTACTTCCAATGTACAGAAATCCTGTAAGCTGTTTCTCTTTTACTCAGACTACTGAAAACCCGCATAGTGCGTAAGACTACTCCCATGCTAGAGAACTCCCGTAAAGTGTTTCCTACACTCAGGATGCAGAACTCCTGTGAACTGCCTCTCACTACTTCCCATGTACAGAAATCCTGTAAGCTGCTTCTATTTTACTCAGATTACTGAATACCCACAAAGTGCCTAAGACTAATCCAATGCTACAGAACTCCCGTAAAGTGTTTCCTACACTCAGGATGCAGAACTCCTGTAAACTGCCTCTCACTACTTCCAATATACAGAAATCCTGTAAGCTGTTTCTCTTTTACTCAGACTACTGAAAACCCACATAGTGCGTAAGACTACTCCCATGCTACAGAACTCCCATAAAGTGTTTCCTACCCTCAGGATGCAGAACTCCTGTGAACTGCCTCTCACTACTTCCAATATACAGAAATCCTGTAAGCTGCTTCTCTTTTACTCAGAATACTAAAAACCAGCCTAGTGCGTAAGACTACTCCCATGCTACAGAACTCCCATAAAGTGTTTCCTACCCTCAGGATGCAGAACTCCTGTGAACTGCCTCTCACTACTTCCAATGGACAGAAATCCTGTAAGCTGCTTCTCTTTTACTCAGACTACTGAATACCAGCCTAGTGCATCAGACTACTCTCATGCTAGAGAACTCACGTAAAGTGTTTCCTATACTCAGGATGCAGAACTCCTGTGAACTTCCTCTCACTACTTCCAATAGACAGAAATCCTGTAAGCTGCATCTCTGTAACTCAGACTACTGAAAACCCGCATAGTGCGTAAGACTACTCCCATGCTACAGAACTTCCGTAAAGTGTTTTCTACACTCAGGATGCAGAACTCCTGTAAACTGCCTCTCACTACTTCCAATGTACAGAAATCCTGTAATCTGCTTCTCTTTTACTCAGACTACTGAAAACCCGCATAGTGCGTAAGACTACTCCCATGCTACAGAACTCCCGTAAGGTGTTTGCTACACTCAGGATGCAGAACTCCTGTGAACTGCCTCTCAGTACTTCCAATGTACAGAAATCCTGTAAGCTGTTTCTCTTTTACTCAGACTACTGAATACCAGCCTAGTGCGTCAGACTACTATCATACTAGAGAACTCCCGTAAAGTGTTTCCTACACTCAGGATGCAGAACTCCTGTAAACTGCCTCTCACTACTTCCAATGTACAGAAATCCTGTAAGCTGCTTCTCTTTTACTCAGACTACTTAAAACCCGCATAGTGCGTAAGACTACACCTTTGCTAGAGAACTCCCGTAAAGTGTTTCCTACACTCAGGATGCAGAACTCCTGTGAACTGCCTCTCACTACTTCCAATGTACAGAAATCCTGTAAGCTGCTTCTCTTTTACTCAGACTACTGAAAACCCGCATAGTGCGTTAGAATTCTCACATGCTACAGAACTCCTGTAAAGTGTTTCCTACCCGCAGGATTCAGAACTCCTGTAAACTGCCTCTCACTACTTCCAATGACAGAAATCCTGTAAGCTGCTTCTCTTTTACTCAGACTACTGAAAACCTGCATAGTGCCTAAGACTACTCCCATGCTACAGAACTCCCGTAAAGTGTTTCCTACACTCAGCATGCAGAACTCCTGTAAACTGCCTCTCACTACTTCCAATGGACAGAAATCCTGTAAGCTGCTTCTCTTTTACTCAGTCTACTGAAAACCCGCATAGTGCGTAAGACTACTCCCATGCTACAGAACTCCCGTAAAGTGTTTCCTGCACTCAGGATGCAGAACTCCTGTAAACTGCCTCTCACTTCTTCCAATGTACAGAAATCCTGTAAGCTGCTTCTCTTTTACTCAGACTAATGAAAACCCGCCTAGTGCGTAAGACTTCTCCCATGCTACAGAACTCCCGTAAAGTGTTTCCTACCCTCAGGATGCAGAACTCCTGTAAACTGCCTCTCACTACTTCCAATGGACAGAAATCCTTTAAGCTGCTTCTCTTTTACTCAGACTACTGAAAACCTACATAGTGCGTCAGACTACTCCCATGCTACAGAACTCCCGTAAAGTGTTTCCTACACTGGATGCAGAACTCCTATAAACTGCCTCTCACTACTTCCAATGTACAGAAGTCCTGTACGCTGCTTCTCTTTTACTCAGACTACTGAAAACCCGCATAGTGCGTAAGACTACTCCCATGCTACAGAACTCCTGTAAAGTGTTTCCTACTCTCAGGATGCAGAACTCCTGTAAACTGCCTCTCACTACTTCCAATGTACAGAAATCCTGTAAGTTGCTTCTCTTTTACTCAGACTACTGAAAACCCGCATGCTGCGTTAGAATTCTCACATGCTACAGAACTCCCGTAAAGTGTTTCCTACACTCAGGATGCAGAACTCCTGTAAACTGCCTCTCACTACTTCCAATGGACAGAAATCCTGTAAGCTGCTTCTGTTTTACTCAGACTACTGAAAACCCGCATAGTGCGTAAGACTACTCCCATGCTAGAGAACCCCCGTAAAGTGTTTCCTACACTCAGGATGCAGAACTCCTGTGAACTGCCTCTCACTACTTCCAATGTACAGAAATCCTGTAAGCTGCTTCTCTTTTACTCAGACTACTGAATACCAGCCTAGTGCGTCAGACTACTCTCATGCTAGAGAACTCACGTAAAGTGTTTCCTATACTCAGGATGCAGAACTCCTGTGAACTTCCTCTCACTACTTCCAATTTACAGAAATCCTGTAAGCTGCATCTCTGTAACTCAGACTACTGAAAACCCGCATAGTGCGTAAGACTACTCCCATGCGACAGAACTCCCGTAAAGTGTTTCCTACACTCAGGATGCAGAACTCCTGTAAACTGCCTCTCACTACTTCCTATGTACAGAAATCCTGTAAGCTGCTTCTCTTTTACTCAGACTACTGAAAACCCGCATAGTGCGTAAGACTACTCCCATGCTACAGAACTTCCGTAAAGTGTTTTCTACACTCAGGATGCAGAACTCCTGTAAACTGCCTCTCACTACTTCCAATGTACAGAAATCCTGTAATCTGCTTCTCTTTTACTCAGACTACTGAAAACCCGCATAGTGCGTATGACTACTCCCATGCTACAGAACTCCCATAAAGTGTTTCCTACCCTCAGGATGCAGAACTCCTGTGAACTGCCTCTCACTACTTCCAATGTACAGAAATCCTGTAAGCTGTTTCTCTTTTACTCAGACTACTGAAAACCTGCATAGTGCCTAAGACTACTCCCATGCTACAGAACTCCCGTAAAGTGTTTCCTACACTCAGCATGCAGAACTCCTGTAAACTGCCTCTCACTACTTCCAATGGACAGAAATCCTGTAAGCTGCTTCTCTTTTACTCAGTCTACTGAAAACCCGCATAGTGCGTAAGACTACTCCTATGCTACAGAACTCCCGTAAAGTGTTTCCTGCACTCAGGATGCAGAACTCCTGTAAACTGCCTCTCACTTCTTCCAATGTACAGAAATCCTGTAAGCTGCTTCTCTTTTACTCAGACTAATGAAAACCCGCCTAGTGCGTAAGACTTCTCCCATGCTACAGAACTCCCGTAAAGTGTTTCCTACTCTCAGGATGCAGAACTCCTGTAAACTGCCTCTCACTACTTCCAATGGACAGAAATCCTTTAAGCTGCTTCTCTTTTACTCAGACTACTGAAAACCTACATAGTGCGTCAGACTACTCCCATGCTACAGAACTCCCGTAAAGTGTTTCCTACACTGGATGCAGAACTCCTATAAACTGCCTCTCACTACTTCCAATGTACAGAAGTCCTGTACGCTGCGTCTCTTTTACTCAGACTACTGAAAACCCGCATAGTGCGTAAGACTACTCCCATGCTACAGAACTCCTGTAAAGTGTTTCCTACTCTCAGGATGCAGAACTCCTGTAAACTGCCTCTCACTACTTCCAATGTACAGAAATCCTGTAAGTTGCTTCTCTTTTACTCAGACTACTGAAAACACGCATAGTGCGTAAGACTACTCCCATGCTACAGAACTCCCGTAAAGTGTTTCCTACCCTCAGGATGCAGAACTCCTGTAAACTGCCTCTCACTACTTCCAATGGACAGAAATCCTGTAAGCTGCTTCTGTTTTACTCAGACTACTGAAAACCCGCATAGTGCGTAAGACTACTCCCATGCTAGAGAACCCCCGTAAAGTGTTTCCTACACTCAGGATGCAGAACTCCTGTGAACTGCCTCTCACTACTTCCAATGTACAGAAATCCTGTAAGCTGCTTCTCTTTTACTCAGACTACTGAATACCAGCCTAGTGCGTCAGACTACTCTCATGCTAGAGAACTCACGTAAAGTGTTTCCTATACTCAGGATGCAGAACTCCTGTGAACTTCCTCTCACTACTTCCAATGGACAGAAATCCTGTAAGCTGCATCTCTGTAACTCAGACTACTGAAAACCCGCATAGTGCGTAAGACTACTCCCATGCGACAGAACTCCCGTAAAGTGTTTCCTACACTCAGGATGCAGAACTCCTGTAAACTGCCTCTCACTACTTCCTATGTACAGAAATCCTGTAAGCTGCTTCTCTTTTACTCAGACTACTGAAAACCCGCATAGTGCGTAAGACTACTCCCATGCTACAGAACTTCCGTAAAGTGTTTTCTACACTCAGGATGCAGAACTCCTGTAAACTGCCTCTCACTACTTCCAATGTACAGAAATCCTGTAATCTGCTTCTCTTTTACTCAGACTACTGAAAACCCGCATAGTGCGTATGACTACTCCCATGCTACAGAACTCCCATAAAGTGTTTCCTACCCTCAGGATGCAGAACTCCTGTGAACTGCCTCTCACTACTTCCAATGTACAGAAATCCTGTAAGCTGTTTCTCTTTTACTCAGACTACTGAATACCAGCCGAGTGCGTCAGACTACTATCATACTAGAGAACTCCCGTAAAGTGTTTCCTACCCTCAGGATGCAGAACTCCTGTAAACTGCCTCTCACTACTTCCAATGGACAGAAATCCTGTAAGCTGCTTCTCTTTTACTCAGACTACTGAATACCAGCCTAGTGCATCAGACTACTCTCATGCTAGAGAACTCACGTAAAGTGTTTCCTATACTCAGGATGCAGAACTCCTGTGAACATCCTCTCACTACTTCCAATGGACAGAAATCCTGTAAGCTGCATCTCTTAAACTCAGACTACTGAAAACCCGCATAGTGCGTAAGACTACTCCCGTGCTACAGAACTCCCGTTAAGTTTTTCCTACACTCAGGATGCAGAACTCCTGTAAACTGCCTCTCACTACTACCAATGTACAGAAATCCTGTAAGCTGCTTCTCTTTTACTCAGACTACTGAAAACCCGCATAGTGCGTAAGACTACTCCAATGCTACAGAACTCCCGTAAAGTTTTTCCCACACTCAGGATGCAGAACTCCTGTAAACTGCCTCTCACTATTTCCAATGGACAGAAATCCTGTAAGCTGCTTCTCTTTTACTCAGACTACTGAAAACCCGCATAGTGCGTAAGACTACTCCCATGCTACAGAACTCCCGTAAAGTGTCTCCTACACTGGATCTAGAACTCATTTAAACTGCCTCTCACTACTTCCAATGGACAGAAATCCTGTAAGCTGCTTCTCTTTTACTCAGACTACTGAAAACCCGCATAGTGCGTAAGACTACTCCCATGCTACAGAACTCCCGTAAAGTGTTTCCTACACTCTGGATGCAGAACTCCTGTGAACTGCCTCTCACTACTTCCAATGTACAGAAATCCTGTAAGTTGCTTCTCTTTTAGTCAGACTACTGAAAACCCGCATGCTGAGTTAGAATTCTCCCATGCTACAGAACTCCCCTAAAGTGTTTCCTACCCTCAGGATGCAGAACTCCTGTAAACTGCCTCTCACTACTTCCAATGGACAGAAATCCTGTAAGCTGCTTCTCTTTTACTCAGACTACTGAAAACCCGCATAGTGCGTAAGACTACTACCATGCTACAGAACTTCCGTAAAGTGTTTTCTACTCTCAGGATGCAGAACTCCTGTAAACTGCCTCTCACTATTTCCAATGTACAGAAATCCTGTAAGCTGCTTCTCTTTTACTCAGACTACTGAAAACCCGCATAGCGCGTAAGACTACTCCAATGCTACAGAACTCCCATAAAGTGTTTCCTACCCTCAGGATGTAGAACTCCTGTGAACTGCCTCTCACTACTTCCAATGGACAGAAATCCTGTAAGTTGCTTCTCTTTTACTCAGACTACTGAATACCAGCCTAGTGCGTCAGACTACTCTCATGCTAGAGAACTCACGTAAAGTGTTTCCTATACTCAGGATGCAGAACTCCTGTGAACTTCCTCTCACTACTTCCAATGGACAGAAATCCTGTAAGCTGCATCTCTTTAACTCAGACTACTGAAAACCCGCATAGTGCGTAAGACTACTCCCGTCTACAGAACTCCCGTAAAGTGTCTCCTACACTGGATCTAGAACTCATTTAAACTTCCTCTCACTACTTCCAATGGACAGAAATCCTGTAAGCTGCATCTCTTTAACTCAGACTACTGAAAACCCGCATAGTGCGTAAGACTACTCCCATGCTACAGAACTCCCGTAAAGTGTCTCCTACACTGGATCTAGAACTCATTTAAACTGCCTCTCACTACTTCCAATGTACAGAAATCCTGTAAGCTACTTCTCTTTTACTCAGACTACTGAAAACCCGCATGCTGCGTTAGAATTCTCCCATGCTACAGAACTCCCGTAAAGTGTTTCCTACCCTCAGGATGCAGAACTCCTGTAAACTGCCTCTCACTACTTCCAATGGACTGAAATCCTGTAAGCTGTTTCTCTTTTACTCAGACTACTGAAAACCCGCATAGTGCGTACGACTACTCCCATGCTAGAGAACTCCCGTAAAGTGTTTCCTACACTCAGGATGCAAAACTCCTGTGAACTGCCTCACACTACTTCCAATGTACAGAAATCCTGTAAGCTGCTTCTCTTTTACTCAGACTACTGAAAACCCGCATAGCGCGTAAGACTACTCCCATGCTACAGAACTCCCGTAAAGTGTCTCCTACACTGTATCTAGAACTCATTTAAACTGCCTCTCACTACTTCCAATGTACAGAAATCTTGTAAGCTGCTTCTCTTTTACTCAGACTACTGAAAACCAGCATAGAGCGTTAGAATTCTCCCATGCTACAGAACTCCCGTAAAGTGTTTCCTACACTCAGGAAGCAGAACTCCTGTCAACTGCCTCTCACTACTTCCAATGGACAGAAATCCTGTAAGCTGTTTCTCTTTTACTCAGACTACTGAAAACCCGCATAGTGCGTAAGACTACTCCCATGCTACAGAACTCCCGTTAAGTGTCTCCTACCCTGGAACTAGAACTCCTTTAAACTGCCTCTCACTACTTCCAATGTACAGAAATCCTGTAAGCTGCTTCTCTTTTACTCAGACTACTGAAAACCCGCATAGTGCGTAAGACTACTCCCATGCTACAGAACTCCCGTAAAGTGTTTCCTACACTCAGGATGCAGAACTCCTGTGAACTGCCTCTCACTACTTCCAATGTACAGAAATCCTGTAAGTTGCTTCTCTTTTACTCAGACTACTGAAAACCCGCATGCTGCGTTAGAATTCTCCCATGCTACAGAACTCCCGTAAAGTGTTTCCTACTCTCAGGATGCAGAACTCCTGTAAACTGCCTCTCACTACTTCCAATGGACAGAAATCCTGTAAGCTGCTTCTCTTTTACTCAGACTACTGAAAACCCGCATAGCGCGTAAGACTACTCCAATGCTACAGAACTCCCGTAAAGTGCTTCCTACACTCAGGATGCAGAACTCCTGTAAACTGCCTCTCACTACTTCCAATGGACAGAAATCCTGTAAGTTCCTTCTGTTTTACTCAGACTACTGAAAACCCGCATAGTGCGTAAGACTACTCCCATGCTACAGAGCTCCCGTAAAGTGTCTCCTACACTGGATCTAGAACTCATTTAAACTGCCTCTCACTACTTCCAATGTACAGAAATCCTGTAAGCTGCTTCTCTTTTACTCAGAATACTAAAAACCAGCCTAGTGCGTAAGACTACTCCCATGCTACAGAACTCCCATAGAGTGTTTCCTACCCTCAGGATGCAGAACTCCTGTAAACTGCCTCTCACTACTTCCAATGGACAGAAATCCTGTAAGTTGCTTCTCTTTTACTCAGACTACTGAATACCAGCATAGTGCGTCAGACTACTATCATACTAGAGAACTCCCGTAAAGTGTTTCCCACACTCAGGATGCAGAACTCCTGTAAACTGCCTCTCACTACTTCCAATGTACAGAAATCCTGTAAGCTGTTTCTCTTTTACTCAGACTACTGAAAACCCGCATAGTGCGTAAGACTACTCCCATGCTACAGAACTCCCATAAAGTGTTTCCTACCCTCAGGATGCAGAACACCTGTGAACTGCCTCTCACTACTTCCAATGGACAGAAATCCTGTAAGTTGCTTCTCTTTTACTCAGATTACTGAATACCCACAAAATGCCTAAGACTAATCCAATGCTACAGAACTCCCGTAAAGTGTTTCCTACACTCAGGATGCAGAACTGCTGTAAACTGCCTCTCACTACTTCCAATATACAGAAATCCTGTAAGCTGTTTCTCTTTTACTCAGACTACTGAAAACCCACATAGTGCGTAAGACTACTCCCATGCTACAGAACTCCCGAAAAGTGTCTCCTACACTGGATCTAGAACTCCTTTAAACTGCCTCTCACTACTTCCAATGTACAGAAATCCTGTAAGCTGCTTCTCTTTTACTCAGACTACTGAAAACCCGCATAGTGCGTTAGAATTCTCCCATGCTACAGAACTCCCGTAAAGTGTTTTCTACTCTCAGGATGCAGAACTCCTGTAAACTGCCTCTCACTATTTGCAATGTACAGAAATCCTGTAAGCTGCTTCTCTTTTACTCAGACTACTGAAAACCCGCATGCTGCGTTAGAATTCTCCCATGCTACAGAACTCCCGTAAAGTGTTTCCTACCCTCAGGATGCAGAACTCCTGTAAACTGCCTCTCACTACTTCCAATGGACAGAAATCCTGTGAGCTGTTTCTCTTTTACTCAGACAACTGAAAACCCGCATAGTGCGTACGACTACTCCCATGCTAGAGAACTCCCGTAAAGTGTTTCCTACACTCAGGATGCAAAACTCCTGTGAACTGCCTCTCACTACTTCCAATGGACAGAAATCCTGTAAGCTGCTTCTCTTTTACTCAGACTACTGAATACCAGCCTAGTGCGTCAGACTACTCCCATGCTACAGAAGCCCAGTAAAGTGTTTCCTACACTCAGGATGCAGAACTCCTGTAAACTGCCTCTCACTACTTCCAATGTACAGAAATCCTGTAAGCTGTTTCTCTTTTACTCAGACTACTGAAAACCCGCATAGTGCGTCAGACTACTCCAATGCTACAGAACTCCCATAAAGTGTTTCCCACACTCAGGATGCAGACCTCCTGTAAACTGCCTCTCACTATTTCCAATGTACAGAAATCCTGTAAGCTGCTTCTCTTTTACTCAGTCTACTGAAAACCCGCATAGTGCGTAAGACTACTCCCATGCTACAGAACTCCCGTAAAGTGTCTCCTACACTGGATCTAGAACTCATTTAAACTGCCTCTCACTACTTCCAATGTACAGAAATCCTGTAAGCTGCTTCTCTTTTACTCAGACTACTGAAAACCCGCATGCTGCGTTAGAATTCTCCCATGCTACACAACTCCCGTAAAGTGTTTCCTACCCTCAGGATGCAGAACTCCTGTAAACTGCCTCTCACTACTTCCAATGGACAGAAATCCTGTAAGCTGTTTCTCTTTTACTCAGACTACTGAAAACCCGCATAGTGCGTACGACTACTCCCATGCTAGAGAACTCCCGTAAAGTGTATCCTACACTCAGGATGCAAAACTCCTGTGAACTGCCTCTCACTACTTCCAATGTACAGAAATCCTGTAAGCTGCTTCTCTTTTACTCAGACTACTGAAAACCCGCATAGTGCGTAAGACTACTCCCATGCTACAGAACTCCCGTAACGTGTTTCCCACACTCAGGATGCAGAACTCCTGTAAACTGCCTCTCACTATTTCCAATGTACAGAAATCCTGTAAGCTGCTTCTCTTTTACTCAGACTACTGAAAACCCGCATAGTGCGTAAGACTACTCCCATGCTACAGAACTCCCGTAAAGTGTCTCCTACACTGTATCTAGAACTCATTTAAACTGCCTCTCACTACTTCCAATGTACAGAAATCTTGTAAGCTGCTTCTCTTTTACTCAGACTACTGAAAACCAGCATAGTGCGTTAGAATTCTCCCATGCTACAGAACTCCCGTAAAGTGTTTCCTACACTCAGGTAGCAGAACTCCTGTCAACTGCCTCTCACTACTTCCAATGGACAGAAATCCTGTAAGCTGTTTCTCTTTTACTCAGACTACTGAAAACCCGCATAGTGCGTAAGACTACTCCAATGCTACAGAACTCCCGTTAAGTGTCTCCTACCCTGGAACTAGAACTCCTTTAAACTGCCTCTCACTACTTCTAATGTACAGAAATCCTGTAAGCTGCTTCTCTTTTACTCAGACTACTGAAAACCCGCATAGTGCGTAAGACTACTCCCATGCTACAGAAGCCCAGTAAAGTGTTTCCTACACTCAGGATGCAAAACTCCTGTAAACTGCCTCTCACTACTTCCAATGTACAGAAATCCTGTAAGCTGCTTCTCTTTTACTCAGACTACTGAAAACCCGCATAGTGCGTCAGACTACTCCCATGCTACAGAACTTCCGTAAAGTGTTTTCTACACTCAGGATGCAGAACTCCTGTAAACTGCCTCTCACTATTTCCAATGTACAGAAATCCTGTAAGCTGCTTCTCTTTTACTCAGACTACTGAAAACCCGCATAGTGCGTAAGACTACTCCCATGCTACAGAACTCCCATAAAGTGTTTCCTACCCTCAGGATGCAGAACTCCTGTGAACTGCCTCTCACTACTTCCAATGGACAGAAATCCTGTAAGCTGCTTCTCTTTTACTCAGACTACTGAATACCAGCCTAGTGCGTCAGACTACTCTCATGCTAGAGAACTCACGTAAAGTGTTTCCTATACTCAGGATGCAGAACTCCTGTGAACTGCCTCTCACTACTTCCAATGGACAGAAATCCTGTAAACTGCTTCTCTTTTACCCAGACTACTGAAAACCCGCATAGTGCGTAAGACTACTCCCGTGCTACAGAACTCCCGTTAAGTTTTTCCTACACTCAGGATGCAGAACTCCTGTAAACTGCCCCTCTCTACTTCCAATGGACAGAAATCCTGTAAGTTGCTTCTGTTTTACTCAGACTACTGAAAACCCGCATAGTGCGTAAGACTACTCCCATGCTACAGAACTCCCGTAAAGTGTCTCCTACACTGGATCTAGAACTCATTTAAACAGCCTCTCACTACTTCCAATGTACAGAAATCCTGTAAGCTGCTTCTCTTTTACTCAGAATACTAAAAACCAGCCTAGTGCGTAAGACTACTCCCATGCTACAGAACTCCCGTAAAGTGTTTCCTACACTCAGGATGCAGAACTCCTGTAAACTGCCTCTCACTACTTCCAATATACAGAAATCCTGTAAGCTGTTTCTCTTTTACTCAGACTACTGAATACCAGCCTAGTGCGTCAGACTACTCCCATGCTACAGAACTCCCGTAAAGTGTTTCCTACACTGGATCTAGAACTCCTTTAAACTGCCTCTCACTACTTCCATTGTACAGAAATCCTGTAAGCTGCTTCTCTTTTACTCAGACTACTGAAAACCAGCCTAGTGCGTAAGACTGCTCCCATGCTACAGAACTCCCGTAAAGTGTTTCCTACCCTCAGGATGCAGAACTCCTGTCAACTACCTCTCACTACTTCCAATGGACAGAAATCCTGTAAGCTGTTTCTCTTTTACTCAGACTACTGAAAACCCGCATAGTGCGTAAGACTACTCCCATGCTACAGAACTCCCGTAAAGTGTTTCCTACACTCAGGATGCAGAACTCCTGTAAACTGCCTCTCACTATTTCCAATGGACAGAAATCCTGTAAGCTGCTTCTCTTTTACTCAGACTACTGAAAACCTGCATAGTGCGTAAGACTACTCCCATGCTACAGAACTCCCGTAAAGTGTTTCCTACCCTCAGGATGTAGAACTCCTGTG
The DNA here is from genome assembly GCF_964237555.1 of Oryctolagus cuniculus. Taxonomy (NCBI): domain Eukaryota; kingdom Metazoa; phylum Chordata; class Mammalia; order Lagomorpha; family Leporidae; genus Oryctolagus; species Oryctolagus cuniculus. The sequence continues at coordinate 1,959,741 of NC_091451.1, forward strand.
AACTGCCTCTCACTACTTCCAATGGACAGAAATCCTGTAAGCTGCTTCTCTTTTACTCAGACTACTGAATACCAGCCTAGTGCGTCAGACTACTTTCATGCTAGAGAACTCACGTAAAGTGTTTCCTATACTCAGGATGCAGAACTCCTGTGAACTTCCTCTCTACTTCCAATGGACAGAAATCCTGTAAGCTGCATCTTTTTAACTCAGACTACTGAAAACCCGCATAGTGCGTAAGACTACTCCCGTGCTACAGAACTCCCGTAAAGTGTTTCCTACACTCAGGATGCAGAACTCCTGTAAACTGCCTCTCACTACTTCCAATGTACAGAAATCCTGTAATCTGCTTCTCTTTTACTCAGACTACTGAAAACCCGCATAGTGCGTAAGACTACTCCCATGCTACAGAACTCCCGTAAGGTGTTTGCTACACTCAGGATGCAGAACTCCTGTGAACTGCCTCTCACTACTTCCAATGTACAGAAATCCTGTAAGCTGTTTCTCTTTTACTCAGACTACTGAATACCAGCCTAGTGCGTCAGACTACTATCATACTAGAGAACTCCCGTAAAGTGTTTCCTACACTCAGGATGCAGAACTCCTGTAAACTGCCTCTCACTACTTCCAATGTACAGAAATCCTGTAAGCTGCTTCTCTTTTACTCAGACTACTTAAAACCCGCATAGTGCGTAAGACTACACCTTTGCTAGAGAACTCCCGTAAAGTGTTTCCTACACTCAGGATGCAGAACTCCTGTGAACTGCCTCTCACTACTTCCAATGGACAGAAATCCTGTAAGCTGCTTCTCTTTTACTCAGACTACTGAAAACCCGCATAGTGCGTTAGAATTCTCACATGCTACAGAACTCCTGTAAAGTGTTTCCTACCCGCAGGATTCAGAACTCATTTAAACTGCCTCTCACTACTTCCAATGACAGAAATCCTGTAAGCTGCTTCTCTTTTACTCAGACTACTGAAAACCTGCATAGTGCCTAAGACTACTCCCATGCTACAGAACTCCCGTAAAGTGTTTCCTACACTCAGCATGCAGAACTCCTGTAAACTGCCTCTCACTACTTCCAATGGACAGAAATCCTGTAAGCTGCTTCTCTTTTACTCAGTCTACTGAAAACCCGCATAGTGCGTAAGACTACTCCCATGCTACAGAACTCCCGTAAAGTGTTTCCTGCACTCAGGATGCAGAACTCCTGTAAACTGCCTCTCACTTCTTCCAATGTACAGAAATCCTGTTAGCTGCTTCTCTTTTACTCAGACTAATGAAAACCCGCCTAGTGCGTAAGACTTCTCCCATGCTACAGAACTCCCGTAAAGTGTTTCCTACCCTCAGGATGCAGAACTCCTGTAAACTGCCTCTCACTACTTCCAATGGACAGAAATCCTTTAAGCTGCTTCTCTTTTACTCAGACTACTGAAAACCTACATAGTGCGTCAGACTACTCCCATGCTACAGAACTCCCGTAAAGTGTTTCCTACACTGGATGCAGAACTCCTATAAACTGCCTCTCACTACTTCCAATGTACAGAAGTCCTGTACGCTGCTTCTCTTTTACTCAGACTACTGAAAACCCGCATAGTGCGTAAGACTACTCCCATGCTACAGAACTCCTGTAAAGTGTTTCCTACTCTCAGGATGCAGAACTCCTGTAAACTGCCTCTCACTACTTCCAATGTACAGAAATCCTGTAAGTTGCTTCTCTTTTACTCAGACTACTGAAAACCCGCATGCTGCGTTAGAATTCTCACATGCTACAGAACTCCCGTAAAGTGTTTCCTACACTCAGGATGCAAAACTCCTGTAAACTGCCTCTCACTACTTCCAATGGACAGAAATCCTGTAAGCTGCTTCTGTTTTACTCAGACTACTGAAAACCCGCATAGTGCGTAAGACTACTCCCATGCTAGAGAACCCCCGTAAAGTGTTTCCTACACTCAGGATGCAGAACTCCTGTGAACTGCCTCTCACTACTTCCAATGTACAGAAATCCTGTAAGCTGCTTCTCTTTTACTCAGACTACTGAATACCAGCCTAGTGCGTCAGACTACTCTCATGCTAGAGAACTCACGTAAAGTGTTTCCTATACTCAGGATGCAGAACTCCTGTGAACTTCCTCTCACTACTTCCAATGGACAGAAATCCTGTAAGCTGCATCTCTGTAACTCAGACTACTGAAAACCCGCATAGTGCGTAAGACTACTCCCATGCGACAGAACTCCCGTAAAGTGTTTCCTACACTCAGGATGCAGAACTCCTGTAAACTGCCTCTCACTACTTCCTATGTACAGAAATCCTGTAAGCTGCTTCTCTTTTACTCAGACTACTGAAAACCCGCATAGTGCGTAAGACTACTCCCATGCTACAGAACTTCCGTAAAGTGTTTTCTACACTCAGGATGCAGAACTCCTGTAAACTGCCTCTCACTACTTCCAATGTACAGAAATCCTGTAATCTGCTTCTCTTTTACTCAGACTACTGAAAACCCGCATAGTGCGTATGACTACTCCCATGCTACAGAACTCCCATAGAGTGTTTCCTACCCTCAGGATGCAGAACTCCTGTGAACTTCCTCTCACTACTTCCAATGGACAGAAATCCTGTAAGCTGCATCTCTTTAACTCAGACTACTGAAAACCCGCATAGTGCGTAAGACTACTCCCGTGCTACAGAACTCCCGTAAAGTGTCTCCTACACTGGATCTAGAACTCATTTAAACTTCCCCTCACTACTTCCAATGGACAGAAATCCTGTAAGCTGCATCTCTTTAACTCAGACTACTGAAAACCCGCATAGTGCGTAAGACTACTCCCATGCTACAGAACTCCCGTAAAGTGTCTCCTACACTGGATCTAGAACTCATTTAAACTGCCTCTCACTACTTCCAATGTACAGAAATCCTGTAAGCTACTTATCTTTTACTCAGACTACTGAAAACCCGCATGCTGCGTTAGAATTCTCCCATGCTACAGAACTCCCGTAAAGTGTTTCCTAACCTCAGGATGCAGAACTCCTGTAAACTGCCTCTCACTACTTCCAATGGACTGAAATCCTGTAAGCTGTTTCTCTTTTACTCAGACTACTGAAAACCCGCATAGTGCGTACGACTACTCCCATGCTAGAGAACTCCCGTAAAGTGTTTCCTACACTCAGGATGCAAAACTCCTGTGAACTGCCTCACACTACTTCCAATGTACAGAAATCCTGTAAGCTGCTTCTCTTTTACTCAGACTACTGAAAACCCGCATAGCGCGTAAGACTACTCCCATGCTACAGAACTCCCGTAAAGTGTCTCCTACACTGAATCTAGAACTCATTTAAACTGCCTCTCACTACTTCCAATGTACAGAAATCTTGTAAGCTGCTTCTCTTTTACTCAGACTACTGAAAACCAGCATAGAGCGTTAGAATTCTCCCATGCTACAGAACTCCCGTAAAGTGTTTCCTACACTCAGGAAGCAGAACTCCTGTCAACTGCCTCTCACTACTTCCAATGGACAGAAATCCTGTAAGCTGTTTCTCTTTTACTCAGACTACTGAAAACCCGCATAGTGCGTAAGACTACTCCCATGCTACAGAACTCCCGTTAAGTGTCTCCTACCCTGGAACTAGAACTCCTTTAAACTGCCTCTCACTACTTCTAATGTACAGAAATCCTGTAATCTGCTTCTCTTTTACTCAGACTACTGAAAACCCGCATAGTGCGTAAGACTACTCCCATGCTACAGAACTCCCGTAAAGTGTTTCCTACACTCAGGATGCAGAACTCCTGTGAACTGCCTCTCACTACTTCCAATGTACAGAAATCCTGTAAGTTGCTTCTCTTTTACTCAGACTACTGAAAACCCGCATGCTGCGTTAGAATTCTCCCATGCTACAGAACTCCCGTAAAGTGTTTCCTACTCTCAGGATGCAGAACTCCTGTAAACTGCCTCTCACTACTTCCAATGGACAGAAATCCTGTAAGCTGCTTCTCTTTTACTCAGACTACTGAAAACCCGCATAGCGCGTAAGACTACTCCAATGCTACAGAACTCCCGTAAAGTGCTTCCTACACTCAGGATGCAGAACTCCTGTAAACTGCCTCTCACTACTTCCAATGGACAGAAATCCTGTAAGTTGCTTCTGTTTTACTCAGACTACTGAAAACCCGCATAGTGCGTAAGACTACTCCCATGCTACAGAGCTCCCGTAAAGTGTCTCCTACACTGGATCTAGAACTCATTTAAACTGCCTCTCACTACTTCCAATGTACAGAAATCCTGTAAGCTGCTTCTCTTTTACTCAGAATACTAAAAACCAGCCTAGTGCGTAAGACTACTCCCATGCTACAGAACTCCCATAGAGTGTTTCCTACCCTCAGGATGCAGAACTCCTGTAAACTGCCTCTCACTACTTCCAATGGACAGAAATCCTGTAAGTTGCTTCTCTTTTACTCAGACTACTGAATACCAGCATAGTGCGTCAGACTACTATCATACTAGAGAACTCCCGTAAAGTGTTTCCCACACTCAGGATGCAGAACTCCTGTAAACTGCCTCTCACTACTTCCAATGTACAGAAATCCTGTAAGCTGTTTCTCTTTTACTCAGACTACTGAAAACCCGCATAGTGCGTAAGACTACTCCCATGCTAGAGAACTCCCGTAAAGTGTTTCCTACACTCAGGATGCAGAACTCCTGTGAACTGCCTCTCACTACTTCCCATGTACAGAAATCCTGTAAGCTGCTTCTATTTTACTCAGATTACTGAATACCCACAAAATGCCTAAGACTAATCCAATGCTACAGAACTCCCGTAAAGTGTTTCCTACACTCAGGATGCAGAACTGCTGTAAACTGCCTCTCACTACTTCCAATATACAGAAATCCTGTAAGCTGTTTCTCTTTTACTCAGACTACTGAAAACCCACATAGTGCGTAAGACTACTCCCATGCTACAGAACTCCCGAAAAGTGTCTCCTACACTGGATCTAGAACTCCTTTAAACTGCCTCTCACTACTTCCAATGTACAGAAATCCTGTAAGCTGCTTCTCTTTTACTCAGACTACTGAAAACCCGCATAGTGCGTAAGACTACTCCCATGCTACAGAACTTCCGTAAAGTGTTTTCTACTCTCAGGATGCAGAACTCCTGTAAACTGCCTCTCACTATTTGCAATGTACAGAAATCCTGTAAGCTGCTTCTCTTTTACTCAGACTACTGAAAACCCGCATAGTGCGTAAGACTACTCCCATGCTACAGAACTCCCATAAAGTGTTTCCTACCCTCAGGATGCAGAACACCTGTGAACTGCCTCTCACTACTTCCAATGGACAGAAATCCTGTAAGTTGCTTCTCTTTTACTCGGACTACTGAATACCAGCCTAGTGCGTCAGACTACTCTCATGCTAGAAAACTCACGTAAAGTGTTTCCTATACTCAGGATGCAGAACTCCTGTGAACTTCCTCTCACTACTTCCAATGGACAGAAATCCTGTAAGCTGCATTTCTTTAACTCAGACTACTGAAAACCCGCATAGTGCGTAAGACTACTCCCGTGCTACAGAACTCCCGTAAAGTGTCTCCTACACTGGATCTAGAACTCATTTAAACTTCCTCTCACTACTTCCAATGGACAGAAATCCTGTAAGCTGCATCTCTTTAACTCAGACTACTGAAAACCCGCATAGTGCGTAAGACTACTCCCATGCTACAGAACTCCCGTAAAGTGTCTCCTACACTGGATCTAGAACTCATTTAAACTGCCTCTCACTACTTCCAATGTACAGAAATCCTGTAAGCTACTTCTCTTTTACTCAGACTACTGAAAACCCGCATAGTGCGTAAGACTACTCCCATGCTACAGAACTCCCGTAAAGTGTTTCCTACACTCAGGATGCAGAACTCCTGTGAACTGCCTCTCACTACTTCCAATGTACAGAAATCCTGTAAGTTGCTTCTCTTTTACTCAGACTACTGAAAACCCGCATGCTGCGTTAGAATTCTCCCATGCTACAGAACTCCCGTAAAGTGTTTCCTACCCTCAGGATGCAGAACTCCTGTAAACTGCCTCTCACTACTTCCAATGGACAGAAATCCTGTGAGCTGTTTCTCTTTTACTCAGACAACTGAAAACCCGCATAGTGCGTAAGACTACTCCCATGCTACAGAACTGCCCTAAAGTGTTTCCTACACTCAGGATGCAAAACTCCTGTGAACTGCCTCTCACTACTTCCAATGGACAGAAATCCTGTAAGCTGCTTCTCTTTTACTCAGACTACTGAATACCAGCCTAGTGCGTCAGACTACTCCCATGCTACAGAAGCCCAGTAAAGTGTTTCCTACACTCAGGATGCAGAACTCCTGTAAACTGCCTCTCACTACTTCCAATGTACAGAAATCCTGTAAGCTGTTTCTCTTTTACTCAGACTACTGAAAACCCGCATAGTGCGTCAGACTACTCCAATGCTACAGAACTCCCATAAAGTGTTTCCCACACTCAGGATGTAGACCTCCTGTAAACTGCCTCTCACTATTTCCAATGTACAGAAATCCTGTAAGCTGCTTCTCTTTTACTCAGTCTACTGAAAACCCGCATAGTGCGTAAGACTACTCCCATGCTACAGAACTCCCGTAAAGTGTCTCCTACACTGGATCTAGAACTCATTTAAACTGCCTCTCACTACTTCCAATGTACAGAAATCCTGTAAGCTGCTTCTCTTTTACTCAGACTACTGAAAACCCGCATGCTGCGTTAGAATTCTCCCATGCTACACAACTCCCGTAAAGTGTTTCCTACCCTCAGGATGCAGAACTCCTGTAAACTGCCTCTCACTACTTCCAATGGACAGAAATCCTGTAAGCTGTTTCTCTTTTACTCAGACTACTGAAAACCCGCATAGTGCGTACGACTACTCCCATGCTAGAGAACTCCCGTAAAGTGTATCCTACACTCAGGATGCAAAACTCCTGTGAACTGCCTCTCACTACTTCCAATGTACAGAAATCCTGTAAGCTGCTTCTCTTTTACTCAGACTACTGAAAACCCGCATAGCGCGTAAGACTACTCCAATGCTACAGAACTGCCCTAAAGTGTTTCCTACACTCAGGATGCAGAACTCCTGTAAACTGCCTCTCACTACTTCTAATGTACAGAAATCCTGTAAGCTGCTTCTCTTTTACTCAGACTACTGAAAACCCGCATAGTGCGTAAGACTACTCCCATGCTACAGAACTCCCGTAAAGTGTCTCCTACACTGTATCTAGAACTCATTTAAACTGCCTCTCACTACTTCCAATGTACAGAAATCTTGTAAGCTGCTTCTCTTTTACTCAGACTACTGAAAACCAGCATAGTGCGTTAGAATTCTCCCATGCTACAGAACTCCCGTAAAGTGTTTCCTACACTCAGGTAGCAGAACTCCTGTCAACTGCCTCTCACTACTTCCAATGGACAGAAATCCTGTAAGCTGTTTCTCTTTTACTCAGACTACTGAAAACCCGCATAGTGCGTAAGACTACTCCAATGCTACAGAACTCCCGTTAAGTGTCTCCTACCCTGGAACTAGAACTCCTTTAAACTGCCTCTCACTACTTCTAATGTACAGAAATCCTGTAAGCTGCTTCTCTTTTACTCAGACTACTGAAAACCCGCATAGTGCGTAAGACTACTCCCATGCTACAGAAGCCCAGTAAAGTGTTTCCTACACTCAGGATGCAAAACTCCTGTAAACTGCCTCTCACTACTTCCAATGTACAGAAATCCTGTAAGCTGCTTCTCTTTTACTCAGACTACTGAAAACCCGCATAGTGCGTAAGACTACTCCCATGCTACAGAACTTCCGTAAAGTGTTTTCTACACTCAGGATGCAGAACTCCTATAAACTGCCTCTCACTATTTCCAATGGACAGAAATCCTGTAAGCTGCTTCTCTTTTACTCAGACTACTGAAAACCCGCATAGTGCGTAAGACTACTCCCATGCTACAGAACTCCCATAAAGTGTTTCCTACCCTCAGGATGCAGAACTCCTGTGAACTGCCTCTCACTACTTCCAATGTACAGAAATCCTGTAAGCTGCTTCTCTTTTACTCAGACTACTGAATACCAGCCTAGTGCGTCAGACTACTCTCATGCTAGAGAACTCACGTAAAGTGTTTCCTATACTCAGGATGCAGAACTCCTGTGAACTGCCTCTCACTACTTCCAATGGACAGAAATCCTGTAAACTGCTTCTCTTTTACCCAGACTACTGAAAACCCGCATAGTGCGTAAGACTACTCCCGTGCTACAGAACTCCCGTTAAGTTTTTCCTACACTCAGGATGCAGAACTCCTGTAAACTGCCCCTCTCTACTTCCAATGGACAGAAATCCTGTAAGTTGCTTCTGTTTTACTCAGACTACTGAAAACCCGCATAGTGCGTAAGACTACTCCCATGCTACAGAACTCCCGTAAAGTGTCTCCTACACTGGATCTAGAACTCATTTAAACAGCCTCTCACTACTTCCAATGTACAGAAATCCTGTAAGCTGCTTCTCTTTTACTCAGAATACTAAAAACCAGCCTAGTGCGTAAGACTACTCCCATGCTACAGAACTCCCGTAAAGTGTTTCCTACACTCAGGATGCAGAACTCCTGTAAACTGCCTCTCACTACTTCCAATATACAGAAATCCTGTAAGCTGTTTCTCTTTTACTCAGACTACTGAAAACCCACATAGTGCGTAAGACTACTCCCATGCTACAGAACTCCCGTAAAGTGTCTCCTACACTGGATCTAGAACTCCTTTAAACTGCCTCTCACTACTTCCATTGTACGGAAATCCTGTAAGCTGCTTCTCTTTTACTCAGACTACTGAAAACCAGCCTAGTGCGTAAGACTGCTCCCATGCTACAGAACTCCCGTAAAGTGTTTCCTACCCTCAGGATGCAGAACTCCTGTCAACTACCTCTCACTACTTCCAATGGACAGAAATCCTGTAAGCTGTTTCTCTTTTACTCAGACTACTGAAAACCCGCATAGTGCGTAAGACTACTCCCATGCTACAGAACTCCCGTTAAGTGTTTCCTACACTCAGGATGCAGAACTCCTGTAAACTGCCTCTCACTATTTCCAATGTACAGAAATCCTGTAAGCTGCTTCTCTTTTACTCAGACTACTGAAAACCTGCATAGTGCGTAAGACTACTCCCATGCTACAGAACTCCCGTAAAGTGTTTCCTACCCTCAGGATGTAGAACTCCTGTGAACTGCCTCTCACTACTTCCAATGGACAGAAATCCTGTAAGCTGCTTCTCTTTTACTCAGACTACTGAATACCAGCCTAGTGCGTCAGACTACTCTCATGCTAGAGAACTCACGTAAAGTGTTTCCTATACTCAGGATGCAGAACTCCTGTGAACTTCCTCTCTACTTCCAATGGACAGAAATCCTGTAAGCTGCATCTTTTTAACTCAGACTACTGAAAACCCGCATAGTGCGTAAGACTACTCCCGTGCTACAGAACTCCCGTAAAGTGTTTCCTACACTCAGGATGCAGAACTCCTGTAAACTGCCTCTCACTACTTCCAATGTACAGAAATCCTGTAAGCTGCAACTCTTTTACTCAGACTACTGAAAACCCGCATAGTGCGTAAGACTACTCCAATGCTACAGAACTCCCGTAAAGTGTTTCCTACACTCAGGATGCAGAACTCCTGTAAACTGCCTCTCACTATTTCCAATGGACAGAAATCCTGTAAGCTGCTTCTCTTTTACTCAGTCTACTGAAAACCCGCATAGTGCGTAAGACTACTCCCATGCTACAGAACTCCCGTAAAGTGTCTCCTACACTGGATCTAGAACTCATTTAAACTGCCTCTCACTACTTCCAATGGACAGAAATCCTGTAAGCTTCTTCTCTTTTACTCAGACTACTGAATACCAGCCTAGTGCGTCAGACTACTCTCGTGCTAGAGAACTCACGTAAAGTGTTTCCTATACTCAGGATGCAGAACTCCTGTGAACTTCCTCTCACTACTTCCAATGGACAGAAATCCTGTAAGCTGCATCTCTTTAACTCAGACTACTGAAAACCCGCATAGTGCGTAAGACTACTCCCGTGCTATAGAACTCCCGTTAAGTTTTTCCTACACTCAGGATGCAGAACTCCTGTAAACTGCCTCTCACTACTTCCAATGTACAGAAATCCTGTAAGCTGCAACTCTTTTACTCAGACTACTGAAAACCCGCATAGTGCGTAAGACTACTCCAATGCTACAGAACTCCCGTAAAGTGTTTCCCACACTCAGGATGCAGAACTCCTGTAAACTGCCTCTCACTATTTCCAATGGACAGAAATCCTGTAAGCTGCTTCTCTTTTACTCAGACTACTGAAAACCCGCATAGTGCGTAAGACTACTCCCATGCTACAGAACTCCCGTAAAGTGTCTCCTACACTGGATCTAGAACTCATTTAAACTGCCTCTCACTACTTCCAATGTACAGAAATCCTGTAAGCTGCTTCTGTTTTACTCAGACTACTGAAAACCCGCATAGTGCGTAAGACTACTCCCATGCTACAGAACTCCCGTAAAGTGTTTCCTACACTCAGGATGCAGAACTCCTGTGAACTGCCTCTCACTACTTCCAATGTACAGAAATCCTGTAAGTTGCTGCTCTTTTAGTCAGACTACTGAAAACCCGCATGCTGCGTTAGAATTCTCCCATGCTACAGAACTCCCGTAAAGTGTTTCCTACCCTCAGGATGCAGAACTCCTGTAAACTGCCTCTCACTACTTCCAATGGACAGAAATCCTGTAAGCTGCTTCTCTTTTACTCAGACTACTGAAAACCCGCATAGTGCGTAAGACTACTCCCATGCTACAGAACTTCCGTAAAGTGTTTTCTACTCTCAGGATGCAGAACTCCTGTAAACTGCCTCTCACTATTTCCAATGTACAGAAATCCTGTAAGCTGCTTCTCTTTTACTCAGACTACTGAAAACCCGCATAGTGCGTACGACTACTCCCATGCTAGAGAACTCCCGTAAAGTGTTTCCTACACTCAGGATGCAAAACTCCTGTGAACTTCCTCTCACTACTTCCAATGGACAGAAATCCTGTAAGCTGCTTCTCTTTTACTCAGACTACTGAATACCAGCCTAGTGCGTCAGACTACTATCATACTAGAGAACTCCCGTAAAGTGTTTCCTACACTCAGGATGCAGAACTCCTGTAAACTGCCTCTCACTACTTCCAATGTACAGAAATCCTGTAAGCTGTTTCTCTTTTGCTCAGACTACTGAAAACCTGCATAGTGCGTCAGACTACTCCAATGCTACAGAACTCCCATAAAGTGTTTCCCACACTCAGGATGCAGACCTCCTGTAAACTGCCTCTCACTATTTCCAATGTACAGAAATCCTGTAAGCTGCTTCTCTTTTACTCAGACTACTGAAAACCCGCATAGTGCGTAAGACTACTCCCATGCTACAGAACTTCCGTAAAGTGTTTTCTACACTCAGGATGCAGAACTCCTGTAAACTGCCTCTCACTATTTCCAATGTATAGAAATCCTGTAAGCTGCTTCTCTTTTACTCAGACTACTGAAAACCCGCATAGTGCGTAAGACTACTCCCATGCTACAGAACTCCCATAAATTGTTTCCTACCCTCAGGATGCAGAACTCCTGTGAACTGCCTGTCACTACTTCCAATGTACAGAAATCCTGTAAGCTGCAACTCTTTTACTCAGACTACTGAAAACCCGCATAGTGCGTAAGACTACTCCCATGCTACAGAACTCCCGTAAAGTGTTTCCCACACTCAGGATGCAGAACTCCTGTAAACTGCCTCTCACTATTTCCAATGTACAGAAATCCTGTAAGCTGCTTCTCTTTTACTCAGACTACTGAAAACCCGCATAATGCATAAGACTACTCCCATGCTACAGAACTCCCGTAAAGTGTCTCCTACACTGGATCTAGAACTCATTTAAACTGCCTCTCACTACTTCCAATGTACAGAAATCCTTTAAGCTGCTTCTCTTTTACTCAGACTACTGAAAACCCGCATAGTGCGTAAGACTACTCCCATGCTACAGAACTTCCGTAAAGTGTTTTCTACACTCAGGATGCAAAACTCCTGTAAACTGCCTCTCACTACTTCCAATGTACAGAAATCCTGTAAGCTGCTTCTCTTTTACTCAGACTACTGAAAACCCGCATAGTGCGTAAGACTACTCCCATGCTACAGAACTCCCATAAAGTGTTTCCTACCCTCAGGATGCAGAACTCCTGTAAACTGCCTCTCACTACTTCCAATGGACAGAAATCCTGTAAGCTGCTTCTCTTTTACTCAGACTACTGAATACCAGCCTAGTGCGTCAGACTACTCTCATGCTAGAGAACTCACGTAAAGTGTTTCCTATACTCAGGATGCAGAACTCCTGTGAACTTCCTCTCTACTTCCAATGGACAGAAATCCTGTAAGCTGCATCTTTTTAACTCAGACTACTGAAAACCCGCATAGTGCGTAAGACTACTCCCGTGCTACAGAACTCCCGTAAAGTGTTTCCTACACTCAGGATGCAGAACTCCTGTAAACTGCCTCTCACTACTTCCAATGGACAGAAATCCTGTAAGCTGCTTCTCTTTTACTCAGTCTACTGAAAACCCGCATAGTGCGTAAGAGTACTCCCATGCTACAGAACTCCCGTAAAGTTTCTCCTACACTGGATCTAGAACTCATTTAAACTGCCTCTCACTACTTCCAATGGACAGAAATCCTGTAAGCTGCTTCTCTTTTACTCAGACTACTGAATACCAGCCTAGTGCGTCAGACTACTCTCGTGCTAGAGAACTCACGTAAAGTGTTTCCTATACTCAGGATGCAGAACTCCTGTGAACTTCCTCTCACTACTTCCAATGGACAGAAATCCTGTAAGCTGCATCTCTTTAACTCAGACTACTGAAAACTCGCATAGTGCGTAAGACTACTCCCGTGCTATAGAACTCCCGTTAAGTTTTTCCTACACTCAGGATGCAGAACTCCTGTAAACTGCCTCTCACTACTTCCAATGTACAGAAATCCTGTAAGCTGCTTCTCTTTTACTCAGACTACTGAAAACCCGCATAGTGCGTAAGACTACTCCCAGGCTACAGAACTCCCATAAAGTGTTCCCTACCCTCAGGATGCAGAACTCCTGTAAACTGCCTCTCACTACTTCCAATGCACAGAAATCCTGTAAGCTGCTTCTCTTTTACTCAGACTACTGAATACCAGCCTAGTGCGTCAGACTACTCTCATGCTAGAGAACTCCCTTAAAGTGTTTCCTACCCTCAGGATGCAGAACTCCTGTGAACTGGCTCTCACTATTTCCAATGTACAGAAATCCTGTAAGCTGCTTCTCTTTTACTCAGACTACTGAAAACCCGCATAGTGCGTAAGACTACTCCCATGCTACAGAACTCCCGTAAAGTGTCTCCTACACTGGATCTAGAACTCATTTAAACTGCCTCTCACTACTTCCAATGTACAGAAATCCTGTAAGCTGCTTCTCTTTTACTCAGACTACTGAATACCAGCCTAGTGCGTCAGACTACTCTCATGCTAGAGAACTCCCGTAAAGTGTTTCCTACCCTCAGGATGCAGAACTCCTGTGAACTGGCTCTCACTACTTCCAATGGACAGAAATCCTGTAAGCTGCTTCTCTTTAACTCAGACTACTAAAACCCGCATAGTGCGTAAGACTACTCCCGTGCTACAAAACTCCCGTTAAGTTTTTCCTACATTCAGGATGCAGAACTCCTGTAAACTGCCTCTCACTACTTCCAATGGACAGAAATCCTGTAAGCTGCTTCTCTTTTACTCAGACTACTGAAAACCCGCATAGTGCGTAAGACTACTCCCATGCTACAGAACTCCCGTAACGTGTTTCCAACACTCAGGATGCAGAACTCCTGTAAACTGCCTCTCACTATTTCCAATGTACAGAAATCCTGTAAGCTGCTTCTCTTTTACTCAGACTACTGAAAACCCGCATAGTGCGTAAGACTACTCCCATGCTACAGAACTCCCGTAAAATGTCTCCTACACTGGATCTAGAACTCATTTAAACTGCCTCTCACTACTTCCAATATACAGAAATCCTGTAAGCTGCTTCTCTTTTACTCAGACTACTGAAAACCCGCATAGTGCGTAAGACTACTCCCATGCTAGAGAACTCCCGTAAAGTGTTTCCTAAACTCAGGATGCAGAACTCCTGTAAACTGCCTCTCACTACTTCCAATGTACAGAAATCCTGTAAGTTGCTTCGCTTTTACTCAGACAACTGAAAACCCGCATGCTGCGTTAGAATTCTCCCATGCTACAGAACTCCCGTTAAGTGTTTCCTACACTCAGGATGCAGAACTCCTGCAAACTGCCTCTCACTACTTCCAATGTACAGAAATCCTGTAAGCTGCTTCTCTTTTACTCAGACTACTGAAAACCAGCATAGTGCGTAAGACTACTCCAATGCTACAGAACTCCCGTAAAGTGTTTCCTACACTCAGGATGCAGAACTCCTGTGAACTGCCTCTCACTACTTCCCATGTACAGAAATCCTGTAAGTTGCTTCTCTTTTACTCAGACTACTGAAAACCCGCACAATGCGTAAGACTACTCCCATGCTACAGAAGCCCAGTAAAGTGTTTCCTACACTCAGGATGCAGAACTCCTGTAAACTGCCTCTCACTACTTCCAATGTACAGAAATCCTGTTAGCTGCTTCTCTTTTACTCAGACTACTGAAAACCCGCATAGTGCGTAAGACTACTCCCATGCTACAGAACTTCCGTAAAGTGTTTTCTACACTCAGGATGCAGAACTCCTGTAAACTGCCTCTCACTACTTCCAATGTACAGAAATCCTGTAAGCTGCTTCTCTTTTACTCAGACTACTGAAAACCCGCATAGTGCGTAAGACTACTCCCATGCTACAGAACTCCCATAAAGTGTTTCCTACCCTCAGGATGCAGAACTCCTGTAAACTGCCTCTCACTACTTCCAATGGACAGAAATCCTGTAAGCTGCTTCTCTTTTACTCAGACTACTGAATACCAGCCTAGTGCGTCAGACTACTCTCATGCTAGAGAACTCACGTAAAGTGTTTCCTATACTCAGGATGCAGAACTCCTGTGAACTTCCTCTCTACTTCCAATGGACAGAAATCCTGTAAGCTGCATCTTTTTAACTCAGACTACTGAAAACCCGCATAGTGCGTAAGACTACTCCCGTGCTACAGAACTCCCGTAAAGTGTTTCCTACACTCAGGATGCAGAACTCCTGTAAACTGCCTCTCACTACTTCCAATGTACAGAAATCCTGTAAGCTGCAACTCTTTTACTCAGACTACTGAAAACCCGCATAGTGCGTAAGACTACTCCAATGCTACAGAACTCCCGTAAAGTGTTTCCTACACTCAGGATGCAGAACTCCTGTAAACTGCCTCTCACTATTTCCAATGGACAGAAATCCTGTAAGCTGCTTCTCTTTTACTCAGTCTACTGAAAACCCGCATAGTGCGTAAGAGTACTCCCATGCTACAGAACTCCCGTAAAGTTTCTCCTACACTGCATCTAGAACTCATTTAAACTGCCTCTCACTACTTCCAATGGACAGAAATCCTGTAAGCTGCTTCTCTTTTACTCAGACTACTGAATACCAGCCTAGTGCGTCAGACTACTCTCGTGCTAGAGAACTCACGTAAAGTGTTTCCTATACTCAGGATGCAGAACTCCTGTGAACTTCCTCTCACTACTTCCAATGGACAGAAATCCTGTAAGCTGCATCTCTTTAACTCAGACTACTGAAAACCCGCATAGTGCGTAAGACTACTCCCGTGCTATAGAACTCCCGTTAAGTTTTTCCTACACTCAGGATGCAGAACTCCTGTAAACTGCCTCTCACTACTTCCAATGTACAGAAATCCTGTAAGCTGCTTCTCTTTTACTCAGACTACTGAAAACCCGCATAGTGCGTAAGACTACTCCCAGGCTACAGAACTCCCATAAAGTGTTCCCTACCCTCAGGATGCAGAACTCCTGTAAACTGCCTCTCACTACTTCCAATGCACAGAAATACTGTAAGCTGCTTCTCTTTTACTCAGACTACTGAATACCAGCCTAGTGCGTCAGACTACTCTCATGCTAGAGAACTCCCTTAAAGTGTTTCCTACCCTCAGGATGCAGAACTCCTGTGAACTGGCTCTCACTATTTCCAATGTACAGAAATCCTGTAAGCTGCTTCTCTTTTACTCAGACTACTGAAAACCCGCATAGTGCGTAAGACTACTCCCATGCTACAGAACTCCCGTAAAGTGTCTCCTACACTGGATCTAGAACTCATTTAAACTGCCTCTCACTACTTCCAATGTACAGAAATCCTGTAAGCTGCTTCTCTTTTACTCAGACTACTGAATACCAGCCTAGTGCGTCAGACTACTCTCATGCTAGAGAACTCCCGTAAAGTGTTTCCTACCCTCAGGATGCAGAACTCCTGTGAACTGGCTCTCACTACTTCCAATGGACAGAAATCCTGTAAGCTGCTTCTCTTTAACTCAGACTACTGAAAACCCGCATAGTGCGTAAGACTACTCCCGTGCTACAAAACTCCCGTTAAGTTTTTCCTACATTCAGGATGCAGAACTCCTGTAAACTGCCTCTCACTACTTCCAATGGACAGAAATCCTGTAAGCTGCTTCTCTTTTACTCAGACTACTGAAAACCCGCATAGTGCGTAAGACTACTCCCATGCTACAGAACTCCCGTAACGTGTTTCCCACACTCAGGATGCAGAACTCCTGTAAACTGCCTCTCACTATTTCCAATGTACAGAAATCCTGTAAGCTGCTTCTCTTTTACTCAGACTACTGAAAACCCGCATAGTGCGTAAGACTACTCCCATGCTACAGAACTCCCGTAAAATGTCTCCTACACTGGATCTAGAACTCATTTAAACTGCCTCTCACTACTTCCAATATACAGAAATCCTGTAAGCTGCTTCTCTTTTACTCAGACTACTGAAAACCCGCATAGTGCGTAAGACTACTCCCATGCTACAGAACTCCCGTAAAGTGTTTCCTACACTCAGGATGCAGAACTCCTGTAAACTGCCTCTCACTATTTCCAATGTACAGAAATCCTGTAAGCTGCTTCTCTTTTACTCAGACTACTGAAAACCCGCATAGTGCGTAAGACTACTCCCATGCTACAGAACTCCCGTAAAATGTCTCCTACACTGGATCTAGAACTCATTTAAACTGCCTCTCACTACTTCCAATATACAGAAATCCTGTAAGCTGCTTCTCTTTTACTCAGACTACTGAAAACCCGCATAGTGCGTAAGACTACTCCCATGCTACAGAACTCCCGTAAAGTGTTTCCTACCCTCAGGATGCAGAACTCCTGTCAACTGCCTCTCACTACTTCCAATGGACAGAAATCCTGTAAGCTGCTTCTCTTTTACTCAGACTACTGAAAACCCGCATAGTGCGTAAGACTACTCCCATGCTACAGAACTCCCGTAAAGTGTTTCCTACACTCAGGATGCAGAACTCCTGTAAACTGCCTCTCACTACTTCCAATGTACAGAAATCCTGTAAGCTGCTTCTCTTTTACTCAGACTACTGAATACCAGCCTAGTGCGTCAGACTACTCTCATGCTAGAGAACTCCCGTAAAGTGTTTCCTACCCTCAGGATGCAGAACTCCTGTGAACTGGCTCTCACTACTTCCAATGGACAGAAATCCTGTAAGCTGCTTCTCTTTAACTCAGACTACTGAAAACCCGCATAGTGCGTAAGACTACTCCCGTGCTACAGAACTCCCGTTAAGTTTTTCCTACATTCAGGATGCAGAACTCCTGTAAACTGCCTCTCACTACTTCCAATGGACAGAAATCCTGTAAGCTGCTTCTCTTTTACTCAGACTACTGAAAACCCGCATAGTGCGTAAGACTACTCCCATGCTACAGAACTCCCGTAACGTGTTTCCCACACTCAGGATGCAGAACTCCTGTAAACTGCCTCTCACTATTTCCAATGTACAGAAATCCTGTAAGCTGCTTCTCTTTTACTCAGACTACTGAAAACCCGCATAGTGCGTAAGACTACTCCCATGCTACAGAACTCCCGTAAAGTGTTTCCTACCCTCAGGATGCAGAACTCCTGTCAACTGCCTCTCACTACTTCCAATGGACAGAAATCCTGTAAGCTGTTTCTCTTTTACTCAGACTACTGAAAACCCGCATAGTGCGTAAGACTACTCCCATGCTAGAGAACTCCCGTAAAGTGTTTCCTACCCTCAGGATGCAAAACTCCTGTGAACTGCCTCTCACTACTTCCAATGTACAGAAATCCTGTAAGCTGCTTCTATTTTACTCAGACTACTGAAAACCCGCATAGCGCGTAAGACTACTCCAATGCTACAGAACTCCCGTAAAGTGTTTCCTACACTCAGCATGCAGAACTCCTGTCAACTGCCTCTCACTACTTCCAATGTACAGAAATCCTGTAAGCTGCTTCTCTTTTACTCAGACTACTGAAAACCCTCATAGTGCGTAGGACTACCACCATGCTACAGAACTCCCATAAAGTGTTTCCTACACTCAGGATGCAGAACTCCTGTGAACTGCCTCTCACTACTTCCAATGTACAGAAATCCTGTAAGCTGCTTCTCTTTTACTCAGACTACTGAAAACCCGCATAGTGCGTAAGACTACTCCCATGCTAGAGAACTCCCGTAAAGTCTTTCCTACCCTCAGGATGCAGAACTCCTGTAAACTGCCTCTCACTACTTCCAATGGACAGAAATCCTGTAAGCTGCTTCTCTTTTACTCAGACTACTGAAAACCCGCATAGTGCGTAGGACTACTCCCATGCTACAGAACTTCCGTAAAGTGTTTTCTACACTCAGGATGCAGAACTCCTGTAAACTGCCTCTCACTACTTCCAATGTACAGAAATCCTGTAAGCTGCTTCTCTTTTACTCAGACTACTGAATACCAGCCTAGTGCGTCAGACTACTCTCATGCTAGAGAACTCCCGTAAAGTGTTTCCTACACTCAGGATGCAGAACTCCTGTGAACTGGCTCTCACTACTTCCAATGGACAGAAATCCTGTAAGCTGCTTCTCTTTAACTCAGACTACTGAAAACCCGCATAGTGCGTAAGACTACTCCCGTGCTACAGAACTCCCGTTAAGTTTTTCCTACATTCAGGATGCAGAACTCATTTAAACTGCCTCT
Organism: Oryctolagus cuniculus; assembly: GCF_964237555.1. Classification (NCBI taxonomy): domain Eukaryota; kingdom Metazoa; phylum Chordata; class Mammalia; order Lagomorpha; family Leporidae; genus Oryctolagus; species Oryctolagus cuniculus. The sequence goes on from NC_091451.1 coordinate 1,978,997, forward strand.
CACTAATTCCAATGTACAGAAATCCTGTAAGCTGCTTCTCTTTTACTCAGACTACTGAAAACCCGCATAGTGCGTAAGACTACTCCCAGGCTACAGAACTCCCATAAAGCGTTTCCTACCCTCAGGATGCAGAACTCCTGTAAACTGCCTCTCACTACTTCCAATGTACAGAAATCCTGTAAGCTGCTTCTCTTTTACTCAGACTACTGAATACCAGCCTAGTGCGTCAGACTACTCTCATGCTAGAGAACTCCCGTAAAGTGTTTCCTACCCTCAGGATGCAGAACTCCTGTGAACTGGCTCTCACTACTTCCAATGGACAGAAATCCTGTAAGCTGCTTCTCTTTAACTCAGACTACTGAAAACCCGCATAGTGCGTAAGACTACTCCCGTGCTACAGAACTCCCGTTAAGTTTTTCCTACATTCAGGATGCAGAACTCCTGTAAGCTGCCTCTCACTACTTCCAATGTACAGAAATCCTGTAAGCTGCTTCTCTTTTACTCAGACTACTGAAAACCCGCATAGTGCGTAAGACTACTCCCGTGCTACAGAACTCCCGTTAAGTTTTTCCTACATTCAGGATGCAGAACTCCTGTAAGCTGCCTCTCACTACTTCCAATGTACAGAAATCCTGTAAGCTGCTTCTCTTTTACTCAGACTACTGAAAACCCGCATAGTGCGTAAGACTACTCCCATGCTACAGAACTCCCGTAAAATGTCTCCTACACTGGATCTAGAACTCATTTAAACTGCCTCTCACTACTTCCAATATACCTAAATCCTGTAAGCTGCTTCTCTTTTACTCAGACTACTGAAAACCCGCATAGTGCGTAAGACTACTCCCATGCTACAGAACTCCCGTAAAGTGTTTCCTACACTCAGGATGCAGAACTCCTGTAAACTGCCTCTAACTACTTCCAATGTACAGAAATCCTGTAAGTTGCTTCTCTTTTACTCAGACTACTGAAAACCCGCATGCTGCGTTAGAATTCTCCCATGCTACAGAACTCCCGTAAAGTGTTTCCTACCCTCAGGATGCAGAACTCCTGTCAACTGCCTCTCACTACTTCCAAAGGACAGAAATCCTGTAAGCTGTTTCTCTTTTACTCAGACTACTGAAAACCCGCATAGTGCGTATGACTACTCCCATGCTAGAGAACTCCCGTAAAGTGTTTCCTACCCTCAGGATGCAAAACTCCTGTGAACTGCCTCTCACTACTTCCAATGTACAGAAATCCTGTAAGCTGCTTCTCTTTTACTCAGACTACTGAAAACCCGCATAGCGCGTAAGACTACTCCAATGCTACAGAACTCCCGTAAAGTGTTTCCTACACTCAGCATGCAGAACTCCTGTAAACTGCCTCTCACTAATTCCAATGTACAGAAATCCTGTAAGTTGCTTCTCTTTTACTCAGACTACTGAAAACCCGCATAGTGCGTAGGACTACTCCCATGCTACAGAACTCCCGTAAAGTGTTTCCTACACTCAGGATGCAGAACTCCTGTGAACTGGCTCTCACTACTACCAATGGACAGAAATCCTGTAAGCTGCTTCTCTTTTACTCAGACTACTGAAAACCCGCATAGTGCGTAAGACTACTCCAATGCTACAGAACTCCCGTAAAGTGTTTCCCACACTCAGGATGCAGGACTCCTGTAAACTGCCTCTCACTACTTCCAATGGACAGAAATCCTGTAAGCTGCTTCTCTTTTACTCAGACTACTGAAAACCCGCATAGTGCGTAGGACTACTCCCATGCTACAGAACTTCCGTAAAGTGTTTTCTACACTCAGGATGCAGAACTCCTGTAAACTGCCTCTCACTACTTCCAATGTACAGAAATCCTGTAAGCTGCTTCTCTTTTACTCAGACTACTGAAAACCCGCATAGTGGGTAAGACTACTCCCAGGCTACAGAACTCCCATAAAGTGTTTCCTACCCTCAGAATGCAGAACTCCTGTAAACTGCCTCTCACTACTTCCAATGGACAGAAATCCTGTAAGTTGCTTCTCTTTTACTCAGACTACTGAAAACCCGCATAGTGCGTAAGACTACTCCCGTGCTACAGAACTCCCGTTAAGTTTTTCCTACATTCAGGATGCAGAACTCCTGTAAACTGCCTCTCACTACTTCCAATGTACAGAAATCCTGTAAGCTGCTTCTCTTTTACTCAGACTACTGAATACCAGCCTAGTGCGTCAGACTACTCTCATGCTAGAGAACTCCCGTAAAGTGTTTCCTAACCTCAGGATGCAGAACTCCTGTGAACTGGCTCTCACTACTTCCAATGGACAGAAATCCTGTAAGCTGCTTCTCTTTAACTCAGACTACTGAAAACCCGCATAGTGCGTAAGACTACTCCCGTGCTACAGAACTCCGTTAAGTTTTTCCTACATTCAGGATGCAGAACTCCTGTAAACTGCCTCTCACTACTTTCAATGTACAGAAATCCTGTAAGCTGCTTCTCTTTTACTCAGACTACTGAAAACCCGCATAGTGCGTAAGACTACTCCCATGCTACAGAACTCCCGTAAAGTGTTTCCTACCCTCAGGATGCAGGACTCCTTTAAACTGCCTCTCACTATTTCCAATGTACAGAAATCCTGTAAGCTGCTTCTCTTTTACTCAGACTACTGAAAACCCGCATAGTGCGTAAGACTACTCCCATGCTACAGAACTCCCGTAAAATGTCTCCAACACTGGATCTAGAACTCATTTAAACTGCCTTTCACTGCTTCCAATATACAGAAATCCTGTAAGCTGCTTCTCTTTTACTCAGACTACTGAAAACCCACATAGTGCTTTAGAATTCTCCCATGCTACAGAACTCCCGTAAAGTGTTTCCTACTCTCAGGATGCAGAACTCCTGTAAACTGCCTCTCACTACTTCCAATGTACAGAAATCCTGAAAGCTGCTTCTTTTTTACAAGGACTACTGAAAACCCGCATAGTGCGTAAGACTACTCCCATGCTACAGAACTCCCGTAAAGTGTTTCCTACACTCAGGATGCAGAACTCCTGTAAACTGCCTGTCACTACTTCCAATGTACAGAAATCCTGTAAGCTGTTTCTCTTTTACTCAGACTACTGAAAACCCGCATAGTGCGTAAGACTACTTCCATGCTGCAGAACTCCCATAAAGTGTTTCCTACACTGAATGCAGAACTCCTTTAAACTGCCTCTCACTACTTCCAATGGACAGAAATCCTGTAAGCTTCTCTTTTACTCAGACTACTGAAAACCAGCATAGGGCTGAAGACTTATCCCATGCTACAGAACTCCCGTAAAGTGTTTCCTACCCTCAGGATGCAGAACTCCTGTAAACTGCCTCTCACTGCTTCCAATGGACAGAAATCCTGTAAGCTGCTTCTCTTTTACACAGACTACTGAATACCAGCCTAGAGCGTCAGACTACTCTCATGCTAGTAAACTCACGTAAAGTGTTTCCTACACTCAGGATGCAGAACTCCTGTGAACTGCCTCTCACTACTTCCAATGGACAGAAATCCTGTAAGCTGCTTCTCTTTAACTCAGACTACTGAAAACCCGCATAGTGCGTAAGACTACTTCCGTGCTACAGAACTCCCGTTAAGTTTTTCCTACACTCAGGATGCAGAACTCCTGTAAACTGCCTCTCACTACTTCCAATGTACAGAAATCCTGTAAGCTGCTTCTCTTTTACTCAGACTACTGAAAACCCGCATAATGCGTAAGACTAGTAAAATGCTACAGAACTCCCGTAAAGTGTTTCCCACACTCAGGATGCAGAACTCCTGTAAACTGCCTCTCACTACTTCCAATGTACAGAAATCCTGTAAGCTGCTTCTCTTTTACTCAGACTACTGAAAACCCGCATAGTGCGTAAGACTACTCCCATACTACAGAACTCCCGTAAAGTGTCTCCTACACTGGATCTAGAACTCATTTAAACTGCCTCTCACTACTTCCAATGTACAGAAATCCTGTAAGCTGCTTCTCTTTTACTCAGACTACTGAAAACCCGCATAGTGCGTAAGACTACTCCCATGCTAGAGAACTCCCGTAATGTGTTTCCTACACTCAGGATGCACAACTCCTGTAAACTGCCTCTCACTACTTCCAATGTACAGAAATCCTGTAAGCTGCTTCTCTTTTACTCAGACTACTGAAAATCCGCATAGTGCGTTAGAATTCTCCCATGGTACAGAACTCCCGTAAAGTGTTTCCTACCCTCAGAATGCAGAACTCCTCTAAACTACCTCTCACTACTTCCAATGGACAGAAATCCTGTAAGCTGTTTCTCTTTTACTCAGACTACTGAAAACCCGCATAGTGCGTAAGACTAATCCCATGCTAGAGAACTCCCGTAAAGTGTTTCCTACACTCAGGATGCAGAACTCCTGTGAACTGCCTCTCACTACTTCAAATGTACGGAATTCCTGTAAGCGGCTTCTCTTTTACTCAGACTACTGAAAACCCGCATAGTGCGTAAGACTACTCCAATGCTACAGAACTCCCGTAAAGTGTTTCCTACACTCAGGATGCAGAACTCCTGTGAATTGCCTCTCACTAATTCCATTGTACAGAAATCCTGTAAGCTGCTTCTCTTTTACTCAGACTACTGAAAACCCGCATAGTGCGTAGGACTACTCCCATGCTACAGAACTCCCGTAAAGTGTTTTCTACACTCAGGATGCAGAACTCCTGTAAACTGCCTCTCACTACTTCCAATGCACAGAAATCCTGTAAGCTGCTTCTCTTTTACTCAGACTACTGAAAACCAGCCTAGTGCGTAAGACTACTCCCATGCTACAGAAATCCCATAAAGTGTTTCCTAACCTCAGGATGCAGAACTCCTGTAAACTGCCTCTCACTACTTCCAATGTACAGAAATCCTGTAAGCTGCTTCTCCTTTACTCAGACTACTGAAAACCCGCATAGTGCATAAGACTACTCTCATGCTACAGAACTCCCGTAAAGTGTTTCCTACACTCAGGATGCAGAACTCCTTTAAACTGCCTCTCACTACTTAAAATGTACAGAAATCCTGTAAGCTGCTTCTCTTTTACTCAGACTACTGAATACCAGCCTAGAGCGTCAGACTACTCTCATGCTAGAAAACTCACTAAAGTGTTTCCTACACTCAGGATGCAGAACTCCCGTGAACTGCCTATCACTACTTCGAATGGACAGAAATCCTGTAAGCTGCTTCTCTTTTACTCAGACTACTGAAAACCCGCATAGTGCGTAAGACTACTCCCGTGCTACAGAACTCCCGTTAAGTTTTTCCTACACTCAGGATGCAGAACTCCTGTAAACTGCCTCTCACTACTTCCAATGTACAGAAATCCTGTAAGCTGCTTCTCTTTTACTCAGACTACTGAAAACCCGCATAATGCGTAAGACTACTAAAATGCTACAGAACTCCCGTAAAGTGTTTCCCACACTCAGGATGCAGAACTCCTGTAAACTGCCTCTCACTACTTCCAATGTACAGAAATCCTGTAAGCTGCTTCTCTTTTACTCAGACTACTGAAAACCCGCATAGTGCGTAAGACTACTCCCATGCTACAGAACTCCCGTAAAGTGTCTCCTACACTGGATCTAGAACTCATTTAAACTGCCTCTCACTACTTCCAATGTACAGAAATCCTGTAAGCTGCTTCTCTTTTACTCAGACTACTGAATACCAGCCTAGTGCGTCAGACTACTCTCATGCTAGAGAACTCCCGTAAAGTGTTTCCTACCCTCAGGATGCAGAACTCCTGTAAACTGCCTCTCACTACTTCCAATGTACAGAAATCCTGTAAGCTGCTTCTCTTTTACTCAGACTACTGAATACCAGCCTAGTGCGTCAGACTAGTCTCATGCTAGAGAACTCCCGTAAAGTGTTTCCTACCCTCAGGATGCAGAACTCCTGTAAACTACCTCTCACTACTTCCAATGGACAGAAATCCTGTAAGCTGTTTCTCTTTTACTCAGACTACTGAAAACCCGCATAGTGCGTAAGACTAATCCCATGCTAGAGAACTCCCGTAAAGTGTTTCCTACACTCAGGATGCAGAACTCCTGTGAACTGCCTCTCACTACTTCAAATGTACGGAATTCCTGCAAGCTGCTTCTCTTTTACTCAGACTACTGAAAACCCCCATAGAGCGTAAGACTACTCCAATGCTACAGAACTCCCGTAAAGTGTTTCCTACACTCAGGATGCAGAACTCCTGTGAACTACCTCTCACTACTTCCAATGTACGGAATTCCTGCAAGCTGCTTCTCTTTTACTCAGACTACTGAAAACCCGCATAGTGCGTAAGACTACTCCAAAGCTACAGTACTCCCTTAAAGTGTTTCCTACACTCAGGATGCAGAACTCCTGTGAACTGCCTCTCACTACTTCCAATGAACAGAAATCCTGTAAGCTTCTCTTTTACTCAGACTACTGAAAACCCGCATAGGGCTTAAGACTTATCCCATGCTACAGAACTCCCGTAAAGTGTTTCCTACCCTCAGGATGCAGAACTCCTGTAAACTGCCTCTCACTACTTCCAATGGACAGAAATCCTGTAAGCTGCTTCTCTTTTACTCAGACTACTGAATACCAGCCTAGAGCGTAAGACTACTCTCATGCTAGAAAACTCACGTAAAGTGTTTCCTACACTCAGGATGCAGAACTCCTGTGAACTGCCTATCACTACTTCCAATGGACAGAAATCCTGTAAGCTGCTTCTCTTTTACTCAGACTACTGAAAACCCGCATAGTGCGTAGGACTACTCCCATGCTACAGAACTCCCGTAAATTGTTTCCTACACTCAGGATGCAGAACTCCTGTCAACTGCCTCTCACTACTTCCAATGGACAGAAATCCTGTAAGCTGCTTCTCTTTTACTCAGACTACTGAATACCAGCCTAGTGCGTCAGACTACTACCATACTAGAGAACTCCCGTTAAGTGTTTCCTACACTCACGATGCAGAACTCCTGTAAACTGCGTCTCACTATTTCCAATGGAGAGAAATCCTGTAAGCTGATTCTCTTTTACTCAGACTACTTAAAACCCGCATAGTGCGTAAGACTACTCCCATGCTAGAGAACTCCCGTAAAGTGTTTCCTACACTCAGGATGCAGAAATCCTGCAAACTGCCTCTCACTACTTTCAATGTACAGAAATCCTGTAAGCTGCTTCTCTTTTACTCAGACTACTGAAAATCCGCATAGTGCATTAGAATTCTCCCATGCTACAGAACTCCCGTAAAGTGTTTCCTACCCTCAGAATGCAGAACTCCTGTAAACTGCCTGTCACTACTTCCAATGTACAGAAATCCTGTAAGCTGTTTCTCTTTTACTCAGACTACTGAAAACCCGCATAGTGCGTAAGACTACTCCCATGCTACAGAACTCCCGTAAAGTGTTTCCTACACTCAGGATGCAGAACTCCTGTGAACTGCCTCTCACTACTTCCAATGTACGGAATTCCTGCAAGCTGCTTCTCTTTAACTCAGACTACTGAAAACCCGCATAGTGCGTAAGACTACCTCCGTGCTACAGAACTCCCGTTAAGTTTTTCCTACACTCAGGATGCAGAACTCCTGTAAACTGCCTCTCACTACTTCCAATGTACAGAAATCCTGTAAGCTGCTTCTGTTTTACTCAGACTACTGAAAAACCGCATAGTGCGTAAGACTACTCCAATGCTACAGAACTCCTGTAAAGTGTTTCCCACACTCAGGATGCAGAACTCCTGTAAACTGCCTCTCACTATTTCCAATGTACAGAAATCCTGTAAGGTGCTTCTCTTTTACTCAGACTACTGAAAACCCGCATAGTGCGTAAGACTACTCCCATGCTACAGAACTCCCGTAAAGTGTCTCCTACACTGGATCTAGAACTCATTTAAACTGCCTCTCACTACTTCCAATGTACAGAAATCCTGTAAGCTGCTTCACTTTTACTCGGACTACTGAAAACCCACATAGTGCGTAAGACTACTCCCATGCTACAGAACTCAGGTAAAGTGTTTCCTACACTCAGGATGCAGAACCCCTGTGAACTGCCTCTCACTACTTCCAATGTACAGAAATCCTGTAAGTTGCTTCTCTTTTACTCAGACTACTGAAAACCCGCATGCTGCGTTAGAATTCTCCCATGCTACAGAACTCCCGTAAAGTGTTTTCTACACTCAGGATGCAGAACTCCTGTAAACTGCCTCTCACTACTTCCAATGCACAGAAATCCTGTAAGCTGCTTCTCTTTTACTCAGACTACTGAAAACCAGCCTAGTGCGTAAGACTACTCCCATGCTACAGAAATCCCATAAAGTGTTTCCTAACCTCAGGATGCAGAACTCCTGTAAACTGCCTCTCACTACTTCCAATGTACAGAAATCCTGTAAGCTGCTTCTCCTTTACTCAGACTACTGAAAACCCGCATAGTGCATAAGACTACTCTCATGCTACAGAACTCCCGTAAAGTGTTTCCTACACTCAGGATGCAGAACTCCTTTAAACTGCCTCTCACTACTTAAAATGTACAGAAATCCTGTAAGCTGCTTCTCTTTTACTCAGACTACTGAATACCAGCCTAGAGCGTCAGACTACTCTCATGCTAGAAAACTCACTAAAGTGTTTCCTACACTCAGGATGCAGAACTCCTGTGAACTGCCTATCACTACTTCCAATGGACAGAAATCCTGTAAGCTGCTTCTCTTTTACTCAGACTACTGAAAACCCGCATAGTGCGTAAGACTACTCCCGTGCTACAGAACTCCCGTTAAGTTTTTCCTACACTCAGGATGCAGAACTCCTGTAAACTGCCTCTCACTACTTCCAATGTACAGAAATCCTGTAAGCTGCTTCTCTTTTACTCAGACTACTGAAAACCCGCATAATGCGTAAGACTACTAAAATGCTACAGAACTCCCGTAAAGTGTTTCCCACACTCAGGATGCAGAACTCCTGTAAACTGCCTCTCACTACTTCCAATGTACAGAAATCCTGTAAGCTGCTTCTCTTTTACTCAGACTACTGAAAACCCGCATAGTGCGTAAGACTACTCCCATGCTACAGAACTCCCGTAAAGTGTCTCCTACACTGGATCTAGAACTCATTTAAACTGCCTCTCACTACTTCCAATGTACAGAAATCCTGTAAGCTGCTTCTCTTTTACTCAGACTACTGAAAACCCGCATAGTGCGTAAGACTACTCCCAGGCTACAGAACTCCCATAAAGCGTTTCTGACCCTCAGGATGCAGAACTCCTGTAAACTGCCTCTCACTACTTCCAATGTACAGAAATCCTGTAAGCTGCTTCTCTTTTACTCAGACTACTGAATACCAGCCTAGTGCGTCAGACTACTCTCATGCTAGAGAACTCCCGTAAAGTGTTTCCTACCCTCAGGATGCAGAACTCCTGTAAACTACCTCTCACTACTTCCAATGGACAGAAATCCTGTAAGCTGTTTCTCTTTTACTCAGACTACTGAAAACCCGCATAGTGCGTAAGACTAATCCCATGCTAGAGAACTCCCGTAAAGTGTTTCCTACACTCAGGATGCAGAACTCCTGTGAACTGCCTCTCACTACTTCAAATGTACGGAATTCCTGCAAGCTGCTTCTCTTTTACTCAGACTACTGAAAACCCCCATAGAGCGTAAGACTACTCCAATGCTACAGAACTCCCGTAAAGTGTTTCCTACACTCAGGATGCAGAACTCCTGTGAACTGCCTCACACTAATTCCATTGTACAGAAATTCTGTAAGCTGCTTCTCTTTTACTCAGACTACTGAAAACCCGCATAGTGCGTAGGACTACTCCCATGCTACAGAACTCCCGTAAAGTGTTTTCTACACTCAGGATGCAGAACTCCTGTAAACTGCCTCTCACTACTTCCAATGCACAGAAATCCTGTAAGCTGCTTCTCTTTTACTCAGACTACTGAAAACCAGCCTAGTGCGTAAGACTACTCCCATGCTACAGAAATCCCATAAAGTGTTTCCTAACCTCAGGATGCAGAACTCCTGTAAACTGCCTCTCACTACTTCCAATGGATAGAAATCCTGTAAGCTGCTTCTCCTTTACTCAGACTACTGAAAACCCGCATAGTGCATAAGACTACTCTCATGCTACAGAACTCCCGTAAAGTGTTTCCTACACTCAGGATGCAGAACTCCTTTAAACTGCCTCTCACTACTTAAAATGTACAGAAATCCTGTAAGCTGCCTCTCTTTTACTCAGACTACTGAATACCAGCCTAGAGCGTCAGACTACTCTCATGCTAGAAAACTCACTAAAGTGTTTCCTACACTCAGGATGCAGAACTCCTGTGAACTGCCTATCACTACTTCCAATGGACAGAAATCCTGTAAGCTGCTTCTCTTTTACTCAGACTACTGAAAACCCGCATAGTGCGTAAGACTACTCCCGTGCTACAGAACTCCCGTTAAGTTTTTCCTACACTCAGGATGCTGAACGCCTGTAAACTGCCTCTCACTACTTCCAATGTACAGAAATCCTGTAAGCTGCTTCTCTTTTACTCAGACTACTGAAAACCCGCATAGTGCGTAAGACTACTAAAATGCTACAGAACTCCCGTAAAGTGTTTCCTACACTCACGATGCAGAACTCCTGTAAACTGCCTCTCACTACTTCCAATGTACAGAAATCCTGTAAGCTGCTTCTCTTTTACTCAGACTACTGAAAACCCGCATAGTGCGTAGGACTACTCCCATGCTACAGAACTCCCGTAAAGTGTTTCCTACCCTCAGGATGCAGAACTCCTGTCAACTGCCTCTCACTACTTCCAATGGACAGAAATCCTGTAAGCTGCTTCTCTTTTACTCAGACTACTGAATACCAGCCTAGTGCGTCAGACTACTACCATACTAGAGAACTCCCGTAAAGTGTTTCCTACACTCACGATGCAGAACTCCTGTAAACTGCCTCTCACTATTTCCAATGGAGAGAAATCCTGTAAGCTGTTTCTCTTTTACTCAGACTACTTAAAACCCGCATAGTGCGTAAGACTACTCCCATGCTAGAGAACTCCCGTAAAGTGTTTCCTACACTCAGGATGCAGAAATCCTGCAAACTGCCTCTCACTACTTTCAATGTACAGAAATCCTGTAAGCTGCTTCTCTTTTACTCAGACTACTGAAAATCCGCATAGTGCATTAGAATTCTCCCATGCTACAGAACTCCCGTAAAGTGTTTCCTACCCTCAGAATGCAGAACTCCTGTAAACTGCCTCTCACTACTTCCAATGTACAGAAATCCTGTAAGCTGTTTCTCTTTTACTCAGACTACTGAAAACCCGCATAGTGCGTAAGACTACTCCCATGCTACAGAACTCCCGTAAAGTGTTTCCTACACTCAGGATGCAGAACTCCTGTGAACTACCTCTCACTACTTCCAATGTACGGAATTCCTGCAAGCTGCTTCTCTTTTACTCAGACTACTGAAAACCCGCATAGTGCGTAAGACTACTCCAAAGCTACAGTACTCCCTTAAAGTGTTTCCTACACTCAGGATGCAGAACTCCTGTGAACTGCCTCTCACTACTTCCAATGAACAGAAATCCTGTAAGCTTCTCTTTTACTCAGACTACTGAAAACCCGCATAGGGCTTAAGACTTATCCCATGCTACAGAACTCCCGTAAAGTGTTTCCTACCCTCAGGATGCAGAACTCCTGTAAACTGCCTCTCACTACTTCCAATGGACAGAAATCCTGTAAGCTGCTTCTCTTTTACTCAGACTACTGAATACCAGCCTAGAGCGTAAGACTACTCTCATGCTAGAAAACTCACGTAAAGTGTTTCCTACACTCAGGATGCAGAACACCTGTGAACTGCCTATCACTACTTCCAATGGACAGAAATCCTGTAAGCTGCTTCTCTTTTACTCAGGCTACTGAAAACCCGCATAGTGCGTAGGACTACTCCCATGCTACAGAACTCCCGTAAAGTGTTTCCTACACTCAGGATGCAGAACTCCTGTCAACTGCCTCTCACTACTTCCAATGGACAGAAATCCTGTAAGCTGCTTCTCTTTTACTCAGACTACTGAATACCAGCCTAGTGCGTCAGACTACTACCATACTAGAGAACTCCCGTAAAGTGTTTCCTACACTCACGATGCAGAACTCCTGTAAACTGCCTCTCACTATTTCCAATGGAGAGAAATCCTGTAAGCTGTTTCTCTTTTACTCAGACTACTTAAAACCCGCATAGTGCGTAAGACTACTCCCATGCTAGAGAACTCCCGTAAAGTGTTTCCTACACTCAGGATGCAGAAATCCTGCAAACTGCCTCTCACTACTTTCAATGTACAGAAATCCTGTAAGCTGCTTCTCTTTTACTCAGACTACTGAAAATCCGCATAGTGCATTAGAATTCTCCCATGCTACAGAACTCCCGTAAAGTGTTTCCTACCCTCAGAATGCAGAACTCCTGTAAACTGCCTCTCACTACTTCCAATGTACAGAAATCCTGTAAGCTGTTTCTCTTTTACTCAGACTACTGAAAACCCGCATAGTGCGTAAGACTACTCCCATGCTACAGAACTCCCGTAAAGTGTTTCCTACACTCAGGATGCAGAACTCCTGTGAACTGCCTCTCACTACTTCCAATGTACGGAATTCCTGCAAGCTGCTTCTCTTTTACTCTGACTACTGAAAACCCGCATAGTGAGTAAGACTACTCCAAAGCTACAGTACTCCCTTAAAGTGTTTCCTACACTCAGGATGCAGAACTCCTGTGAACTGCCTCTCACTACTTCCAATGAACAGAAATCCTGTAAGCTTCTCTTTTACTCAGACTACTGAAAACCCGCATAGGGCTTAAGACTTATCCCATGCTACAGAACTACCGTAAAGTGTTTCCTACCCTCAGGATGCAGAACTCCTGTAAACTGCCTCCCACTACTTCCAATGGACAGAAATCCTGTAAGCTGCTTCTCTTTTACTCAGACTACTGAATACCAGCCTAGAGCGTAAGACTACTCTCATGCTAGAAAACTCACGTAAAGTGTTTCCTACACTCAGGATGCAGAACTCCTGTGAACTGCCTCTCACTACTTCCAATGTACAGAAATCCTGTAAGCTGCTTCTCTTTAACTCAGACTACTGAAAACCCGCATAGTGCGTAAGACTACCTCCGTGCTACAGAACTCCCGTTAAGTTTTTCCTACACTCAGGATGCAGAACTCCTGTAAACTGCCTCTCACTACTTCCAATGTACAGAAATCCTGTAAGCTGCTTCTGTTTTACTCAGACTACTGAAAAACCGCATAGTGCGTAAGACTACTCCAATGCTACAGAACTCCTGTAAAGTGTTTCCCACACTCAGGATGCAGAACTCCTGTAAACTGCCTCTCACTACTTCCAATGTACAGAAATCCTGTAAGGTGCTTCTCTTTTACTCAGACTACTGAAAACCCGCATAGTGCGTAAGACTACTCCCATGCTACAGAACTCCCGTAAAGTGTCTCCTACACTGGATCTAGAACTCATTTAAACTGCCTCTCACTACTTCCAATGTACAGAAATCCTGTAAGCTGCTTCACTTTTACTCGGACTACTGAAAACCCACATAGTGCGTAAGACTACTCCCATGCTACAGAACTCAGGTTAAGTGTTTCCTACACTCAGGATGCAGAACCCCTGTGAACTGCCTCTCACTACTTCCAATGTACAGAAATCCTGTAAGTTGCTTCTCTTTTACTCAGACTACTGAAAACCCGCATGCTGCGTTAGAATTCTCCCATGCTACAGAACTCCCGTAAAGTGTTTACTACCTTCAGGATACAGAACTCCTGTGAACTGCCTCTCACTTCTTCCAATGTACAGAAATCCTGTAAGTTGCTTCTCTTTTACTCAGACTACTGAAAACCCGCATAGTGCGTAAGACTACTCCCATGCTACAGAACTCCCGTAAAGTGTCTCCTACACTGGATCTAGAACTCATTTAAACTGCCTCTCACTACTTCCAATGGACAGAAATCCTGTAAGCTGCTTCTCTTTTACTCAAACTACTGAAAAATAGCCTAGTGCGTAAGACTACTCCCATGCTACAGAACTCCCATAAAGTGTTTCCTACCCTCAGGATGCAGAACTCTTGTAAACTGCCTATCACTACTTCCAATGGACAGAAATCCTGTAAGCTGCTTCTCTTTTACTCAGACTACTGAATACCAGCCTAGTGCGTCAGACTACTATCATATTAGAGAACTCCCGTAAAGTGTTTCCTACACTCACGATGCAGAAATCCTGTAAACTACCTCTCACTACTTCCAATGGACAGAAATCCTGTAAGCTGTTTCTCTTTTACTCAGACTATTGAAAACTCGCATAGTGCATAAGACTACTCCCATGCTAGAGAACTCCCGTAAAGTGTTTCCTACACTCAGGATGCAGAACTCCTGTAAACTGCCTCTCACTACTTCCAATGTACAGAAATCCTGTAAGCTGCTTCTCTTTTACTCAGACTACTGAAAACCCGCATAGTGCGTAAGACTACTCCCATGCTGCAGAACTCCCATAAAGTGTCTCCTACACTGGATCTAGAACTCGTTTAAACTGCCTCTCACTACTTCCATTGTACAGAAATCCTGTAAGCTGCTTCTCTTTTACTCAGACTACTGAAAACCCACATAGGGCTTAAGACTTATCCGATGCTACAGAACTCCCGTAAAGTGTTTCCTACCCTCAGGATGCAGAACTCCTGTAAACTGCCTCTCACTACTTCCAATGGACAGAAATCCTGTAAGCTGCTTCTCTTTAACTCAGACTACTAAAAACCCGCATAGTGCATAACACTACTCCCATGCTACAGAACTCCCGTTAAGCTTTTCCTACACTCAGGATGCAGAACTCCTGTAAACTGCCTCTCACTACTTCCAATGTACAGAAATCCTGTAAGCTGCTTCTCTTTTACTCAGACTACTGAAAACCCGCATAGTGCGTAAGACTACTCCAATGCTACAGAACTCCCGTAAAGTGTTTCCCACACTCAGGATGCAGAACTCCTGTAAACTGCCTCTCACTACTTCCAATGTACAGAAATCCTGTAAGCTGCTTCTCTTTTACTCAGACTACAGAAAACCCGCATAGTGCGTAAGACTACTCCCATGCTACAGAACTCCCGTAAAGTGTCTCCTACACTGGATCTAGAACTCGTTTAAACTGCCTCTCACTACTTCCATTGTACAGAAATCCTGTAAGCTGCTTCTCTTTTACTCAGACTACTGAAAACCCGCATAGTGCATAAGACTACTCCCATGCTACAGAACTCCCGTAAAGTGTTTCCTACACTCAGGATGCAGAACTCCTGTGAACTGCCTCTCACTACTTCCAATGTACAGAAATCCTGTAAGTTGCTTCTCTTTTACTCAGACTACTGAAAACCCGCATGCTGCGTTAGAATTCTCCCTAGCTACAGAACTCCCGTAAAGTGTTTCCTACCCTCAGGATGCAGAACTCCTGTCAACTGCCTCTCACTACTTCCAATGGACAGAAATCCTGTAAGTTGCTTCTCTTTTACTCAGACTACTGAAAACCCGCATAGTGCGTAAGACTACTCCCATGCTACAGAACTCCCATAAAGTGTTTCCTACCCTCAGGATGCAGAAATCCTGTAAACTGCCTCTCACTACTTCCAATGGACAGAAATCCTGTAAGCTGCTTCTCTTTTACTCAGACTACTGAATACCAGCCTAGTGCGTCAGACTACTATCACGCTAGAGAACTCCCGTAAAGTGTTTCCTACCCTCGGGATGCAGAACTCCTGTAAACTGCCTCTCACTACTTCCAATGTACAGAAATCCTGTAAGCTGCTTCTCTTTTACTCAGACTACTGAAAACCCGCATAGGGCTTAAGACTTCTCCCATGCTACAGAACTCCCGTAAAGTGTTTCCTACCCTCAGGATGCAGATCTCCTGTAAACTGCCTCTCACTACTTCCAATGGACAGAAATCCTGTAAGCTGCTTCTCTTTTACTCAGACTACTGAAAACCCGCATAGTGCATTAGAATTCTCCCATGCTACAGAACTCCCGTAAAGTGTTTCCTACATTTATTGCAGAACTCCTTTAACTGCCTCCCACTACTTCCAATGGACAGAAATCCTGTAAGCTGCTTCTCTTTTACTCAGACTACTGAAAACCCGCATAGTGCGTAAGACTACTCCCATGCTACAGAACTCCTGTAAAGTGTTTCCTACACTGGATGCAGAACTCCTGTAAACTGCCTCTCACTACTTCCAATGTACAGAAATCCTGTAAGCTGCTTCTTTTTACTCAGACTACTGAAAACCCGCATAGTGCGTAAGACTACTCCCATGCTACAGAAGCCCAGTAAAGTGTTTCCTACACTCAGGGTGCAGAACTCCTGTAAACTGCCTCTCAGAACTAAAAATGTACTTAAATCCTGTAAGCTGCTTCTCTTTAACTCAGACTACTGAAAACCCGCATACTGCGTAACACTACTCCCGTGCTACAGAACTCCCGTTAAGTTATTCCTACACTCAGGATGCAGAACTCCTGTAAACTGCCTCTCACTACTTCCAATGTACAGAAATCCTGTAAGCTACTTCTCTTTTACTCAGACTACTGAAAACCCGCATAGTGCGTAAGACTACTACAATGCTACAGAACTCCCGTAAAGTGTTTCCCACACTCAGGATGCAGAACTCCTGTAAACTGCCTCTCACTATTTCCAATGTACAGAAATCCTGTAAGCTGCTTCTCTTTTACTCAGACTACTGAAAACCCGCATAGTGCGTAAGACTACTCCCATGCTACAGAACTCCCGTAAAGTGTCTCCAACACTGGATCTAGAACTCATTTAAACTGCCTTTCACTGCTTCCAATGTACAGAAATCCTGTAAGCTGTTTCTCTTTTACTCAGACTACTGAAAACCCGCATAGTGCGTAAGACTACTCCCATGATAGAGTACTCCCGTAAAGTGTTTCCTACACTCAGGATGCAAAACTCCTGGAACTGCCTCTCACTACTTCCAATGCACAGAAATCCTGTAAGCTGCTTCTCTTTTACTCAGACTACTGAAAACCCGCATAGCGCGAAAGACTACTCCAATGCTACAGAACACCCGTAAAGTGTTTCCTACACTCAGCATGCAGAACTCCTGTAAACTGCCTCTCACTACTTCCAATGTACAGAAATCCTGTAAGTTGCTTCTCTTTTACTCAGACTACTGAAAACCCGCATGCTGCGTTAGAATTCTCCCATGCTACAGAACTCCCGTAAAGTGTTTCCTACCCTCAGGATGCAGAACTCCTTTCAACTGCCTCTCACTACTTCCAATGGACAGAAATCCTGTAAGCTGCTTCTCTTTTACTCAGACTACTGAATACCAGCCTAGTGCGTCAGACTACTATCATACTAGAAAACTCCCGTAAAGTGTTTCCTACACTCACGATGCAGAACTCCTGTAAACTGCCTCTCACTACTTCCAATGGACAGAAATCCTGTAAGCTGTTTCTCTTTTACTCAGACTACTGAAAACCCGCGTAGTGCGTAAGACTACTCCCATGCTAGAGAACTCCCGTAAAGTGTTTCCTACACTCAGGATGCAGAAATCCTGTAAACTGCCTCTCACTACTTCCAATGTACAGAAATCCTGTAAGGTGCTTCTCTTTTACTCAGACTACTGAAAACCCGCATAGTGCGTAAGACTACTCCCATGCTACAGAACTCCCGTAAAGTGTCTCCTACACTGGATCTAGAACTCATTTAAACTGCCTCTCACTACTTCCAATGTACAGAAATCCTGTAAGCTGCTTCTCTTTTACTCAGACTACTGAAAACCCGCATAGTGCGTAAGACTACTCCCATGCTACAGAACTCCCGTAAAGTGTTTCCTACACTCAGGATGCAGAACTCCTGTGAACTGCCTCTCACTACTTCCAATGTACAGAAATCCTGTAAGCTGCTTCTCTTTTACTCAGACTACTGAAAACCCACATGCTGCGTTAGAATTCTCCCATGCTACAGAACTCCCGTAAAGTGTTTCCTACCCTCAGGATGCAGAACTCCTGTCAACTGCCTCTCACTATTTCCAAAGGACAGAAATCCTGTAAGCTGTTTCACTTTTACTCAGACTACTGAAAACCCGCATAGTGCGTAAGACTACTCCCATGATAGAGAACTCCCGTAAAGTGTTTCCTACCCTCAGGATGCAGATCTCCTGTAAACTGCCTCTCACTACTTCCAATGGACAGAAATCCTGTAAGCTGCTTATCTTTTACTCAAAATACTGAAAACCCGAATAGTGCATTAGAATTCTCCCATGCTACAGAACTCCCGTAAAGTGTTTCCTACATTTATTGCAGAACTCCTTTAAACTGCCTCCCACTACTTCCAATGGACAGAAATCCTGTAAGCTGCTTCTCTTTTACTCAGACTACTGAAAACCCGCATAGTGCGTAAGACTACTCCCATGCTACAGAACTCCTTTAAAGTGTTTCCTACACTGGATGCAGAACTCCTGTAAACTGCCTCTCACTACTTCCACTGTACAGAAATCCTGTAAGCTGCTTCTTTTTACTCAGACTACTGAAAACCCGCATAGTCCGTAAGACTACTCCCATGCTACAGAAGCCCAGTAAAGTGTTTCCTACACTCAGGGTGCAGAACTCCTGTAAACTGCCTCTCACAACTAAAAATGCACTTAAATCCTGTAAGCTGCTTCTCTTTTACTCAGACTACTGAAAACCCGCATAGTGCGTAGGACTACTCCCATGCTAGAGAATTCCCGTAAAGTGTTTCCTACACTCAGGATGCAGAACTCCTGTTAACTGCCTCTCACTACTTCCAATGTACAGAAATCCTGTAAGCTGCTTCCCTTTTACTCAGACTACTGAAAACCCGCATAGGGCGTAAGAATTCTCCAATGCTACAGACCTCCCGTAAAGTGTTTCCTACACTCAGGATGCAAAACTCTTGTCAACTGCCTCTCAGTACTTCCAATGTACAGAAATCCTGTAAGCTGCTTCTCTTTTACTCAGACTACTGAAAACCCGCATAGTGCGTAAGACTACTCCCATGCTACAGAAGCCCAGTAAAGTGTTTCCTACACTCAGGATGCAGATCTCCTGTAAACTGCCTCTCACTACTTCCAATGCACAGAATTCCTGCAAGCTGTTTCTCTTTTACTCAGACTACTGAAAACCCGCATAGTGCGTAAGACTACTCCCATGCTAGAGAACTCCCGTAAAGTGTTTCCTTCACTCAGGATGCAGAACTCCTGTAAACTGTCTCTCACTACTTCTAATGTACAGAAATCCTGTAAGCTGCTTCTCTTTTACTCAGACTACTGAAAACCCGCATAGTGGGTAAGACTACTCCCAGGCTACAGAACTCCCATAAAGTGTTTCCTACCCTCAGGATGCAGAACTCCTGTGAACTGCCTCTCACTACTTCCAATGTACAGAAATCCTGTAAGCTGCTTCTCTTTTACTCAGACTACTGAATACCAGCCTAGTGCGTCAGACTACTCTCATGCTAGAGAACTCACGTAAAGTGTTTCCTACACTCAGGATGCAGAACTCCTGTGAGCTTCCTCTCACTACTTCCAATGGACAGAAATCCTGTAAGCTGCTTCTCTTTAACTCAGACTACTGAAAACCCGCCTAGTGCGTAAGACTACTCCCGTGCTACAGAACTCCCGTTAAGTTATTCCTACACTCAGGATGCAGAACTCCTGTAAACTGCCTCTCACTACTTCCAATGTACAGAAATCCTGTAAGCTGCTTCTCTTTTACTCAGACTACTGAAAACCCGCATAGTGCGTAAGACTACTACAATGCTACAGAACTCCCGTAAAGTGTTTCCCACACTCAGGATGCAGAACTCCTGTAAACTGCCTCTCACTATTTCCAATGTACAGAAATCCTGTAAGCTGCTTCTCTTTTACTCAGACTACTGAAAACCCGCATACTGCGTAACACTACTCCCGTGCTACAGAACTCCCGTTAAGTTATTCCTACACTCAGGATGCAGAACTCCTGTAAACTGCCTCTCACTACTTCCAATGTACAGAAATCCTGTAAGCTACTTCTCTTTTACTCAGACTACTGAAAACCCGCATAGTGCGTAAGACTACTACAATGCTACAGAACTCCCGTAAAGTGTTTCCCACACTCAGGATGCAGAACTCCTGTAAACTGCCTCTCACTATTTCCAATGTACAGAAATCCTGTAAGCTGCTTCTCTTTTACTCAGACTACTGAAAACCCGCATAGTGCGTAAGACTACTCCCATGCTACAGAACTCCCGTAAAGTGTCTCCAACACTGGATCTAGAACTCATTTAAACTGCCTTTCACTGCTTCCAATGTACAGAAATCCTGTAAGCTGTTTCTCTTTTACTCAGACTACTGAAAACCCGCATAGTGCGTAAGACTACTCCCATGATAGAGTACTCCCGTAAAGTGTTTCCTACACTCAGGATGCAAAACTCCTGGAACTGCCTCTCACTACTTCCAATGCACAGAAATCCTGTAAGCTGCTTCTCTTTTACTCAGACTACTGAAAACCCGCATAGCGCGAAAGACTACTCCAATGCTACAGAACACCCGTAAAGTGTTTCCTACACTCAGCATGCAGAACTCCTGTAAACTGCCTCTCACTACTTCCAATGTACAGAAATCCTGTAAGTTGCTTCTCTTTTACTCAGACTACTGAAAACCCGCATGCTGCGTTAGAATTCTCCCATGCTACAGAACTCCCGTAAAGTGTTTCCTACCCTCAGGATGCAGAACTCCTTTCAACTGCCTCTCACTACTTCCAATGGACAGAAATCCTGTAAGCTGCTTCTCTTTTACTCAGACTACTGAATACCAGCCTAGTGCGTCAGACTACTATCATACTAGAAAACTCCCGTAAAGTGTTTCCTACACTCACGATGCAGAACTCCTGTAAACTGCCTCTCACTACTTCCAATGGACAGAAATCCTGTAAGCTGTTTCTCTTTTACTCAGACTACTGAAAACCCGCGTAGTGCGTAAGACTACTCCCATGCTAGAGAACTCCCGTAAAGTGTTTCCTACACTCAGGATGCAGAAATCCTGTAAACTGCCTCTCACTACTTCCAATGTACAGAAATCCTGTAAGGTGCTTCTCTTTTACTCAGACTACTGAAAACCCGCATAGTGCGTAAGACTACTCCCATGCTACAGAACTCCCGTAAAGTGTCTCCTACACTGGATCTAGAACTCATTTAAACTGCCTCTCACTACTTCCAATGTACAGAAATCCTGTAAGCTGCTTCTCTTTTACTCAGACTACTGAAAACCCGCATAGTGCGTAAGACTACTCCCATGCTACAGAACTCCCGTAAAGTGTTTCCTACACTCAGGATGCAGAACTCCTGTGAACTGCCTCTCACTACTTCCAATGTACAGAAATCCTGTAAGCTGCTTCTCTTTTACTCAGACTACTGAAAACCCACATGCTGCGTTAGAATTCTCCCATGCTACAGAACTCCCGTAAAGTGTTTCCTACCCTCAGGATGCAGAACTCCTGTCAACTGCCTCTCACTATTTCCAAAGGACAGAAATCCTGTAAGCTGTTTCACTTTTACTCAGACTACTGAAAACCCGCATAGTGCGTAAGACTACTCCCATGATAGAGAACTCCCGTAAAGTGTTTCCTACCCTCAGGATGCAGATCTCCTGTAAACTGCCTCTCACTACTTCCAATGGACAGAAATCCTGTAAGCTGCTTCTCTTTTACTCAGACTACTGAAAACCCGAATAGTGCATTAGAATTCTCCCATGCTACAGAACTCCCGTAAAGTGTTTCCTACATTTATTGCAGAACTCCTTTAAACTGCCTCCCACTACTTCCAATGGACAGAAATCCTGTAAGCTGCTTCTCTTTTACTCAGACTACTGAAAACCCGCATAGTGCGTAAGACTACTCCCATGCTACAGAACTCCTTTAAAGTGTTTCCTACACTGGATGCAGAACTCCTGTAAACTGCCTCTCACTACTTCCACTGTACAGAAATCCTGTAAGCTGCTTCTTTTTACTCAGACTACTGAAAACCCGCATAGTGCATAAGACTACTCCCATGCTACAGAAGCCCAGTAAAGTGTTTCCTACACTCAGGGTGCAGAACTCCTGTAAACTGCCTCTCACAACTAAAAATGCACTTAAATCCTGTAAGCTGCTTCTCTTTTACTCAGACTACTGAAAACCCGCATAGTGCGTAGGACTACTCCCATGCTAGAGAATTCCCGTAAAGTGTTTCCTACACTCAGGATGCAGAACTCCTGTTAACTGCCTCTCACTACTTCCAATGTACAGAAATCCTGTAAGCTGCTTCCCTTTTACTCAGACTACTGAAAACCCGCATAGGGCGTAAGAATTCTCCAATGCTACAGACCTCCCGTAAAGTGTTTCCTACACTCAGGATGCAAAACTCTTGTCAACTGCCTCTCAGTACTTCCAATGTACAGAAATCCTGTAAGCTGCTTCTCTTTTACTCAGACTACTGAAAACCCGCATAGTGCGTAAGACTACTCCCATGCTACAGAAGCCCAGTAAAGTGTTTCCTACACTCAGGATGCAGATCTCCTGTAAACTGCCTCTCACTACTTCCAATGCACAGAATTCCTGCAAGCTGTTTCTCTTTTACTCAGACTACTGAAAACCCGCATAGTGCGTAAGACTACTCCCATGCTAGAGAACTCCCGTAAAGTGTTTCCTTCACTCAGGATGCAGAACTCCTGTAAACTGTCTCTCACTACTTCTAATGTACAGAAATCCTGTAAGCTGCTTCTCTTTTACTCAGACTACTGAAAACCCGCATAGTGGGTAAGACTACTCCCAGGCTACAGAACTCCCATAAAGTGTTTCCTACCCTCAGGATGCAGAACTCCTGTGAACTGCCTCTCACTACTTCCAATGTACAGAAATCCTGTAAGCTGCTTCTCTTTTACTCAGACTACTGAATACCAGCCTAGTGCGTCAGACTACTCTCATGCTAGAGAACTCACGTAAAGTGTTTCCTACACTCAGGATGCAGAACTCCTGTGAGCTTCCTCTCACTACTTCCAATGGACAGAAATCCTGTAAGCTGCTTCTCTTTAACTCAGACTACTGAAAACCCGCCTAGTGCGTAAGACTACTCCCGTGCTACAGAACTCCCGTTAAGTTATTCCTACACTCAGGATGCAGAACTCCTGTAAACTGCCTCTCACTACTTCCAATGTACAGAAATCCTGTAAGCTGCTTCTCTTTTACTCAGACTACTGAAAACCCGCATAGTGCGTAAGACTACTACAATGCTACAGAACTCCCGTAAAGTGTTTCCCACACTCAGGATGCAGAACTCCTGTAAACTGCCTCTCACTATTTCCAATGTACAGAAATCCTGTAAGCTGCTTCTCTTTTACTCAGACTACTGAAAACCCGCATAGTGCGTAAGACTACTCCCATGCTACAGAACTCCCGTA